>NC_037352.1:11250000-11875000 GCF_002263795.3 Bos taurus
ATGCTGGGAAAGACTGAGGGCAGGAGAGGGAGCAACAGAGGATGAGATGGTTGGATAGCATCACCAACTCAATGGACATGGGTTTGAGAAAACTCTGGGAGATAGTGAAGGACAGGGAAGCCTGGTGTGCTGCAGTCCATGGGGTCGCAAAGAGTCCAGCGTGACTTAGCTACTGAACAACTATGTCCCCTTAAGCCCCATGAACTTGGCCAGCCAATGTGCTCTGCCCAGGCCGTCCGTGTGAGTCCTGCGCTCCAGCTAGAGCTGTGGGGGCCCTGGTCAGAGGGTGGACCTAATGCCATCCAGCTCTCTCTCGGTTCCTTGAGTCTCCAGCCAGGGTCCTGGGTGTGCGTTCTGCAGATGCCGGCACTCATCTAGGCAGCTGATGTTTTCCAGGGACGTGCAGTGGGCCAAGTGACCAGGGAAACCTCAGAAAATATGAGAGCTGAGTGCCCGCTGTCCTGGTGTTTTTGGTCTGCTGAGGGCAGCAAAGAAAACTGAACAGGTGATTCTAACTACAGGCCAAGGGGTCAGGGCAGAGTTCTCCAACAAAGGGACAGCTGGTCACATCAGGACATCTGGGCAGGAATTCCAACATGGACCAAGCATGGGGGCGGGGCGACAGGAACAGGTCATGGAATGTCTTGGAACTTAGTGTCATGATTACAGCCAGCTGCTCATTGTAGCATCTGGGTTTATGTTTAGTGATGTGGTTTCTTGAGGACACAGCAGATGGAAAATCCCGGGATCAAATTTTGACCTTTTATTTAACACTTTTCATCCTCATCCTTGTATTGCTGTCTGTTCAGTGTCTACAAGTGAGGCCCCCTCACCAGGCCAGGCCCCTCACGATGCTGTGTTTTAGTGTCATTCTGGACTCTCCCATGCCTCCGGGAAGGGTTGGAGCAGGGTTCAGGCCTTGCCCTGGGACCCAGTCCTAAGCCTAGGCCTCTTTTGCCCCAGGCCTTCCATAGCCAGCCTCAGCACTCTCGACTTCTGCACATGTCTCTGAAAAGAAGACAAAGCACAGGACTTCCCTGGTGGTCCAGTGGTTAAGAATCCACTTTGCGATGCAGGGGACGTAGGTTCAATCCCTGGTCAGGGAACTAAGATGCCCCCGTGCCGTGGAGCAACTGAGCCCAAGGGCCACAAATATGAGCGAGCCCAGCACGACCAGAGGGAAAGATCCGTATGACCAGCTGAGACCCAATGTGGCCAAAAATAAGGGAAAACACAGCTGCCTAAACCAGCTCAAAGCAGTCCCCACGCCTGGCATTTTGGTGTCCTGGATGCTATTCAGGGGCCACTGGAGACCCAAGCAAAATCTGTTCCGGCGTTTCACTCGAAACATGTTGGGTGATAAGCAGACGGCTCATTTCTGTTTGCTGTCAAGTGCTGGTAGAGGAGGAAGCCCTTTCCTGGTCCCTGCGTTTGGGGCCAGCCAGCCCTGCCTCCGTGATACCGTGCAGCCATTGATGGATAAGATCCAGCTGGGATCAGACAGCCAGAAAGTTTAGAACAGAACTCAGTAAACCGTGGCCCACGAGCCAAGTCCCACCCACTGCCCATTTTTGTAAACAAAGATTTGTTAGGACACAGTCACTCCCATTTATTTACGTGCTGTCTGTGGTGCTTGCATGCTTCATAGGCAAAGCTGAGTAGTTGCCGGAGACCAGAGGGCCTGGGAAGCCTGAAACGTTTACTGTCAACCCCACTGGAGAGGAAGTTGGCCAGGCTCTGATTGGCGCTGATCTTTGTATGGTGCGTGCATGCGTGCTCAGTCGTGTCTGACTCTTTGTGACCCCACAGACTGTAGCACCCCAGGCTCTTCTGTCCTTGGGATTTCCCAGGCAAGAATACTGGAGTGGGTGCCATTTCCTTCTCCAGGGGATCTTCCCGACCCAGGGATCAAACCTGTGTCTCCTGCATTGGCAGGTGGATTCGTTATCCCTGCACCACCTGGGAAGTCCCTGATCTATGTACAGTGACAGAAAATCACCAGGATACATCAGTAAGAGGAGAAAGCAAGATGCAGCACAGTGCCTACGTTTTCACTTTTAGAAATAGCAAAGAAAACATATGTACATTTTGTGTGTGAGTGTGTATGTATATACACACACCGGTACGTGCTTTATGTCCGGAATCTGGGATCTAATGCCTGAGGATCTGAGGTTGAGACGATGTAATAATAGAAATAAAGTGACAACAAATGTGATAAAGTTGACCAGCCCCACCCCCACCCCCAGTCCGTGGAAGAGTTGTCTTCCGTGACACTGGCCCCTTGTGCCAAAAAGGTTGGGGACCGCTGCTGCTCTGTGTGATGGATAGCCCTAGGAAGATGAAAAGATCTCTTCCACCCCACCGTGGAGGGTGGGGGTGGGGAGATTTGCTTGTTATGTGTCCTCTGCATATATACTTTTTCATTTTACACCACTTTCTATGTCCCTTATTCAAAACTTTCTATGTTCCTTGTTCAAAAAATGAAATGATTTTGTTTAAAAAGTACATTGAAGCCAAAGAGTTAATATAAAGAAGGTGGAGGAAGGAATATCTTTTGCCTTATTTTCTTTAACCTTTTTAGGAAGACAGAGCTACTTTTTTTTTTTTTTTTAATGAAGTGAAGTGAAGTTGCTCAGTCGTGTCCGACTCTTTGCTACCCCGTGGAGTATAGCCCACCAGGCTCCTCTGTCCATGGGATTTTCTAGGCAAGAATACTGGAGCGGGTTGCCATTTCCTTCTCCAGGGGATCTTCCCAACCCAGGGATTGAACCCAGGTCTCCCACATTGCAGGCAGATGCTTTAACCTCTGAGCCACCAGGGACCTCTCAATTCAAATGACATTTTCATAACAGACTCTGGGAAGAAGACTCTGTGAAAGAAACTCAGTATTGCCAGTTATACGGAAGTGGAAATAAATCTCCAGTTGACTCACAGAGGTAGAAAGGGTTAGGGCGCAGTGGGAAGTGATCTAAGTGTTTCTCCATCTCAGGACAAAGGATCTGTACTCCTAAGTGAGTGCATCCTGGTGGGGGAAGCAAAGCTTCTTCATCTTCTGGTCATGAGGCCTGACCCAAATGATGAAACCAGGGTCCATAGCTGCTGGGAAAGTATCAGAAACCACTGGGACCCTCCATGAGTCTCTTCCACCAGCAAAACTCCATGCACTGTGCTCACATCTGCCCTCTTCCAAGGATGGTTCAAATCATTCCACCAGGAA
This sequence comes from Bos taurus, assembly GCF_002263795.3. Lineage (NCBI taxonomy): Eukaryota > Metazoa > Chordata > Mammalia > Artiodactyla > Bovidae > Bos > Bos taurus. Next base: position 11,253,218 of record NC_037352.1, read on the forward strand.
GTTCTGACACTCTCCAGTGTTCCACCAGTTCGCCAACCCATCAGAAACCCGCCTTTGACCTCAGAGCAAAAGGGCATTGTTCTCTCTTTTAAAAAGTGTTTATTTGGCTGCACCGGGTCTTAGTTACGGCATATAGGATCTTTGGTTGTAGCATGTGAACTCTTAGTTGCTGTATATGGGATCTCGTTCCCTGACCAGGGATCAAACGTGGGCCCCCTGCACTGGGAGTTCAGAGTCTTAGCCACTGGACTAGCGGGGAAGTCCCTCTTCTCCCCTTAGCTGGTCTTCATGTTTGCGGCCCTCAGCCCTGGCACGGCACGCTTCTGGACAATACAGAGGCCCTGCCCCCTGCCGTGTGGCCCAGCTGGAGGGAGTGTGGCCTTGGCAGCAGGTAGTAGGACGGAGTATGGGGCTTCCCAGGTGGCACTAGTGGTAAAGAACCTGTCTCCCAAGGAGGAGCCATAGTGATGCGGGTTTGATCCTTGGGTGGGGAAGAACTCCTGGAGGAGGGCATGGCAACCCACTGCAGTATTCTTGCCTGGAGAATCCCATGGACTGAGGAACCTGGTGGGCTACAGTCCAGAGGATTGCAAAGAGCAGACACAACTGAGTGACGAAGCACAGTGGCCTTGGCAGCAGGCTGTAGGAGCATGGGATTTATTCAGAGTGCAGTGGACAGCCTTTGAAGGGCTATAATCAGGGGAGTGAGCTACTATCAGCCTTCTGTCTTAAGAAGTTGCTAAACCTAGTTAGAGGTGACCATTCTGACACCATTAGCCGTCCCTCATCAGAACCACCCTGTCACGCAGGCTGGGCCTAGGGGTGCAGGCTGGGGTGGTCATGGACACCTGGCTCCCAGCTCTGGGATCCTTCTGGGGGTTTTTGAATCCTTAGTCAGTGCCCGACCGCAGTTCTTCCTAGGGGCAGTGCCGGAGGACGGGGACTGTACGAGACCACTGTTGCCTGGAGCTGCCCACCCAGGCTGTGCACGAGGGCAAAGTCGAGAGTGGGGCAACATGGATGGAAATGCGCCAGGGCTGGAATCTGAGCGACAGGGCAGGCGGAGAAGACGGTCCGGTCTTCCCGGAGCTTGCTGGGGGGTCAGAAATTGAACAGGTTACCAGCAGATCTGATCAGTAAAAACTCATTTTGCCACACTCCTGCTAGTTGAGGCTGCCCCGGTTTCCCTCGGCTCTGGGGGGTCTTGGCCTGTCCCAGCTGGTGTGCACGCCGTCCCCGGGCGGGAGAGTGGACGCTGGTGAAGCTGGGGGTCTCCAGGCAGCAGCTCAGGGCTTTTTCGTGGACTATTGTGTTTTTTAATTGTGTTTTTCATTAAATGAGTGATGTGTTTTAATTGAAAGGGTTTAAATAACGTGAATATACAGAACAAGCACAAATAGGCCCTTCACCACCGTCCTTCAGGGCTTCCCTGGTTCCTCAGTGGTAAAGAACCCGCCTGCCAATGCAGGAGACACAGGTTTGACCCCTGGGTCGGGAAGATCCCCTGGAGGAGGGCATGGCAACCCACTGCAGTATTCTTGCCTGGAGAATCCCATGGACTGAGGAACCTGGTGGGCTACAGTCCAGAGGATTGCAAAGAGCAGACACAACTGAGTGACGAAGCACAGTGGCCTTGGCAGCAGGCTGTAGGAGCATGGGATTTATTCAGAGTGCAGTGGACAGCCTTTGAAGGGCTATAATCAGGGGAGTGAGCTACTATCAGCCTTCTGTCTTAAGAAGTTGCTAAACCTAGTTAGAGGTGACCATTCTGACACCATTAGCCGTCCCTCATCAGAACCACCCTGTCATGCAGGCTGGGCCTAGGGGTGCAGGCTGGGGTGGTCATGGACACCTGGCTCCCAGCTCTGGGATCCTTCTGGGGGTTTTTGAATCCTTAGTCAGTGCCCGACCGCAGTTCTTCCTAGGGGCAGTGCCGGAGGACGGGGACTGTACGAGACCACTGTTGCCTGGAGCTGCCCACCCAGGCTGTGCACGAGGGCAAAGTCGAGAGTGGGGCAACATGGATGGAAATGCTCCAGGGCTGGAATCTGAGCAACAGGGCAGGCGGAGAAGACGGTCCGGGCTTCCCGGAGCTTGCTGGGGGTGAGAAATTGAACAGGTTACCAGCAGATCTGATCAGTAAAAACTCATTTTGCCATGCTCCTGCTAGTCGAGGCTGCCCCGGTTTCCCTCGGCTCTGGGGGGTCTCGGCCTGTCCCAGCTGGTGTGCACGCCGTCCCCGGGCGGGAGAGTGGACGCTGGTGAAGCTGGGGGTCTCCAGGCAGCAGCTCAGGGCTTTTTCGTGGACTATTGTGTTTTTTAATTGTGTTTTTCATTAAATGAGTGATGTGTTTTAATTGAAAGGGTTTAAATAACGTGAATATACAGAACAAGCACAAATAGGCCCTTCATCACCGTCCTTCAGGGCTTCCCTGGTTCCTCAGTGGTAAAGAACCCGCCTGCCAATGCAGGAGACACAGGTTTGACCCCTGGGTCGGGAAGATCCCTGGAGGAGGGCATGGCAACCCACTGCAGTATTCTTGCCTGGAGAATCCCATGGACAGAGGAGCCTGGTGGGCTACAGTCCCTGGGGTCACAAAGAGAGTCGGACGCCACTGAGAGCGCGTGCGCACGCCCCCGGCCTCTGGTCTCTGCGTTAGATGCATATTTGTGTGCACATGCATTTTGAGGTTTCATTTTTTTCATAAAAACAGCATCCTGCCCTGTCTTGTTCTGTAACCTGTTGTCACGTGATCGTACCGTGGAGATGTTTTCTTTTCGGAGTGCGTTGCATCCTTTGAGAGGGCAGCGCTGCTGTTTACACAGGTGCCATCGTGCATTTGATGTGTCTCCTGCCTCCAGGCAGGGTGTTTCCACGCTTCCTCGTTAGAAACCACACTGCCTTGAACATCCTTACACCCAGTGCCTCTGTAGGAGTGGCCCTTAGACGTGGCATTCCTGAGTCAGAGAGTTTGCACAAGTATGTATTTGTGTGTGTAAACATGCACACGTGTGAACTCACAGCCCCCTCAGCTTTCCGTAAAAACTTCCACTGGTCTGTACATTTGTGACCACAACCCCCCCGACTTCTCAGTATCTATATCAAAGCTTGCTAAGGGCCATCTTTCACCTTGTGCCAGGACGACTAATGAGGATGACTCTCTGGACGCGCTGGTCCCCCAGCAGAACTCATTCATTCTCCCATTGGTCATTGAGCACTCCTGTGTCATTCTGTCTCTGCATGCTGGGTTCAGCCAGATTCCAGACCCTCATCGACATAACACACCACGCAAGTCTGGAGTAGGGGGCGGGGGAGGGCGTGGCGGCAGGGAAGGTGGCCCTGAGAACATCCCAGAAGAGGAAGGACCTGGAGGAGGAGGGAGAGAGCCAGGCCAAGAGCCCCCCTTGCTGTGGGAGTGAAGAGACAAAGTAACTGCAAAGGCCCTGGGTGCCCAGCTCTGCTGAGGAGCCCCGAAGCGGGGATGGAGTGGGGAAGGGGACTGCCTAGTCAGCGATGGCCTGGGAGAGCGTCGTGTCCACGGAAGGCGGAAGACTGGCAAGTTTGGAGCAAAAGAGCGCTGTGATTGGGCTTGTTTTATCTGCTGGATCGCTCACACCAGAGGAGAGTAGCAGCAGGCAGAACACGGGAGGGAGTGGTGGGTGGTTCAGGCGAGAGGCGATGGCACCTGGCCCGTGAGGATACCTCCCCAAGAGCAGGGGCTCTGTCTGCGACGGGGCACCTAGTAGGGCTTCAACAAATAGCAGAATTACTGAAAAACCTAAAAACCTGTTGCTTTTCTGCTGTCCAGCGCTCACAGTATCCTCTCCCTGTGCGCCGCTGGGCTGCAGCCTCTTTCTGGTTGGTTCGCAGGAGCCCCGCACACACTCTGGACATTTCATTCCCTACCTCCTCCCAGTCTGCCTGTCGTTTGAGCCACAGCTCTGTCTTTACATATTTCTGCATATGACATTAGGTCTGTTCACACCAACTTGTATCCCAGCCCAGTATTCTCTCTGCAGCCCTCCTGTTATAACCACTGTAGCTTCTGCCTGAAGGGACAGACCTGGGTGATGCTTTGGAGGCTGTTTTTTTTCTTATTCCAACTCTCATAAAAGTGATACCACCTCTTCTGCTTTCTATGAGAGACATGAACACAGGTTATTACTTGTCTTTTCAAATTGAACCACGGAGCCATTAAATAACTTTTTCACAGTCACACAGCTGGTACATTACAGAGTCAGGTATCAACCCAGGGCTTTCCGATTCCGAGGCCCAGGTTCTTAAGGAACACGCTGCTGCCTCCTCTGGGCGAGGACAAAGCACTGTCTGACCTGGAGGATAAGTCTGGTGGGGATGAGCTTGGCGTGTACAGGCCGCTTTGACATGGCCCAAAAGGTTAAGTGGCCCAGGCACAGTGCTAGGCATTGGGATTAGGGTGGTAAAGATGCCGCTTCAGAGAGTGACGGCTGCTGTAAAGAAACCAAAACAGAGTAACTGGCAGTGACCTGAGTGAGACTCGGAGGAGGACTTCCGAGCCATCCAGGGTCCCAGTGCAGCTGCAGGAGGTAAGGACGAGATGTAAGGATTTGACTGAGTGCAGAGGGAAGCCATGGAGGAGGGCAAATGGCGGGTGACTTTGAGTTGCAGAGGAATCAAGAGGAAGCAGGGAGAGCACGTGGGAATCTGTCCTAACAGTCCAGACAAGAGGTGGCGGTGGCCGGACCTGTGATGTTAGAGCAGAGTGGAATGTTGAGCGTGTATCTACAGGTGGAACCCAATGGGCCCATGCTTGGATCGGGTCAGGAATATAAGGGAGAGGGAGAAGCCAAGGTGGTGTGTTAGGTTCTGGTTTGTGCGATGAATAGGGTGGGGGAACTGCAGCAGTTACTAAAGTGAGGGCCGGAGAAGGAGCAGAAGTTTGATGGGGAAAATCACAACATGCATTTGGGCCACGTTCAGGACAGGAATGCCTATCGAACATCCATGTGGAAATGCCAAAAATTCCAGTGGGTCCATTGACTCTGGAGCATAAAGGCAGTAAGGCTAACGTGTAAGTCTGGGAATCTCTGGCATTTAGACACGTGTGATCCCCTAGGTCTCCATGAAATATCACATAGGCGCTGTTGACAGAGACGAGGAGAGAACCCAGGCCCAGGATGCTTGGAGGGGTTGGCCTTAAGTAGGAGCAGGGCCGTGTGATCCTATGTCAGGGAGGAGAGGAGCCAGAGCACCCCGTTTCTGGGTGAACTGCCAGGCAGGGTGGGTCGGGGATGGTCTGGGAAGAGGGAAAAAATGAAAGTCACTTCTGTGGGTAGGGCCCAGTGGGGTTAGCCACGAACTGAAAATACAGCCAGTAGCCCCATCCTGGGCTTTTGTTCCCGCAAAAGGATTTTGTTCTACTGCTTGGCTTAACTAGGGTGGGGTTTGGTCGGGCTTTGTGATCGGGAAGAGCAGCCATGAGGGGATGGGCAGTGATTACCATGGAGATGTGATGCGGGCTGATGTGTGAGAAGGGGACTGAGATGGGGTCAGTGGCGGGATTCAGAGAGGGAGCTTCATGAAAGACTGAGAGAGGGGTCCTAAAGGGCAAGAGCAAAACTCATCTAGCCCCTTTTCCCAAGAGCCTCTCGGGGTAAGATCCCCAACCTAGGACATGACGTATACAGACCTTTTGAGATGTCAGTTGAGTCAGATCAGGAGCCCCAGAACCCCGACTCTGGGTAACACCCCGCTCTGGATAAAAGGAGCTTTAACTGCAGAGGCTCCCAGCCAGGCACCTGGTGCAGCCCCGTCAGCCTCAGGGCCACCTGTAGCAATCAGAATCTCATCCGTTGTGGTTTGTTCCGTGAAGGGATGAAAGCTGGCACGTCCAGGCTCATAGGTAGACAGTGCAGTGTGTGGGTGGACTTGCGTGATCTTCCTGTAAACTAGGCCAAATGCATCTTTACATTTTTAATAGCACAGTTTATCCCAGGGACATGCCTGACCCCCATCCACCTGTCACTTTCTTTACCCACCCCCCTACACCCCCACCCAAGCTCAGCCACTCCCCAGAGTCCGGTTTCCAAGCACAAATGAAACCCGTTCTCACTCCCCCATCCGATTGGTCAACAGAGCCTTAGGGATGCGGTCTCTTCAGCACCTCGGGAGCGTCATCCCAACCCTGCTGCTTTGCCTTGCCCTGTCTCGGCTCTTTCCAGGATCCTCCTCCCAGGGCAGGGTTGCACCAGCCCCAAAACAGGGCTCCCTGTCTCTGGGGCTCATCTCTGTCCCATGGCTCCCAGCTCCATCAGGAGATCTTTAGAGGCTGTGCCTTCAAAGTAGGTTCCACCCCTCCTGCAGCCCCCCTGCCCCCCGCAGCCCCCACGATCCTCTGCCCCACGAGGCAGCCCCTGCCAGTCCTGCCCCCGCCACCAGAGCCCACATTGATGGAGAGCATCCCCTGGGTTGTCCTGTTTAACCCCACAGCCCCATTTGTGAATGGCAACCGTAGATTAAGAGCCTTTGCCTAGAACAAGACCAAGAAATTTCTTAAAATAGGTGACTATAGAGAAGATGCAGAGATGGGGGTGGTTGGAGCATGAAAAGGCTCACTCGAGGAAGGTAAATTCACAAACTGTAGAGTCTTCCCAGAGCCTTGGAGACTTCTTACCCCCGATCCCCCGCAAACATCGCCCTGCCACCTGCCACCCAGCCCAGAGGCTGAGAACACGGGCCTGGACTTCTGTCCTGCTCTGTGACATAGGACTCACGTGACATCACACAAGTCCCTCCAGCTCAGGAAGCCACCCTCCATGGCCGCTTCTTGAGTTTTCACATGTGAAACGAGACCTTCCCTCCCAGGGTTGGTGGGAGGGAGAGCTTCGTAGAGTAACACTGCTGAGCCCTGCGCCTGCCACACAGCAAGCCCGCTGTGAGCGGACCTGGTAGAATTACACATTGTCACTGTCACCAGTCTTTTCCAGGACACATCACCGACATCTGTGGCATTCTGTGAGCAGGATGCCTTGATTTAAAAGGATGTCAGATTTTAAAGCCGGTCTCTCTAGGAAGTAACCATTTTTTATATTGAAAGGTCCCACTATGAGAAATGCATTTGACGGTGGCCTGGAGAACCCAGACTTGCACCAACAGCTGTCGTCCACGGAGGGCAGGGTTTCAGGCTGTCTCTGCTCCTTTTCATGCCTGTGCGTGCTGGTTCCATTTCTCCCCTACAGTGAGCCTGGGTCGCTCCTCTTTAACTTCTCTACACCCTCCTGCTCCCCGCCTGCCGTCTTTTAAAATCTGGCTGTGCCGGGTCTCAATTGCCACATGTGGGCTCTAGTTCCCTGACCAGGGAGGGAACCCAGGCCTCCTGCATTGGGAGCATGGACGGAGTCTTAGCCATTGGATCACCGTGTGAGTGTCCCCTCCTCCTTCTTCCCTTTTTTAACCTGTGTGTGTGTGTAACCCCCGGGCCAGAACTCAGAGTAGAAAAGCCGAAAGTTGAAATGTTAGAAATCTATCAACAGAGAGCAGCAATCCCATCAGAGCACTACTGAAATCACGCAAGAAAGATCCTGAGACTACAGTACGGGATTTGCTGAAATGGGGTGTGCGGTCCCCCAGTGATAGATGTGCCCTCCCCAATTCAAGTTGTTCCCAAAGATCAGACCATCAGTGCTAAAGGCACAGCCACTTGGATGGCAGCTCCCAGCAAATGGAGTATTGACCGGCCCTCGAAAGCCACTTCCTAAGTGAAATGAACAGCAAATCTCTCCTTGAAATCACTTTCACTGATGAGTGGTTGAGACCACTGGATCAATTTCACCTCTGAGCTGGGAACGGGAACACCATGCCAATGTGCCCCCAGAGGCTTATTAAAAGAAATAGTCCTCCCCTCTCCAGGGCTCCTGGCAGGGGCCACTTTCACAAGGTTGGTCTCCCTCGGTGCCTTGATGGTGGCCAGCACTGGAGAGTGAGTTTCCGAACAAATGCCGAACACATCTCAGGAATGGGAGAGCAGGCAGGATGAAGGGGCTCCTGGGCTCAGCTCTGGTCCCCCATACCTGCAGGAGAGGAGAGGAAGAGGGTACCCTGGGGATGTCTGGGCTGTCTCCATGGGCAGCCATCAGACCTCAGGAGGCTGTTTGTCCACCGCCTTCCAGCTGAAGACCCAGTTCTAGCTGAGCTGAGTGCCACATGTAAGGTGTCAGCCCTGGGGAAGCCACATCCCCAGAAAGGTCCCTAACCCCGCGACAGGGGGTCTCTGCAGCTCAGGACAGCCGGCACCTTGCGGGCCTGGGGAAGGAAGCCATGGCACCATTGCCTTCCTGGTCTCCTGCCCGCTGGTTGGAACTGAGCCTCCAGGACGAACCCTTCACGGCCCCGGAAATGGCTCCAGCAGCCCCACAGGGTTGACAGGGCTCGGTGATGACTGGGCTCAGTTCCCTCCGAGAGAGAGTGAGCCACACTGGAGGCTGGCCAAAGCCGAGTTGAGAAGCAGGTGAAGAGAGGGGACATTTACTAAGCATCCTCTCTGCAAGCTAGCCATCCAAGTACAGAGTGCGTCCCTCAGCTGTCAACAGCCTTCCAGAGAAGATCCTGTAATACTCGTCTTCTTTTCTGCTTTTTAACATGTGCCATTTTAAAAACAGCCTTACTAAAATAGAGTTCACACACAATTCACCTATTTAAAATGTACACAAGTCAGTCGTCTGTAGGGACTTCCCTGGTAGTCCAGTGGTTAAGAATCTGCTCTGCAATGCAGGGGACGCAGTTCAGTCCTTGGTCAGGAAACTAAAATCCCACATCCGTGGGGCAACCGAGCCTGTGTCACAACTACTGAGCCCGTGCACCCCAACTGGAGAGTCTGTGCACTGCGGTGAAAGATCCCACATAACACAACCAAGACCCCACTGACTGTAACTAGGGCCCCATGGAGCCAAATAATGAAATTTTTTTGAATCAGATTTTAGTATATTCACACATATACACAGCCATCGCCACCGTTGTTTTTAGTGCATTTTTATCGCTTGGAAGAGAAAGCCCACACCTTGCTTGCTCCTGGAAATTACACACATTTACTTTGTCTCTCGAGATTACCCTGTTTTACCGTATAGAAACAGAATCATCATGTGGGTTTTTGCATCTGGCGTCTTCACCGAGCACCGCTGCAAGGCTCATCCATGCAGTAGCACATGGAGAGGGCAGGGTTTCTCTCTCCTCTCTCGGGGTTTCTCACCTTTGTTGTCGTTCAGTCACTAAGTCGTGTCCAGCTCTTTGTGACCCCATAGACTGCAGCACACCAGGCCTCCCTGTCCATCACCAGCTCCCAGCGCTTGCTCAAACTCATGTCCATCGAGTCAGTAATACCATCCAACCATCTCGTCCTCTGTCGTCCCCTTCTCCTCCTGCCCACAATCTTTCCCAGCATCAGGGTCTTTTCTAATGAGCCAGCTCTTCACATCAGGTGGCCAAAGTATTGGAGCTTCAGCTTCAGCAGCAGTCCTTCCAGTGGACATTCAGGGTTGATTTCCTTTAGGACTGGCTGGTTTGATCTCCTTGTCTGAATCAAACCGACATAAGATGGAAGAACAGGGGAAGCTCATCCAGGTTTGTAGAAGGGTCGTGTGACATGGGAGCCTTAGTAAGGAAGTGAAGACCCAAAGAAATGGCCTGGCCAAACCTACCTGCTGTTTCTTGAGCTGATTTTATATTTTGTGAACAGGAAGGATCAATTGTGAAAAAGTAACTAAACTGTGTGAGTAGGGCCAAGGAAGACAGTAATTTTAACAAGACCTATTTGTACAGAATTCGCTCCATCTCAGCTTCTCATCCTCAACAGTGAGAGCGTGACTTTCCTTCTGGTGTGGTGAGGACGTCTTTCACTTGGGAATTCTGTCTCCTGCTTTAATGAAAAATGGGAAGGTCAGAGTGTTTGCTTGCATTCACTTCCTTTCAAGTGCCTTTAACCCCAAAACAGTCAGTATGCAGAGCGGCCTTTTGGTGTGTGGTATATTCTGCCACCTTCAGCCGTATCAATGATTCATGCCTCCTGTGGCTGAGTAAAATTCCATTGAGTGGATAAACTACGTTCTGTTCATCCATTCCACCGATACACATTTGCATTATTTCTAAGTTCTGGCTGTTATAAATGATGCTGTTTTCCACATTCATGTACTAGTTTCTACGTGGACATGTTTTCATTTCTCCAGGGTGTATACCAAGAAGAATCCCCGGGTCACATGGTCATTCTGTGTTTAACCATCTGAAGAATTGCCAGACCGTTTTCCAAAGCTGCACAATTTAATGTCCCTACTGGCAGTGTGGCCGGGTTCTGATTTCCCATCTTTGCTGGCACTTACCTGTCTTTTCAACAATCACCATCCCAGTGGGTGTGAAGTCGTGTCTTATTTTGTTGGGGTTTTTAACGTATTTCTTTTTGGCTGTATCAGGTCTTAGTTGCAGCTTGTGGGGTCTTGTTGGAGCGCGTGGCCTCATGCGGCGCATGGCTTCTCTCTAGTTAAAGCACGCAGGCTCGGTAGTTGTGGCTCTCAGGCTTAGTTGCCTCAAGGCATATGGGATCTTAGTTCCCTGACAAGGGATCACCTTCCCCCGACACCGGAAGGCGGATTCTTAACCACTGGGCCGCCAGGGACGTCCCTCCTATTGTGGTCTTGATGTACGTTTCCTGATAAGGATGTTGAGCATCTTTCCGTGTGCTTGTTGGTCCTCTGCGTGTTGGCTATTCACATCCTTTGCCCGTTTGTTGATTGAGTTGTCTTTTCACTGTGATGCGATCCCTTCTTACAGGTGAGGAATCTCAGTCCCAGGGCGCATCAGTGACCATCCAGGCAGTCAGCTGGTAAATGACAGAGTCCGAGAATTTCTGTCCCCATGGTTCCTGCCCTTCTTAGCTGTGGAAATGGGGTGAGGTCACTGTCTCCTGGATGCAAGGTGCTCCTTCATGCGGAAAAGGTAGAGATTTTTAAATACAGCCTTTCTCAGCCAGGCTTCTTAAGACTGAAGTAAAATTTTCATGTGGTAGCATTTCCCCTTTTTGTTATATAGTTCTGTGAGTTTTGAAGGATGCGCAGGGTCACAGCACCACCGGAACAGCCCCCAGGACCCCCCAGTGCCTGTCTGTAGCCAGTCTCTGGCGCCCGCCGCTGCGGCTTCTGTCCCTATACTTTTGCCTTTTCCAGAATGTCTTAGGAAGGAATCAGGTGAGGTGCAGCCTCTGAGTCTGGCTTCTGTCATTTAGCAGAACGCCTTTGAGATTTACCCATGTTACCAAGAATACACATTTTGAAGGAGGGAACAACCATTTGGGGTGGTAAATGAGCCAGTGGTGATATCTAGGAAATGGTTTTTTTTTTTTTTTTAATTTACTATTAATATGCTTACATCTATGTTTATGGATGATTTTGCATAAGCCAAAGTAACCTAAAAACAGAGGTGAAGAAAAATCTTGGGTATTATATAGGAGGTGTGCAGATAATGAGAGGTGGGAGGTTAAAGCATCAGAGATGATAAGGCAGTATTCAGGAAACATGGCTCCATGTTCCCATCACAGCTCCAGGCAGGGTGACCCTGGTCTCCAGGATAAAGAGGCCATGGCCCTGAGAATCATATCCCTAGCGTGGCGTGCTCTGCCTGGTACCAGAGGAGCCTCAAGGTCATCTAGACCATTGGTTCTGACCGTCCCATGTGTGGTCTGGAACTTGTCCCAGAGGGCGTGTTCTCTAAGCAGGAGGAACCACAAGCAAAGTAGTAAGACCTCCCCTCACCTTTGCAAATAGTTGGATTGTGCTCATGTGTCTTATGTCTCCTTAGTTGGCAAATTGACAACCTGAGGTTGAGTTTTGTTGCCATTAAGACGTCATCTCGGGCCTTCTTTGCTGGCAGTCCAGTGGTTAGGACTCCACTTCACAGCAGAGGGTGCAGGTTTGGTGCCTGGTGGAGGAACTAAGATCCTTCATGCTTGTGATGTGGCCCAAAAGTCATCGCTTGCCACGGGCTGACTGGGTCCCCACCTTTGAAAAGGTAGTTTGTAGAACTCATGTAGACCAGAGGTGTCTACATCATCTGGGGGCCTTCCTGGCCCACGCAGACTTGGGCAGCTGCAGGCCCCGCCACCTGTCTTGCTCCCCATGGAGTCTTTTGCTGGCTGCTCTTCCTGCCCAGAAAGCCCTTTCCATCCCCCTCTACTCCACTGAGCCTTACCTCCCCCCCCCACCCCATCTCAGTGCTCAGGCCCCCTCCAGAGACCCTCCCAGCCCCTGACTCTACCGCTGTGTATATTCTTCATCATTTCCCCCTCTCCCTCCACCACCCCTGCCCTGTTTTGAGTAACTTAAGGGTAGAAACTGTTGTCTTGATGTCCCCAGAGTTTAGCACAGGGTCTGGCCTTATCTCAAGGGAAACAGTGGTTTGATCTTCCTTTACAGGAGGGTCACGATTTTTCCACCCTTGTTCCCCGATGGATCCACCTGTTTGCTCACTTATTTCCTTAAGCTGTCTCGAAACAGCCCTGCCAAATTCCAGAGCTCTTCTGTCTCTGTAAATTTTAGGGCTCCTCTTCCAGAAAACCTAGTCTGATCTCTTCAGAGAAGGTTTCTTTCTCCGTCTCCTGCCCCCAGGACAGACAGATGGAAGACTTGAGCTGTGGTAGTAAAAGGAATGGGAGGTATATTATTTTCCTTTTATTTCGGCCATGCCATGCAGCTTGTGGGATCTTAGTTCCGCAACCAGGGATCTGACCCACACCCCCTACAGTGAAAGTATGGAGTCTTAACCACTGGACCACCAAGGAACTCCCTTGAGGTTTATTTCTGTCATTTGTAAAATCTTTATAAAAGCTTCTACCCACTTCCTTTGATATATTGATGCCTCAGCCATCAGAGTTCTTAAGATTTTGCTGGCTAGAATTTGCCTGTGCCTCTGAATTTTATCTCAGAGATCCTGGGGTCTTAAGGAGCCAGTTATATTCCTATTTATAACAGATTCAATTCATATGTGTTGAATGATACATAAACAGTAGGGAGAACCAATATTATACCCATTTCACAGATCAGAAAACTGAGTCTTGGGGAGGAGATGTATCTTCCTCTAAGGTCCTAAGGGGTCTAAGTGAAGGCACCTAGGTTTTCTGCCTTTGAATATGGGGTTTCTATTATTCCATACACCTTTAGGATCTATTCTTATGATGGAGTGGGGCCTTTCTTGCCCTCCATACCCCCCTTTTCTTGTCTGCAAAATTGGGGTAGACATGTGTGCTCAGTTTTGTCTGACTCTTTGCAACTACTTGTACTGTAGCCCGCTAGGCTCCTTTCTCTGTCCATGGGATTTTCCAGGCAAGAGTACTAGAGTGGGTTATCTGCTTCCTCCAGGGGACCTTCCCAACCCAGGGATTGAATCCATGTCTCCAGCATTGGCAGGCAGATTCTTTACCACTGAGCCACTGTGGAAGCCCTGGGGTAGACAGACCTTCCGCATTAAAACAGAATCGGGTAGATGAGGAACATAATTTTGCCTTGCTCAGTGGTTCTGCTCCTGCCCAGACCCAGACTCACCAGCCCGCTTTATTATAACATCATCGTCAGCAGGAAGTAAAAAGAGCTTCTTGGTGGCCTGATTTCTATTGATGGGGCCAGGTGAGAAACACACCCCTCCTTTAAATCTCAGCAGTGCAGGTGGCTCACAAAGGCTGTAAACGATGAGGAATTGCGAGAACCAGCGTTGACACACACACACCAGCACCCACCCACCCACCCAGCAGGAAGCTGCTATATAATACAAGGAGCTCAGCTCCATGCTCTGATGACCCCGGAGGGCAAGGGAGGCTCAAGAGGAAGGGGATATGTGTAGCTGATTCGCGTTGTTGTACAGCACAAACACTGTAAAACAATTACACTCCAATGTAAAAAGTCAAATACAGGACTGTTGACTGTAGGTAGTGTTGTACAGATCTCGAACTTAACTCATCTTTTTTAAAATTTAATTTTATATTGGAATATAGTTGATCTACAATGTTTTGGTTTCAGGTGTATGTTCATTTTTTTAAGATTCTTTTCCCAGATAAGTCATTACAGAATATTGAGTAGAGTTTCCTCTGCTATATAGTAGGTCCTTGTTGATTATTTTACATATAGCAGTGTGTATCCGTTAATCCTAAATTCCTAATTTGCCCCCCGCCCCCAAACACGTTTCTCCTTTGGTAACCAAAAGTTTGTTTTTCAAGTCTGTTGAAGAACAGACTTGTTGAGTCTGTTTTGGTTTTGTAAATAAGTTCCTTTGTATCATTTTTTAGCTTACATGTAAGTGATACTACATGATATTTGTCTTTGACTTCCTTCACTAAGTACAATGACCTCTAGGTCTGTCCAGGTCGCTGCAGAGCACAGTATTTCATTCTTTGCAGCTGTAATGGACACGGCTGTATCCATTGTGTGTGTGTGTGTATAGACACATATATCTGTATTATGTTTATATAATATATATATACATTAATGTATGCATGTATGTATACACACACACACTTTTTTTAATCCATTCCCTTCTCAGTGGACATTTAGGTTGCTTCCATGTCTTGGCTGTTGTAAACAGTGCTGCAGTGAACATTCAGTTCAGTCGCTCAGTCGTGTCCAACTCTTTGTGACCCCATGAATCGCAGCACGCCAGGCCTCGCTGTCCATCACCAACTCCCGGAGTTCACTCAGACTCACGTCCATCGAGTCAGTGATGCCATCCAGCCATCTCATCCTCTGTCGTCCCCTCCTCCTCCTGCCCCCAATCCCTCCCAGCATCAGAGTCTTTTCCAATGAGTCAACTCTTCACCTGAGGTGGCCAAAGGACTGGAGTTTCAGCTTTAGCATCATTCCTTCCACATTAGGGTGTATATATCTTTTCAAATTACGGTTTTGTCCAGATAAATGCCCAGAAATGGGATTGCAGGGTCATACAGTAGATCTATTTCTAGATTTTTAAGGAACCACCATACTGTTCTCCATTGGGATTGTACCAATTTACATTCCCACCAACAGTGTAGGAGGGCTACGTTCTCTCTCCAGCATTGGTTGTTTGTAGATTTTTTATGTTAGCCATTCTGATCAGTGTGAGGTGACACCTCATTGTAATTTTGATTTGCATTTCTCTAATAACTAGCAATATTGAACATCTTTTCATGTACCTCTTGGCCATCTGTATGTCTTCTTTGGGGAAATGTCTACTTAGGTCTTCTGCCCATCTTTTGACTGGGTTGTTTTTTTGTCATAGAACTACATGAGCTGTTCATAAATTTTGTCGATTAATCCCTTGTTGGGTACTTTGTTTGCAAATATGTTCTCCCATTCTGTGGGTTGTCTTTTGGTTTTATTTATGGTTTCCCTTGCTGTGCAAAAAACCTTTTTAAGTTCCACTAGGTCCCATTTGTTTATTTTTGTTTTCATTTTGATTATTCTAGGAGATAAGATACTGCTGTGATTTATGTTCAAAGTGTTCTGCCTGTGTTTTCCTCTGGGAGTTTTATAGTATCTGATCTTTAGTCCATTTTGAGTTTAGAACTTAAGTCAATTGAGACATTTTTGCCTGTCAATTAGTAACTCCCTACTCACCCCCTCCCTCATCCCCCTCTGAGTTCGACTATTTTGGACACCTCCTGTAATTGGAATCATGCAGTTATCTGTCCTTTTGGCTGGCTTGTTTCATTTAGCAGGAGGACACTATACTATTGCATATGTCAGCGTTTCATTTTTTCTTGTAAGGCTTGCATATTGCTTTGTATGGATGAAACTTTTTTTTTTATCCATTCATAGAGATCTAAGTTATTAATAATTGCACATCTTGCCTCTTGGGAGTGCAGAGAGAGCACTTCCAGATCCTGATTTCTATTCTTTCCGATAAATATTTACTCTACCCTAGAAGCCATTCCAAGCCGATGAGACACTTGCCCGAGGAAACGCAGTGCACTCTCTCCTCACTCCCACAGTGCCATCTCTGAGTGGCAGCCCCAGGCAGGAGGCTTAGGGGCAGGCAACCCCCCTATCCCCCTCCCCTCTGCTGATCCTCACATAGTAGGTGCCTTTGGAGAAACCAAATGAAGTACCAAAGCCCTGGCCCCATGACTCAGAACTGTCCCCCACTCCGGCCTTTCTCCAGTCCTCTGAGGAGCCGGCTCCTCCAGGGACCACAGGCCCTCACCTCCCAAGCCGGGCAGGAGAGTCAAGGGGAGAGAGATTTGAAGAGGCTGCACTGCTGGCTTTGAAGATGGAGGCAGGAGCCGTGACCCTTAGAGTGCCTGGAAAGGCTGGAAAGGCCAACTTCTGGCCTTTAGAATCTCCCTTGGAGCCTTCCGGGGCTTCCCAGTGATAGCTTATGGTGAATGATGTCGGATTCCTGATCTCTGAAGGAGGAGATTGAGCTTCGGGACCAGGCTTGATCACTCAAGAGCTTTTGTGTAGCAAAGTTTTATTAAAGTAAGAAAAGGGACAGAGCAAGCTTCTGACACAGACATCAGAAGAGGGATGGAGAGTGCCCCCCCCACTAGTCTAAGCAAGGGAGTTATATAATTTAACTGGTTATTACAAGAAATCAAAAGAATGTCTCAAGGTTGTTCAGTTCAGTTCAGTCACCCAGTCATGTCTGACTCTCTGCGACCCCATGAATCGCAGCACGCCAGGCCTCCCTGTCCATCACCAACTCCCAGAGTTCACCCAAACTCCTGTGCATCGAGTTGGTGATCCCATCCAGCCATCTCATCCTCTGTCGTCCCCTTCTCCTCCTGCCCCCAATCCCTCCCAGCATCAGTCTTTTCCAATGAGTCAACTCTTTGCATGAGGTGGCCAAAGTACTGGAGTTTCAGCTTCAACATCAGTCCCTCCAATGAACACCCAGGACTGATCTCCTTCAGAATGGACTGGTTGGATCTCCTTGCAGTCCAAGGGACTCTCAAGAGTCTTCTCCAACACCACACTTCAAAAGCATCAATTCTTCAGTGCTCAGCTTTCTTCACAGTCCAACTCTCACATCCATGCATGACCACAGGAAAAACCATAGCCTTGACTAGACAGACCTTTGTTGGCAAAGTAATGTCTCTGCTTTTGAATATGCTATCTAGGTTGGACATAACTTTCCTTCCAAGGAGTAAGCGTCTTTTAATTTCATGGTTGCAGTCACCATCTGCAGTGATTTTGGAGCCCCAAAAAAGTCTGACACTGTTTCTTCATCTATTTCCCATGAAGTGGTGGGACCAGATGATCTTAGTTTTCTGAATGTTGAGCTTAAGCCAACTTTTTCACTGTCCTCTTTCACTTTCATCAAGAGGCTCTTTAGCTCTTCACTTTCTGCCATAAGGGTGGTGTCATCTGCATATCTGAGGTTATTGATATTTCTCCCGGCAGTCTTGATTCCAGCTTGTGCTTCTTCCAGCCCAGCGTTTCTCATGATGTACTCTGCATAGAAGTTAAATAAGCAGGGTGACAATATACAGCCTTGACGTACTCCTTTTCTATTTGGAACTAGTCTGTTGTTCCATGTCCAGTTCTAACTGTTGCTTCCTGACCTGCATATAGGTTTCTCAAGAGGCAAGTCAGGTGGTCTGATATTCCCATCTCTTGAAGAATTTTCCACAGTTTATTGTGATCCACACAGTCAAAGGCTTTGGCATAGTCAATAAAGCAGAAATAGATGTTTTTCTGGAACTCTCTTGCTTTTTCGATGACCCAGCGGATGTTGGCAATTTGATCTCTGGTTCCTCTGCCTTTTCTAAAACCAGCTTGAACATCTGGAAGTTCACAGTTCATGTATTGCTGAAGCCTGGCTTGGAAAATTTTGAGCATTACTTTACTAGCGTGTGAGATGAGTGCAATTGTGCAGTAGTTTGAGCATTCTTTGGCATTGCCTTTCTTTGGGATTGGAATGAAAACTGACCTTTTCCAGTCCTGTGGCCACTGCTGAGTTTTCTAAATTTGCTGGCATATTGAGTGCAGCACTTTCACAGCATCATCTTTCAGGATTTGAAAGAGCTCAACTGGAATTCCATTACCTCCACTAGCTTTGTTCGTAGTGATGCTTCCTAAGGCCCGATTGACTTCACATTCCAGGATGTCTGGCTCTAGGTGAGTGATCACACCATCGTGATTATCTGGGTCGTGAAGATTTTTTTTGTACAGTTCTTCTGTGTATTCTTGCCACCTCTTCTTAGTATCTTCTGTTAGGTCCATACCATTTCCATTATCGAGCCCATCTTTGCATGAAATGTTCCTTTGGTATCTCTAATTTTCTTGAGATCTCTAGTCTTTCCCATTCTATTGTTTTCCTCTATTTCTTTGCATTGATCACTGAGGAAGGCTTTTTTATCTCTCCTTACTATTATTTGGAACTCTGCATTCAAATGGGAATATCTTTTTTTTCTCCTTTGCTTTTCTCTTCTCTCCTTTTCACAGCTATTTGTAAGGCCTCCCCAGACAGCCATTTTGCTTTTTTGCATTTCTTTTCCATGGGGATGGTCTTGATCCCTGTCTCCTGTACAATGTCACGAACCTCATTCCATAGTTCATCAGGCACTCTCTCTCTCAGATCTAGGCCCTTAAATCTATTTCTCACTTCCACTGTATAGTCATAAGGGATTTGATTTAGGTCATACCTGAATGGTCTAGTGGTTTTCCCTACTTTCTTCAATTTAAGTCTGAATTTGGCAATAAGACTCACTCCCATAATATACATTTTAAGATAACAGGATCAGTCGGAAGCTGTTCAGGAAGGAGAAACTGTCCTCAAGCAGGAGACAGTGTTGTTATATAATCCTTAAGCTGAGTTGTTTGTTGTGTAATTATCAGTTCTGGGCTTAAAGAAAAAACTGTATTACATGACTAAGACTAAGGAATGTAGAGGAGAAAAAAAGACGTTTGTCTTTTCCTCCTTGAGAATTCCAGACCCTTATCTCCTCCTCGGGGACCCCGGATTTCTTATCAACCTGCCTAGGAATTGACTCTCTCACCAGGTGGCTCAGCAGTGAAGAACCCACCTGCCAATGCAGGAGATGCAGGTACAGTCCCTGGGTCGGGAAGATCCCCTGGAGAAGGAAATGGCAACCCACTGCAGTATTCTTGCCTGGGAATCCCATGGACCGAGGAGTCTGGTAGGATATACAGCCCATGGTGTCAGAGAGTCAGACACGACTGAGCACACACACTGGTACATCTTGAGTGAAGTCGCTCAGTCATGTCTGATTCTTTGCTACCCTGTGGACTGTAGCCCTCCAGGCTCCTCTGTCCATGGGATTCTCCAGGCCAGAATACTGGAGTGGGTAGCCATTCCCTTCTCCAGGGGATCTTCCCCACCCAGGGATCAAACCCAGGTCTCCCTCATTGTGGGCAGATGCTTTAACCTCTGAGCCACCAGAGAAGTCTGGTACATCTTGAGCGTGGCCTCATCACACCCACTGAGGCCTGCCGGCCTCCAGAACTGTAAGACATCTTAGTGTGTGCTAGCGTGCAGCAGCTGTGGGAAATAAGACCGAGTTCACCGCCTGTACGTTCACAGCCCCAGCCCTGGCCCTGTGTGCTTGGAGCAGTGACCTTGGCAGTGGGCACTTCAAATGCAACCAGACCAGGGACATCACCTTCTTGAGTCCTCCAGCTGCTGCCTCCACCCACTGCTCCTGTGCCCAGAGCCTCGGGGCCCCACCCCCCATCCCAGGCCCTTCCTACCTTGCTTGGGACTCCCCACTCAGGCAGGCTTTGTACCCTAAGTCTTAGAGTGAGCGCATGATGCTTTTAGCCCTCCTTCGGACTGTGAGCTCCACAGGGTCTGGAAGAATCCATTTTGCTGTTTACCCCTAGTGCCTTGCACAGTGCTTGGCCCACGTGGGTGTGCAAAGATTCATGGAGTAAACAGGTATATCCTTCAGGTGTTTTCTGTATACCCCTTCTACTGTGCTGTAACGTGGGTTGGAATTGAGAAATGGAATATTTCCTGCCATATCAATAAACAAAGGCTGTCATAGGCATCAGTAATTATGGATGGTGACCCCCCTGAGGAAACTCAGGAAGGAAAGAATACCCACCATCTAGCAGCCATCAGATTGCCGGCACTCCTTACTGTGAGCCCCTGGGAAACTCAGGATGAGGAAACTCGATACTGGCCCCAGACGGCTGAGGTGCACATCAAAGGAAGAGTCAGCCCGGGCTCTTGCATCTTCCCGTACATAGAAAAGTGCTAAATCCCTTAACTTGGGATACCTGGTTTTCTTTAAACAACAACTTTTTGACATTCAGACTGCCTGCCCTTTGTTGCAAAACTTCTTTTAATATATATAACCTGGCTCCCCTCCTTGCCTCCTCGGAGCAGGTCTCTCAGGGACACTTGAGATGCTTTCTCTCGGCTTGAAGTCCAAACACTCCCAATGAATAAAACATAACTCTCAGCTTTTAGGTTGTATTTTTTAGGTCTGCAGAAGTGTACACCCTCACTGGCCCGTAAACGCACGTCTGTTCCCCTTTGTTCGTGGGCTGCCGCCGTCTTGCGATGTGAGGGCTTTATATCCAGGACCAGCGAGCCCCTCACACTGGACTTGCAAGTAGTTCCCCATTTTTGGCTCGTTCACGCAGTGCTGTTGTGAACGCCCTTACAATTAGACGTGGGCAGACCTCTGATTATTCTTTTAGGATCGACTCCACCGGAATTCCGTCTCCTGGGTTTTCGCATCTTTTGACTTTTAAATGCAATATTCTCCAAAGCAGTTTTTTTCTTTTCTCTTTGAAAAATGCCTTTGCTGGAAGATCAGTGAAAATGGTGAGAAGAAAGCCAAGACCAGAATCTTCTTTCATCGACTTAAAAGAGGGTCCGGAACTGTGGCCCCACAACTGTGCTGGTCACGGCAGAGAGGAGGTTTATTTCTCCAGGTTGTTCTCGCCACCCAGCCAGGCAGCCGCCGTGGCCCTGAGCCACTCCCGCTGCTCCCCTCTCCCCCCTCAGCCCCCAGGGGCTGCCCTGCCTGTGACCAGTTGCCCTCAGAACTCCTGACTTACCCCGATTCTCCCCACTCTGTCTTACAGCGACATCACCCCTCCCGGAGACGCACTAACCAAGAACAGCCGGCCCAAAGTGGCTTCCCGCTTCCCCAAGCTGGCCCGAGGGCACCCCAGGGAGACACGCAATGTGGAGCCCCAGAGCGGTGACCTCTGACCTCGCCGGTACCCCGGACTTGGGCCCTACGTGCTGCGCCAGCCGTCTTCACCCCGGCCACGGCAGCTGGCCCCTGCCACCTCGGAGGGACCACCCTACCCCCACCGGTGAACCCCAGAGAGCACACCTGCCCTGCCAGGCGTGTGACACCCCGATTAAACTGGGCTGTGTGAGAGCAGGGCGGCTCCTCGCTGGACGGATGTGGACACGTGGGCCCTGCTCTCCCCGCGCCCCACCTTGGGCCTCAAGGGCCAGGCATTCCCCTTCCTCCAGCCCAGAGGCCAACTGGAGGGCTCAGAGTCAGAGCCCCCTGGTCGCGATGCACAAGTCTGTCTCATTTGGTCAGAAGTTTCATTCACCTCTTGACTCTTTCCCACGTGGGAATTCGAATGACTGTTACTTCCCTACCCCCGTTTAATGTAATTGCCTGCTACAACCTATGAACACGGAGGGGGAGCTAGTTCCTTTCCGCATACGCCCCACCAGGGATCAGTAGACACCCTAGTTCTTGCCACCAGGTTCCAGGGAGACAGCCCCGTGGCCTTCGTGCAGCAGCGCCATTAGGGATGAGGAACGGTGGCTCTTGGAGAACTTCCTACCTCCTCTCTGGTTGGTTCTGGAAGGACTGGCCCCTGTAGGAAGCCTACATGTACCTGGTCAGGCCAGCCATCAGCAGCAACCTAGTGACCTGAACCAGAAAGCCCTGAGCTATCTAGGGGTTGGTGGCCTTGGCCGCCAAAGCCAAGAGGAGTCCTCAAGGCTTTGAAAGACTCGGTTCTGGGAAGTACTTCAGAAGCTTCTGTGGGCCTCTGGGGGTTCTGTGGAGCTCAGCGTGACTCTCTGTGAACTTGGGTGAATGTGACTCACTCTGAACAAATCATGATTGTCCCCTAAAGACAGCACATGTGTTGTTGGCCAGTATGCTCTCGGTGGGAGCAGGGCGCTGGGTGCATCCCAAGATTGACCCCTCTGCTCCCCCCATTCAGAGAGCACCCCACCACCAGCAGCAGCAGTTGGGAACAGGAGGAGAACAGCATCAGGTCCACCCGTGGGACCAGAGCTGTTTGGCCAGTTTTAACATCCAGAAACGTGGAACTCTTCCCTACCCTGGGTAGGAGTCACCCTCAGCTGCTGATACAAAGGACCAAAAGGCGGCATAAATGTGTGAAAAGCAGAGGGCTGAGCACACCTCAGCCCATGCCTGGGTGAGCAATGTGGGTCATCATCGAGCCTGTAGTGGAAACCCTGGAAGGGCTGTGCCGCACGCCCCATGCTCACCAGAGGGAGGCGTGTCAGAACTGACGTTTGCACACGGCCCTCCAGGGACTCAAGGAGGCTGCAGCAACTTCAGAGGGGACATTCTACCTGGTGAGCTAGGCCCAGGGGAGCGACACGAGCCGGCTGTCCTGCATGGATGGAGGTGGCAGTGTGTGTACGTGGGGGCCCTGCTGTCGGCCTGTGGGGGTCAGAGGACCCAAGGGACAGCGTGTCCCAGAAAGGCAGCATGGTTGGTTTCCCCCTCGTGTGCCCAGGGATCCACTGCGCATGCACCGTGCTGGAATCCCACGCCCCAGAGCACTGCCGTGAACATAGAGCCCTCCTCCACCCAGGCCTCCGGGACCATCTGGAAGTTCCAGCTGCCCCAGAGCTCCGCCCCGCACGTGGCGCCCTCCACAGGGGTCACTTTGAGGCCAGCTGATGGCTGCACAGCCAGATCTGAACCCAGGGTGTCTCCTCTCTGTTCACGTGAGACCCAGAATAGATCCAGCGCCCCAACATTCTCCAGGGTTCTGATCAGCCAGGCTGTGTTGGCGCCTGACCCCAAACACATCTGAGAACGATTTCTAGCCTCACCTTCTCCAGCTACCCCACCAGGAAGCGGCTTTGACGTTCTGTGCATGGAGTGAAAAAACAGCAAAAAAAGAAAAAAAGGCACCCAGAGCTACAGCAGACAGATGCTGAGCGGGAGGGAGACATAAGAGCACTCTCGGCCTGTATTTGGAAAGGAGCAGCTCTGCCTTCCTGTTTTTAAAGCTTAATTATTCATGGGAAGCTTGCCCTGCCCTCCCACACGTGGGTTGTAGAAAGCATGTTCCTAGGGGCCCTGCGGGGGCCCCTCCAGGCTGCTTGCCCTCTGTGCCCCCGTTTCTGTGACCCTGCAGAAACCCCGATCTTCAGTCCGTCTGGTTTCAGCTCAGATACGCACGTGACATGCACATCACAGCTCCTCCTCCAGCCTTACCTCTGGAGTCACATGGAATGTTCTGCCATGATAGAGCCCTGCTCACCAGGGGAGTGGGGTGGACTTAGAAGGGGCAGACCACCAGCTCCTGGAGAAAGAGAACAAAACCCTGAGGTCCAGGCCGGGATGTGGCTCACAGAATGCCACCCCCCCGAGGCCGTGTCATCATCTGTGCATCCACCCCCCAATCTAAGTCAGGAGGCAGGATGTCCCCCCTGCCCCCGAGACCCATCAGGTGAAAGACAGCCCCCCAACAAAGGACCAGCTGACGCTGGCTTCTGTCTCCTTGATCAAAGATTCTTTAGCACCTAAGAAAGCGCTCCCCATTCTTCAGAAAGGAACAGAAGGGCCCTTCTGTCTCCAGGCCTTGACCCTCTTGGCGCCCCACCTGCCCTGGGAGCAGGAAGCGCCCCCTCCAAGTCCCCAGAGCACAGTCCAGCAGGCTGTTCAGGGGTGGCTTCAGCCGGGTTGGGATGGAAGCCCAGCCAGGTCCAGCTCCGTTCGCATCTCAGAGAAAAAGCAGAGACATCTCTCCTTAAGAGAAAACCAGAGCTCCCAGGGAGTGAGGGCTGAGGCTGGTGTATACCTCACCAGCTTTCTCGGCCACCGCTCCGCAGCCCCTGTGGAATCCTGGCTCGAAACTGCACAGATCTCTCTACAGTCAGGCCCTGGGGGAAGAGGCGGCTTTCCCAAGAGGCTGTTGCACCTCAAGGAGGTCACCGTGAACACCATAGCCTGGCCCATCTAAGGGCTTCCTGGCCACAGAAGGATCACTGACGGAGCTGCAGAGACAGGGTACCATCCTGTGAGTCCTGGCAAGAGGTGCGAGCAGTGAGAGAGAGGCTGGTGAGCCGGGGTGTGTGGACCAGGTGTGGTCGCTCGGGGCCTGTTAGGATGCCTTCTTTGATAACCGCTGGATTCGACAGCACTGCCAGGCTGTGTTGTGCCTTTCAGAACACAGAGGCAGTCAAAGTTGTTTACACCCCAGGACTGGTAACACAGCTGCAGCCAGTTCCGAGAGGCAGCGGGCACTGGAGGCCCGAGAATTCATCCCCAGATTTTGGGCCCGGAAACAGGAAAGAAGTCCCTCCGGGCAGCCCAGGGGATCCGAAGCTTTGCTGCTTTTGTCTCCTGACACCCAGCGCCCTGGCATCTGGGGCCTGGGGTGGCCTCTTTGCTCATGAGAGAGTGTGCCCACCAGAGGGCCCGGTCCCAGGGTCCCAGGCCTCAGCCCCCGTACCTCACCTGCTCACCTTCACAGGGGTGCAGCCTGGAGCCGCCAGCTGGCCCCACACCTAGAAACCAGAGCCCGTTCTCAGGTCCCAGCAGACCTCTCCTAACCAGTCACCTTCAGCATCCTTCATCCCTCAGCCCGGCAGCTTGGTGCCAGCGCCCGTGCACAGGAGGCGCCTTCCTCTAGGAGGAGGATCTCGCCTGGGCGTATCACTGACTGGATCCTCAGCCTGGAGCTGGGATGGGCAGCCTCCAAGACCTGTCAGAGAAGGACCCTGAGCAGGAGCATCTGATGAGCTAAGAGCTTTCTCGAAGGAGCATGCCACGCTCAAGCTGCTACCCCAAAGGCAATAATTGTCTCAACTCTGCCTCAGTGTCCCCCTCCGGACAGTGCCACCCATGCTGAACCTCACCCCCGGGCTGGGTGCCCCCGGCAGGCAGGTGTCTGCTCACGAGCAAGGCCTTTTGCAACGATCATTTTTCAAAATACTGCACGTCGCTGCTTTACGTGTCTGCTGTTCAGATTGGCTTTCTGTGTTTATCGCACAGTTGCAGCACTAGATATTTTATCTA
The DNA here is from genome assembly GCF_002263795.3 of Bos taurus. Classification (NCBI taxonomy): domain Eukaryota; kingdom Metazoa; phylum Chordata; class Mammalia; order Artiodactyla; family Bovidae; genus Bos; species Bos taurus. Next base: position 11,278,435 of record NC_037352.1, read on the forward strand.
ACCTTGCCAAAAATTTCATTTTTCCTGTTTCCCTAACACGTGGTCTTGATTATGTGTCTAAAAGAAAACTTCAGCTCCCGGATCGATAGGCGTGAGCAGGGAGCACTGCCCACTTCCACGCTCTGAGCAGAGCAGCCCTCTGTCCGGCCCACAGTGGAAACGCCCCTCCCTCAGTTCGTCTCGGCATTTTAGACCGTCCCGTTTGCCACCCTTGCCTGCTGCCAGGAATGGGCCTGATTTTGGTAGTTCTCAGTTCTAACAACCATATTGAATGGGTTTCCTTACTTAATCAATTTCTGAAGAGAAGCAAAAAAAAAAAAAAGAAAACTGGTTTTTCTAAAAGATGGGTGAGCTTATACCAAGGATGAGCAACCCCACTAGAAGAATAGAAGAACGTCCGGATCCACGAGGGTTTCATGGTCCAGGGATTCAGTTGTTTGTGGCACAGGGATGATTTGCCATCCTCACCGAAGACCACTAGCTGACCTGCCAAGATGCCCCCCTTGCCCTCAGATCCCATCACTGCCTTCACGAACTGCAAGGGGAGAGGCCATGCCCCTCCGGCAGTTCTCTCTGCCATCGCTTGAGGCCATACAAGGGGACGACCTTTGCAACAGCTGGGACGGAAGACACAGAAGACGGGATCGCAGGTTTACAACCAGCATTGAGATGAGCTGGAGAATGGGCATTGCCAGGAGTGAGAGGGTGGTGGAGCTAATTAGGGCCTTCTTATTACCTGGGATCCATCCTGGAAAGAATGTCTTTACCTCTGTAACCTTAGCGGCACCATCTCCAGCATCACCATTTGGTAAAACACACTGCTTAACTCATCAGATGCTGACTTGGTGGTGGAAGAATTCTTTTGACTACAGGCTCCATGGTGACCCGTGAGTGGGTCCCCATGAGCCGTCTGTTCGAGGGGGAACCGGCGACAAATCTGGAGTCTATGGTCTGGATGGAAGCAAGGCTGAGAAGCCCACAGATGGGCTGCAAAACACGTGGTATTATCTTAACTACCCTCTTCCGTTACGGTTTACAGGATAGAATTTTTAAACAAATGTGTTTAATTTTCTAAAATCTCTTGTATTAAAATTTTCCTTTGGAATAAGCTGTGGTAATTTTGTTACAATCTAGTTGAGACACACCTCTTTACAATGACAAAATTAAAACGGTTACATTTTCTAAATTAGATACTCGGTTTATGGTCTAATTCTCCGCGTCCATTCTTTTTCAGCAGTTGGGGATTAGGTGAAGTTTCAGTATACATTATAAAAACTTCTTATAAGGCCCTTCACCATTTCACATGTTACCCTGAACAACATGATTTGATTGGACAAGCATCACTTTTATTTGAAGTAGAGCAGGAGCTTATGTTGAGTTATTAGGCAGATCTATATTAATTGGAGATGTAGCATCAAAATTCTATACAGAAAAAAAATTCCCTTCATTATAGGTTCCTATTCACTCAGAAACCATTTTTGGGCACCTACTGTATACCATCATGCCAGGCCCTGGGCATACAGCAGTGGCCAAGGCAGAAAAGACCCCTGCCTTCTTGGACTAAGATTCCAAGTAAGACAGATGGACAATAATGTATATTTCTGTGTATCTGTCTATCTACACACACTTCCCTGGTGCCTTAGCAGTAAAGAATCTGCCTGCCAGTGCAGGAGACGCCAGAGACACAGGTTCAATCCGTGAGTCAGGAAGATCCCCTGGAGAAGGAAATGGCCAACCTCCACCCGAATTCCCGGGAACATCCCATGGACAGAGGAGCTTGGTGGGCTACAGTCCTTGGGGTTGCAAAGAGTCAGACACGACTGAGCATGCGTGTACGCGTCTATCTAAACACACAGACCCTGTTTAAAATCAGCCCTGCAGACAGTTACCGACCACCGTAAGCTCCACAATGGACTTGGAGAAAGATCTCCTTCTAACAGTTCAAGCCAGGCTTTCTCGGCCTCACACCGATGACATTTGTGGCTGGATAGCTCTGGGGCGTGAAGACTGTCCTGTCACTAGTGCGATCAGCCCTGGTCTCCAACCCCTAAACGCCCTGGAACCTTTTCTGTTCTCACAACCAGATGTGACCACACATCCCTGGAGTGAGGAATGGTCCCCTGTTGAGAACCCTGAGGCTAGACCAGGGATTCTCTTGGCAAAAGTGACATTTAAGTTATGACCTGAAGGATGAGAAAAAATGCTACGCAGTCCCCTGCTCCCCACCCCAAATTTACATTGGCTTAAAAAATTCACCCCCTGCAACCAGGTATCTAACCTTTTTAACCAGGATAGTAAGAGGCCAGGTTGGCTTCCCTGGTGGCTCAGACGATAAAGAATCCGCCTGCAATGCAGGAGACCCAGGTTCGATTCCCGGAATCTGGAAGATTCCCTTGAATGGCTACCTACTCCAGTATTCTTGCCAGGAGAACACCATGGACAGAGGAGCCTGGTGGGCTACAGTCCATGGGGTCGCAAAGAGTCGGACATGACTGAGTGACTAAGCACAGGCTCTAATGAGATCGGTATTTAAAAGGCATCCCAGCAAATCACGGGAGATGCTGCCCAGGGGCCCACAAGGGATGCTGCAGACCCCTCAGCCCGGGGCCGTGGGAAGGGTACTTCCAGGCTGATACGAGAGAGGAGGGACCAGCGCTGGTTTTCGAGGGCGTGTACGTGGACCACATTGCGCCTGCGCTCTCCAGCCTCCAGGTCACTTAACCCTTTGGCCACCACAGTGCATCCCCCATTTGGACAGATGAGAAAGAGAAAACTACGTGCAGGCCGAGTGTGGGCCCTAGTGCCCCAGCCTCGAGGCGGAGGAGCAGCAGGACTGTCTCCATCGTGCCCACAGCCAGCACTGTCCTGGCCACACTGTGATCGGCCCAGGCCACCCTCCCTCACATCCAGTGTGCATGCAGCACCTCCCCGTTCTCTCTGGCCTCTCCCAAGGGATGTCTCAGCTCCTCAGCCATCTCCAAGCACAGCTGACCCCCCAGCTGGAGGCTGTCTCCTTGATTATCCTCAGTCCATATTCCCAAGGGCTTCCCTGGTAGCCCTACTGGTAAAGAATCCGCTTGCAACACAGGAGACCCCGGTTCAATTCCTGGGTCAGGAAGATCTGCTGGAGAAGGGATAGGCTACCCACTCTAGTATTCATGGGCTTCCCTGGTGGCTCAGCTGGTAAAGAATCCACCTGCAGTGTGGGAGATCTAGGTTCAATCCCTGGGTGGGATTGAACTTGCTTCCCTACTGTAAACCACTTTGCCTCCTTAAAAACCTCAGTTCCTCAGGAGCTCATGCCATCCACCTGTATCACCCCCTATGTCTAGGCTTGGACTCGTCTATTGACCTCCGAGCTGCTTCTCACACACTGATGATTAATTCATCACTCAGGGCCCCTTGATCCTCTCCAGCCACACCCCACCTGTCTCTCCTCTGAGCTTTTCCTTCTCCAGAGGCCATTCCCCTGTGCCACTTGCAGCTTTTCAAGACCAAGAGACACAGCGGCCATCAGCACACACCTCTGCAATTCCTGACTTCAGATTCTCTGCTCTGATCCACTCTACCTCCTAGCTCTTCTCTCTAGTGGGCCCCCACCCCAGCAACAGCTCTTCAAATTCTTCAGGAATGCTGTCATCTTAAAAAACTCTGTCCTCAGGACTTCCCTGGTGGCCCAGGCTTAAGAACCCACCTGCCAATACAGGGACACAGGCTTGATCCCCGGTCTGGGAAGCTTCCACGTGCTGCAGAGCAACTAAGCCCATGCAACACAACTAACGAGCCAGCACTCTGGGGCCCCAAAGCCTCAGTGACTGAGCCTGCACGCCTAGAGCCTGTGCTCTGCAACAAAAGAAGCCACAGCAATGACAAGCCTCCACTCACCACAACTCGAGAGAAGGCTGAGCAGCAATGAAGACCCAGTGCGGCCAAAAATAACCAAAACACAAGATCCTGCCCTCCTCTTTGCCAAGCCCCCGCCTTTCCCAGCGTTGGTTCTGTGGCCCATGCCGATCACTGCTCCCTTGGGGTCATCCCAGTCTGCCCTGCATCTCCTTCATACTTGCTTGGTAAAAACCCAGCCCTAGTCAAGCTCAACTGACAAGCTAGTCTAGAAGCCAGTATCATTTGTAACTTTGGTTTGTAACTCCATATTTTGTTTTTGACATAATTTAAGAGACTAATGCATTTAAAAGAATTACTTGTTTATGTTTGGGGGCATACAATATATAAAGATGTATGAAGGGAATGGGGATAGAGCTGTAAAGGAGCATAGGTTTTTTGTTACTTGTTATGAATTCAACTTATTATTCAAATTAACTTCAGGTTGTTAAATGTAATCCTCATGATAATCACAAAACAGCTGTAGGATATACACAAAAGGAGATGGAAAGGAACATTCATGACGAAAGATAGGAATGCATAGAATGAGGGACAAAAAAGCTATGAGACTTATGGAAGACATAGCAATAACTGAATAAGTCCTTCCTTATCAGTAGTTACTTTAAATATAAATGGATTAAACTTTCCAGCCGAGACAAAGATTGGCAGAAAGAATAAAAACACATAATCCAACTATATTCTGTCTACAGAAGATTTACTTTAGATCTAAGACCACAAATAGATTGAAAGTGAAACCATAGGATAAGATATTCCAGGCAAGTAGTAACCAAAAGAGGTCAGAAGTGGCTATACCAATAATAAACAAAATAGATTTTAATGAAAGTTTCAATACAGGAAGAAGCTATGACAGTTATAGGAATTTACATACCTCATAATAGATGATCAAATATAGAAAACAAAAAACTCATAGAATTGAAAGGAGAATCAGACAGTTCTACAGTAGTCATGGTGTTGCAAAGAGCCAGACACAACTGAGCGACTAACACTTTCCCAATAATACCTGGTCACTTCAATACCCCACTCTCAATAGTAGACAGAACAGCCAGACAGAAAATAAGGAAGGAAGGAAAAGTAATTGGCTTACTGAGTTAAATCCTCTCACAGACACACACGGGGCACCCTACCAACAGCAGAAGCACACGCATGCTTCTAAAGTGCATGTGGGATATTTTCCAGGGTAGACCATACGCTAGGCCACAAGTCAAGTCTCAACAGATTTTTTTTTTTAAAGATAAGATTTCATACAACATATCTTCTTCAACCTGATGGGATAAAGTTAGAAATCCGTAATAGAAGGAAAACGGAAAATTCACAAATTCATGAAAAACAACATGAACAGCCTGTGGATCAAATAAATTGTGAAAAATTTATAGAAAATACTCCAAGGACTTCAAGACACTGAAAACACAGCATAGCAAAACCTATGGGATACAATGAAAGCAGTGACAAGGGGGAAATTCACAGCTATAAATGCTTTTATTAAAAAACTAGGATGACCTAAAACCACCACTCTAATCTTGAGGCAGGAGGAAGATGCCCTTGCTCCTTGAGGTAAGCATTAGTTTGTTCCCTGTGGCCAGAAAGTCCCAAATTTCAATAGCAGGACAATGAGAGAGGAGGCTGGGCCCAGGATATAAGAGACCACATATTTCTCATTCTCAAAGTCAAGGAAACCCTCCCAACTAGAAAGCTCCTTGGAGGTCAAAAGGGGAGTGATGCCAAGGCTACCCACAAGCCTTTCCATCTTGGCTGAGAGATGTATGTACACAGAGGAGGACCCTGAGATATACCAAATACAGACTCAGAACCAGGCAAAGGGAGATGGCTGGCCAAAGAGCACCCAGAGAGATACCCCACGTAAGTGATTTAAGCTACCCAAAGGCTGAGACTGACCGAGTCAGCCCGTATATCTATCTACATGCACTGTACTCCTTTTCCTCCTAATAAACAGTTTATCTATTTCACTACTTTCTATCTTTGTGGGAATTCTTTTCTGCAAAGCCAAAGGGCCAGGGCCCTTGCCCCTGACCACTGGTCTGGTGGCTAGGATCTGGTGCTCTCACTGACATGACCTGACCTTAATCTCCGGCTCAGAAACCGAAACCCTGCTCCAAGCCACTGCAGGCTGAGGCCACCTGACATTATACTTGCTGCTGAAGCCTGGGAATTCAGAAAGTCAAGGTAAAGCAAGGGCTTCCCCCAGCTGCGGCTTGAGGCCCTTGGCCCGCTCTTGCTTGCTTTCAAAACCCACAGAGCATAACTTCTATCTGTCCACAGCCTTTGGGCTCCCTGCCAACACTGGGGGTGTCGAGGGGATCTCCCAGGGGCCGTGCAGATTCAAATAATGCTTGGGTGACAGCTGGCACTGTCCTTTGGGACATGGTGGAAATGTGATTTCTGACCACAGAGGAGCCCAAGGGGTCACACTCCCTCTCTCACTCCCATGTGGAATGTTCCACCAGAGTTTTCTTTCCTACCTTACTCACACAACAAAGTCTCTTTCTTACTTCCTATCTCTGTGTCCTTTTAGAGAAGAAATCCTGCACATTATCCCTAAACTGCATCCCTGCCACTGTCAAACCCAGTGCTGTCTGTGTCAGATAAAACCATCAGGATGATTCCCAATTCTACCTTAGCCACCAGACAGGTAGCGCAAAGGAGTTGCGGTTCTTCTGCTGTCTAGTCTCTCCCTTCACCCCGTGCCCATGAGAGTTTCTCCCCTCCTGGCCCTCAAGGGCCTTAAATCCCATGACATCGTCCATAGCACCCAACTCCAATTTCTCCAAAGGTTCCTCTTTGCATCTATCGGACCCCCTTCACTCCAGGCCTTGGCAGTGGGCACACTGCTATGGAGAGCTTATCAGGCTGGCAGCCACCCAGAAGCCCAAATCATAAACTCTGTAGATGTTTAGTTGTAAGAAACCCGCCCCAGCATAGAAGACTTGTCACGGGACGTCAGCTCTATAGACAAAGGATCCCTCTTCAGGAATGTCTTGACAACCCGTCTGTACTGGTTCAAATGTCCTCCCCTGGCCACGTGGGGAGGCACCTTGTGCAAGATACCAAGGAAGACCAGAAATGTCTGGTCAGAAATCCACGGGAGAAATCCATGCTTGAAACCCCATCAGGTTTGAAGGGAATTCAGGTGATGCCCCAAACCTCTTCAGGTTGAAGCCTCCTCATAAATGTGTCCAGGACCCTGGATTCTGTACCTCTCTTGTTCTTGGCTGCAGGTCACCCCACGTGGGAGAATCTGTCTCCAAGCCAAAAGAAACACCTCTGAGTATATCTCTAAGAACTGGGTATTTTTTAAATAGAAGGGCTAAGAAAGGAAAACCTGTAAGTTCTACTGTACCAGTGCCTGGCCTTTGTATAAGTTAGGGAATGAAAGAAAATGACTTGAAAACGGGTCTCTAAATGATATCATGCTGCAATTGGATCTTCATTGCCTCGGGAAAGTAGACTGAGGTTCCCTATATTCAGATTTTCATGGTCCTTAACAAAACCCTGCCCTATATGACTCAGTAATTTAAAACCTGGGGAAGCAGAAAACTCTCATGACATTTTAGATGATCCCCTTCTAAGCTCTCCTATCTCTAAGGGGGGAAATTAAGCTCCCCCTTCTCTGGACAGTACCCCTTCTTCTCCAGCGTCACCGACTTTTCTTGGTCCTCCTGACCGATCCCAAACTCCATCTCCCTGTGTCCCTCCATTACTCCAAAGAAAGAGAGACCAGTCCCTCTGGGGTGACCTGCATCAAAACTCCCTATGACCCAGGATCAGGAAAATTCTGCCCTCCTAGGGAAGGCTGAATGGCAAAGGCACAGTCGGAGTACATGTGCCCGTCTCTTTAACTGACTTAGCCTGATGCACACAGAAACCGGGCTGGTTTTCTGAAGACCCTGGTAACTTTGCTGAAGAGCTTCATGCCCTCACTCTGGTCCATGATTTAACTTGGAAGGATGTCCAAGCAGTCCTCTCTGCTTGCTGTACTCCTCAGGAAACACAGAGAATCTGGACAGTAGCCCAGGGACGCACTGACCAGAGAGACTGCCCTCAGTCCCAAAGGGGAAGCGGGGCTCCTGCTCCCAAGATGGCCCTGCTGGACGACTGAGGCGGCCTGGAGATTCCGGGGGCGCCCCGCAGTGAGACATCTATCTCCATCGAGAAACCCCAGAGAGTCTTTGACAAGGCAGGTAAGAAAATTGATTACTTGATATGGGAGCCACTTGCTCTGTCTTAATTTCTCACACTGGACCTCTCTCCTCCAAAAGTTCTACCACGACTGGTGTTGATGAAAAGCCTCACACTCTTCACTTCCCTGGGCTCTCGCTTCCCAGTTCCAGCAGCGGTTGATTTCAGATGCCCTTTTAGCCGCACCTCAGTGGCCAACCCTTGTCCTTGGGAGGGACCTCCTGAGTTCCCTTGGGGCCATACTGAGCAGTCCCTTATCTTGACTCTCAGACAGACCAGCCGGAAAAGCAAGGTCCTATTCCCAGCTATAATCTTCACTGCAGGACGAAGGAATCCTTGAAAGGGCCCAACTTGTAAGAATACCCAACTTGTAAGAATTAGCCTTAGGCCAGAAACCGCCTATTTTAACGAGAGACAATAAAGTTCCCCGTAAAGTTGGAAGCAAAGAAGGGTTTTACAACCCCTCATGGATACTTACAAGTACTTACTAGTCTTTACAGATACCTTTGCTGGATGGATAGAGGCTCTCCCTACTAGAACAGAGAGGGCAACTGAAGTGGCTAAGGCTCTTCTAAGGGAAATTATTCCTAGATTCAGATTGCCCCATCACCTTCAGAGTGACAAAGGACCTCTGTAGCCAAACTCAACAGGTTTTGCAGGCTTTAGGAATTAAATACCACCTCCATTCAGCCTCAGGAAAAGTGGAATAGGCCAGTCATACCCTAAAGAAAACCTTGGCAAACTGCCAGGAAACCTCAGAGTTGCAGTATCACCTGCTGCCAGTAGCTCTCTTAAGGGTCAGGGCAGCCCCTAAAACAACCACTAAGTTAAGCCTTTTTGAAGTGACATACAGAAGGCCATTCCTTAGTCTAGACACGCTAACTGACCCAGAAACCCAGCCTCATCTTAAATGATTATAAATCTAGGTCACGTCCAGATATGGCAACAGACTACAGTCCTCTCCAGATGACAGTCCAAGACACTTGTAAGCCCTGGACACTGGGTACTTTTACAGATCTGGAAGAATAGTCCCCTGGTGACCAGCTGCTCCCCAAATGAAAAGGTCCTTACCCATAGCACTTCAACTCCAGGGGAGTCACCAGCTGGGTTCATTGGTCCAGGATTAAGCCTGTCCCCATTGATACATTACAGGAACCTGAAGACCCACATTCCAGCCATCCCTGTGAATCCATGCCTTTCTTTGAGTCTCCACAGGATTCAAAGGATGTAGGATAACCTGAAAATTCCAGGTGGATATTGAGCCACTCCAAGACCTGAAGCTCTTATTCAAAAAGATTAGAAAGACTTCTGAGACCCTAGGCTGGGAACCGAAACCCTGTTCAAGCTACTGCAGGCCAGAGGCATCTGAGATCAATCTTACAATTTTAGGAACCAGTAAAAAAAGAACAAACTAAACTCAAAGTTAGCAGAAAGAAGGAAATAACAAAAGTTCGAGCAGAAATGAAGTGGAGAATGGAAAGGCAAAAGATAAAATTAATGAAAGTTGTTGAACGAATCAACAAAATCGACAAACCTATAGCTAGATGGACTAAGGGGAAAAAGTGATGCCTGAACTTGCTAAAAGCAGAAATGAAAATGGGGACATTACTAGTGATTCTACAGAAATAAAAAGGATTATGAGTACCATGACTAATCTTATGCCAACAAGTTGGATAACCTAGATGAAACAAATTTCTAGAGCCACAAAATCTACCAAGACTGGATCAAAGAAATAGAAAAGCTGAACAAGCTTATATATAACTAGTAAGAAGATTGAATTATTATCAGTCTCTCAAGAAAGGAAAGGCCTGGACCTGATGACTCTACTGGTGAATTCTGCCAAACATTTAAAGAGCTAATTCCAATCCTCAAACTTTCCCCCCTAAGATTGAAGAGAGCAAAATCTGGGAGAACGAGATGGCAGAGGAGTAGGTGGACGTGGAGTATCTCTCTCTCCACGGATACATCAGGAATACACCTTCAGACACAGAACACTGGCTGAGAGCAGACAGGAGAAACTTGACCAGTAGAAAAGGATATACAGAACTATGCAAAACCCGGTAGGAGGAAGGAACTAGGGGGAAAAGCAGTAGTGTTAGTAGGACTGGACCTCCCCTCAGCAGGTGGGGCAACTGAAGCAGGGGTCCGATCCCCACATCAGGGCAACAGTCTGAGTCAGAGGAGAAACATTTAAGGCTGAGAGTGAAACAGCTGATCAGTGGCAGCCTAAATGGAATGAGAATCAGACAGTCCTTGCCGCCGCCATATACACCCCGGATAGGGATGCCCGTCCCCTGGAAGGTGCAGCAGCTGGGAGCTGGAGTTTAGGGGTTGTGGACCAACCCAGGGGGAGGGCTGCTGTTGACTGTGGAGAGACGGATTGAGGGGATGTGAGGAAGGAGATTATGGTACGAAATGCCTGTGGAGGAAAGCCAGGAAGTCATGGAAGCAAGAAGATACTGTTGAGTCACGTGTAGGGGGTGGAACCATCACCATAGCCTCTCTCTCCCCACACGCCAGCATTGGCAGCTGAACGATAGAGAGGCTGGCCCATCAAACGCCTGAGGTACTAAACTCCAGAGTAGGACCCCACCCAGGGTGCCCCTTAAGTGCCTGAACTGCCGAACAAAAGAGAAGGACCCCAGGTAAAGAAGCCCTCTAAGTGCCTGAATGGGCGGAGCTATGGAGAAAGACTGGCCAAAGAGGCCTTCTGATCACCAGCTACAAGAGGCTTGAAAAAAGACTCAGATAGGGCCATAACTCCTGGGGCAGAGGCAGTCTGTGTCCCTGCACACTTGGCACCACCAGGGTCCCTGCAGGCCAAGCAGCTGCACCACCTTCACACTCAACTCTCACTGGGACACGTCTATGTCTGCAGGGTTTCTTTGGTCATATCCAACTCTGTGGCCCTGTAGACTACGGCCTGCCAGGCCTCTCTGTCAGGGGTGTTCTCCAGGCAAGAATACTGGAGCGTACTGGCCAATACTGGTTGCCACACCCTTCTAGAGCACTATTATTTCCTGCTGCCCTAGCTGCCAACTCCCCTGAGTATCTGGTGCTGCCAGAACCCCTGAGACCCAAGCAGCCGCACCACCTCCACACCTGGCAGAGGTGGAAATAAAACCACAATTGAAACCCAGGGGCAGTGTGGCTAAGGGAGAAGACCCAAAACCTTCCCACCAGTTGTACAAGCTGCAGATTAAATCCATATGATCAACTAGCCAGACTCTGGGTCCATGGAATATATAAAAGGTCATTGAGAGCTCCCACAGAAGAAAACACATTACTTCCGATAGCTGTGGGCATTGGAGGCAAGAACACACTAGGACCAGATTAGAATCTGAGCTGCCCCAACAGCAGGTCCAGAGACCAGCACAGTGTTGGAGGGCATCCCTAGGGAGGTGAGGTGGACTGACTCCCAGCGAGGGAAAGGACTCTGACAGCAGTGACTCAAGAAAAGCATTTATTATTCTTATGTTTTGACTTGTTCTATAGATTCTTTTGGAATTTTTTTCTCCCCTACCCCACCCTGATGTAGTTGTCGATTTTATTCGCACTATGAAATCTAAGCTTTTGAGCTTTTTTTCCCTCAGTCACATTTTTTATAGTTGTTATAAATGTCTGCCTCTACGTTGGGCTTTTGCAGTTCTGTGGAGCTTTTTTTTCCTTTCCTTTTTAATTTTAATTTTTAAACCTGTTATTATTTTTTCTACATTTATTCCCTTGCTTGCTTCTCCTACTATTCTTTTCCTTGCAGTTAATCTTTAATGTATATAAATCATCTTTATCTACCTCTAACTTTGCATATCTATTCTTTCTTTTCTTTCTTTCCTTTCCTCTCAACATATATGTTAGTTTTATTTTCATTGCTTTATCCCCCAATCGGCACCTTGCTTTAGTTTTGCTTTCCAGTTTGTGCTTTAGTTAGTTTTGTTCTTAACTGGTAGATGTAATTTTTAGTCTCCTTTGTCCGTTGGATCAATCTATTGTACTTTACTTTTGTTGGACTGTTTTGATTTTGCTTATGGGTGTATCTGTATATGTGTATATTCAGTCACACTTTTTATTGTTGTTATAAACCTCTGCCTCTACATTGGGCTTTTGCAGTTCTGTTTTCCTTTTGTTTTTCTTCTTCCTTTTTCTTTTCTCTTTTTTATAATTTTTTTCAAACCTACTATATTTTGTCTACACTTATTCCTTTGCCTTTCCTACTGTTCTTTTCCCCTTGCTGTTAATCTTTAATGTATATAATTATACATATATATAAATATATATAATGTATATAATCTTCATCTACCTTTATTTAACTTTGCATATCTATTATTTTTTTCTTTTCTTTCTTTCCTTTCCTCTCAACATATTTGTTAGTTTTGTTTTCATTTATTTATTCCCCACTTGACACTTTGCTTTAGTTTTCTTTTCCGGTTGGTGCTTTAGTTAGTTTTGTTCTTAACGGGTAAATATACTTTTTGATTTCCTTTGTTTACCAGGTGAATCTACTGTACTTTATTTAAGCTGGACTGTTTTGACTTCGGTGGAAGTTCTAGCCAGAGCAATTAGCCAAGAAAAAGAAATAAGCAGCATCCAAATTATAAAAGAAGAAGTAAAATCCTTTCTATTTGTTGATGATAAGATCTTATATGTAGAAAACCTTAAAGATTCTGCAAAACGAAACAAACAGAGATAATAACTGTTAGAGACAATAAATTTCAGCAAATTAGTAGGGGACAAAGTCAACACACAAAAAAATCAGTTGTACTTCTGTACATTACAATGAACAGTTTAAAAGGAAAATTATGGAACAGTTCAGCTGACAATAGCATGAAAAAAAAATACTTGGGTGTTAACTGAAGAGGTAAAAGACTTGTAAATAAATGATAAGACATTGCTGAAAGAATGATAAGTCATAAAATAGTAGAAACACGTATCATGCTCATGGTTAGAAGATTTAATATTAAGATGTCACTACCCAAAAGAATTGACTGATTTAATGCAATCCCTATCAAAATCCCAATGACTTTTTTTTTTTTTTTTTTTTTGCAGAAATAGAATGTGTGTGTTAGTTGCTCAGTCATGTCTGACTCTTTGCGACCCCACAGACTGTAGCCTGCCAGCCTTCTCTGTCCATGGGATTCTCCAGGAAAGAATACTAGAGTGGATTGCCATTCCATTCTCTAAGAAACAGAATGATCCATTTTAAATTCACATGGAAGTTCAGGGGACCCCAAAGAGCTAAAACAATCTTGAAAATCAATAAGTTGCGAAGACTCACGTTTCTTGATTTCAAAATTTTTAACAAATTCATCCAAACAGTGTGATAGTGACATGACTAGAATAGAATGGGGAACCTAGAAACAAACCCTTGCATATACGGCCAAATCACTCATTGACAAGGGTGTCAAGACCATTCACTGGGGAAAGGACAGTCTTTTAACAAATGGGAAAACTGATTGTCCATGGGGAAAAAGAAGTTGGATCCTTGTTTAACACCATGTACAAAAATTATCTCAAAAGAGATCAAAGACCTAAATAAATGTAAGACCTACAACTATAAAAAGTCTTAGAAGAAAACAAAAAGGGAAAGCTTCACAACATTGGATTTGGCAATGATTTCTTGAATATGACACCAGAGGCACAGGCAACAAACGAAATGGACAAATTAGACTTATGAAAAAATTTAAGCATTTTGGACATCAGAAGACATAATGAACAGAGTAAGAAAGCAAACCCAGAGAATGGAAGAAAATACTGGCAAATAAAATTTTTGATAAGTAATTAACATCTTCAGTTAAGTTGGTCACTCATGTCTGACTCTTTGCGACTCCATGAACCACAGCACACCAGGCCTCCCTGTCCATCACCAACTCCCAGAGTCCACCCAACAATGTCCATTGAGTCAGTGATGCCATCCAACCATCTTATCCTCTGTCGTCCCCTTCTCCTCCTTCCCTCAATCTTTCCCAGCATCAGGGTCTTTTCAAATGAGTCAGCTCTTCTCATCAGGTGGCCAAAGTATTGGAGTTTCAGCCTCAGCATCATTCCTTCCAATGAACACCCAGGACTTATCTCCTTTAGGATGAACTAGTTGGATCTCCTTGCAATCCAAGGGACTCTCAAGAGTCTTCTCCAACAGCACAGTTCAAAAGCATCAATTCTTTGGTGCTCAGCTTTCTTTATAGTCCAACTCTCACATCCATACATGACTATTGGAAATGCCAAAGCCTTTGACTGTGTGGATCACAATAAACTGTGGGAAATTCTGAAAGAGGCACCTGATCTGCCTCTTGAGAAATCTGTATGCAGGTCAGGAAGCAACAGTTAGAACTGGACATGGAACAACAGACTGGTTCCAAATAGGAAAAGGAGTATATCAAGGCTGTATATTGTCACCCTGCTTATTTATTTAACTTATATGCAGAGTACATCATGAGAAATGCTGGAATGGAAGAAACACAAGCTGGAATCAAGATTGCCGGGAGAAATATCAATAACCTCAGATATGCAGATGACACCACCCTTATGGCAGAAAGTGAAGAGGAGCTAAAGAGCCTCTTGATGAAAGTGAAAAAGGAGAGTGAAAAAGTTGGCTTAAAGCTCAACATTCAGAAAACTAAGATCATGGCATCCAGTCCCATCACTTCATGGGAAATAGATAGGGAAACAGTGGAAACAGTGTCAGACTTTATTTTTTTTTTGGCTCCAAAATCACTGCAGATGGTGACTGCAGCCATGAAATTAAAAGACGCTTACTCCTTGGAAGAAAAGTTATGTCCAACCTAGATAGCATATTCAAAAGCAGAGACATTATTTTGCCAACAAAGGTCCGGCTAGTCAAGGCTATGGTTTTTCCTGTGGTCATGTACGGATGTGAGAGTTGGACTTTGAAGAAGGCTGAGCGCCGAAGAATTGATGCTTTTGAACTGTGGTGTTGGAGAAGACTCTTGAGAGTCCCTTGGACTGCAAGGAGATCCAACCAGTCCATTCTGAAGGAGATCAGCCCTGGGATTTCTTTGGAAGGAATGATGCTAAAGCTGAAACTGCAGTACTTTGGCCACCTTATGCGAAGAGTTGACTCATTGGAAAAGACGCTGATGCTGGGAGGGATTGAGGGCAGGAGAAGGGGACAACAGAGGATGAGATGGCTGGATGGCATCACCGACTGATGGACGTGAGTCTGAGTGAACTCCAGGAGTTGGTGATGGACAGGGAGGCCTGGCATGCTGCGATTCATGGGGTTGCAAAGAGTCGGACACGACTGAATGACTGAACTGAACTGAACTGACTAGTTGGACCTTTGTTGACAAAGTAATGTCTCTGCTTTTCAATATGCGGTCTAGGTTGGTCATAACTTTCCTTCATCTAGAATATGTAGAAAACTGCAAAACTCAACAACAAAACCCAATTCAAAAATGGTCAAAAAGGGGGTTTCCTGGTGATCTATTAGTCAAGCACCTGTCCTGCAATGCAGGAGATGAGAGTTCAATCCCTGGTCTGGGAAGAGCCCACATACCAAGAGGCAACTGAGCCTGTGCTCTGGAGCCTGCGAGCTGTGACTACTGAGCCCACATGCCTAGAGCCCACATTCCGACACAAGAGAAGCCACCACACTGAGAGGCCTGGACACCGCAACAGTAGGCCCTGCTCACTGCAAACAGAGAAAGCCTGCACACAGCAATGAACACCCAGTGCAACCAAATATAATCAATCTTTAAAAAATTTTTTTAGCTTTTTTTAAAAGAATGGTCAAAGGACTCGAATAGACACTTCTCCTAAGACGATATCCAAATAGCACATGATCCAAAGCACATGAAGAGATGCTCAATGCCAGTGATCACTGCTGCTGCTGCTAAGTCGCTTCAGTCGTGTCCGACTCTGTGTGACCCCATAGACGGCAGCCCACCAGGCTCCCCTGTCCCTGGGATTCTCCAGGCAAGAATACTGGAGTGGGTTGCCATTTCCTTGGGAAATGCAAATCAAAACTGTAATAACACCTCCTACCTATTAGGCTGGCTTTCATTTTTAAAGACGCAAACAGAAAACAACAAGTGTTAGGGAGGATGTAGAGAAACGGAATTTTGTACACTGTTAGTGGGAATGGAAAATGGTACAGCTGCTGTGAGAACAGTAGGCTGGTGACTCCTCAAAAACTTAAACAGAATCACCATGAAAGAGTTAAAGTGTTAGTGGCTCAGCCACGTTCTACCCTTTGTGATCCTGGAGACTGTGGCCTGCCAGGCTCCTCTGTCCATGGAATTCCTCAGGAAAGAACACTGGAGTGAGTAGCCATTCCCTTTTCCAAGGGTTCTTTCTGACCCAGGGATTGAACCTGGGTCTCCTGCAATTGGAAGCAGATTCTTTACCATCTGAGCCACCAAGGAAGCCCATTTTTTTCACAATTGAAATAAGTAATTATCCTGATTTCCTCAACGCAATGATTGAAGCCCAGAGGAGTGATTAGCTTGCCTAAGTGTAGATGGTTTTATGTATTAATATCATTGCTGAGGATTCAAACAAGTCTGTCCAAACCCAAGTGATAGCTCTTTTCACTGAAGGGCATTAAAAAAAAATAATGAAAAAAAAGTTGAATGAAAGTTCACTAATGTGTGAGTTTTTCTATCCTATGCCACTGTGGGTCTGTCACTAATATAGACTTCAAAGTTTGAAGATTTTAAGTCCATATAATGGAAAAAGTTAGAACATTTATCATGGACTGTGTAAAGACTCCATGAAAGGGCTTCTGTACTGGTCCAGTGGATAAGAATCCCCTTACCAGTGCAAGGGACACCGGTTTGATCCCTGGTCCAGGAAGATCCCACATGCTGCAGAGCAACTAAGCTAGTGCCCCACAACTACTGAAGCACTCACATTTAGAGCCCAAGCTCCACAATTAAGAGGAGCAACCACAGTGGGTAGACGTCACACCACGACTAAAGAGTAGCCCCCGCTTGCTGCAACTGGAGAAAGCCTGAGTGCAGTAACGAAGACCCAGAAAGCCCGAGTGCAGTAACGAAGACCCAGAAAGCCCGAGTGCAGTAACGAAGACCCAGAAAGCCCGAGTGCAGTAACGAAGACCCAGAAAGCCCGAGTGCAGTAACGAAGACCCAGAAAGCCTGAGTGCAGTAACGAAGACCCAGAAAGCCTGAGTGCAGTAATGAAGACCCAGAAAGCCTGAGTGCAGTAACGAAGACCCAGCGCAGCCAAAACTTAAATAAATAAATCTTTAAAAAAAAAAAAAAAAAAGACTTCATGGAAAAGGTAAACTTTATGATCAAACAGAGGTGAGTGACTCGGAACTTCCCTGGTAGTCCAGTGGTTAAGACTCGTGCTCCCAATGCAGGGGCCCGGGTTTGATCCCTGATCAGGGAACTAGATCCTACATGGGATAAATAAGACCTGGCACATAAATTTTTTTTTTTTTTTTTAATGAAGTGAGTGACTCTCTCTCAAGAAGGCTGCTGGAGAATTACTACTCAAGCTGGGGCTTGGACCAAATGACTTCTAAAATTCAGATATAATTCATTTTGGTACTCATCACATTTACTTTTTTTTTTTTTAAACAAATTGAAGGTTTCTGACCACACTTCACTGTCAGATGACAGCATTTTTTAGTAATAAAATATTTTTTAATTAAAGCATGTACATTGTTTTTAAGACATAATGCTATTGCATGCAATAGACTACAGTATAGCATACACATAACTTTTATATGTGCTGGGAAATAAAAATCATGTGACTCACATGATTGCTACATTGGCTTGATTGCAGTAGCTGCCTCTATCATAACAGTCCACAGGGAAGGGAGACAGGCAGGTAGCAGGGCTGGGAGCCCTGAGGAGGAGGGAGAAGCCCACCTGCTGTAAAGGACCCCTGGGACTTCCCTCTTTGATGACATCACCGGCACTTACTGCTTCCCCAAGTTTCCTGGCATAAACGTGATGCTCAGACCCAGAAACACTAGGTGAGTGAAGAAGGGAGCACCTTGAATGAAAAGGCATCGTCCTCTGTGAGGCAGCAACCTGAATGCCAGCTCCACCACCTCTTGTGTGACTATGGGCACCTCCCTTGACCCCTCTGGGTCTCGGTATTCCCTTCTGTAAAATGGGGATAACAGCACACCTTCCTTATAGGTCATCGCATTGAGTACAATACGTAAAGTCCTTAGAGCACCAGCCCTACCTGGGCATCCCCAGCATCCACCAGGACGGATGCTGTTCAGCATCTCACGTTCATTTGTTATCACTTACTGATCCCTTATTGATCCAGGCTGCACATTCCAGGCGGGCACTTGTTCCTCACATTCTCTGCTCTGACCCTGGTGCCCTTCCAGGACTCCCCTGGCATGTTTCAGGAGCAAGAACACGTTGTAAAGTGAATGCACGAGCACATCCCCACATCCTCTGTCTTATTTAAAATCCTCACAATCTCACAAGGTGGGGATGGCGATGAGCCCTCCCCCTGCCAGGGAAGGGAAGTGCCTCACAAACCCAAACACCCTGAAGAAGCTCCACTGAGATCCTAAAAGACCGAGATGGAGATGCAGGCAGATGCCCTCCCCTCTGCCTGTCCGGTGGGAGCGACCTCACTCACTTCACAGGGTGGACGGGAGAACCATGAGAGAGGATGACAGTGCAAGAGCATACAGCGGGTGCTTAATAGGTGGTCCTTCCCGCCCCCTTGCTGTGGAGGCTTGGGTTGCCCCCTTACAGCATCCCATGGAGGAAACAGGCCGAGAGAGGTATGGTGACTTGCGCCAGGTCACACAGCACTTCAGGCTGACTTAAGCAAGCACGGCATGCTGGTGGGGGTGGGGCTGCCGTGTCCCGGCCTCGCCTTTGCCCGGACCCCCTCTCTGGGGATTGTAGGCGTGTGGAAACGGGCAGATCGACCTTCCCGTGTCTTTTCCAGGAAACAGTAACAAGAATAATTTCCTCTCATTTCCCATCATTATTCTGTGAACATTCTGGCTTCTATGTTCTCGGTCCGCCTGCCGGGTTCCCGTTTCCTTTCTCTGGCGGTTTCTAAGGCAGGTATTGATCACTTTGTGTTCTTTGTCTTCATGTCATCAGAGTTGACCCTGAAAGAGCTCGGTGAGGAATCTGAGAGACGTCCTGTGTGTGCACGTGTTTTAGGTGCACACCCTCCGAGGTGGCCTGACAAGCTGTCACCTGAGACTCCTGGCTGGGGCTGTGATTCTGAGGCCACCTTCTTGCCTCAGTGACATCTGCAGTGTCGCTGTCACTTTAGGGTACGCAGCACTGGTCATGAGAACAGGACTACCCGAGGCCAGCAGGTCAGGGGACCCAGATCCCGGGCCCTCAGAGGGGCACCCTGGGCAGCGGGTTTTTTACGGATACAATTTTTAATTAATTTTTTTGGCTGTGCTGGGTCTTCGTCACTGTGAGGACTTTTTTCCAACTGCAGCGAGAGGAGTGCGCGGGCTTCATCTTGCCGTGGCTCCTATTGTTGCAGCGCAGGGCCAATAGGGTGTGCGGGCTCCCGTAGTTGCGGTACGAGGGCTCGGTAGTAGTGGCTCATGGGCTTAGTTGCTTCACTGCACGTGGGATCTTCCCAGATAAGGGATCAGACTTGTGTCTCTGGCACTGGCAGGTCGGTTCTTCACCACTGAGCCCCTAGGGAAGCCCCGGGCGGTGGCTTTGTGTGGTTTTCAGTGTTTCCAGCCTCTGGCCCTCGGCTTCTTGTTCCGTGACTGACGCTCAGACACCCGGCCCCCTACCTCCCTACCCCAGTGGGTCTCACATTTGATGGTAAGTTGCCACTCAGAGGGCTTGTTAAAACCCAGTCACTGGGCCCACCCCCAGGATGCTGGTTGCTGGAGGGCTAGATCAGGCCTGAGAATGTGCGTTTCTAACAAGTTCCCAGGCAACACCACCTCTCCCAGTCTGGGGACTGCCCTGAAGCACCTGAAAGGGGAGGTGGGGAGGTCACAGCAGCAGTGACAGGAAAAGAAGTGTTAGGCACAAGCAGCCACCAAACGCCTGCCAGATTCTAGGCTCCAAATGGAGTCCTTTACATAAATATATCATGGGTCCTCACTGCAACCCTGTGAGACAGGCGCTATTACTACCCCATTACACAGATGAGCAAACTGAAGCCCAGGGAGATTCAATGGCCTTCCTGCCTAGTCTAGGAATGTCTGCACTGGAGCATCACAGCCTTCCAAAACCAGTGGGGAGGCCTCTGGGTGGTGGGGTGCTAATGGCTCCTCCCACGAGGGCAAGTGTTCCAAGACAGAAGGCCATAGGTCACCCAGCTGGTGAGAGCCGATGCCAAGGCTGAAACCCAGGCCTGTTGTTTCTGCAGTCTGTGTTTGCATTCTGGAGATGTAAGGACCATCCCCCCACCTCCCCTCACTCCTTCTACTCCTCTCCACCCACCTTCCCATGGCTCAAGCATGCCAAGCCCTTACCCACCTACCCCAGTCCCTCCACACAGCCTGGTCCCCCTGCCTTGATTGCCTTCTCTGCCTGGCTCACTCATTCTTTGGGTTCAAATTGAACATCACGTCCTCAGAGAAGCCTTTCCTGACCTCTAGGTGTACCATCATCTCCTCTCCATCAGTCTCTCATAAACTGTGTTGTAGGTACTCAGTTGCTTAGTCGTGTCCAACTCTTTACAACACCAAAAACTAGAGCCTGCCAGGCTCTTCTGCCCATGGAATTTTTCAGGCAAGAATACTAGAATGGCTTGCAATTTCCTCTTCCAGGGGATCTTCCCAACCCAGGGATCAAATCCAAGTCTCCTGCATCGGCAGATGGATTCTTTACCACTGAGCCACCTAGGAGGCCCGTGTGTGTGTGCTTAGTAACCCAGTCGTGTCTGAATCTTTGCAACCCCATGGGCTGCAGCCCACCAGGCTTCTTTGTCCATGGAATTCTCCAGGCAAGAATACTGGAGTGGGTAGCCATGCCCTCTTCCAGGGGATCTTCCCAACCCAGGGATCAAACCCAGTCACCCACATTGCAGGTGGATTCTTTACCATCTGAGCCACCAGGAAAGTTCATGAATACTGGAGTGGGTAGCCTATCCCTTCTCCAGGGGATCTTCCCAACCCAGGAATTAAACTGGGGTCTCCTACATTGCAGGCGGATTCTTTACCAGCTGAGCTACCAGGGAAGCCTGGGAGGTCCGTATCTCTACTTAAATATTTATTTGCAGTTTGCTTACTAATGATGGCAGTGGCCCCTGCTCTAGGGGAAATGGACCATGTTGGTTTTATGCACCATCGCACCCTCATTGCTAGACTATAAAGGACACTCAGACGCTCATTTGTTCAGTGGATGAATAGTGAAGCGAATGAATGAATGATCACTCACTTTTATGACTCTTCTCTGTATGTCCTGGTTAAAAGGCCTAATTATTTACCCTCATCTAAGAGGCTTCTCTGAAAAGCTGGCCAAGATGCTGACTGGCTGTTGGCCCTAGGTGAATAAAGGCTCAAGTTTATGCCTTACTGATGCTTGCCCCCCAAGCAGGTGCTCTGTGAACGGGGGTGATGTGTTGGTCCTCTCAGGTCCACCCATCTTTAAATACTCCACCCAGGTGACTATGAACCTCAAACTAGGGATGCAGTGCATGTGGGGCCCCAAACACATCACTGGGACCATGAGAACTGTTTACCCTCATTCCCAGCGGGCACCCCACAGACCGTCTCCAAGGATGAGGCTCCCTGTATTCTGTGAGGGGGGGATTCTGTGTCTGTCACAGAAGTGGGTCTCTTGAAGAGTTCTTTTTGTGTTTCCCTATCCCTGGCTAGTGAAAGTATTAGTCACTCAGTCATGTCCCAAGTCTTCGTGACCCCATGGACAGTAGTACACCAGGCTCCTCTGTCCATGGAATTCTCCAGGCAAGAATACTAGAGTGGGTAGCCATACCTTCTCCAGAGGATCTTTCTGATCCAGGGATCGAACCTGGGTCTCCCACATCGCAGGCAGATTCTTTACCATCTGAACCACCAGGGATGACCATAAAGAAGGCTGAGCACTGAAGAATTGATGCTTTTGAACTGTGGTGCTAGAGAGAACTCTTGAGGGCCCCTTGGACAGCAAGAAGATCAAACCAGTCCATCCTAAAGGAAACCAACCCTGAATACTCGTTGGAAGACTGATGCTGAAGCTCCAATATTTGGACCACCTGATGCAAAGAGCTGACTCACTGGAAGACTCTGATGCTGGGAAAGATTGAAGGCAAGAGGATAAGGGAGCAATAGAGGATGAGATGGTTGGATGTCATCATCAACTCGATGGACATGAGTTTGAGCAAACTCTGGAAGATAGTGAAGGACAGAGAAGCCTGGTGTGCTGCAGTTCATGGGGTTGCAAAGAGCTGGATGTGACTGAACATCATCATCATCATCATCATCATCATCCCTGGCTAAGAAGAGGAAAGCGAAGCCTGGATCACCCAGAGGCTGACAATTTACTGATGCTGAGCACTGTAAAAGCTTTTTCATTCTTTACAAATCAAAAGTGTTTCCCTGTCCCACTTGAAATGGATTAGGTGAATGAGAGTGGGCTGATTTGTCAATGCACACATGGACCATAATTCTGATTTATCTCGGCAGTACAACTGCAATGTCTTAAAACTCACCTTTTTTATTGCTGTTACCATAACCCACCTTTTTAAAAATTGCATTTCTGTTTCGGAAGATTCACAAGGCTTCTGGTACTTCTGTTTCTTCATTTTGAAACCTCGCAGCGTTAAGACTCAAGGATGGGTACCAGCCTCTTCTTTTCTGAGGATCTCACCCACAGCTTTGAACACCATCTATGCACATGCATGATACCCCAGTGTATTCATTCAGCCTCCCACGGGAATGCCTAATGGGCATCTCAAACTAAGTGTGCCCCAAACAGAACCTTCGTGGGCTCCCCCAGAATAGCCCCTATTCCTCTCCCCAAGCAAGGTAAAGGGCACTTCCCACAGGTTGTTCCAGCTAAAACTTGAGTCACATTTGACTCCTCTTCCATCACCCTCTTCCCTTTATATTCAATCCATCAGCAAGTTCTTTCTACTCTGCCTTCAAATTTTGTCCATATTGGTTGCTTTGTGTCTACCCCAAATTCATGTCTACCTGAATCCCAGAATGTGGCCTTGTTTGGAAATAGGCTCATGCAAGTGTAATTAGTCATTAAGGTGAGGTCATTGTGGCATAGGGTGTCCTAAATACAATGACTGGTGTGTCCATGTAAGAAGAGGAGACACACAGATACAAGGCTGTGTGAAGATGGATGAAGAGGCTGGAGTGATGCTATAAACCGAGGATGAATAGCCACCACCAGAGTCTGGAAGACACAAGAAAGGACCCTTCCCCAGAGACTTCAGAGGGAGCGTGGCCCCGCCAACACCCTGATTTGGGACTTACAACCTCGAGGATTCTTGGAGAATAAGTTTCCTTTAAGTCACCAAGTTTGTAGTAGTTACAGCAGTCACAGGAAACCAACACAGTGTCCAAATCCATCTGCTTCTCCAGGTTACCATCGACCTCACCTGGAGACCCAGTCTGCCTGCTGGTCTCTGTTCTACCTCCATGTGCTTACGTACATATGTGTGTACATAGGTATACATGTATATACACACACTTACACACACATATAACACATGCAAATTATATATAAGCAGGTATGTAAATGTATAGGCCATGTGTGTAATATACACTAGTGTATCACATGTATGTGACACTTAATAAGATTGAGAATATTTCCTTCTTCCCAGAAAGTTCTCTCCTATGGATGCAACTACAGATAATCATACTAAGTGAAGTAAGTCAGAAAAAGAAAGACGGATATCATATGCTATCACGTGCAGGATCTAAAATATAGCACAAATGAACCTATTTACAAAACAGCAATAGACTCACAGACACACAGAAGAGACTTGTGGTTGCCAGATAGAGTAGGAGTCTGGGGTTAGTATATCCAGACTATTACATATAGGGTGGATAAACAACAAGATCCTACTGTATAGGACATGGAACTATGTCCAGTCTCCTAGGATAAACCATATTGGAAAAGAATATAAAAAAGAATGTATATATGTGTACAGCTGAGTTACTTGGTTGTACAGTAGAAATTAACATGACATTGTAAATCAACTATACTTCAACTTAAAAAAAAAAAAGCCTTAAAAAAAAAAAAAGTTCTCTCCTACCCTTTCCAGTTAATTCCTGCCCCACCCCTCCAGGCACCCACTTTCTGATTTCTATCACCACAGATTAGTTCACCTGTTCCTTGGTGTCATATAAATCAAGTTGTATAGTATTTACTCACTGTATCCAGCTTCTTTCACTCAGCATAATCTTTGGGAGACTCACCCACGGTTATGTGTCTATCAATAATTCAATCTCTTATTGCTGAGTTATTCCACTGAATCAAATAATGTTTTAAAAATACACTCAGGGACTTCCCTGGTGGTCCAGTAGTTAATAATCTGACTGCCAATGCAGGGGATGTGGGTTCCATCACTGGTCCAGGAAGATTCCACATGCTGTGCGGGCAACTAAGTCCGTGTGCCACAACTCTGAAGCCTATGCTCTGCAACAAGAGAACCCACTGTAATGAGGAGCCCACACACTACAGCTAGAGAGTAGCCCCCACTTGCCACAACTAGAGAAAGCCTGATCACAGCAACAAAGACCCAGCACAGCCAAAAACAAACAAATGAAAAAACACAATCAGATATCATCACCATGCTTAAAACCCACATGCCTAAAACTCATTAAATGAAGTAATGTGCAAGAAAATTCAAATATAGGTTATGCTCTGTGTATTATTCATTTAAAAAGTGAAAGTCACTCAGTCGTGCCTGACTCTTTGCGACCCCATGGACTGTAGCCCACCAGGCTCATGCTATTCATTGATATCCCTGGTTCCCTCCTTCTGGACACTCTTTGATGTCAGGCATAACCATGTGAGCTGCTTTTAGCTAATGAATTTGAAAGGAAGTGATACGTGTCTATTCCAGACAGAATCTTGCATGGCTGGTGCATGATTCCCTTCACTTCCTTCCCTCTGCTGACATGCACGTTTGTGTTGAGAGAGACCCTCTACTAGCCTGGGCAACAGAGTAGCTCCAGTAACCACAGCCCTCTTGCTGACCTCTACTGAACACATATTACAAACAAGAAATAAACCTGTCATATGAAGACAAAAGACATTGGGGGATGTTTGTTACTGCAGCATAGCCTGTCCTGTCCTGACTTGTACAGCTTTCTTCTCTGATGGATTCTCCAAATTCTTCTCCTCCCATTGCTCTTGAGCCCCCTGAGTCAGCATTTCCCAGTCACTGACCTGAAACTACTTCATTAAGGTAAGAATGAAACTAGAGGAATCAACTTTCCTGACTTCAGACTATACTACAAAGCTACAGTAATCAAGAGAGTATGGTACTGGCACAAAGACAGAAATACAGATCAATGGAACAAAATAGAAAGTCCAGAGATAAATCCAAGCACCTATGGACACCTTATCTTTGACAAAGGAGGCAAAAATATACAATGGAGAAAAAATAGTCTCTTCAACAAGTGGTGCTGGGAAAACTGGTCAACTGTGTGTAAGAGAATGAAACTAGAATACTTTCTAATATCATCAAATAAAATCAAAATGGATTAAATGTAAGACCAGAAACTATAAAACTCTTAGAGGAAAACATAGGCAGAACACTTTCTGACATAAATCATAGCAAGAGCCTTTATGATCCACTTCCCAGAGTAATGGAAATAAAAACAAAAATAAACAAATGGAACCTAATTAAACTTAAAAGCTTTTGCACAATGAAGGAAACTATAAGGTGAAAAGACAGCCCTCAGAATGGGATAAACTGATAGCAAATGAAACAACTGACAAAGAATTAATCTTCAAAATATATAAGCAGCTCAATATCAGAAAAAAGAACAATCCAATCAAGAAGTGGACAAAAGATCTAAACAGACATTTCTCCAAATATGACATACAGATGGCTAACAAACACATGAAAAGATGCTCAACTTCATTCATTATTAGAGAAATGCAAATCAAAACCACAATGAGGTTATCATCTCATACTGGTCAGAATGGCCCTCATCAAAAAGTCTACAAACAATAAATGCTGGAGAAGGTGTGGAGAAAAGGGAACCCTCTTGCATTGCTGATGGGAATGCAAACCGGTACAGACACAATGGAGAACAGTGTGGAGACTCCTTAAAAAACTGGGAATAAAACTGCCATATAACCCAGAAATCCCACTGCTGGGCATACATCCCAAGGACACCAGAATTGAAAGAGACGCATGTACCCCAGTGTTCATTGCATGATTTACAATAGCTAGGACAAGGAAGCAACCTAGATGTCCATCAGCAGATGAATGGATAAGGAGGTTGTGGTACAGATACACAATGGAATATTACTCAGCTATAAAAAGGAACGCATTTGAGTCAGTTCTAATGAGGTGAATGAACCTGAAGCCTATTATACAGAGTGAAGTCAGTCAGAAAGAGATCGTATATTAACACATACACATGGAATTTAGAAAGATGGTACTGATGATCCTACATGCAGGGCAGCAAGGGAGACACAGATGTAATGAACACATTTTTGGGTTCATTGGGAGAAGGCGAGGGTGGGATGATTTGAGAGAACAGCACTGAAACATGTATATTACCATATGTAAAATAGATGGCCAGTGTGAGTTTGAGGTATGAAGCAGGGCACTCAAAGCCAGTGCTTTGGGACAACCCAGAGGGATAGGGTGGGGAGGGAGGTGAGAGGGGGGCTTAGGATGGGGGGACATATGTATACCTGTGGCTGATTCATGTTGATGTATGGCAAAAACCATCACAATATTGTAAAGTAATTATCCTTCAATTAAAATAAATAAATCAATTGGGGAAAAAAAAAGATTACCAACAACCACCGCCCCCCACCCCCACAACCCCGACCCTTCTCCATGGTGAAACCCGATAGTCAGATCTTGGTCTTCATGGAACTTGACCATTATAGCACCTGGTGAGGTTGCTTTGTTTTCTAACCTTTTCTCACTTGGGTGACAGGACACCACACTCCCCAGCTTCCATCCTATACTTCTCTGGACACTCCTGTCCAGTCTCTCTTCCTGGTTTCTCCTCCCAGGATCTTCCTCACCTCTTCCCGCAGAGCACCCCAGGGCTCCCAAGAACCTGACCCTCCCCATCCAGGCTTGGTCCCAGACCTCTTCTCTCCACTCCTGAGTGGCCACATCAGCCTCCTGGCTGCCACATACTGATGACCCCCAGGTATGTCCGTCATGCACTGCTGCTGCTGCTGCTAAGTTGCTTCAGTCGTGTCCGACTCTGTGCAACCCCATAGATGGCAGCCCACCAGGCTCCCCCATCCCTGGGATTCTCCAGGCAAGAACACTGGAGTGTGTTGCCATTTCCTTCTCCAATGCATGAAAGTGAAAAGTGAAAGTGAAGTCACTCAGTCATGTCTGACTCTTAGCAATCCCATGGACTGCAGCCTGCCAGGCTCCTCCGTCCATGGGATTTTCCAGGCAAGAGTACTGGAGTGGGGTGCCATTGCCTTCTCCACTGTCATGCACGCTGCTCCCTGATTCCAAGCCTGTATGTTTACCTGCTCACTTGACAGCTCCACATGACATCGCATCCACATCTCAAACTTAACATGTCCAAACAAAGCTCCTGATTGTCCGCTCAAGCCTGCTCCATCCCTAACTGTTCCTCCATCAGGGTCTCTGAGTAACTATGATGAGTAGGCCAGAAACTCTGGAATCATTTTTCAGTCCTTTTTTTTTTTTTTTTTCCCATGCCTCAGGCATCCTGTTTATCAGCATTTCCTGTCAAAATGTATCCAGGATCCCACCTCATCCCACCACCTTCTCTGCTGCCACCTTGCTCCAAGCCACCTGCACCTCTCCTGGATTATTGCATTAGCCTTGTAACTGCCCCTACTCTCACCCCTGCCCCCACCGTGTGATTCTCAACCCAATAGCCAAAAAAATCCATTTGAAAATGTCACTCTTTTTCTTAAATTCCTCCAACTGCTACTCATTTCTCTCAAAATAAAACCTATGTTATAGACTCACAGATGTAGAAAACTAAGGGGGATTGGGGAGGGGAGGAATAAATTGGGAGACTGACATATACAGACTACTATATAGAAAATAGATAATAAGGACCTACTGTATAGAACAAGGAATTCTACTCAATAGTCTGTAATGACCTGTATAGAATCTAAAACGTAGTGGAGAACAGAAGCGAAAAGCAAAGGAGAAAAGGAAAGATATAAACATCTGAATGCAGAGTTCCAAAGAATAGCAAGAAGAGATAAGAAAGCCTTCTTCAGCGATCCATGCAAAGAATGAGAGGAAAACAACAGAATGGGAAAGACTAGGGATCTCTTCAAGAAAATCAGAGATACCAAAGGAATATTTCATGCAAAGATGGGCTCGATAAAGGACAAATATGGTATGGACCTAACAGAAGCAGAAGATATTAAGAAGAGATGGCAAGAATACACAGAAGAACTGTACAAAAAAGATCTTCCCAACCCAGATAATCACGATGGTGTGATCACTCACCTAGAGCAGACATCCTTGTGAAGTGTGAATGTGAAGTCAAGTGGGCCTTAGAAAGCATCACTACAAACAAAGCTAGTGGAGGTGATGGAATTCCAGTTGAGCTATTCCAAATCCTGAAAGATGATGCTGTGAAAGTGCTGCACTCAATATGCCAGCAAATTTGGAAAACTCAGCAGTGGCCACAGGACTGGAAAAAGTCAGTTTTCATTCCAATCCCAAAGAAAGGCAATGCCAAAGAATGCTCATACTACTGCACAATTGCACTCATCTCACACGCTAGTAAAATAATGCTCAAAATTCTCCAAGCCAGGCTTCAGCAATATGTGAACCATGAACTTCCTGATGTTCAAGCTGGTTTTAGAAAAGGCAGAGGAACCAGAGATCAAATTGCCAACATCTGCTGGATCATGGAAAAAGCAAGAGTTCCAGAAAACCATCTATTTCTGCTTTATTGACTATGCCAAAGCCTTTGACTGTGTGGATCACAAGAAACTGTGGAAAATTCTGAAAGAGATGGGAATACCACACCACCTGACCTGCCTTTTGAGAAATTTGTATGCAGGTCAGGAAGCAACAGTTAGAACTGGACATGGAACAACAGACTGGTTCCAAATAGGAAAAGGAGTATGTCAAGGCTGTATATTGTCACCCTGCTTATTTAACTTCTATGCAGAGTACATCATGAGAAATGCTGGACTGGAAGAAACACAAGCTGGAATCAAGATTGCCAGGAGAAATATCAATAACCTCAGATATGCAGATGACACCACCCTTATGGCAGAAAGTGAAGAGGAGCTAAAAAGCCTCTTGATGAAAGTGAAAGAGGAGAGGGGAGGAGCCAAGATGGCGGAGGAGTAGGACGGGGAGAACACTTTCTCCCCCACAAATTCATCAAAAGAGCATTTAAACGTCAAGTAAATTCCACAAAACAACTTCTGAATGCCGGCAGAGGACATCAGGCACCCAGAAAAGCAACCCAACTCTTCGAAAGGAGGTAGGAAAAAATATTAAAGACAAAAAAAAGAGACAAAAGAGGGAGGGACGGAGTTCCGTCCCGGGAAGGGAATCTTAAAAAGAGAGAAGTTTCCAAACACCAGGAAACCTTCTCACTGCTGAATCTGTGCCGAGCTTTGGAAGCACAGAGGGCAACATAACAGGGAGAAAAAATAAACAAACAATTAAAACTCACAGATTGCGAGCCCTATGGTAACTCCCCCAGCGGAGAAGCAGCGCAGATGCCTGCATCCGCCATTAGCAGGCGGGGGCTGGGCAGGGAGGCGCAGCGTGGGCTGCATCGCTGAGAGTAAGAATCTGGCCTGAATACCCTGAGCGCTATCTGAGCGAAATAATTTGGGCTAGCAAACCAGACTGTGGGATATCTACCACGCGAAAAGCCAGCCCTAACCTAAGACCGCCAGGCCCGCGCACGGAACAAAGGACTGAACAGAGATAGCCGGCTGCAGACCTTCCCCCTCCGGTGACAGGCAGCCAGAGCCGGAAGGGGGCAATCGCAGCCCCAGAGAGACATTATCTATAAAACTGTAAGCAGGCTTCTTTGCTAACTAAAACTTATTGGGGGTCTGGACGGTCAACATCTGCCTGAGAAGGTGCGCCGGTTTTACACCCAGATAACCGAGTGGCGGGGAGGGGATAAGTCGCAGCATTGGCGCTCGCCAAACACCTCATCACCTGAGCTGCTCGGACCTGGGAAGAGCACAAAACGCAGGCCCAACTGAGTCTGCGCCTCTGAGGACTACCCGAGTGCCTGAACCTGAGCGGCTTGGACCTGGGAGGTGCATGCAGCCCAGGGCCGGCCTCGGATTGATCCAGGCAGAACAACCTAGAGCCCGAGCAGTGTGGACAGAGAGGCTACACGCGCCGTGAGCAGGGGCAGACCCAGGGTGGCTGAGGCACTGCGAGCCCACACCAGTGTTATTTGTTTGCAGCATCCCTCCCTCCCTCCCCACAGCGCGACTGAACAAGCAAGCCTAAAAAAAAAAAAAAAAAAAAAGTGTCCTCCACCGTGCCCTTTGTGTCAGGGCGGAAACCAGATACTGAAGAGACTAGCAAACAGAAGATATAACAGAGGGAAACGCCTTGGAAGCTACAGGCAATAGATCAAAACCCTGTGGTTACTACGGACTACATAGGAAGGGGCCTATAGATCTTGAGAAATATAAGTCTGACCAAGGAACTAGCCAAAAATGCATTGAACCCACAACACCCACAAAAAAACCAAGAAAGTCCTAGATATATTTTTATTATTTTTATGATCATTCTTTCTTTTAAAAAAAAAAATTTTTTTTTGTAAGTCCTCTATTGTTCCTTTAATTTTCACTTTTATAACCTATTACTTTGCAAAAAAAAAAAAAAAGACCCTATTTTTTTCTTCTTCAGCAAACTTCATATATATATATTTTATAATTTTTTGACCTTGTTTTTTGTTTTTGTTTTTGTTTTTTTTGTTTTTGTTTTTTTCTTCTTTTCTTTAACATTGTATTTTTGAAATTCCAAACTCTAGATTTTTAATTTTCGCTTTTTGGTATATGTTATCAATTTTGTACCTATAGTTTTTTTTTTATATAATTTCTCTGACCTTTTTTTTTCTTCTTCTCTGTTTCTTTCTCTTCTTCTTTTATATAACATTGTATATCTGAAATTCCAAACTTTACTCTAGATTTTTAATTTATGCTTTTTGGTATTTGATATCAATTTTGTACCTGTATTTTCTTTATAATTTTTGTGACATTGTTTGTATTTGTTTGTTTGTTTTCTCTCTTTATTTTTCTTCTTCTTTTTTTTTAACATTGTATTTTTGAAATTCCAAACTCTACTCTAGATTTTTAATTTTTGCTTTCTGGTATTAGTTATCAATTTTGTACCTGTACTTTCTTTATAATTTTCACGACCT
Organism: Bos taurus; assembly: GCF_002263795.3. Classification (NCBI taxonomy): domain Eukaryota; kingdom Metazoa; phylum Chordata; class Mammalia; order Artiodactyla; family Bovidae; genus Bos; species Bos taurus. The sequence continues at coordinate 11,310,011 of NC_037352.1, forward strand.
TGTTTGTTTTTGTTTGTTCATTTTTTCTCTCTTTCTTTTCCTTCTTCTTTTCTTTAACATCGTATTTTTCAAATTCCAAACTCTACTCTAGATTTTTAATTTTTGCTTTTATGTATTTGTTACCAATTTTGTACCTTTAAGGACCCAATCTTCAGGACCCATTTTTCACTAGGGAGTGAGATTACTGGCTTGACTGCTCTCTCCCCCTTTGGACCCTCCTTTTTCTCCACCAGGTCGCCTGTGTCTCCTCCCTAACCCCTCTCTACTCTACCCAACTCTGTGAATTTCTGTGTGTTCCAGATGGTGGAGAACGCTTAGGGAACTGATTACTGGCTGGATCTGTCTCCCTCCTTTTCATTCCCCCCTTTTATCCTTCTGGCCACCTCTGTCACCTTCCTCCTTCTTCTCTTCTCTGTATAACTCCGTGAACATCTCTGAGTGGTCCAGTTGTGGAGTGCACATAAGGAAGTGACTACTGGCTAGCCCACTCTCTCCACTATTGATTCACCTCATCTCATTTGGGTCACCTCTAACTCCCTCCTCCCTCTTCTCTTCTCCATGTAACCCTGTGAACCTCTCTGAGTGACCCTCACCATAGGGAAACTTTTCATCTTTAATGTAGATGTTTTATCAATGGCGCTGTATAGAAGGAGAAGTTTTGAAACTACTGTAAAAATAAGACCGATAACTGGAAGCAGGAGACTTAAGTCCAAACCCTGACTCCAGGGAACTCCTGACTCCAAGGAACATTAATTGACAGGAGCTCATCAAATGCCTCCATACCGACACTGAAACCAAGCACCACACAAGGGCCAATAAGTTCCAGGGCAAGACATACCAAACAAATTCTCCAGCAACAAAGGAACACAGCCCTGAGCTTCAAGATACAGGCTGCCCAAAGTCACCCCAAAACTATAGACATCTCATAACTCATTACTGGACATTTCATTGCACTCCAGAGAGAAGAAATACAGCTCCACCCACCAGAACACCGACACAAGCTTCCCTAACCAGGAAACCTTGACAAGCCACCTGTACAAACCCACACACAGTGAGGAAACGCCACAATAAAGAGAACTCCACAAACTGCCAGAATACAGAAAGGACACCCCAAACTCAGCAATTTAAACAAGATGAAGAGACAGAGGAATACTCAGCAGATAAAGGAACGGGATAAATGCCCACCAAACCAAACAAAAGAGGAAGAGATAGGGAATCTACCTGATAAAGAATTCCGAATAATGATAGTGAAATTGATCCAAAATCTTGAAACTAAAATGGAATCACAGATAAATAGCCTGGAGACAAGGATTGAGAAGATGCAAGAAAGGTTTAACAAGGACCTAGAAGAAATAAAAAAGAGTCAATATATAATGAATAATGCAATAAATGAAATTAAAAACACTCTGGAGGCAACAAATAGTAGAATAACAGAGGCAGAAGATAGGATTAGTGAATTAGAAGATAGAATGGTAGAAATAAATGAATCAGAGAGGATAAAAGAAAAACGAATTAAAAGAAATGAGGACAATCTCAGAGACCTCCAGGACAATATTAAACACTACAACATTCGAATCATAGGGGTTCCAGAAGAAGAAGACAAAAAGAAAGACCATGAGAAAATACTTGAGGAGATAATAGTGGAAAACTTCCCTAAAATGGGGAAGGAAATAATCACCCAAGTCCAAGAAACCCAGAGAGTCCCAAACAGGATAAACCCAAGGAGAAACACCCCAAGACACATATTAATCAAATTAACAAAGATCAAACACAAAGAACAAATATTAAAAGCAGCAAGGGAAAAACAACAAATAACACACATGGGGATTCCCATAAGGATAACAGCTGATCTTTCAATAGAAACTCTTCAAGCCAGGAAGGAATGGCAAGACATACTTAAAGTGATGAAAGAAAATAACCTACAGCCCAGATTATTGTACCCAGCAAGGATCTCATTCAAGTATGAAGGAGAAATCAAAAGCTTTTCAGACAAGCAAAAGCTGAGAGAATTCTGCACCACCAAACCAGCTGTCCAACAAATACTAAAGGATATTCTCTAGACAGGAAACACAAAAACGATGTATAAACTCGAACCCAAAACAATAAAGTAAATGGCAACAGGATCATACTTATCAGTAATTACCTTAAACGTAAATGGGTTGAATGCCCCAACCAAAAGACAAAGACTGGCTGAATGGATAAAAAAACAAGACCCCTACATATGTTGTCTACAAGAGACCCACCTCAAAACAGGGGACACATACAGACTGAAAGTGAAGGGCTGGAAAAAGATTTTCCATGCAAATAGGGACCAAAAGAAAGCAGGAGTAGCAATACTCATATCAGATAAAATAGACTTTAAAACAAAGGCTGTGAAAAGAGACAAAGAAGGTCACTACATAATGATCAAAGGATCAATCCAAGAAGAAGATACAACAATTATAAATATATATGCACCCAACACGGGAGCACCACAGTACGTAAGACAAATGCTAACAAGTATGAAAGGAGAAATTAACAATAAGACAATAATAGTGGGAGACTTTAATACCCCACTTACACCTATGGATAGATCAACTAAACAGAAAATTAACAAGGAAACACAAACTTTAAACGATACAATAGACCAGTTAGACCTAATTGATATCTATAGGACATTTCATCCCAAAACAATGAATTTCACCTTTTTCTCAAGCGCACATGGAATCTTCTCCAGGATAGATCACATCCTGGGCCATAAAGCTAGCCTTGGTAAATTCAAAGAAATAGAAATAATTCCAAGCATTTTTTTTTTTGACCACAATGCAGTAAGATTAGATCTCAATTACAGGAGAAAAACTATTAAAAATTCCAACATATGGAGGATGAACAACACGCTGCTGAATAACCAACAAATCACAGAAGAAATCAAAAAAGAAATCAAAATTTGCATAGAAACGAATGAAAATGAAAACACAACAACCCAAAACCTGTAGGACACAGTAAAAGCAGTCCTAAGGGGAAAGTCCATAGCAATACAGGCACACCTCAAGAAACAAGAAAAAAGTCAAATAAATAACCTAAATCTACACCTAAAGCAACTAGAAAAGGAAGAAATGAAGAACCCCAGGGTTAGTAGAAGGAAAGAAATCTTAATAATTAGAGCAGAAATAAATGCAAAAGAAACAAAAGAGACCATAGCAAAAATCAACAAAGCCAAAAGCTGGTTCTTTGAAAGGATAAATAAAATTGACAAACCATTAGCCAGACTCATCAAGAAACAAAGGGAGAAAAATCAAATCAACAAAATTAGAAACGAAAATGGTGAGATCACAACAGACAACACAGAAATACAAAGGATCATAAGAGACTACTATCAACAATTATATGCCAATAAAATGGACAACGTGGAAGAAATGGACAAATTCTTAGAAATGTACAACTTTCCAAAACTGGACCAGGAAGAAATAGAAAATCTTAACAGACCCATCACAAGCACGGAAATTGAAACTGTAATCAAAAATCTTCCAGCAAACAAAAGCCCCGGTCCAGACGGCTTCACAGCTGAATTCTACCAAAAATTTAGAGAAGAGCTAACACCTATCCTGCTCAAACTCTTCCAGAAAATTGCAGAGGAAGGTAAACTTCCAAACTCATTCTATGAGGCCACCATCACCCTAATACCAAAACCTGACAAAGATCCCACAAAAAAAGAAAACTACAGGCCAATATCACTGATGAACATAGATGCAAAAATCCTTAACAAAATTCTAGCAATCAGAATCCAACAACACATTAAAAAGACCATACACCATGACCAAGTGGGCTTTATCCCAGGGATGCAAGGATTCTTCAATATCCACAAAATCAATCAATGTAATACACCACATTAACAAATTGAAAAATAAAAACCATATGATTATCTCAATAGATGCAGAGAAAGCCTTTGACAAAATTCAACATCCATTTATGATAAAAACTCTCCAGAAAGCAGGAATAGAAGGAACATACCTCAACATAATAAAAGCTATATATGACAAACCCACAGCAAACATCCTCAATAGTGAAAAATTGAAAGCATTTCCTCTAAAGTCAGGAACAAGACAAGGGTGCCCACTTTCACCATTACTATTCAACACAGTTTTGGAAGTTTTGGCCATAGCAATCAGAGCAGAAAAAGAAATAAAAGGAATCCAAATTGGAAAAGAAGAAGTAAAACTCTCACTATTTGCAGATGACATGATCCTCTACATAGAAAACCCTAAAGATTCCACCAGAAAATTACTAGAAATAATCAATGACTATAGTAAAGTTGCAGGATATAAAATTCAACACATAGAAATCCCTTGCATTCCTATACACTAATAATGAAAAAACAGAAAGAGAAATTAAGGAAACAATTCCATTCACCATTGCAACGGAAAGAATAAAATACTTAGGAATATATCTACCTAAAGAAACTAAAGACCTATATATAGAAAACTATAAAACACTGGTGAAAGAAATCAAAGAGGACACTAATAGATGGAGAAATATACCATGTTCATGGGTTGGAAGAATCAATATAGTGAAAATGAGTATACGACCCAAAGCAATTTATAGATTCAACACAATCCCTATCAAGCTACCAACAGTATTCTTCACAGAGCTAGAACAAATAATTTCACAATTTGTATGGAAATACAAAAAACCTCGAATAGCCAAAGCGATCTTGAGAAAGAAGAATGGAACTGGAGGAATCAACCTACCTGACTTCAGGCTCTACTACAAAGCCACAGTTATCAAGACAGTATGGTACTGGCACAAAGACAGAAATATTGATCAATAGAATAAAATAGAAAGCCCAGAGATAAATCCACGCACATATGGACACCTTATCTTTGACAAAGGAGGCAAGAATATACAATGGATTAAAGACAATCTCTTTAACAAGTGGTGCTGGGAAATCTGGTCAACCACTTGTAAAAGAATGAAACTAGACCACTTTCTAACACCATACACAAAAACAAACTCAAAATGGATTAAAGATCTAAACGTAAGACCAGAAACTATAAAACTCCTAGAGGAGAACATAGGCAAAACACTCTCCGACATACATCACAGCAGGATCCTCTATGACCCACCTCCCAGAATATTGGAAATAAAAGCAAAAATAAACAAATGGGACCTAATTAACCTTAAAAGCTTCTGCACATCAAAGGAAACTATTAGCAAGGTGAAAAGACAGCCTTCAGAATGGGAGAAAATAATAGCAAACGAAGCAACCGACAAATAACTAATCTCAAAAATATACAAGCAACTCCTACAGCTCAACTCCAGAAAAATAAACGACCCAATCAATAAATGGGCCAAAGAACTAAATAGACATTTCTCCAAAGAAGACATACAGATGGCTAACAAATACATGAAAAGATGCTCAACATCACTCATTATCAGAGAAATGCAAATCAAAACCACTATGAGGTACCATTTCACACCAGTCAGAATGGCTGCGATACAAAAGTCTACAAATAATAATGCTGGAGAGGGTGTGGAGAAAAGGGAACCCTCTTACACTGTTGGTGGGAATGCAAACTAGTACAGCCACTATGGAGAACAGTGTGGAGATTCCTTTAAAAAACTGGAAATAGAACTGCCTTATGATCCAGCAATCCCACTGCTGGGCATACACACTGAGGAAACCAGAAGGGAAAGAGACACGTGTACCCCAGTGTTCATCGCAGCACTGTTTATAATAGCCAGGACATGGAAGCAACCTAGATGTCCATCAGCAGATGAATGGATAAGAAAGCAGTGGTACATATACACAATGGAGTATTACTCAGCCATTAAAAAGAATACATTTGAATCAGTTCTAATGAGATGGATGAAACTGGAGCCTATTATACAGAGTGAAGTAAGCCAGAAGGAAAAACATAAATACAGTATACTAACGCATATATATGGAATTTAGAAAGATGGTAACAATAACCCGGTGTACGAGACAGCAAAAGAGACACTGATGTATAGAACAGTCTTATGGACTCTGTGGGAGAGGGAGAGGGTGGGAAGATTTGGGAGAATGGCATTGAAACATGTAAAATATCATGTAAGAAACGAGTTGCCAGTCCAGGTTCGATGCACGATACTGGATGTTTGGGGCTAGTGCACTGGGACGACCCAGAGGGATGGTATGGGGAGGGAGGAGGGAGGAGGGTTCAGGATGGGGAACACATGTATACCTGTGGCAGATTCATTTTGATATTTGGCAAAACTAATACAATTATGTAAAGTTTAAAAATAAAATAAAATTAGAAAAAAAAAAAAAAAAGAAAGTGAAAGAGGAGAGTGAAAAAGTTGGCTTAAAGCTCAACATTCAGAAAATGAAGATCATGGCATCCGGTCCCATCACTTCATGGAAAATAGATGGGAAAACAGTGGAAACAGTGTCAGAGTTTATTTTTGGGGGCTCCAAAATCACTGCAGATGGTGACAGCAGCCATGAAATTAAAAGACGCTTACTCCTTGGAAGGAAAGTTATGACCAACCTAGATAGCATATTCAAAAGCAGAGACATTACTTTGCCAACAAAGGTCTGTCTAGTCAAGGCTATGGTTTTTCCTGTGGTCATGTATGGATGTGAGAGTTGGACTGTGAAGAAGGCTGAGTGCCGAAGAATTGATGCTTTTGAAGTGTGGTGTTGGAGAAGACTCTTGAGAGTCCCTTGGACTGCAAAGAGATCCAACCAGTCCATTCTGAAGGAGATCAGCCCTAGGATTTCTTTGGAAGGAATGATGCTAAAGCTGAAACTCCAGTACTTTGGCCACCTCATGGGAAGAGTTGACTCATTGGAAAAGACTCTGATGCTGGGAGGGATTGGGGGCAGGAGGAGAAGGGGATGAAGAGGATGAGATGGCTGGATGGCATCACTGACTCTATGGATGTGAGTCTGAGTGAACTCTGGGAGTTGGTGATGGACAGGGAGGCCTGGCATGCTGCGATTCTTGGGGTCTCAAAGAGTCAGACACGACTGAGCGACTGATCTGATCTGATAGCTGATTCACTTTGCCATACAGCAGAGACTAACACAACATTGAAAATCAACTGTACCTCAATAAAAGTTAATTTTTAAAAACCCATGTTTATGTAAAAGAATCAAATTAGAACACTCTCTAACACCATACACAAAAATAAACTCAAAATGGATAAGAGACCTAAATGTAACGCCAGACATCATAAAACTTAGAGGAAAACATAGAACACTCTTTGACATAAATCACAGCAAGATCTTTTTTGACCTACCTCCTAGAGTAATGAAAATGAAAACAGAAATAAACCAATGGGACCTAATTAAACTTAAAAGCTTTTGCACAACAGAGGAAACCATAAACAAGACAAAAAGGGAACCCTCAGAATGGGAGAAAACATTTGCAAATGAAGCAACCGACAAGAAATTAATCTCCAAAATATACAAACAGCTTATGTACCCCTCTCTCTCTATATATATATATAAACTCAAATGACCTGATCAAAAAATGGGTGACTGAACAACTATAACATACTATGTATAGAATAGGTAACTAATGAGAACCTACTGGAGAGCACAGGGAACTCCACTCAATGCTCTGTGGCAACCTAAATGGGAAGGAAATCTGAAAAAGATGGGATACATGTATATGTATCCCCTGGAGGAGGCATAGCAGCCCACTCCAGTGTTCTTGCCTGGAGAATCCCATGGACGGAGGAGCCTGGTGGGCTACAGACCATGGGGTCACGAAGAGTCAGACACGACTGAAGTGACTTAGCACACATCACACATATATATGTATAGCTGATTCAGTTTGCTGTAAGTAGAAACACAACAGTGTAATCCAACCACACTCTGATAAAAAATTGTTTTAGGTGAAAATAAATAAATACTTGGTAGGCAGAATTCTAAGTCCCCATTGACCATCCAGAGGGGGTGTAACCTATAAAATGATGGGATATCAGTCCAGTGACTGTATTTTATACACAAGGACATAAGTGGTTTTGTAGATATAACAATTAAAGTTACTAATCAGCTGACTTTGAGTTAATCAAAAGGGAGAGTATCAATATCCAGTGGACATGACCTAACCACATGGGCCCTTTAAATTGGGTCTAGAGATGGGAGACAGAGGAGGCCAGAAGTTGAAAGCATGAGAAAAATCTGGCAACTGTGGCAGGCTTTGCAGACAGAGAGGACCAGATGGGAGCAGCTCCCAGCTGATAGTCATCAAGGGAATGGGGACCTCAGGCCTCAGACACAGGAACTGAATTTGCCAGTGACAAGGATGAGCTTGGAACTGTATTTTCCCCATATCTTCCAGATGAGAACTCAACCCCACTGACGCCTTGATTTAGGTTTGAGTAGAGCATGTAGCCAGAGAAGGCAATGGCACCCCACTCCTGTACTCTTGCCTGGAGAATCCCAGGGATGGGAGAGCCTGGTGGGCTGCTGTCTATGGGGTCGCACAGAGTCAGACATGACTGAAGTGACTTAGCAGCAGCAGCAGCAGCAGAGCATGTAGCCAAACTCTGATAACTTCCAACCTACAGACCATCTGTGCTGTGTATCAGTGGCTATATTTGTGGTAATTTTCTGTGTGGCAACAGAAAACTAAAACAATAACCACCTTCAAACCTCTGGCATAGGAGAATATATTTTTGCAATTTACATATCCCACATAACAACTCAGATCCAGAAGAACTCCTACAAAAATGAAAAACACAGGAATCCTATTAGAAAAATGAGCAAAACACCTGCATAGACATTTCTTGAAAGAGGATACCCAGGTAGCTCAGAAAATACATGAAAACATATTGAATGTCGGTCATCAGGGAAACATAAACTAAAACTGCATATAACTGGAGAAAACCATAACTTCAAAAGATAGATGCACTCCAGTGTTCATAGTAGCACTATTTACAACAGCCAACATATGGAAGCAACCGAAATGTCCATCGACAGCTGAATGGATAAAGAAGATGTGGTACATGGATGCCTTGGAACAGTATTTTGCCATAAAAAAGAATGAAATAATGCCATTTGCAGCAACATAGATAGGTCTAGAAATTACCCTACTAAGTCAGTCAGAGAAGATAAATATCTTATGATATCACTCATATGTGGAATAAAAAAAATGATACAAATAAATTTATTTACAAAACAGAAACAGACTCACAGACCTAGAAAACAAACTTATGGACACCAAAGGGAAAAAGTTGGGAGGAGGGATAAACTCGGAGCTTGGAACTGTCATATACACACTGCTTTATATAAGACAGATAATCAGTAAGGACCTACTGCATAGTCAGGGAACTCTACTCAGTATTCTGTAATAACCTACGTGGGAAAATAATTCAAAAAAGAATAGATATGTGAATGCATGCTAAGTCACTCAGTCATGTCTGACTCTGAGACCCCATGGACAGTAGCCTACCAGGCTCTTCTGTCCGTAGGATTCTCCAGGCAAGAATATTGGAATAGGTTGTCATGCTCTCCTCCAGGGGATCTTTCTGACGCAGGGATTGAACCCGTGTGAATATGTACAACTAAATCACTTTGCTATACATCTGAAACACAGCACTGCAAATCAACTGTACTCCAATAAATAATAAAACATGTTTTAGAAACTGAAATGAGATAGTGAAAGTGAAAGTGAAGTCGCTCAGTCGTGTCTGACTCTTAGCGACCCCATGGACTGCAGCCTACCAGGCTCCTCCATTCATGGGATTTTCCAGGCAAGAGTACTGGAGTGGGGTGCCATTGCCTTCTCCAGAAATGAGATAGTACTCCACACATATCAAAATCCTAAAATGGAAAAAAATAGGAAATACCAAGTGTTGGCCAGGATGTGGTACAGCTAGAATTCTCATTCTGCTGGTGGGAGAGTGAATTAGTACACACACCAGAAAACTGATATATCTACTGAAATTGAACATATGTGTCCTCTATGATCCAGAATTCCACCCCTGGATCTACAAATTAGTTCACGTGTCCAATACACATCAGGTATAAGAATATTCATACATGTATTATTCATAGCGCCTTACAATGGCTGAGCTTTCCAAGGCCTCTCTGTCCTCACCTCCCTGTACTCACTCCCTTGCTCACTCTGCTCCATCCTCATTGACTTTCTTGCTGTCTCTAGAACAGCAGGAACGTTCCTCCCCTGAGGTCTTGGCATCTTCTGTTCCATCTGCAAGGGAACCTCTTGCTTTAGAGCAGGAGTTTGCCACTGGGGTGTGACTTAGTCCCCCAGGGGACATTTGGGAATATCTGGGGATGGCTTTGATGAGCCATCTCCAGATGGCTGGGGGATACTACTGTCATCTAGCAGGTGGAGGTCACGGATGCTGCTAAACACCCTACTGTGCACACAACAGCTTCAACAATGGAGAACTCCCCCATTTAGAATGCCCAGCTTGCTGGGGTTGAGAAAGTCCACCCTGCATGCCATCATGGCTTGATGCCCAACTTCTTGACATCTTTGCTGGAATGAATGTCACTCTCCCAGTGAGGTTTTCCCAAACCACCCTCATGAAATGACCCTCCTACAGGACACTCCTTCCACACAGCCCTTTGTTTCTCCATAATAGTCATCATGATTATTATAGGACACACCACATAGTTTACTGATGAATTTGTTACTGTCTCCACTCATCAAAGGTACCCTTTTACAAGGCAGCAATTCTTGTTTGCTCTCTGCATTCCCAGCCTCTAGAAGAAGTGCTCCATAAACATTTATTGGATGGATACCAGACGAAATGAGAGGAAAAATAATCAAACTTTACTACTGTGCCCAGAAATTTTATTTACTCTCCAACACTGGTGGCAAAAATTGCATTGAAAGGTTGGAGACAATGGTTGAGAAAGCACCAATAAGTACATGCAGTGATTACAAAGGAAGGCTTCTCATCTGCCTGTATTTTACTTGTTTCAGTTTGCTTTCAAGGTCTAGTGTTTTGCTGTCAAAATCAGCCTCTTTGTTCAAGGCAGCTGGCCATTACTGTCAATAAAACAAACGGGGGAAAGGAAAAGTGGAGGCAAAGCCCACACGTGTTTAGAAAGCAGATTCCGACAATTGTGCTTACGCTCAGTCACTCACACTATCCCCAGATGTAAAACCTTGATGGCCAGAGGATATTTTGTGCTGGATGGCGTTCCTCCACTAGACAAATGCTTTCCTTTCTAATGCTATTCATCTCGGCTCTTTGAACAGAAGGAGTTGAAGTAGCCACGACTTCAACTTTACTACAGAAGATAAACACCTCCATCCTGTGGTTCTAATGCCAGAGCTGTAGGGAGAGGGACTCAGGAAGAACCAGGGCTGCCTCTAGCAAACAGGGGGAGGAGCTGCCTGTGAAGCACCTACTATGACTTCAGCTGCTCTCTTGGTGTGTGCTCCCAGAGTTCTTGATCATGTGACCTTGCCTGCCAATTTCTGAGCATGAGATGAGCTCACGATAGTTTTTTCAATCTTTTGGTTCTGTTTTGGCTGCACTGGGTCTTCACTGCTGTGTGTGGGCTTCCCATCGTGGTGGCTTCTCTTGTTGCAGAGCACGGGCTCTAAGACGTGTAGGATCAGTAGTTGTGGTTTGAGGGCTTAGTTGCTCCACAGCATGTGGGATCTTCCAGAGCCAGAGATCAAACCCGTGTCCCCTGCATTGGCAGGCACATCCTTAACCACCGGGAACTCCCAAAAGAAATGTGTGTGAAGACCCTGTTTAATATATATCTCAAAACGTGAAGCATGGTTACTATCTAACCTGGTACTTATTCTTGTAGGTATACACCCAAGAGAACTGAAACATGTGTTCAAATAAAAAATGTGTCCACAAACACAGCAGCATAATTTGTTAGAGCCAGAAAGAAACAATCTACTGTCCATCAGCTGATGAATGTGTGCAAAATGTGGTCTATGCATAGAGTGGAATAATAGTTGGCTATAAAAAAGAATAGAGGAAAGAAAGAGTCTTAAACAGAAGAGTCTGAAATGCAGTACTTGGGGGCAGTCTCAAAAATGATGGAAATGATCTCTGTTCACTTCCAAGGCAAACCATTCAATATCACGGTAATCCAAGTCTATGACCAGTAACACTGAAGAAGCTAAAGTCAAACGGTTCTATGAAGACCTACAAGACCTTCTAGAACTAACACCCCCAAAAGATGTCCTTTTCATTATAGGGGACTGGAATGCAAAAGTAGGAAGTCAAGAAACACCTGGAGTAACAGGCAAATTTGGCTTTGGAGTACAGAATGAAGCAGGGCAAAGGCTAATAGAGTTTTGCCAAGAGAACGCACTGGTCATAGCAAACTCCCTCTTCCAACAACACAAGAGAAGACTCTACACATGGACATCACCATATGGTCAACACCGAAATCAGACTGATTATATTCTTTGCAGCCAAAGAGGGAGAAGCTCTATACAGTCAGCAAAAACAAGACTAGGAGCTGACTGTGGCTTGGATCATGAACTCCTTATTGCCAAATTCAGACTGAAATTGAAGAAAGTAGGGAAAACCACTAGACCATTCAGGTATGACCTAAATCAAATCCCTTAGGATTGTACAGTGGAAGTGAGAAATAGATTTAAGGGACTAGATCTGAAAGACAAAATGCCTGGTGAACTATGGATGAAGTTTGTGACATTGAGACAGGGATCAAGACCATCCCCAAGAAAAAGAAATGCAAAAATGCAAAATGGCTGTCTGAGGAGGCCTTACAAATAGCTGTGAAAAGAAGGGAAGTGAAAAGCCAAGGAGAAAAGGAAAGATATACCCATTTGAATGCAGAGTTCCAAAGAATAGCAAGGAGAGATTAAAAAGCCTTCCTCAGTGATCAGTACAAAGAAATAGAGGAAAACAACAGAATGGGAAAGACTAGATATCTCTTCAAGAAAATCAGAGATACCAGAGGAACATTTGCAACGATGGGCACAATAAAGGACAGAAATGATATGGACCTAACAGAAGCAGAAGAGATCAAGAAGAGGTGGCAAGAATACACAGAAGAACTGTACAAAAAAGATCTTCACGACCCAGATAATCACGATGGTGTGATCACTCACCTAGAGCAGACATCCTAGAATGTGAAGTCAAGTGGGCCTTAGGAAGCATCACTACGAACAAAGCTAGTGGAGGTGATGGAATTCCAGTTGAGCTATTTCAAATCCTAAAAGATGATGCTGTGAAAGTGCTGCACTCAATATGCCAGCAAATTTGGAAAACTCAGCAGTGGCCACAAGACTGGAAAAGGTCAGTTTTCATTCCAATCCCAAAGAAAGGCAATGACAAAGAATGCTCAAACTACCACACAACTGCACTCATCTCACACACTAGTAAAGTCATGCTCAAAATTCTCCAAGCCAGGCTTCAGCAATACGTGAACCGTGAACTTCCTGATGTTCAAGCTGGTTTTAGAAAAGGCAGAGGAACCAGAGATCAAATTGCCAACATCTGCTGGGTCATCAAAAAAGCAAGACAGTTCCAGAAAAAAATCTATTTCTGCTTTATTGACTATGCCAAAGCCTTTGACTGTGTGGATCACAATAAACTGGAAAATTCTGAAAGAGATGGGAATACCAGACCACCTGACCTGCCTCCTGAGAAACCTGTATTCAGGTCAGGAAGCAACAGTTAGAACTGGACATGGAACAACAGACCGGTTCCAAATAGGAAAAGGAGTACTTCAAGGCTGTATATTGTCACTCTGCTTATTTAACTTATATGCAGAGTACATCATGAGAAACACTGGGCTGCAGGAAGCACAAGCTGGAATCAAGACTGCCGGGAGAAATATCAATAACCTCAGATATGCAGATGACACCACCCTTATGGCAGAAAGTGAAGAGGAACTAAAAAGCTTCTTGATAAAAGTGAAAGGAGAGTGAAAAAGTTGGCTTAAAGCTCAACATTCAGAAAATGAAGATCATGGCATCTGGTCCTATCACTTCATGGGAATTAGATGGGGAAACAGTGTCAGACTTTATTGTTTGGGGCTCCAAAATCACTGCAGATGGTGACTGCACCCATGAAATTAAAAGTAAATCCAAATTACTCCTTGGAAGGAAAGTTATGACCAACCTAGATAGCATATTGAAAAGCAGAGACATTACTTAGTCAACAAAGGTCCATCTAGTCAAGGCTATGTTTTTTCCAGTGGTCATGTACGGATATGAGAGCTGGACTGTGAAGAAAGCTGAGCACCAAAGAATTGATGCTTTTGAACTGTGGTGTTGGAGAAGACTCTTGAGAGTCCCTTGGACTGCAAGGAGATCCAACCAGCCCATTCTAAAGGAGATCAGCCCTGGGATTTCTTTGGAAGGAAAGATGCTGAAGCTGAAACTCTAGTACTTTGGCCACCTCATGCAAAGAGTTGACTCACTGGAAAAGACTCTGATGCTGGGAGGGATTGGGGGCAGGAGGAGAAGGGAACGACAGAGGATGAGATGGCTGAATGGTGTCACTGACTCAATGGACATGGGTTTGGGTGAATTCTGGGAGTTGGTGATGGACAGGGAGGCCTGGCATGCTGTGGTTCATGGGGTCTCAAAGAGTCAGACACGACTGAGCGACTGAACTGAACTCCTTGGAAGGAAAGTTATGACCAAACTAGACAGCATACTAAAAAGCAGAGACATTAGTCAACAAAGGTCTGTCTAGTTGAGGCTATGGTTTTTCCAGTGGTCATGTATGGATGTAAGAGTTGGACTATAAAAAGGGCTGAGAGCAGAAGAATTGATGCTTTTGAATTGTGTTGTTGGAGGAGACTCTTGAGATCCCTTGGACTGCAAGGAGATCCAACCAGTCCATCCTAAAGGAGATCAGTCCTGAATATTCATTGGAAGGACTGATGCTGAAGCTCCAATACTTTGGCCACTTGATGAGAAGAACTGACTCATTTGGAAAGACCCTGATGTCGGGAAAGATTGAAGGCAGGAGGAGAAGGGGACAACAGAGGATGAGGTGGTTGGATGGCCTCACCGACTCAATGGACATGAGTTTGAGTAAGGTCTGAAAGTTGGTCATGGACAGGGAAGCCTGGCGTACTGCAGTCCATGGGGTTGCAAAGAGTCGGACACAACTCCGCAACTGAACTGAATTGATAAAAAGGAATATGGGCTTCCCAGGTGGCTCAGTGGTAAAAAAAACCTGCCTTCCCATTCAAGAGATGTAGTTTCCAACCCTAGGTCAAGAAGATCCCCGCAGAAGCAAATGGCAACCCACCCCAGTATTCTTGCTTTGGAAATCCCATGGACAGAGGAGCCTAGTGGTCTATAGTCCATGGGGTTGCAAAAGAGTCGGACACGATATAGTGACTAAACAACAACAACAACTTAAGAGATAAGGTATAGTAAGTCCCCTACATACAAACCTTCAAGCTGTGAACGTTCAGAGATGCAAGCATGCATCCCATGTCCAATCATATAAGTTGGTTCACGTGTCTGGTGTACACTGTCATGTGTGGGCATCCCCTCAAAAGGCTGGGCTTTTGTGTACTTTACTGTACAGAGTGCAGTAGTACAATGTCTCTATTTCAAGCCTAGGATGTCCAGAAGCAAGCACAAAAGCAGCAGTGATGTAGCTGGCACTATCGTACTTTTCAAGGTACTGTACTCTAAGATTAAAAGCATTTACTTTTTGTGTTTGTTGGTTTTTAATGTTCCATTTGTGTGAAAAGTATTATAAAACTACTATAGTACAGTACTATATAGCCAATTGTGTTGGTTGGGTACCTAGGCTAACTTTGTTGGGCTTATGAAAAATTGGATTTACGAATGGGCTCTCAGAATGGAACTCATTCACATGTAGGGGACTTCAGTTCAGTTCAGTTCAGTTCAGTCTCTCAGTCGTGTCTGACTCTTTGCGACCCCATGAATCACAGCACACCAGGCCTCCCTGTCCATCACCAACTCCCGGAGTTCACTCAGACTCACGTCCATCGAGTCAGTGATGCCATCCAGCCATCTCATCCTCTGTCGTCCCCTTCTCCTCCTGCCCCCAATCCCTCCCAGCATCAGCGTCTTTTCCAGTGAGTCAACTCTTCGCATGAGGTGGCCAAAGTACTGGAGCTTCAGCTTCAGCATCATTCCTTCCAAAGAACACCCAGGGCTGATCTCCTTCAGAATGGACTGGTTGGATCTCCTTGCAGCCCAAGGGACTCTCAAGAGTCTTCTCCAACACCACAGTTCAAAAGCATCAATTCTTTGGCGCTCAGCTTTCTTCACAGTCCAACTCTCACATCCATACATGACCACAGGAAAAACCATAGCCTTGACTAGACAGACCTTTGTGGGCAAAGTAATGTCTCTGCTTTTGAATATGCTATCTAGGTTGGCCATAACTTTCCTTCCAAGGAGTAAGCATCTTTTAATTTCATGGCTGCAGTCACCATCTGCAGTGATTTTGGAGCCCAGAAAAATAAAGTCTGACACTGTTTCCACTGTTTCCCCATCTATTTGCCATGAAGTGATGGGACCAGATGCCATGATCTTCGTTTTCTGAATGTTGAACTTTAAGCCAACTTTTTCCACTCTCCTCTTTCACTTTCATCAAGAGGCTTTTTGAGTTCCTCTTCACTTTCTGCCATAAGGGTGGTGTCATCTGCATATCTGAGGTTATTGATATTTCTCCCGGCAGTCTTGATTCCAGCTTGTGCTTCTTCCAGCCCAGCGTTTCTCATGATGTACTCTGCATAGAAGTTAAATAAGCAGGGTGACCATATACAGCCTTGACCTACTCCTTTTCCTATTTGGAACCAGTCTGTGGGACTTACTGTCCCAATATCCGTTACAACATGGACGCACCTTGAAAATATTATGTAAAAGAACCCAGACACAACAGGATAAATACTGTATGAGTCCACTGATGTGGAATGTCCATAATGGACAAATTCAGAGAGACAGAAGATAGGCTGGTGGTTGCCAGGGGCTACCTGGGAAGCCCAGGGAAGAAGGGAATAGGCTACCAGGGAAGAAGAGAATA
The DNA here is from genome assembly GCF_002263795.3 of Bos taurus. Taxonomy (NCBI): domain Eukaryota; kingdom Metazoa; phylum Chordata; class Mammalia; order Artiodactyla; family Bovidae; genus Bos; species Bos taurus. The sequence goes on from NC_037352.1 coordinate 11,326,979, forward strand.
GGAGAGTGATGGTCAATGATGCTCAGTGGGTCATATCAGCTTTCCTCTTGGGGCAAAATGAAAACATTGTGAAGTTAGATAGTGATGATAGTTACATCGTCGCTGTGAATATACTATGATTGACCTGCTTTCAAGGAATGAACGGTATGTTGTTTGAGTTCTGTCGCATTTATGCTGTTTTAAAAAACTCATTTGGCAGCTTTCCATTACCTTATGCTAGATCCATGTGCACAAGTATTGACGTTTTCCTTTAAAGCCACTCAAATTTTTTACTGGATATCTTTCAGAAAAGAAAATTATTGCTCTCTTAAATGAAAGGCTAATACCACTTGAGAGAAATAAGGGAACTATTGACAAGCTCCATCTTGCTCTGATTGGTCAGTGTTCATACCATTACTGCTACTAAATATTTTGAATTTAAATAAATAAAATCCATGACTAACTTCTAAGATTTGTTTTCTGAAATCTTCTCTCAATTTTTAAAGAAAAGAAAGATGGGGGAGGGGATTAGTGTTAGGTGTTAAAGACAAATTAGCATCCACGGGAGAGTTCCTCCTTGATGCGACCAGGCTAGAAAGGAAGAGGAAAAAGGAATAACTTTTCCTGTATGGGACTTGATAATTTAATGTGGCCACCCTGACACCAGATATGCAGATGATACCCCTCTAAATGGCAGAAAGTGAAGATAAAACTAATGAACCTCTTGATGAGGGTGAAAGAGGAAAGTGAAAAAGCTGGCTTAAAACTCAACCTTCAAAAAACTAAGATCATGGCATCCAGTCCTATCACTTCATGGCAAATAGATAGGGAAAAAGCAGAAGCAGTGACAGATTTTATTCTCTTGGGCTCCAAAATCACCGTGGACAGTGACTGCAGCCATGAAATTAAAACACGCTTGCTCACTGAAAGGAAAGACATGACAAACGGAGACAGCGTGTTAAAAAGCAAAGACATCACTTTGCTGACAAAGGCCCATTTAGTCAAAGCCGGCGGCTGGGAGGACCAACCCCACACCGTGGCTGTGCCGGCACAGAAGGGCCTAGAGGAGCTATCCCACATTGAAGGTCAGGAAGGGCGGCAGTGAGGAGATACCCCTCGTCCAAGGTAAGGAGCATTGGCTGCACTTTGCTGGAGCAGCCGTGAAGAGATACCCCACGCCCAAGGTAAAAGAATCAGAGGGCGGACACACTGAAACCATACTCACAGAAAACTAGTCAATCTAATCACACTAGGACCACAGCCTTGTCTAACTCAATGAAACTAAGCCATGCCTGTGGGGCAACCCAAGACAGGCGGGTCATGATGGAGAGATCTGACAGAATGCGGTCCACTGGAGAAGGGAATGGTAAACCACTTCAGTATTCTTGCCTTGAGAACCCCATGAACAGTATAAAAAGGCAAAATGATAGGATACTGAAAGAGGAACTCCTCAGATCCGTAGGTGCCCAATATGCTACTGGAGATCAGTGGAGAAATAACTCCAGAAAGAATGAAGGGATGGAGCCAAAGCAAAAAGAATACCCAGCTGTGGATGTGACTGGTGATAGAAGTAAGGTCTGATGCTGTAAAGAGCAATATTGCATAGGAACCTGGAATGTCAGGTCCATGAATCAAGGCAAATTGGAAGTGGTCAAACAAAGAGATGGAAGAGTGAATGTAGACATTCTAGGAATCAGCGAAATGAAATGGACTGGAATGGGTGAATTTAACTCAGATGACCATTATATCTACTACTGCAGGCAGGAATCCCCAGAAGAAATGGAGCGGCCATCACGGTCAACAAGAGAGTCCAAATGCAGTACTTGGATGCAATCTCAAAAACAACAGAATGATCTCTGTTCGTTTCCAGGGCAAACCATTCAATATCACAGTAATCCAAGTCTATGCCCCAACCAGTAATGCTGAAGACGCTGAAGTTGAATGGTTCTATGAAGACCTACAAGACCTTTTAAAACTAACACCCAAAAAAGATGTCCTTTTCATTATAGGGGACTGGAATGCAAAAGTAGGAAGTCAAGAAACACCTGGAGTAACAGGCAAGTTTGGCCTTGGAATACGGAATGAAGCACAGCAAAGACTAATAGAGTTTTGCCAAGAAAATGCACTAATCATAACAAACACCCTCTTCCAACAACACAAGAGAAGACTCTATACATGGACATCACCAGATGGTCAACACCGAAATCAGATTGATTATATTCTTTGCAGCCAAAGATGGAGAAGCTCTATACAGTCAACAAAAACAAGACCAGGAGCTGACTGTGGCTCAGACCATGAACTCCTTATTGCCAAATTCAGACTGAAATTGAAGAAAGTAGGGAAAACCACTAGACCATTCAGGTATGACCTAAATCAAATCCCTTAGGATTGTACAGTGGAAGTGAGAAACAGATTTAAGGGCCTAGATCTGATTGATAGAGTGCCTGATGAGCTATGGAATGAGGTTCGTGACATTGTACAGGAGACAGGGATCAAGACCATTCCCATGGAAAAGAAATGCCAAAAAGCAAAATGGCTGTCTGGGGAGGCCTTACAAATAGCTGTGAAAAGAAGAGAAGCGAAAAGCAAAGGAGAAAAGGAAAGATATAAACATCTGAATGCAGAGTTCCAAAGAATAGCAAGAAGAGATAAGAAAGCCTTCTTCAGCAATCAATGCAAAGAAATAGAGGAAAACAACAGAATGGGAAAGACTAGAGATCTCTTCAAGAAAATCAGAGATACCAAAGGAACATTTCATGCAAAGATGGGCTTGATAAAGGACAGAAATGGTATGGACCTAACAGAAGCAGAAGATATTAAGAAGAGATGGCAAGAATACACAGAAGAACTGTACAAAAAAGATCTTCACGACCCAGATAATCATGATGGTGTGATCACTGACCTAGAGCCAGACATCCTGGAATGTGAAGTCAAGTGGGCCTTAGAAAGCATCACTACGAACAAAGCTAGTGGAGGTGATAGAATTCCAGTTGAGCTATTCCAAATCCTAAAAGATGATGCTGTGAAAGTGCTGCATTCAATATGCCAGCAAATTTGGAAAACTCAGCAGTGGCCACAGGACTGGAAAAGGTCAGTTTTCATTCCAATCCCAAAGAAAGGCAATGCCAAAGAATGCTCATACTACCGCACAATTGCACTCATCTCACATGCTAGTAAAGTAATGCTCAAAATTCTCCAAGCCAGGCTTCAGCAATATGTGAACCATGAACTTCCTGATGTTCAAGCTGGTTTTAGAAAAGGCAGAGGAACCAGAGATCAAATTGCCAACATCTGCTAGGTCATCAAAAAAGAGAGTTCCAGAAAAAACATCTATTTCTGCTTTATTGACTATGCCAAAGCCTTCGACTGTGTGGATCACAATAAACTGTGGACAATTCTGAAAGAGATGGGACTACCAGACCACCTGATCTGCCTCTTGATAAATTTGTATGCAGGTCAGGAAGCAACAGTTAGAACTGGGCATGGAACAACAGACTGGTTCCAAATAGGAAAAGGAGTACGTCAAGGCTGTATATTGTCACCCTGTTTATTTAACTTATATGCATCATGAGAAACGCTGGACTGGAAGAAACACAAGCTGGAATCAAGATTGCCGGGAGAAATATCAATAACCTCAGATATGCAGATGACACCACCCTTATGGCAGAAAGTGAAGAGGAACTCAAAAGCCTCTTGATGAAAGTGAAAGTGGAGAGTGAAAAAGTTGGCTTAAAGCTCAACATTCAGAAAACAAAGATCATGGCATCCGGTCCCATCACTTCATGGGAAATAGATGGGGAAACAGTGGAAACAGTGTCAGACTTTATTTTTCTGGGCTCCAAAATCACTGCAGATGGTGACTGCAGCCATGAAATTAAAAGACGCTTACTCCTTGGAAGGAAAGTTATGACCAACCTAGATAGCATGTTCAAAAGCAGAGACATTACTTTGCCAACAAATGTCCGTCTAGTCAAGGCTATGGTTTTTCCTGTGGTCATGTATGGATGTGAGAGTTGGACTGTGAGGAAGGCTGAGCACCGAAGAATTGATGCTTTTGAACTGTGGTGTTGGAGAAGACTCTTGAGAGTCCCTTGGACTGCAAGGAGATCCAACCAGTCCATTCTGAAGGAGATCAGCCCTGGGATTTCTTTGGAAGGAATGATGCTAAAGCTGAAACTCCAGTACTTTGGCCACCTCATGGGAAGAGTTGACTTATTGGAAAAGACTCTGATGCTGGGAGGGATTGGGGGCAGGAGGAGAAGGGGATGACAGAGGATGAGATGGCTGGATGACATCACTGACTCGATGGACATGAGTCTCAGTGAACTCTGGGAGTTGGTGTCGGACAGGGAGGCCTGGCGTTCTGTGATTCATGGGGTTGCAAAGAGTCGGACACGACTGAGTGACTGATCTGGTCTGATCTGATGGTTTTTCCAGTACTCATGTATGGATGTGAGCAATGGACCATAAAGAAGGCTAAGCACCAAAGAGTTGATGCTTTTGAATTGTGGTGCTAGAGAAGACCCTGAGAATCCCTTGGACCACAAGAGATCAAACCATTCGATCCCAAAGGAATCAACCTTGAATTTTCACTAGAAGGACTGATGCTGAATTTCCAATAATTTTGCTACCTGACGCAAAGAGCCGACTCATTGGAAAAGACTCAGATGCTAGGAAAGATTGAGGGAAGGAGGAGAAGGGGACAGCAGAGGATGAGATGCTTAGATAGCATCACTGACTCAATGGACATGAATTTGACCATTGAGACAGTGGTGCACAGAGGAGCCTGGCTGCAGTCCATGGGGGTGTAAATAGTTGGACATGATTTAGTGAGTGAACAATAATGACAACAATGTAATGTCTACCTGAAGGACATGCCAACTCTTGGAAACACTGACCTTGATGAGAAAGGCTCATGTCTAGTCCTAAATACATGTAAACTCCTTGAGAGTCACAACAGTATCTCATTCATCCCTGGATCCCCCTGTGCCTAGAATCCTTTAGGAGACACACTCTGCACTAAACATACGCTAGCACTTGCTGTCAGTTCTCCAAGGGGTCTCCTATGGCAGCAGTCCTCAACCTTTTTGGCACAAGGGACCAGTTTCATGGAAGGTGCTTTTTCCGTGGAGCAGGGAGAGAGAGATGGTTTCGTGATGATTCACCCACATTACATTTGTTGTGCATTTACTTCTATTATTATTACATCAGCTCTGCCTCAGATCATCAGGCCTTAGACCCCAGAGGCTGGGGAGCCCTGGTGTACGGTTTGTATTACTGTAAAGGCTGTAGTTTCAGACTTATGGTTACCAAAGGGAAGAGCAAGGGCAGGGTGGGGGAGAGAGAAATTAGGAATCTGTGTTTAACATACACACACTACTATATATAAAACAGGTAGAAAACAAGGATCTACGGAATAGCACAGAGGACTCTATTCAGTACCTCGTAACAGAATATAGTGGAAATAAACCTGAAAGAGCATATATATGTGTGTGTTTGTGTGTACAACTGAATCACTTTGTTGAACACTTGAAACTATCATGACACTGTAAATTAATTATACTTTGATAAAAAGATCTTGGGAAAAGATAAAGGCAGGCAATGGTTTCTCTCTCAATAAGGGTTGAGTTTGCCATCAACAAACTCTTTTCATATAGAAGTTAGACATCACTTGTCAGGAATATGCAACAGACTCCTGGTGCCTGTGATCCTGGATAAGTCCAAAGTCTCTTCCAAGTCTAAGAAGAATGAACACACAGGAATCCACCCATGTCCGCTTCCTGCAGCAGGAAGCTGTGCTGAGTGCTGTAGTCTTGGTGGTCTCCCTCAAACTCAGTTGTCCCATCTATAAAATGGGGACACCATGCCGACCTTTCAGGGCTATTTTAAGGATTAACTATATTAATGAATGGTGCAGTGGTAAAGGATCCACCTGCCAATGCAGGAGATACAAGAGATGCATGTTCGACCCCTGGGTCAGGAAGATTCCCTGGAGAAGGAAGCGGCAACCCACTCCAGTATTCTTGTCTGGAAATGAGATAGAAGAGTCTGGTGGGCTACAGTCCATGGGGTCCCAAAGAGGCACGACCCAGCACACACATATACATATAATTGGAAGGTGGACAATTCAGGAAAAGGAGGACAATAGAAGGCTCTGAACTGTGGCCAAGCCAGTTTTCAACCATTGCCCTTGTCTTAAAGATGGGAAGAGCAGAGCAAGCCGACCCAGTAGCCTAGTCTCCTCATAGTGGTTCTTCGAGGTAGAGGTGAGCTAAGGTTTTGGCTCCATCTTCACTTCTTTTAGCAAGCACTACATCTTATTAGTTTGCTCAAAAGTGGAAACTTTGCCCTCTCTTCCACCCCCAGCCATGATGGGTTATCTGGGACCCAAATAAACGACTCTGTAAATGACTATAATACTGGCAAAATATACGGAATAACTGGGCCCAGAGTTTATGCAACTGATTGCAGGACTATAATCCCCCAGACACAGGTAACAAGGGAGTGCCAAGATTTCTGCTTGAGATCCCTTCTGGACACAGCAAAGGCAGGCAGAGTCCAAACAAAGCGAGGAAGAGAGAGATTGGAGATTGGAGGGGCTGAACTGCCTGGAATCTGTGGGGAACGGTCCTGGAGAGAAGTCAGCTGGTCACAGAAGGGGCTACAGAGAACGGCATCGGGTCCCTTTGAGTATTTGGCTGAGCATGAGGCTGTGAGTGCAAAGGTCAATCTTTTGTGACATTGGCTATTAGCACCTGCTGTGGAAAGAGTGACCCAGGAAAGAAAACACTAGGGAGTTGTGAGTTGAATAAACATCAGAGCTCACATCAACCACCAGTGTGGAGAGGCCCAGCTGAACCCATGGAACTTTCAGGAGAGACCCCAGGGAGTCGCACTTAGGAGTAGAGCTAAGCTAGCCTTAGAGTAAAGGCTACTCCAGGTGCACACCAACAGATTTTTAAAGGAACAAGCTAATTCATAAATAAGTAATTGCCTGCTGAAATAACATTCGATTATTACCACGGAACCCTGACACCCAGGAGCAAAGAATCTATACAATGAAACATACACTGCATATGACAAAGCAGGAAAAGGTAACCATAATCCAGAGGATCAGTCAATATGAACACATCCAGAAATGAGACTCATTATGCTGTACAGCTGAAGCTAACACTGTAAATTAACTTTGCTTAAGTTTATAAATAGTAAAAAAAAAAAAAAAAAAGAAAGAAATGCAATTTTTTTTAAAAGACGGAGATTTTAAATCCAAAACTACCAAAGTGGAGATGTTCACTGGAAGGAAATCAAAGAAGTACAGACATCGCATAGGAAAAGAGAAAGACTAGCGAACTTGAAATTAGAGCAATAGAAATTATCCAGATTGAAGCAGAGGAGAGGAAAAAAGGAGGGAAACAGAGCCTTAGTAACCTGTGGGAGAAAAATCAAGGAATCTAATATGTGTGATTGGGGTATTAGAGGGGAAGAAAAATTGGGGCGGGGCTTCGACTTTTATAGCAGAGCTTAGATTGAATGTATGGCTTCCCTGGTGGCTCTGCCTGCAGGACAGGAGAGACCTGGGTTCAATCCCTAGGTTGGGAAGATCCCCTGGAGGGGGAAATGGCAATTCATTCCAGTATTGTTGCCTGGAGAATCCTATAGACAGAGGAGCCTGGCTATAGTCCATGGGGTCACAAAGAGTCAGACATGATTGAGAGACTAACATTTTCATGTTCACAGCTTCTAAAGCAGAAATGTGTGAATCATTGACTCAGATGTCTACCTTAAAAAGTTAGAAAAAGAAGAGCAACTTAAACCCAGAACTGGCAGAAGGAAGGAAACAATAAAGAAGGAGAATTCAATGAAAGAGAAAATATATGATGTTTTAGAAAAAAATCAATAAAAAATAAAGTTGAGGAGGTATCTCATTGTGGTTTTATGTTTCCGATGATTAGTGATGTTGTGCATCTTTTTGTAAGTTACAAGGATGTAATGCACAGCACAGGGAATACAGTCAATCTTTTATAATAACTCTGTTTGGAGTGTAATCTGTAAAAATATTGAATTTCTATTTGTACCCCTGAAACTAATATTGTAGGTCAACTATACTTTCAAAAAACTAAGAAAAAAGAAAAAAAGCTGAATCTTGGAAAAGGTTGATAAAATTGATATGCCTCTAGGCTAGACTGATTGAGATATTAATATGAAGGGAGGGCTTCTCTGGTGTCTAGTGGTTAAGAATCCACCTTACAATGCAGAGGACACCGGTTCGATCCCTAGACCAGGAAAATCCCACATGCCACGGGGCAACTAAGCTCATGTGCCACCACTACTGAGCCCAGGTACTGCAACTATTGGAGAAGCCTGTGCACCCGGAGCCTGTGCTCAGCAACAAGAGAAGCCACCTCAATGAGAAGCCCACACAACAAAGCCAAAAAGAAATAAATTTTTAAAAAACAAACACAGGAAGGCTAACCAATATGCTTGTGAATAACCAACAGATCACTGAAGAAATCAAAAAGGAAATAAAAATATGACTAGAAACAAATGACAATGAAAACACGACAATTGAAAACCTATGGGACACACTAAAAGCAGTGTTAAGAGGGAAATTTATAGCAATACAAGCCTACTTCAAGAAATAAGAGAGACCTCGAATAAACAACCTAACCTTACACCTAAAGCAACTAGAAAAAGGACAACCCCCACCACACCAAAGTAAGAAATCATAAAGATTCGAGCAGAAATAGATGAAAAAGAAATGAAGGAGATAATAGCAAGACAATAAAACTAAAGGCTGGTTCTTTGAGAAGATAAAATTGACAAATTGTTAGCAAGACTCATCTAGAAAAAAGGAGAAGACTAAAATTAATAAAATTAGAAATGAAAAAGGAGACATTACAACAGACAACACAGAAATACAAACGATCATAAGAGACTACTATGAGCAATTATGCCCATAATATGGACAACTTGGAAACCATGGAAAAATTCTTAGAGAAGCATAACCTTCCAAAACTGAACAAGGAAGAAATAGAAAATCTGAACAGACCAAGCACAAGCACAGAAATCAAAACTGTAATAAAAAGTCTTCCAACAAACAAAAGCCAAACAACTTCACAGGTGAATTCTACCAAATATTTAGAGAAGAGCTAACACCTATCCTGCTCAAATTTTCCAGAAAATTGCAGAGGAAGGAAAACTCCCAAACTCATTCTATGAGGCCACCATTACCCTGATACCAAAACCAGACAAAGATGCCACACACATAAAAAAGACAGTTACAGGCCAATATCACTGATGAACATAGATGCAAAAATTATCAACAAAATTCTAGCAAACAGAATCCAACAACACACTGAAAAGATCATACATCATGATCAAGTAGGCTTTATCCCAAGAGTGCAAAGATTCTTCAACATATGCAAATTAATCAATACACAATAATGTGATATACCATATTAACAAATTGAAAGATAAAAACCATATGATCATCTCAACTGATGCAGAGAAAGCCTCTGACAAAATTCAACACCCATTTATGATAAAACTCTCCAGAAAGCAGGCACAGAAGGAACATACCTCAACATAATAAAGGCCATACATGACAAACCCACAGCAAATATGATCTTCAATGGTGAAAAACAAAGCATTTCCTCTAAAATGAGGAACAAGACAAAGGTGCCCACTCTCACCTCTATTATCCAACATAGTTTTAGAAGTCCTAACCACAGAAATCTTAGAAGAGAAAGAGATAAAAGGAATCCAAATTAGAAAAGAAGTAAAACTCCCACTGTTTGCAGAGGACATGATTCTCTACATAGAAAACCCTATAGATATCACCAGAAAATTACTAGAGCTAATCAACGAATACAATAAAGTTTCAGGATATAAAATTAATACACAGAAATACCTTGCATTCCTATACACTAACAATGAAAAAATCAGAAACAAAGATTAAGGAAACAATCCCACTCACTGTTGCAACAAAAAGAATAAAATACTTAGGAATAAGTTTACCTAAAGAGACAAAAGACCCGTATGCCAAAAACTCTAAGACACTAATTAAACAAACTGAAGATGACACAAACGCATGGAGAGATAAACCATGTTCTTGGATTGAAACAGCCAACATAGTGAAAATGACTATACTACCCAAAGCAATCTATAGATTCAATGCAATCCCTATCAAACTACCAATGTTATTTTTTATAGAACTAGAACAAATAATTTCACAATTTGTATGGAAACACAAAAGACCCCAAAGAATGAAAGCAATCTTGAGAAAGAAGAATGGAGCTGGAGGAATCAACCTTCTTGACTTCAGACTACACTACAAAGTTACAGTCATCAAGACAGCATGGTACTGGCACAAAAACAGAAAACAGACCAATGGAACAAAGTAGAAAGCCAAGAGATAAATTCATGAACCAACGGGCAACTCATCTTTGACAAGGGAGGCAAAAATATGCAAGGAGAAAAGACAGTCCCTTCAACAAATGGTACTGGGAAAACTGGTCAACTGTATGTGAAAGGATGAAACTAGAACACTTTTTAATACCACACACAAAAATAAACTGAATATGGATTAAAGACCTAAATGTAAGACCAGAAACTACAAAACTCTTAGAGGAAAACATACGCAGAATACTCTGACATAAATCACAGCAAGATCCTCTGTGACCCACCTCTTAGAGTAATAAAAATACAAACAAAAATAAACAAACAGGACCTAATTAAACTTAAAAGCTTTTGCACAATGAAGAAAACTATAAGCAAGGTGAAAAGACAACCCTTAGAATAGGAGAAAATAATAGCGAATGAAAGAACAAAGAATTAATCTCCAAAATATACAAGGAGCTCATGCAACTCAATACTAAAAAAGCAAGCAACCCAATCAAAGAGTGGGCAGAAGATCTTAACAGACATTTATCCAAGGAATATATACAGATGGCAAATAGACACATGAAAAGATGTTCAACATTGCTCATTATTAGAGAAATGCAAATCAAAACTACAGTAACGTATCATGTCATGTCAGTCAGAATGGCCATCATCAGAAAGCCTACCAACAATAAATGGTGGATAGTGGGTGGATAAAAGGGGACACTCTTGTCCTGTTGGTGGGAATGTAAACTGATATAGCCACTGTGGAGAATAGCATGGAGATTCCTTAAAAAAAAAAAAAAAACACAAAACTGGGAATAAAACTACCATCTGGCCCAGCAATCTCACTACTGGGCATACACCCTGAGGAAACCACAACTGAAAAAGATACATGTACCCCAGCGTTCACTGCAGCACTGTTTACAATAGCTAGGACATGGAAGGGACCTAGATGTCCATCAACAAACAAATGGATAAGGAAGTTGTGGTATATAAATACAATGGAATATTATTCAGCAATATAAAGGAACCCATTTGAGTCAATTCTAATGAGGCGGATGAACCTAGGGCCTATTATACAGAGTGAAGCCGGAAAGAAGACAGATATTGTATATTAACACATATTTATGGTATCTTCAAAATCCTACTTGCAGGTAGCAAAGGAGACACAGACATAAAGAACAAACTTGTCAACACAGAAGGGGAAGGAGAAGATGATATGGTTTGAAGAATAGCATTGAAACATATACATTACCATATGTAAAATAGCCAGTGGAAATTGGCTGTATGATGCAGGGAACCCAACCTGGAGGGGTGGGATGGGGAGAGATGGGTTCAAGAGGGAGGGGACATAAGTATACTTGTGGCCGATTCATGTTGATGTATGTCAGAAACCATCACAATATTTCAAAGGCATTATCCTCTGATTAAAAAAATTTTAAGTAGATTAAAAAAATTTTTTAATAAATTAAAGATATAAAGGGAATAAAATTAACTATCAACATTAGGAACAAAACAAAGTACATTGCAATAATCTGAGAGACATTAAAACAGTGAGAGAATTTTATGTACAATCATTTCAATAAATTTGACAACTTAAATTTAAAAAAATCATTCAATTCTCTGAATGAAATGAATTACCAAAACTGATGGAAGAAATAGCAAATCAAAATAGTTCTACTTAAATATTCAGATTCGTAATTAAAAAGCATTCCACAAAGAAAACTCCAGTCCTAGAGGGCTTCACTGGTGGATGTTAGCAAACTTTTAAGGACTTGTGTCAAGCCACGTGAATGCTAAGTAGGCCCCTATCTCTTATAAATCTATATCCTTAACAAAATACTGAAAAGTCAGAGCCAAGAATCAGATGAAGTTTGATTCTAGAATGCAGTACTGGTTTGACATTTGAAGAATCAATGCAATTTGCCACATTAAGAGGTTAAAAGAGAAAAACCATACAATCATCTCAATAGAGGCAGAAAAAGCTTTGGGGGAAAAGTCCAGGTGCATTCATGACAAAAACTCCCAGAAAAGCAGATAAAGTGTATCTACAAATACCTAGAGCTAACATTGTACCCAGTGACAAACAGCTTTGCTCAAAGATTGGAATTTCTATTGAACATCTTACAGAAAGTCCTAAAGACAACAATAAAAGAAAATTTGAAAGACATAAAAATTAGAAAGGAAGAGCTAAAAATATCCTTATTTACACACTGCATAACTGTATATGTACAAAATCCTAAGGAATCTACCAAACAAAAAAAGAACCCACCAGAACCAATAAGCAAACTTAGCAATACTGTAGGATATGAAGAGAACATACAAAAAAAAAAAAGTCATTCTATCAGTAATGAATAACAAAGTGAAATTTTAAAATACCATTTAAACTAACATCAAAAAACATTAAATACATAAGACTGAATTTCAATGAATATATAAAACCACTGAAACTTACAAACATCACTCAGAGAAAGTAATCTAAATACATGAAGAGATATATTATGTTCACGGACTGGAAAATTCAGTGTTAAGTTGTCAATTCTTTTCAAATTCACCTACAGATTTAACACAACCTTAATAAAAATTTCAGTTGGGTATTTTTTGCTAGAAATTGACATAGTGAATGTAGGATTTGTATGGGAATGCAAATGTTTTCCAAAAACAGTTTTGGAAAAGAAGTATGGCTTTGACTTAAAAATAGACAAATAGAACAATGGAACAGAACAGAAAGTCTTGAAGTAGATCCACATCTATGAAATCAATCCCACTTCTTTAAAAGGTACCAAAACAATTTAATGGAAAAATGAAACTCAACAAATAATGCTGGAACAACTAGATATCCATACAGAAAAACAAAAAACTTTGACCCATCTGTCATTTCACAGATAAAACTTAGAATGAGAGAGATCAAAATTCCAATGTTACTGCTGCAACTATAAAGATTCTAGAAAACATGGGAGTATCTCTTAGTAATCTTGGGATAAAGATTTCTTAGACAGGCACAGAAATTATCATAAAAGTTTTTAAATGTTAAAATATATTTCATAAAAAAATTCTGTAAAATGGATATCACTAAGAAAATAAAAAGTCACTGATTAGGAGAGAAATAAATATGTACAGCTGACAAAGGATTGGTACCCAGAATACAGAAATGAATTTTATATCTCAATGACAAATTGACAACAAAATAAAAATGAACCTTCCTTTATGGAAGATATGCTAAGTTACTTCAGTCGTGTCCAACTCTGTGCGACCCCATAGACGGCAGTCCACCAGGCTCCCTGTCCCTGGGATTCTCCAGGCAGGAACATTGGAGTAGGTTGCCATTTCCTTCTCCAATGCATGAAAGTGAAAAGTGAAAGTGAAGTCGCTCAGTTGTATCCGACGCTTAGCGACCCCATGGACTGCAGCCTACCAGGCTCCTCCATCCATGGGATTTTCCAGGCAAGAGTACTGGAGTGGGGTGCCATTGCCTTCTCCTATGGAAGATATAGGAATGTCCAATAAGCACACAAAAAAAGCACTCAATGTCATTAGTTGCAAGGAAATGAAATTTGAATCAATGAGAGATTACTACATACCATCATAATGGCTAAAATTGAAAACTGTCAACCTCATGTTGTCAAGAGTGTAAAGCCAATTAACTCCTATACACAGTGGAGATGTGTAAAATGGTACAACCAGAATGATTGTTTCTTATAATGTTAAACATAAACCTTCTCTATGATCCAGAGATTCCACTCACAAAATAAATGAAAATATGTATATATATACTAAAAAAAAAAAAGCCTTGTACAGGAATGGTGACAGCAACTTTGTTCACTGTAGCCAGAACCCAAGAATTACCCAAATGCTCAACAAGAAAAAGTGAAGTCGCTCAGTCGTGTCCAACTCTTTGCAACCCCATGGACTGTAGCCTATCAGGCTTCTCTGTCCATGGGATTTTCCAGGCAAGAGTACCAGAGTAGGTTGCCATTTCCTTCTCCAGGGGATCTTCCTGACCCAGGTATCGAACCCAGGTTTCCTGCATTGCAGACAGATGCTTTACCCTCTGAGCTACCAGGGGAGACAACAGGTGAATACATAAATGATGCTATATTCGTACAGTGGAACAATGTCTAACAAGAAAAGAACGCATGCATGCATGCAAAGTCGCTTGTTCTGTCTGACTTTTTGTGACCCAATGGATGGTAGCCTGCCAGGCTCCTCTGTCCATGCAATTCTCCAGGCAATCCTGGAGTGGGTTCCCATGCCCTTCTCCAGGGGATCTTCCCAACCCAGGGATCAAACCTGCATCTCTTATGACTCCAGCATTGGCAGGCGGGTTCTTTATCACTAGCACCTCCTGGGAAGCCCAAGAAAAGAATGAACTGCTGATATATCTCACACCATGGAAGGACCTGAAAACAGGCTCCTGAAAAAGGCTGAACACAGAAACAGGACACACTGTCCGATCCTGCTACATGAAGTCCTAGGAGAGGCAAAAGTAGTCCACAGCAAAAGAAGTGGGAACAATGCAGCCACTCAGCAGGGTTGGGGGTGGGGGGGTGGCTGGAAAAGGATGTGAGCCATCTTTCTGGGGATGAAACATTCTGTGTCTTGGGAAGGGTGTGGATTACACAGATGTGAGAATCTGTCATTGAACTCTATATACTTTTAAGATCTGTGCATTTCTCTATAAGGATCTCAGTTTTTAAAAAGCATTAAAAATTGGAACAACCACTGCTTCCAGTCCTTAAGTTTCTAGTTTTCTTGAGCTGAAGTTCCTGTGCAGAGAAAGCCATATTCTAGATTTCTCCTTTCCATCACAACGCCTCCATTTATTGAGCATTTACTATGTACTGGGCACTCTAAGTGCTTCACGTAGATTAGCTACCCAACATTCACAAATGGTCTTCGTGATATTCGTCATTTTGACTTTACAGATGGGAAAGCTGACCGACACATTCCCTCTGGCAGCCTCACCTGAGAGACCTTTACAGATGGATTTCAGTTAATGATAGTGGCGATACCATGTCCTGAGGGTATATGGCTTTGCCACTGGCCAGGTGATGTCACACTTTACATTTAATGACATCAAGTTCACAGTGAAGATTGTAGATCTCAGAAACAAAGCTCATCAAGACAAGACTGAAATACAGGTTTTCTGGAGCACACAAGAGCAAAGGGACTATTTAGGAGACTGAGGCTGGTGAGGAAGGGTACTTCTGCCTGGGGACCCCCCCCCCCCAGGGGCCATGTTTGGGTCCTGCTAGGTCCTCCCATGCAATCTTCCAACCTTTTGCATCCTTCATGCAACCTCACCCAGCCCATGAGGGACAAACCCAACAGGGCAGGCTTTCATGGAAGCAATTTAGGAGCACCCTGAAGTCCCATGACGTCACTGTGTGAATTTACCATTTCCCTTGGAAAGCAGCTGAGTTATAAATGGAGTCCTATAATATTTACTTATTTTTCCACTTTGGGTCTTAGTTGCGGCAGGCAGAATCTTCTGTTTATCATGTGAGATCACGTTTTATCTAGTGCAAGGACTCTAGTTGTGGCACATGGGCCTCAGTAATTGTGGTGCCTGGGCTTGGTGGCCCCCCCGCATGTGGGATCTTAGTACCCCAACCAGGGAGAGAACCCGAGGCCCCTGCATCAGAATGTGGAGTCTTAACCACTGGACCACCAGAAATCCCTGGAGTTCATTTTTAAGCACATCAGTATCTGTGTGTCCATTGCTACATGTGGCCAAAAAGGAAGAACCATAGTGCTTTAGGGTCCCTGTTTCCTTTCTAGGTTTCTGTTGGCCATTGGGGGAAAATGTGCCCCTCAATACCCCAAATGCACTGAGAGCTTTGGTTGCCTGGAACATGTGTTTGTGCAAATGAGAAAGCAATGTGTTTCCCCGGGTAGAGGCAGCTCCATGCTTGTGTGCTCAAACTTGGCAAGTGGGTAATGGGTTGGGTTTTGTCTCCCACTTGCCCCTGTCATGGGACATCCCATGGGATTACATACGACCTGCCCAGTTACACGCAGCAGCCCTTACAGAGGACTAGGTTCTCCATCCAAGAGGAGAACCCCAAACAGTTGCTGTTTCCTACCCGACTTACCCACAGAGCTCCGCTATGGTAAGAGAACCTCTTTGTAACCACACCTCAAACAAGAGCCCTGCTTAGACAATGAAGGAGCCACCTTTGACTGAGGTCTGTGTGCATAATTACAAGCGCCACTGCACAGGTCTTCTGATATCACAGAACTTCATCCTTTCACAATGAGAAGAATCAAGGCAAAATCAAACCCAGAGAAATGGGCTGCCCATGTTTTGTTGGGTCTCTCATCCTGGATTCCTTCACTCAGGCCCCTCTGTCTTCTATGCTCATCTCCCTCAAAAGATCCCAACTTGATCCTGTTCACCTTCCCTGGTTTAAGTAGAAGTTATTGGGTATCTTTTTAAAATTAATTTAAAAACCACTTTGTATGGTGAGAAATGAGACCCAGAGAGGAAGAGTATGTCCATAGCCACACAGCTAATACAGTCAGAGCCAAAGTTAGACCCAGGGCTGCCAACTCCAAATTCAGTGCTCTTTCCATGTGTCCATCTCACTTGGGGTCCAAGCCAAGAAGGCACTCCCACAAATATCAATATTCATAACACTTAAGAGGATGGTACTGATGCCTTAGAGGTAAATATGCCTCTGTGCATGCATGCATTCCTGCTCAGCCATGCCTGCCTCTTTGTGACCCTGCCAGGCTCTTCTGTCCATGAAACTCTCCAGGCAAGAATACTAGAGTGGGTTGCCATTTCCTCCTCCAAGGGATCTCCCCAACCCAGGATCAAACCCGTGTCTTCTGCTTTAGCAGGTGGGTTCTTTACCAGCTGATCCACCAGGGAAGCCCTAAATATGCCTCTAATGAATCCAAATTAAAATCATGATGATCCATCATTTCATGCATGCCAGGCTGGCAAAAATTAAAGTAACAAGTGGCACGTGGAAAAATGGTTCCAGAGATGTGCACGTCCCAATCTCTGGAACATGAGTCTGTTCTGCCATGTGGTAAGGGTGAGCTTAGGGTACAGATGGAGATAAGGATGCCCGTCAGTCGATCTAAGATGGGGAGATTAGCTGGGTAGGTCCCGCATCATCACAGCGTCTGTCAGACAGGAAGATGGAGACAGAGAAGGGGAGGGAGATGTGAGTAATCCGCTGTTACTGGCTTTGCGGGAAGGCACCACAAGCCAAGGAATGTGGGTAGTCTCTAGAAGCAGAAAAGACCTAGGAAATGGATTCTCCCAAAGGAGCCTCTGGAAAGAATGTGGCCCTGCCTACACCTTGATTTTTAGCCCAATGAGACCCATTGCGGACTTCTGAACTACAGCACTGTAAGATGATTAATTTGCGTCATTAAGCCACTAAGGAAGTAATAATTTGCTACAGCAGCAATAGGATGCCAAACAGCCAGCAGCTCTCCTGCACGTGCTGGGTGCTATGGGAACACAAGATCTCCAAACCCAGCCTTGGAAGAGAGGGAAAGTATAGAATTGAGGAGACTTTCTAGAAGAGGCAGTATCTAGAGTTATCATATGATCTTGTAGTCCCACTCTGGGGCATATATCCAGAGAAAACTACAACTCCAAAAGGTATCCCTATGTTCTTAGCAGCACTATTCACAGTAGCCAAAACATGGAAACAACCTAGATGGCCACTGACAGATGAATGGATAAAGAAGATGTGGTGCATATAGGCAATGGAATAGCACTCAGCCATAAAAAATGAAATACCATTTGTAGCAACATGGGTGCAACTAGAGATCATACTAAGTGAAGCAAGTCAGAAAGAGAAAGGTAGAAAATCATATGATATCACTTATATGTGGAATCATATCACTTATATGTGGCATCACTGATTCAATGGACATGAACTTGGGTGAATGCCGGGAGGTGGTGAGGGACAGAGAAGCCTGGCATGCTGCAATCCATGGAGTCGCAAAGAGTCAGACATAACGTGGCGACTAAACAACATCTGGGAAATCTAAAATATGGCACAAATGAACACGCACAAAACAGAAACAGACACACGGACACAGAGAACATACTTGTGGTTGCCAAGAAGGAAGGAGGGAGGTCGAGGGATTGACTGGGCATTTGGAGTTGATAGATGCAAACTATTCCATTTAGAATATGAACAACAAAGTCCTACTGTGTAGCACAGGGAACTATCTTCAACATCCGGTGACAAGCCATAAAGGAAAATAGTAAAAACCATGTATATATGTGCATAACCAAGTCACTCTGCTGTACAGCAGAGACTGGCGCATTGTAAATCAACCATACTTCAATTTTTTAAAAATTGAAGGGAAAAAAATCTTAAGGCTCAAGTCACAGAAGGAACGGGCTGTGGTTTCCACAGAGACCTCCATGGAAAGGCGAGCTAGAAAGAGGTGCCTGGGGGAATGACAAGCAGCTGGCTTTCTGCATGGGAGGATGGAGCAGGCATTGAATGTGATCATGGGTGGTGGCCACCATTAAGGGTCGTGGACTTTAGGGGATTCTAGTCGGGGCATCAAACTTGCCTTTTGCAAAGCCCACCCTGGCTGTGGAGAGTGGATGGGAGGGTGGGCTGGAGGGAGGTTGACCACATGAGAGGCCACTGCAGCATCCAAGCTGAAGGTGGTGGCGGCCTGGACCAGATGCATGTGGTCATGCAGTGGACTCGCCTGGACCTGGGGGTGGCGGGGAGGAGCCACCTGGGTGTCTTATTTGAGGTTCCTGGCACGTCTCTTCCACATTCTTTTCACCTCGCCCTCTCGAGTCTCCAAAATTTGCCCTGTGCTCCTTGAAACCACCACCAGCTCCCTCCTGTCCCAGGAGGGACATTTGTCACGGAACAGGGGTTGTCACTTACCATCTGCTAAGAGAGGCCCCAGAGGAGGATGAGGCGTGTTAATTAGGAAGGGGCAGAGGAGAGGGAAAGACAACGACCACCATCTGCTCTGAGGCTTTGGAGGAAGGGGTGGGACCAGGATGGGGAGATGGAACTGGTGACCCCAATTTAGTTAAAACTACAGCGGTCTCGAGGTCTGAGCCAGAGGGACCCAGATGTCCTTGGCAGTGCCCTTAGCAGACAGGTGGAGTTTCTGCAGTCCCTGCCTCGAAAGTGGCTCTGGGCCTTCTCAGACAGAGTGGGGTCAGCAGGTGGAGGTCTGGCTACACAGGGGGTCCATGGGAGGGTACCTGGGCAGAACCACGACCATGGTGGGGGGATGATGGGTCTGTTGGCTACAAAAGATGGGGTGTACAGGGAAGGGGAGGAAGGAAGGAAGGGAGGGAAGCTGGCTGCAGGACAAATAGATTCATTCTGAAAAGAACAGATACCATTTTCCAGGCAAAGTTGGGTAAGAGGTTCTTGTACAGCCCAAATACTGTGTAAGTGAGAATTAAAAAAAAAAAAATTCATTTAGTCTTTACAAAGATCACACAGAGAAAAGGGATGAGTCCCATAACATGGTCATTTGATAGATGGGCAAACTGAGGCCCAGACAAATTAAAAAGTCAATACCAGTGTGCAAGACTGCAGTTCTGGTCTGCAGCCTGCATGGGCTTTGTTTATCCACCCAAGAGGACTATAAGCTTAAGAGCTGGGCCCTGTGTGCTGTTCCTGTGACCTCTCCCCAAACACTGGGCCATAGCAATTGGCTGACTTGGTCCACTGACTGACCCTCAGTTAGCTCTGATGACACAAGCTGATAATAATGTCAATCCTAGCTCAGGAAGAAATTGTTGCTCTAAGCCAGGGATAGGCAAACATTTTCCTTACAGGGCCAGTTAGTATTTTGGGCGTTGCAGGATGTTAGGCCTTCAGGGACTCAACTTGGAGGCCTGGGCATAGCTGTGTTCAAATCAAACTCTATAAAATGGGGGACTGGCTGGATGTGACCCACAGGCCAAAGTTTGCAGAACCCCACACACCCTCTATAGGGGCTCCCCTAGTGGCTCAGTGGTAAAGAATCTGCCGGCCAGTGCAAGAGATGCAGGTTCAATCCCTGGTCTAGGAAGATCCCCCTGGAGAAGAAACCAACCCAATCCAGTATTCTTGCCTGGCAAATCCCATGGACAGAGGAGCCTGGGGGTGGCGGGGGGGCGGGCGGCTACTGTCATGGGGTCACAAAAAGAGTCAGACATGATTTAGCGACTTATAACATACTCCATAAGCTATTTACTGAAAAGCCAGCTACGAGGATGTGATGTTTGATCTTAAAGAAAGAGGCTCATGTTCTTTCTCCTTCCTTTCTCCGAGAAAATGAATGAAATCTGCACGAGGACAGAACAGTGACATTGACCCATAATTTGGTGTCTGCTCCTTTCCAGTGCGTTATAGTCATTCACTGCAGTCCTTAAAATCATTCTGAGGAGGAAAATTTTCACCCCACTTGCCAGATTCAATCCCTGGGTCAGGAAGCTTCTCTGGAGAAGGGAATGGCAACCCACACAAGTATTCTTGCCTGGGGAATCCCATGGACAGAGGAGCCTAGCGGGCTACAGTCCATGGGGTTGCAACATTAGATGGAAACCACACTCCAACCAGAGGATGTAGACAAAAGAGACACACACATACTTTGGTTGTGCTCCTAGCATTAGAACTGCACAGACCAGAAGATGATGATCATTTGTTAGCCAGCAAAAACCTGGGTTTTTCTGCCCTTGAACTCAGAAACAGAGACAGATTCTTGCTTATTTCCTATCCACACCCTGCACCACCTTGTTGGTTCCTGAGAAATCTCCCAACAGCCACAGGGTCTGGGATAAACTACCCAAGAAGAGAAGATTAAAAAAAAAAAAAAAGGTGCCCTCATGAAAAGATGCTCATTGTTACTAATTATTAGAGGAATGCAAATTAAAACCATAATGCGTTACCACCTCACACAGGTCAGAATGGCCATGATTAAAAGTGTACCAATAATAAATGCTGGAGAAGGGAACCCTCTTACACTGTTAGTGGAGATGTAAATTGGTACATCCACTATGGAAAACAGTACGGAGGGTCCTCAAAAAACCAAACACTAGAGTTGCCATATGATCCAGCAATCCTACTCCTGGGCATATACCCAGACAAAATATAATTTGGAAAGATACACGTAATCCTATATTCATAGCAGCACTATTCATAATAGCCAAGACATGGAAACAATCTAAATGTCCCAACAGATGAATGGATGAAGAAGATGTGATACATATGTCCAATGGAATATTAGCCATAGAAATGAAATAATGCCATTTGCAGTAACATGAATGGACATAGAGATTATCATACCATGCAAAGAAAAAATATTAAATCAGTTATATGTGGAATATAAAATATGACCTAAATGAACCTGTCCACAAAACAGAAACAGACACATGGACATCGGACAGACCTGTTGTTGCCAAGGGGAAAGAGGGTGGGGAGGGATGGATTGGGAGTATGGGATTAGCAGATGCAAATTACTTTAAAAAATAATTTTATTTATTTTTGGCTGTGCTGGGTTCTTTGTTGCCGCACCAGCTTTTCTCTAGTTGTGGCACACGGGCTTCTTAGTGCAGCGCCTTCTCTTGTTGCAGAGCACAGGCTCTAGGGTGCACAGGCTTCAGGAGTTGCAGCTCCCAGACTCTAGAGCACAGGCTCAATATTGTGGCTCATGGGCTTAGTTGCTCCGTGGCACGTGGGATCTTTCCAGACCAGGGATTAAAGCTGTGTCTTCTGCATTGGCAGGTGGATTCTTTCCAAACGAGCCACCAGATGCAAACTATTATATAATGTGGAAAATTCTGAAGGAAATGGGAACACCAGACCACCTGACCTGCCTCTTGAGAAACCTGTATGCAGGTCAGGAAGCAACAGTTAAGGACATGGAACAACAGACTGGTTCCAAATAGGAAAAGGAGTACGCCAAGGCTGTATATTGTCACCCTGCTTATTTAACTTCTATGCAGAGTACATCATGAGAAACGCTGGGCTGCAAGAAGCACAAGCTGGAATCAAGATTGCCGGGAGAAATATCAATAACCTCAGATATGCAGATGACACCACCCTTATGGCAGAAAAGTAAACTAAAGAGCCTCTTGATGAAAGTGAAAGGAGAGTGAAAAAGTTGGCTTAAAGCTCAACATTCAGAAAACGAAGATCATGGCATCTGGTCCCATCACTTCATGGCAAATAGATGGGGAAACAGTGGAAACAGTGTCAGACTATTTTGGGGGGCTCCAAAATCCCTGTAGATGGTGATCACAGCCATGAAATTAAAAGACGCTTACTCCTTGGAAGGAAAGTTATGACCAATCTAGATAGCATATTCAAAAGCAGAGACATTACTTTGTCCACAAAGGTCCATCTAGTTAAGGCTATGGTTTTTCCAGTAGTCATGTATGGAAGTGAGAGTTGGACTATAAAGAAAGCTGAGTGCTGAAGAATTGATGCTTTTGAACTGTGGTTTTGGAGAAGACTCTTGAGAGTCCCTTGGACTACAAGGAGATCAAACCATATGATCCTAAAGGAAATCAGTCCTGAATATTCATTGGAAGGACTGATGCTGAAGCTCAATACTTTGGCCACTTGATGTGAAAAACTGACTCATTAGGAAAGGCCCTGATGCTGGGAAAGATTGAAGGCAGAAGAGAAGGGGATGACAGAGAATGAGATGGTTGGATGGCATCACCAACTCAATGGACATGAGTTTGAGCAAGCTCTGGAAGATGGTGAAGAACAGGGAAGCCTGGCATCCTGCAGTCCATGGGGTCACAGAGTTGGACACGACTGAGTGACTAAACACCACCACCACCACACATGCACATTATATATATATATAAACTGAGCCACTTTGATGTGCAACAGAAATTAACACAATATTATAAATCATACTTCAATAAATTTAAAAAATAATGCCTCAGGAGCAAAGCCACGATCATTCATTCTTACTTTTCAATTTGGGTGCAAGGCCAGTCAAAATCAGATGACAAAAACTAGGAATAAAACTACCCTATGACTCAGAAATCCCACTACCAGGCATGTACCCTGAGGAAACCATAACCGAAAAAGACACATGTAGCCCAAGGTTTCATTGCACAACCATTTACAACAGCTAGGACATGGAAGCAACCTACATGTCCATTGTCAGATAAATGGATAAGTTTTGGTATATGTACACAATGGAGTATTACTCAACCATAAAAAGGAACACAGTTGAATCAGTTCTAATGAGGTGGATGAACCTAGACCCTATTCTGCAGAGTGAAGTCAAGTCAGAAAGAAAGAAAAATATCGTATTAACACATATATATGGAATCTAGAAAGTCCTGATGAACCTATCTGCAAGGCAGCAGTAGAGATGCAGACAGAGAAAGGACTCCTGGGCACAAGCGGGTAAGGAGAAGGTGGGAAGAATCGAGAGAGTAGCACCGAAACGTATGCATTGCCATGTGTAAAATTATTAGGTTGGTACAAAAGTAATCTCGGTTTTGCATTGTTGAACTTTGTCATTTGATATTGGAATACATTCTTAAATAAACGTGGTTATGTTATTAAAAAAAAATCAGATGATGTATCAGAGCACTCAATCAGAAGAGATATGTAAATGGGTTACATTTTGATCCTCCACCTTGGATTTTAAGAATTCTTAGTGCTGAGAAAGACCTTAAGAAATCATTTGTGTATACACATGCAGAGAACAAACATATGGATACTGAGAGGAGATGGGGTGAGTGAGGTGAATTCAGAGATTGGGACTAACATATACACACTGTTGATACTATGTATAGAACAGATAACCTACTGTTCCTGACAGGGAACCTACTGTACAGCCCAGGGACCTCTACTCAGTGCTCTGTGGTGACCCAAATAGGAAGGAAACCAGGGAAGAGGGGATATAGGTACAGGTGTGACTGATTCACTTTGCTGCCCAGCAGGAGCTAATGCAACACTGTAAAGCAACTGTACTCCAATAAAAGGAAAACATGATCTTACTGATACCAGGTAACTTTTAAATTTAATCTCGACTACATTTCCTCAGATTTTGTCTGCCCCACCCTGACCCCACAAAGAAATCATTTGTGTCTAGACAGAGCCATGCCCGAAGAGTCCCTTGTTACAGAAGCGGTGAAGAAGTTGAACCAATAACTCAACAGCATTTGAGGTCATGAGCAGAACCGACGTATCAGACAGGTCTTTGTCCTGCAAAGCAGAAGAAAGGGCCAGAAGCCAGAGAGCAAAGGAGAAAACGATTAGGGAGGAGAGAAAGAGTGACTCTAAAATCTGTTGGCTTTCCCAAGAAACTAAAACAAAAGGAATAAACAAAGGCATAGCTGAGGAAATGATTTCACCCTGAAGAATATTCGTAAGGTTTTAGTATCAGGAAGTAAATTCTGAAAATATCCAGGAAGACAAAGATTAGCCCACAAAAACCAGAAATATTTCTGGGGGGAAAAAAATAAAAATAGAATAAAATCTAAAGAATTTTGAGAGGAAAAGCCATGATGTAGCAATTTCATGCCCAACCAAGCTGTTTATGCTTAAAGCTGAGAAAAAGACATCAGAAGAATAAAAAGGCAAGGAAAAGTGAATTGGTGGTGACTAAGCAATCTGTATGTCAAAACTGCCATAAATTGAACAGTGTGATGCTAGCATAAGAATTCGTCCTTTCATCAGTGGAACTGAAATCAATAACCTTAAAATGGGCTCCATTATAATTTTGTAAAACTTAGGGACAAGGCAAGAGTCACGCCATCTTTCTGCTACTTTTAAAAACTATACTGGAGGTTGTTGTCTGTGTAAAAATAAAAAGACCTACAAATATTAGAAAAAAATACAAAATTAATTATTTGCAAAAGATACAATAGAAAAGATAAGGGAAAAAGTTGATCCCCTGAAGGAAAGGGCAACCCACTCCAGTGTGTTTGCCTGGAAAATCCTATGGACAGAGGAGCCTGGTGGGCTACAGTCCCTGGGGTCACAAAGAGCTGGACATGACTGAGCAGCTGAGCATGGACCCACACACAGATACGATGTTTTAAGTCTTAAGAGACTAATAAATTTGATAAATTTAACTGATAAATTTTAAGGTTCTACATAACACAATATAAGAAAGTTAAAAGTCAAGCAACACTGAAGTTATTTGTAGCACATATAATAATTATTATCTAGAGAAATATATATATTCAGGTGAAGAAAACCCTTTTTACACTGGTTAAAGTAAATCAAAAAGAAAATTTCGAACAGTGGCTATGAATGACCAATTTGCATAAGATGACCATATGAAATGATCATGCAAAAAATCATTTAACTGCATTAGCAATCAGAGAAATGCAAATTTAAACAATGAAATAACGTTTCTATCTATATTAAATTGCCCCAAAATTAAAAATGGTAATTGCTTTTATATATCGCTGGTGATAAATTGCTATAGCCCTTTGAGAATATTTTGGCAGTAAAATATTGATAAGTGCATGCCCCAGGATGGAGGTTTCACTATCACCCCCTGGAAAAGCACAAACAATTTGCCCATGTCAATAAGAATGCCTGAATAAGTATGTCTATTGCATTGAGTGTAACAACAAAATCAAAAGACTACCCAAATGCCCACTGCTGCATGAATGAATAGACTGATACATTTGTACCATAATATATTGCACAGCAGTTAGAAGAAGGAAATCTAAGTATACTGAGAGAGCTTGAAGATGTGTGTTTTTTTAAAGCAAATTGAAAAATGATGCATACATCATACATATATATTCCTGACTCCAAAAATGAGAACAATAGATTCTAAGGGTGTGGATATGAAAGCGTAGGAAAAGGTCTGGAAAGGAGCACTCTAAACCAGTGAGAGAGATCAGGCCAGAGAAAGGAAAGGACGGGAGGCCTGGGATCATGGTTAGTGGGCCAAGGTGACTTTCCTCTTAGAAGCCTCCTTTTTAAAACAGCCAGGTTGTGATGAATGTAAGTCTCTGAAAGGATCGAGACTATACATATCGACCACTTGTGGATCAAAGACCTGAAAATGATCTTGAGAAATGGCTGGTTGAATCCTAAGAAAACAGGCAATGGACATGAGTGGGGGCCCAGACTCAGATGTGTAAGGTGGGGTCTAGTTAACTCGAGTAAACCAATTTCAGGAGGAAACTTTGTTCAAGTTCCTGGAGATCAACCTAGCGACCTAAAGGAGTAATTTTTCTGGTTCCCGTGACAGTACACATCCAGTTACAAAAATCAGAATTCCCAAATTCAAGTGCTAACTCCAGTATTTCTAAACCGGCAATCTTTGGGCAAGCGTTTAATTTCTATATGCGTAGAATGGGATGACATGGCATGCCGCATCTACCTTCTGGGATTATTTGAATCTTACATGAGATAATATCTCATTAGCAAAAGTTCTATGAAAGGTGGCAGAACTATAAAGACATAAAATATGACACTGCCCCCACCCCCCGCCAAAAAAACCCAACACACCAGGATAAAATATGCACATGCTCATTAAGAAATTAAAAATTTGTTTTAAAATGGCTCTTTTCCATCCAGAATTTCTCATCAGTTCAATATCTCACACCACATTCTTTTTTAAAAGCCCAGATGAAATAATTAGTCAAATAGTAAAAATGAAACCATTAAAAAAACTCAACAATATGGTTCTTGAACATAAAGGACGTATTTGATCACATGAAGACGTTAAACTCCTTTACACCATGCAAACTATTATATATAGAACAGATGAACAATGAAATCCTGCCATATAGTGCAGGGAACTATATTCAATATCTTGGGATAAACTATAATTGAAAAGATATGAAAAATAATGTGTGTAGATACATATATAACTGGAATCACCTTGTTGTACAGCAGAAGTTAACACACCACTGTAAATCAACTATACTTGAATAAATTAAAAAATAAACTCCTTTACATCAAATAATGTGTAAAGGATAATAGTTACACCTTTCTTTGGAGGGATACTAATTCTTTGATAGTGTGTATTTTACACTTTTAGCATCTTAATCCAGATGCTAAATGTTTATTGCAAATGTATTTTCAATTTCATAATATTTTCAGTTGAAAAAGGAGATTCATCTACCCAAGTGGCTCCAAATATACTTTTTAAAAAAGTTTTCTAGTAACTGAATGGTATATCAGGTTTTAAAATTGGTTCTAAATTAAATCTCAGTTGCTCAGTCCCACCAACCTGAAAGCCACACGTCACTAGTAACCACCTTACAGGACAGCATAGTCCTGAAATAAATCTGACTTTCATCAACCCATGCCCCAGCCCTGGGTTGGGAGAGCTGCCCTTCTCCCAGCCTCCTGAAGCCTATCACAGTGGCTCTCTGATCAATATTCACGAATATTTTGAGACTTACGCTCTTCCTCCAATAGATCCGTCCTGGCCTCCTTTTCCGGTTCCTGCTATGACTTTTCCCATGAGGTACACAGCCAGGCCCATCACCACTCATCTTGAGTTCTCAGGCTCTAAACGGTAAAGAACAATGGGATTAATAATAATAAAGAACAGTGGGTTCTGCGTCTCCTAGGTGGTGCTAGTGGTAAAGAACCTGTGTGCCAATGCAGGAGAGATGTAAGAAATACAGGTTCAATCCCTGGGTCGGGAAGATCCCCTGGAGAAGAGCATGGCGACTCCAGTATTCTTGCCTGGAGAATCCCATGGACAGAGGAGCCTGGCAGGTTACAGTCCATCGAGTCGGACATGACTGAAGTGACTCTGCATGCACGCACAGTGGGTTCAACCTGTTGAGAAGATTGTGGTGTCCAATGCTTTCTACTCTTACCAATAACATATACCCTCCCATTTACAGACAGGAGATTGGGACTTAGAACACCAACAAGTTAGGGTCAGGCCATAAGTGGCAGACACTCACTGCTGGGACCAGAGCTGACTGGCCCTAATCCCTTGCTCACACCACTTCTCCACGATGTTCTGTGCCCTTTGTGTGTTAAGGCTCCCTCCCCACCGTGCAGTCACCCACAGGGGCCCTCAACCCTCCTTGCGGCATCAAGTGCACTGGGGGTCTCATCCATGGAGTCGCTTTTTTTCAGAGCAAGTCATTAGGCCAAGTCTAAGGAACCACGATACGAGCGCCTACTGGGCAGCGAGCCCTCTGCAACAGGAACCCACTTTACAGAGAATGACCAACTTGTCCAAGAGCCAACAGCTAAGAAGGCGGGGCTGGGATTTCATATTCAGATCTGGGTCCCACGTGACTTGTGATGCAAGGTGCTTCCCCTGGCAGCTCAATCTCCACTTCTGAGTTTATCAACCCCCTTCTTTGGATCTGTGGTCATAACTGAGCATTATAACCCATAACATGTCCAATATTTTGGCCACCTGATGTGAAAAGCCCTCACTGGAAAAGACCCCGATTCTGTGAAAGACTGAGGGCAGGAGAAGAAGGGGGTGACAGAGACGAGATGGTTAGACAGCATCATCGACTCAATGGACGTGGACGCACACGAACTCCAGGAGATGGTGAAGGACAGGGAGACCTGGCTTGCTGCAGTCCATGGGGTTGCAGAGTCGGACACGACTGAGCGACTCAAAAACAGCAACCCTGCAAAATATGTAGCTGTGCCTTCCAGGAAGCTAGAGAGGCAGACTTGGGCCCTACTTCAGACCTGCTGAATCAAACCGTGGGTGGGAGCTTTGTTTAATAAGCATGATGCACCCCCCGACCTGGTAAGTGAGCGGCCCGGCCTCTTCCTGGCCGTCTACATAAGCCGTGCAGAACTTCTCCACTGGGGCAAAAACCACAGGCCTACGTGTGGGAAGGGGGGTTTATAGAGTCCCCTGCTTTCTGCCTCCAGCATCTGCCTTCCCCCTTGCCACCATTCAGAGCTGTCAGTCCCGAGGCAAATTTAACAGGAAGCTAATGATGTTTCAGCCTCCCTCAGTTGCAAAGGCCCCTTCTGAGACCCAGTAACTAGTTTACATCTGTGATTCCACAGTCTTTTCTTAAAGAGGCCCTGCAAGTGTAAAAGCTGCAGGCCTAGAGCACTCAGACCTGCTGTGGTCTAGACAGGCAGGTGGGATTATCTGAGTTGTGATATTTCAGTTGCTAAGTAACGACAAGACAGGGCTTCTCAGATGCTCCCGTGCATCAGTGTCACCTGGAGAGTTTGTTAAAACAGATTGCTGGGCCCCACCCTGTTTGTCAGGAGGGCTGAGTGGGGCCCTGCCTGTGTGCTAAGTCACTTCAGTTGTGTCTCTTTGTGACCCCATGGACTGTAGCCCGCCAGGCTCCTCTGTCCAGGGGATTCTCCATGCAAGAATACCGGAGTGGATTGCCAGGCCCACTTCCAGGGGATCTTCCTGACCCAGGGATCGAATCTGTGTCTCCTGCATTGGCAGGTAGGCTATGGGCATTTCTAACATTGCCCGGGTGAGGCAGCTGTGGCTCCAGGGACCACGCTTTGAGAACCAGCGCCTTTGAGGATTCTTCCCACCTCCACCTGCTCCTCACTCCCCAAAGGGTCACGGAGCTAAAGCTGCTCCCTCAGCCAGCAAACACTCTTGATTTCTGCCTTAAAGGGGCCAAACCCTGCTTGTCCACCCCACTCCAGGAGGCCCTCCCTGACCTCCCATTCTGGGCTTGGAACCCCATCTTCAGGCAGCTTTAGGTCTTTTCTGTCAAGCCCTATTGTGATGGTCAGGTGCTTATCGGTTTTTAATTTTTAACCATACCCCGTGGCATGAAGGATCTTAGTTCTCCAAGCAGGGATTGAACACAAACACCCGCTGCATTGGAGGGTGGGGTCTTAACCACTGGACCCCTGGGGAATTTCCCAGAAAAGCTCTTTATCTGGATTCCCGGTGCCCACCTCCACTCTGCAGATGAATGGGAAGGCACCTCCTTCTCTAAGGACTATGACACTGGCTGCCTGCCTGGGGCCTTGCCCTCTCCCCAGCTGGAGCTCCTGCACGAAGCCTCAGGTTCCTCCTGAGAGGTCCTCCAGGTCAAGGTGACTTTCCAGCGAGTCCCTGGAGGGAGGTGGAGACCCAGGTGCTGCAGGAGACGGGACTTAGAAGTCTGCGTCTTCGAGGCTGAATTAGTACCTGGGAGGTGGCGGCTCCTCCCAGCACCGCCGTCTCAGCTGCTTCCTAATTAGGTTGCAGCCAGTGGAGGGGACAAAGGGACCAGGCTGTGGCTCTCCTTTCCAGGCGCCCCTCCTTTCTTTCCAAGAACAGGGCCCAGAGTGTGAAGCTTGTGGATTAAAAGGCCTTCATCTGGCACATGGTCTCCAGGTCTACCCCCCCGCCCCAGCCTTGCTGTCTCCGTCCCTGGGGTGTCACTGGTGCCAGGGTGCTCCTCTGCTTCCCCGTCACTGGCACAGGCTGGCCTTTGTCCCCTCAGCCATTCTGCCTCTGCCCCTTCCCCCCACGCCTGGCATCCCCTCCTCCCGGCCCTCCGGCAGTGAGTGGCACTCCAAAGTGGCGTGAAAAGCCAGAGACCTGGCCCAAGGTGGAGTTCCCAGGGTTACAGATATGGCTTGAGGTCCATGGAGGTGTCCGGGCCCCACCCCTGTCCCCTTGAGGATGGAAGGGAGCTACTCACCTCTCTGGCTTCCCAGGACATCCTCAAGGTCTGCAGGAGATCTGGAAAGTCCCAGCCACGAGGCCCTAGGGTCACGTGGGCTTTAAGCTGGGCAGGTTAATATGGTCCACACCTGGTGAGCCCCGGGCTGACCCTCAGGCAAACTCTCAGCCGGCCTCTCAGCCCTGGGGCTGAGCCTTGATCTCCATCACCTGGGTCAGATCACCTGAGCTGCTGGGCAAACATTCCCAGTCACCCCCACCCCAGACCCACTGAGTCACTGTTGCTGCTGGTGGGGGCTGGGAGGTCTGCATTTTCACAAGCAAGCCCAGCACACATACACACATCTGCATTTTCATAAGCATTCCCAACACACACAGCTTTGGGGACCACTGCTCTGAGATCGCCATCATTCTTGGTGCACATTTTCACATTTTCTTTATTCCCAGGCGAGGAGCCTTGGCTGCGAGAGGGTTTCTTCTTTCTTCAGGTTTTATTTATTTGTCTTATTTATTGTCTTAATGAGCGAAGGTGGGAAATGGGCATTAGCTCTTATCAGGAGCCAGATGCTTCACAGACAAGGAAGAAAAGCTTTATCATTGCAAACCGCCCTGTGTAAAAATAGTGGTTCCTTCTGTTCAATCAAGTCTTGCACGTCCACTATAAGGAACTTGCAAACCAGAGCAAATTATAAAATGACAGTCATGCTGAAGCTGAAACTCCAATACTTTGGCCCTCTGATGTGAAGAACTGACTCATTGGAAAAGACCTTGATGCTGGGAAAGATTGAAGACCAGGAGGAGAAAGGGGGGACAGAGGATGAGACGGTTGGATGGCATCACTGACTCGATGGACATGAGTTTGAGTAAGCTCTGGGAGCTGGTGATGGACAGGGAGGCCTGGCGTGCTGCAGTCCATGGGGTCACAAAGAGCTGGACACGACTGAGCGACTGAACTGAACTATTATCCCACTAGCTACAGAGACACCAACCCCATTTTTAAAAAAAATCTTGATTGCTTTAGCACTAAGATTTCTCTTTTTAAAAAAAAAATAATTTTATTTATTTGGCTGTGCTGAGTCTTCGCTGCTGCACGGGCTTTTCTCTAGCTGCAGAGAGCAGGGGCTACTCTCTAGTCGCGGAGCACAGGTTCTAGGGCACGTGGGCTCAGTAGTTGCGATCCCCGGGCTCTAGAGCACAGGCTCAATAGTTGTGGTGCACGGGCTTAGTCGCTCCTCAGCGTGTAGGATCAGAGATTGAACCCATGTCTTCTGCATCAGCAGGCAGATTCTTTACCACTAAGCTATCAGAGAAGGCCCCCAACACCATTGTGATATATTTCCATCCAGTACTTTTCCTAATGCTGGTATCTGAACATAATTGAGAGTTTACCAAAGATCATTTTTTAAAAAATGAAGCTTGATCAAGGTATAATTGACATACAATAAGCTGCTCATATTTAATGTGTATAATTTAAAATGTTTTGACAACTGTATCCACTCATGAAACCATCACCACAAGTAAGATAATGAACAGATCCATCACTCCCAAGTCAATTTTTAAATGGAGTTTTTATTTTGGAACAATTTTAGACTTGCAGGAAGGTTGCTAAGATAATAGAGAGAGATCTGGGATAGCCCAGACCCAATGCCCCCTAATATTAATATCTACATACCATGAATGGTAAAGAATCTTACTGCAGTGGGGGAAACACGGGTTTGATCCCTGTGTCAGGAAGATCCCCTAGAGGAGGGCATGGCAACCTCCAGTATTCTTGCCCAGAGAACTGCATGGGCAGAGGGGCTTGGCAGGTACAGTCCATGGGTGGCAAAAGAGTTGGAAGCAACTGAGTGGCCAACACACACACGCACCATGAAACATTTATTAAAACCAAGACTTTGGTATCAGAACACTGCCATTAACTTAGCTACCGACTTAATTTGAATTTCACTAGCTTTCCCACTGACATCCTTTTTTCCCCATTTTTTAAAAACTTTAAATTGTGTACTGGAATATAGCCGATTAGCAATGTTGTGATAGTTTCAGGTGTACAGCTAAGAGGACTCAGCCATATATATACACGTGTCCATTCACCCCCAAACTCCCCTCCCATCCAGGCTGCCACGTGACACTGAGCAGAGTTCCCTGTGCTGTACGGGAGGACCTTGTTGGTTATCCATTTTAAATACAGTGTCGTGTACATGTCCATCCCACACTCCCTAACTATCACTTCTCCCCGTCCTTCCCCGATGGCAATCTTCAATTTGTTCTCTAAGTCTGTGCATCTGTTTCTGTTTTGTAAAACAGTTCATTTGTACCATTTCTTTTTAGATTCTGCTTATAAGGGATGACATCCTTTTTCTGTTCTAGGATCCAAGTCAGGATATCAAATTCCTTTTAGCCAGATGTAGTTTGATACTTTACCTTCTATGACTTAACATTCAGTGGGGACAATTTCTTCAAAATCTTGCTTTAAATGAGTGCCTCCTATTTCTTGGTATCAATTTACTGCAGTGCTTGATTTTCCATTTTTTGCTCTTACTAGCAATGTTGCCATGAAAACCTTTGTACTCATATCTTTGTTCACATCTTACATTGCTTCCTTGAGCTATTTTCTCTTTCCCCACCCCCCAGCTTTACTGAGATAGAATTGACCTATAATATGATTTCCCTTGAAATATAACTAGTGGGTCAAGGTCCTTTGATATACACTTAACTTTTCATATTCTGAACAGTGCTGAGATTCGGCAACTATCATGATACTTGTTTCAGTGAAGAATCGTCAATGGAGGCTAAAATTAAAGAGCGAAAGTTTGATGAGAAACAGGATAGTCACGTGGTGTCAGAATAGCTCCCCACTGATTCCTGGTTGATTACAAAGGCAGGAGTAGCCACTTGATGGGAGAGAAAGCCTGCAGGCACCGCCTTAATTGAGTGATCAAAGTTAAGGACATCAGAAAGAGACAGACCGCCTTGTGAGCCTCCTCCTCTGACATGCAAAGAAAAACACGAGATCAAGCTGGGACATTCCTGCCAAAGACGTATTACCTGAATTTCGTGATGAGAAAACGCCAGGCAAACCCAAATGGAGGAAAATTCATAACTGGCTTGTGCTCTGAAAAAAACATCAAGATCCCGAAAGGCAAAGAAAGGCTGCAGAACATTCTAGAAGGATGGAGATTAATGAGACATGCCCACCAAATGCAATATATAATCCTGAATTGGATCCAGAGTAAGAAAATACAGTTAAAAATATTTGTATGTAAAAGATATTATTGGGAAAATTGATCCATGGATTAGATGATAGTACTATATCAATGTTTATCTCCTAACTTTGATAAATGTATTTTATGGCAGAAGAAGCATGAACTTCCATCAATAAGGTACTCCAGAAAGACCCATATTAGACTTTTTTTTTAAGTGCTAAAAGGCATATTACGATGCTTTGTAATTCAAGCAACAGAAAAGCTTTATTATCTCACCAAGATGACGGTGAGATGCTTGCATAAAATCGTGGAGTTTTCAACTTACATAAAAGTTGTATAACGGTAACAAAGAATTCCCATACACCTCGCATCCAGAGACCTCATTTAAGGTTTGATAATTTGATGATGCTTTCTAGGACAAACCCATCCACTCCAGATTAAGTGTTGTAACCAAGTTTCATGTCCCTCTAGGCTCCTTCGATCTGGGCTGAATCAAGAAGGAAGGAACGAGAAGATGGAGGGAGGCAGAGGGAGTACAGATTTTTAGAGCATCCTTTTGTTTTCTGAACAAGTTTCTGAGCTGGGAAATTTGGAAAACACAGCAAAGCTCAGAAAAGAAGCTAACCTCAGACTCACTTCAGTCAAAGACAAGCACTATTCTCTTTGATGAGCCCCATTTTTATTCTTTGATCATATGTGAGATTATAGTGAATATATAACATTTTAAGAGTGCACAGCATCTCTTGGTGAGCTTGCTAAAATACAGATTGTTTTGCGCTGGTCCTATCCCAAGTCTACTGAGTCAGGACCTGCAGGACTGGTGTCCTGGCATCTGTATTCTTAACTAGATCCCAGGGATGCTGAAAAAGACTCAACTTTAAGATTCACTCTTTGTATGCTGCATTTGCTATTTAATATTAGGTCATAAACATGTCCCTCCACTGTTAGGAGGCCTATTCAATCACTTATAGGAGCATGCATTATTTATACTACCCAAATGATATTTTATTCAGTAGAAAATCTTTTAAAGGCCAGCCAGCCTCATAATCCTGGTTAATAACTTGTGTTCGAGGAGCTACGTAGAGGTGGATACCTAGCAGGGGCCAAGGGAACATCTGTGGAATCTCAAAGGAACAAGTAGGATCCACGCATCAGTAAATGGAGTCAAGTGGATCCTGTCTCAGAGACGCTCACATATTTTGGGGAGAGAATGAGTTGTGATGTTGCTTTGGATGGTGCTATCTCAGTTCAGTTCAGTTCAGTCACTCGGTCATGTCCGATTCTTTGCGACCCCATGGACTGCAGCATGCCAGGCTTCCCTGTCCATCACCAACTCCCGGAGCTTACTCTAACTCATACACATTGAGTTGGTGATGTCATCCAACCATCTCATCCTCTGTTGTCCCCTTCTCCTCCTGCTTTCTTCAATTTTGCCCAACATCAGTGTCTTTTCAAATGAGTCAGTTCTTCCCATGAGGTGGCCAAAGTATTGGAGTTTCAGCTTCAGCATCAGTCCTTCCAATGAATGTTCAGGATTGATTTCCTTTAGGATTGACTGCTTGGATCTCCTTGCTGCCCATGGGACTCTCAAGAGTCTTCTCCAACACCACAGTTCAAAAGCATCAATTCTTCAGTGCTCAGTTTTCTTTATAGTCCAGCTCTCACATCCACACATGACTACTGGAAAAACCATAACTTTGACTAAATGGACCATCTGCGTGATTTTGGAGCCCCCCAAAATAAAGTATGTCACTGTTTCCATTGTTTCCCCATCTATTTGCCATAAAGTGATGGGACCAGATGCCATGATCTTAGTTTTCTGAATGTTGAGCTTTAAGTCAACTTTTTCACTCTCCTCTTTCACTTTCATGAAGAGGCTTTTTAGTTCCTCTATGCTTTCTGCCATAAGGGTGGTGTCATCTGCATATCTGAGGTTATTGATATTTCTCTCGGCAAACTGGATTCCAGTTTGTGCTTCATCCAGCCTGGCATTTCACATGATGTACTCTGCATATACATTAAATAAGCAGGGTGACGATATACAGCCTTGATGAACTCCTTTCCCGATTTGGAACCAGTCTTTTGTTCCATGTTCAGTTCTAACTGTTGCTTGTTGACCTGCATAGAGGTTTCTCAGGTGGCAGGTAATGTCTGGTATTCCCATCTCTTTCAGAATTTTCCACATTTGTTGTGATCCACACAGTTAAAGGCTTTGGCGTAGTCAATAAAGCAGATGTTTTTCTGGAACTCTTTTGCTTTCTCGATGATCTGACAGATGTTGGCAATTTGATCTCTGTCTCTATCTACTGAAATTAAAAACACACTTAGCCATGGGCCTGGCATTTCCATGACTTGGAACTGGTTTCCTGTAGATATTTTGAGATCAAGCAAAGACGGATGATCTAAAGAGCTCATGGAAGCATCACCTGTAATAACAAATGATTGGACACAACATAAATATCATCAAATGACGTGGAAACCGAGTCATGGAGTGCTGGGCAACCATGAAAAGAGCAGGGCAGGTCTCCATGTAGTGCTATCAAGAGAGGTCCAGAACGCCTTATGAACTAGGAAAAAATTATGTGTGTATGTGTTTTAAAAAAATTAAAAATTATTGTATTTGCACATTTTTGTATGCATAAGACATTTCTGGAAGGACCCACAAGAGACTTAAAATAGCCATGGCTTGGGAGGAGATTGGCCTCAGAAGTCTGGGGTGAAAGGGAGATCTGCTTTTTGTTGTATATTTTCTTGTGCTGTTTGACAACTTTACCGTGTGGCTGGCTATATTATCTGCTTAATATTTTAAAATTACAGGGAACTATATTCAATATCTTGTGATAATCTATAATGGAAAAGAATCTGAAAAAGAATATATATACACATTTGTGTGCATGCTAAGTCACTTCAGTCATGTCAGACTCTTTGTGAACCTATGGACTGTCGCCTACCAGGCCCCTCTGTCTATGGGATTCTCCAGGCAAGAATACTGGAGTGAGCTGCTATTTCCTCCTCCAGGGGATCTTCTGACCCAAGGATCCAACATGAGTCTCTTATGTCTCCTGCACTGGCAGGCAGGTTCTTTACCACTAGTGACACCTGGGAAGCCCCCATATATATGTGTGTATATATATATATTTTAACATATTGGATTCTTCATAATGGCTTAGAAGGTAAAGAATCTGCCTGCAATGCAGGAGGCCTGGGTTTGATCTCTTGGGTTCCACAGGAGAATTGTATGGACAGAGGAGCCTGGTGGGTTACAGATGATGGGGTTGCAAAAGAGTCGGACACAACTGAGCGATGGACACTTTCTCTTTCATATTAATATATAACTGAATCACTTTGCTGTACACCTGAAGCTAACACAACATTGTAAATCAACTATATGTCAATAATAAATAAGTAATAATAAATAATGAGTAAATTAATACTTAAAAAACACTAGCACTAAAGGAATGAATGCACGAATGAATGAATGCCGATGAAATATTAGCTGGGGTGGGAAGGCAGTGATTCGAGAGTGTGCAGCTGTTGGTCCCCGCATGGCATTCCCAGGTGATCCTAACGGGTCTTGACACCTCCTCCTGATTAAAGTGGGTGAGCCAGGGGTGCCTGTTGGGTGGTGATGCATCCATCACCAGCCCCCACTGCAGGGGCAGGTTTGGGTGATGGACATGTAGAACACAGAGTCTTTGCTCTGCCTGCTCGAAAGCGCAGGTCCAATCCAGAAGCTTCCAGATCGGCTCCCACACCACTGCACTTCTCCTTGCTGCCTCCGTGTAGCCCACTTGTCCTTGCAAACGGCTGACTCCTCCTCCTGGGTTTATGCAATGTCTTCTGTGTCTTGAAGTCCATCCCGCATCCAGTCTAAGGTGGGGATCATGGGCGTAGGCACAGAGGGCAGAGACAGGGGCTCAAGGCTTGCTTCCACCACTTACTGTGTGGCTTTGGGAAACAGACCTAACTTCTCCGAGCCTCCTTTCCTCATCTGTAAGATGGCACTGGTCACAGTATCTATCTGAGTTCCCTGGTGGTCTAGTGGTTAGGATTCAGTGCTTTTCACTGCTGTGGCCCAGGTTCGATCCCTGATTGGGGAACTAAGATCCCATATGTCAAGGAGCAGCTAAGCCTGAGCACCACAACTACTAAGCCCGAGAGTCACATCTAGAGAGTCCACGCACCACAGTGAGGGATCCCACATGATGCAATGAACATCCCGTGTGCTGCCACTAAGACCCGAGGCAGTCAAGTAAGTAAATATATATTTTAAAATAATAATAATAAAGAATCCTGGTCAGGGAACTGAGATCCTACAAGCCCAGTAGCACAAAGAAAAGAAAAGAAAAGTCTACCTATCTTAAGGGGACATAAGTGTTTAATGTGATAATTTCTAATAAGAGCTCACCTGGGCTTCCCTGGTGGCTCAGAGAGTAAAGAATCCACCGGCAATGCAGGAGACCCAGGTTTGATCCCTGGGTAGGGAAGATCCCTTGGAGTAGGAAATGGCAACCCGCTCCAGTATTCTTGTCTGGAGGATCCTATGGACAGAGAAGCCTACAGTCCATGGGGTGGCAAAGAGTCAGACACGACTGAGAGACTAACACTTTCACTTTTTTCCAATATCAACTATTCATTTAATTAACAAACATTTATCAAGTACCTTCAGTTCAGTTCAGTCACTCAGCCGACTCTTTGCGACCCGATGAATCGCAGCACACCAGGCCTCCCTGACCATCACCAACTCCCGGAGTTCACTCAAACTCATGTCCATCGAGTTGGTGATGCCATCCAGCCATCTCATCCTCTGTCGTCCCCTTCTCCTCCTGCCCCCAATCCCTCCCAGCATCAGAGTCTTTTCCAATGAGTCAACTCTTCGCATGAGGTGGCCAAAGTATTGGAGTTTCAGCTTCAACATCAGTCCCTCCAATGAACACCCAGGACTGATCTCATTTAGAATGGACTGGTTGGATCTCCTTGCAGTCCAAGGGACTCTCAAGTGTCTTATCCAACACCACAGTTCTTAGCCTTCGCCAATTCTTTTTGCTAAGAACTTGAGATTAAAAAAGTTTTAAGGTGAAATGGTTTTTCCTCTTAAGTAATTCACAGTTGAACAGGAATGGGGTCATACATAATATTTAATAAATTGTTTTCAAAATGCTTCCAGATTTATTAACATCTTTGATTTTGACTATAACCCTATGAGGTAGCTCTGATTACTCATATTTTCAAAAACAGTTACTTTTATTTATTTAGTTAACTGTGCCAGGACTTAGTGGCAGCATGCAGGTTCTAGATCCCCAACCAGGGATTATACCTGGGCCCCCTGTTTTGGGAGCTCGGAGTCTTAGCCACTGGACCACCAGTGAAGTCCCTGATGACTCATGTTTTATAGATGAGGAAATAAAGGTTCAGAGACCAGAGCAGTGGACTGTGATGAAGAGGAGGCTTCTGGGAAAAACACACTTGTGTTTCTCCTGTGCTCCGTCACTACTGTCACACTTCACTTCTAGTACCACATGCGTGGGTTTTTTCACATGTCAGGCAATTCTCTGCAACACCAGCCAAGTATGCTACAATCCACTTTCAACACGACTCAGAGTTAGTGCAGACCCCGCTGGTTCAAGGATCCATCCCACCCGTGCCCCCACCAACTTCAGACACCAATCACGAGTAGTGGGTCCCCAGGTTAACTGTAATGTCTTCTAACTTGGCTGCAAATCAAAGGTTCCCATGACCTCTTTCTGGGGTTCCATAGTTTGCTAGAACAGTTCACAAAAACTCAAACAAGGAGTGATGCAGGGCATCACGGAGACACAGCCCATTTACGGGCTTCTGGAGTGCGTGGGGGCCAGACACACATGACCCTGTGACCCTGCAAAGGCTCCTCTCTACCTGAACCAAGTTCAGGTCATGGGCCTTTCTGAACTGGAGGGTTGCTGAGGGCATTGGCTTGGTATTCAGGTACCCCAGCTATGTGCGTCTCCTTGGCTGACCCTCCAATTCTCTTCTGAAAAAAGGTGCAAGAGTTTGGGGCTGCAAGTCACAGAATGCCTGTCTAAAAGTGGTCCAAATAGCAAGGACATTTATCCTGTCCTTGAATGAGCAGCCTGGGGTTAAGTGTCTTCAGAGTTGCTTCACTCAGCCCTTTGATGATGTCTACACAGACTCTAGGACAGTTTCCCCACAATTTTTGTTTTGTTTTACCTTCCTCCATGGGTTGCACAAATGCCACAAGCTCGTGACACCCAGAAGCAGGCAGGGAGGGAAGGAGGGGTTCTTTGAGCACAAATCCTTCTTTTAACCTGAGAGGAAAGTCTTTCCCCAGAGCCCCTGCAGGCTCCCCCTTACATACCATTGGCTAGAACTGGGTCACGTGCCCCAGGTCTGGTAATTTCAGCCTAAGCTTCTTTGCCATAGACATCTTTGCCTCAAGCACTTTTGCTGCAAACGTTTCGCCACATAACTAAATGGCAATTTTGCCATGAAAGATAAAATAATCTGTTGAGAGTGTGTTTTGACAGTTTGGTTTTCAACTGGTTGGAATTTGCTAGCACTTCTTCCAGTCAGTGATGTTATTGATGGCTTTATCAAGCTGAAAGATGATGAGGATTTGCCCAAGAATTGTTTCCTTATTTTGAAATGCACTACATCGAAGGAGAAAGAGGCTGAGGGCCTTGAAGGTTCGGAGTTGAACCCACATATCCCACAGAACTTTGGAAACCTATGGATGGACGTGTGACGGTAAGTCAAGAACACAATGTGTAAGCATTTCCTGACACATTGTAAATCTCAGTTACAATTATACACCCTGTTATTGGGAAATTAACGCCTCTCAATTAAGGAAGACCTTTTAGTGAAAAAGTGCATCCTGAATGAGGAAACAAATCAAGAAGCAAAAAAAAAGCATAAAGCACAAAAGGCACTGAAGACAAGTGCTTTGGTGCAACCACAAAATCAAATCAGTTTTTTTGCATGCAGTCGCCATGAATCCACACATATTTTAAATGGATTCAAACATTTTGTAGTTCACAATAACATCTTTTAATTTTGTTAATCATTTCTCATGTTTCGTTAGGTCCTCTTTATTTTTTTTTTTTTTTTTCGTTAGGTCCTCTTTAAAGCCCCTCTTTCACTTATCATTATTTTACCTTTTACAGAAAAATTGCCTTATGGCCAATTAGTTATGTGGCAAAAAGGTCTGTGGAAAAATTGCTACAGCAAAGATGTCCATGGCAAAGATGCTCATGAACCGTCATGGCCATGCCTGGACCAATCACTGGATGCTGCCAGCCTCATCAAATGCCACTGTCCCCACAGTGTTCCTTGAATGACGTGTTTCCTGCCTGATATAGGACCTTTACATGTCATAGTCCCTGTGCTTGGAGTAGCCCCTGTTAACACCAATGCCACCCAGTATCTCAATTAAGTTTTTCAAGGCAAGTTTTCACTGAACCTCTGTAGGCCTCCCTATCCTTCTTGGCAAAAAGCATTCATATTATTTGCTTGTGTATCTTCCACAATTCTGTGGGGAGGCTGTGCTCAGCTGGATGGTTCTTCAGCTGCTCTCACCTGGCCTCATGCAGGTGCTACAGCGATTGTGACCAGATGGCCTCACTCACAGTCTGGTGCCTTGGAGGGGATGGCTGGAGGGCTGGCACTTCTCTCTCTCACGTGGTCTTTCATGTGACTTGGGATTCTTTATGTGGTGGCTATATTCACACAAGCGCAAAACTGCCAAGTTTTCTGGAGGCTTGGATCCATACTGATGTATGGATCCAATAAAGCCATTATTTCTGCTTTATTCCATGTGGTTAAAATGAGTCACAGGACCACCCCTGGTGGGAGTAAAAGTCTGGTATGGGTGTGAGAGGGAAGGTAATGGAAAGAATGCCTCTTTGGCCCACTGCTAGACTAGATTTTCTTACAGGGTCATCCTAGCTCTAACATTCCAGAATTATACATTTTTCAGTAAATTTGCTGCTGCTGCTGCTAAGTCAGTTCAGTCGTGTCTGACTCTGTGCAACCCCATTGATGGCAGCCCACCAAGCTCCCCCGTCCCTGGGATTCTCCAGGCAAGAACACTGGAGTAGGTTGCCATTTCCTTCTCCAATGCATAAGAGTGAAAAGTGAAAGTGAAGTCGCTCAGTCATGTCCGACTCTTAGTGACCCCATGGACTGCAGCCTACCAGGCTCCTCCATCCATGGGAGTTTCCAGGCAAGAGTACTGGAGTTGGGTGCCATTGCCTTCTCCATCAGTAAACTTAGTACCCACTTAATTGTCTAACCCAGGACATATTGGAAATATGTGTCTCTGGTCTCTTTGTTCCTTCTTTGTACTATCTGCTTCTTTCCTAATAAATGTAGAGATTATTGCCTAGAGGGAATAACTGTAAAGCAGTTAGCCACATCTACAAGCTTTTGCTCCCAGAGCTAATGATTTCAGCCTTGTGAGATGTGAGTCACCTTCTCTTTTTCTCCAGAAAGACATTGAAAAGCCACCTTTTCAGAGGCAAGGGGTCATTAACAATGGGAAAGGGAAGGGCCCCTTCCGTTTAATGTGTGGATAAAAGTGGGGTGCTGCAAATAGCCTTTTCGCATGTGATCACAGAGGTGGGACAGGCTGTCATGGGCTTCAGTTGCCTTGGAAAGGAAGCCACAGGTTCCACTGCGGAAAAGAGAGGTAGGGCGTGGAGCAGCATCCTCCCCAGGGGGTCAGGAGGCTGACAGCTCTTCCCCAGCCCTCCACCAGAGTCTCTGCCAAGAATAGAGGGATGGGTTGTGGGGCTGACCCCGGATGCCATTTCTGACAGCTTTATAATTACACCATCTATTTGTCAAGTTACTGGTAACCTTTTGATCTTCTCACTGAGGAGCGTGATGTGCCTTTCATCCTAGCCTGATAGTCTAATCATCACGTTCTTTTTTTTCCCCCTCTCTGGTCTTCTTAATCACATAGACCACAACCCTGGATTCTCAGGGCCCACTTGGATTCTCTTTCCTTCTGCTTTTTTCCTATTGTTCAATTGCCTTGAACAAGCCCCATCACCTCTCTGAAGTCAGCTTCCTATTAGTGAAATAAAGCATTTTGATTGGATCGTAAGCATTGGTGACACAGAATACCAGACTCAGGCAGCCACACCTCTGACCAAGTCCTCATCCTGTGTCACAGGGGGCCCCACTGCGGAACATCCCCAAATGGTGTTCCCATGGGCATCTGAGCTGCCCGCACAGTGCACCTCCACCTGAGCCACAGTGACCTTTTCTAACTGTAAACTGGATCATTTCACTTCCCAGTACCATCCTCACACCTTCCAAGACCAACCTCCCTGCTCCCCAAGGACCCACGTGGTCCAGGGTCTGCCCACTT
This sequence comes from Bos taurus, assembly GCF_002263795.3. NCBI lineage: Eukaryota > Metazoa > Chordata > Mammalia > Artiodactyla > Bovidae > Bos > Bos taurus. The sequence continues at coordinate 11,370,461 of NC_037352.1, forward strand.
CTCCTCTCTATTTCATGCCATATCCTCTCTGTCCTCCAGCCTCCCAGCCTTTCAGCTCTTCAAATGCCCCATGCTCCCTCTGGTCACATCAATCGGTCCTCTGGCCTAGGAAAGGTGACTCAGTGGTAAAGAATCCGCCTGCCAGTATAGGAGACACAAGAGACATGGGTTGACTCCCTGGGTCAGGAAGATCCCCTAGGAGAGGAAATGGCCACCCACTCCAGTATTCTTCCCGGGAGAATTTCATGGACTGGGGATCCTGGCGGGCAACAGTCCATGGGGTTGCAAAGAGTCAGATGCAACTGAGCACACAGCCTACAACAGGGGTTCTCACATTACAATGCTGCACATTACAATCACTCTGGAAACTTAAAAAACCCAAAGGGCAGCCAAGATGGAGAACCAAGAGTCTGGTGCACCCTGTTTCCTTTCTTCATCTCTTACTAATCATGTCCTGCCATCCCAGAGGCCATGTGAAAGTGCCATCCTTGGCCCCCACCTATGTCTGAGTTAGACCTCTTATTACTTTCACAGAACCAGGTTCTGTGTTTTCAGAGCACACACCTCAGTTTGCAATTGTCCACCCATGAGTGTGATATTTATTACTGTCACCTGACTGTGATGGCCGGCCTTCTAGATGGGCCCCAATACTCTCTACTTCCTGGTATTCAGACCCAGTGTGGCCTCTTCCCACAATGCACTGATACCAGGATTGGATTCTATGACCAACAGCATATGGCAGAAGTGATGGTAGACCACTTTGAAGATTAGATTTTAAGGGATGTCCTGGTGGTCCAGTGGCTAAGACTCCATGCTCCCAATGCAGGGGCGCTGGGTTCAACCTTGATTAAGGAATTAGATCCTAGCAGCAGCAATTAAAAATCCCGCAAATAAGATCCAGCACAGCCAAATAAATAAATATTAAAAAGAAAATATTAGGTTTTAAAAGACTAAGGCTTCTGTCTTGGAGATTCTCTTTGGTCACTTACTTCAGGGGACACCAGCCACCATGTCATACGGACCCGCTAGACAGCCTACGGAGAGACCCACGTGTTGAGGACAAGGGCCTCTGACCAACCGCCAGCAAATAAGAGTCACATGAGTGAGCCTGGAAGTGGATTCTGCAGCTTTTAGGTATTTGCTGTCCCAGCCAATAGCTTGACAACAACTTCATGACAGACTGGGCCTGAACCGCTCAGCAGAGCTGCTCCTATATCTGCAACTTTCAGAGAATGTGAGATAATAAAATTTATTACTTTCACATTTTGGGGTGATTTTTTTTACACAGCAGTAAATTACTAATACATTCTCATAGTTCCCTAAGCATGGAGACCATGGCTATGATGCTCACCACTCTATTGCCAGAGTCTATAGGAAGGCTCAACAAAGATATTTTAGAATTTGTCAATCAAAAAATGGCTCCAGGGGCTTTCTTGGTGGTCCAGTGGCTAAGACTCCCTGCTGCCAATGCAGGGGGCCTGGGTTCAATCCCTGGCCACAGAACTAGATCCCGCATGCTTCAGTTAAGAGTTCACATGCCACAGCTAAGAATTTGCATGCTGCAACTAAGATGTGATGCAGCCAAACAAGCAAGTAAATATTTGTCTAAAAACGCTTCTCGAGCACCTCCTCTGGGCTGGCGCTGGACTAGGAAAGGGAGATACAGTGGGGAAGGGGATGGTGTCCTGTCCTCAGGGCATCTACATTCCAGTGGGATTTGGTGAATAAGTGAGACGTGGAGTCTAGAAAGAGGAAACAGTTGGAGCAAGAGTGGGGAAGCTTGGAAACACAGAGACGTGTGGTGAGTTAGAGAGGATTCAGTCATGAGCAAAGGGGGTTGGGGCTTCTCTGGCTGTGCATGGGCCTCAGGGAGGTCATGAACCCATTAGCCTTGTGTGTAAAATGACGTGCAGATGTGCCTTTGGGACATAGAGGGATTCTACATGACATTAAAGTCTCAAAAGGAAGGTAAAGGATAATTGCTGTTGTTCAGTTGCTAATTCATGTCCAACTCTTTGTGACCCCATGGACCGCAGCACACCAGGCTTCCCTGTCCTTCACTATTTCCTGGAGATTGTTCAGATTCATGGCCATTGACTCAGTGATGCCATCCAACCATCTCATCCTCTGCCACCCTCTTCTTCTTTCACCTTCACTCTTTCCCAGCATCAGGGTCTTTGCCAATGAGTCGGTTCTTCACATCCGGTGGCCAAAGTATTGGAGCTTCAGCACCAGTCCTTTCAATGAATATTCAGGGTTGATTCCCTTTAGGATTGACTGGTTTGGTTTCCTTGCTGTCCTAGGGACTCTCAAGAGTCTCCTTCAGCACCACAGTTCGAAAGCATTAGTTCTTCGGTGCTCAGCCTTCTTTATGGTCCAACTCTCACATTCTTTCATGACTACTGGAAAAACCATAGCTTTGACCATATGGACCTTTGTTGGCAAAGTGATGTCTCTGTTTTTGAATATGCTGCCCAAGTATGTCATAGCTTTCCTTCCAAGGAGCAAGTGTCTTTTAATTTCATGGCTGCAATCACCATCTGCAATGATTTTGGAGCCCCCCCAAAATAAAATCTGTCACAGCTTCCACTTTTTCCCCTTCTATTTGCTGTGATGTGACCAGATCCCATGATCTTAGTTTTTTTAAGAATAATAAAGGATATTAGGCCTAGATGAATGCTATAGGCGAGTGCTGTGGACTGAAAGTTTGTGTTCCACATCCTCCCCTCCTCACATTCATAAGATGAAACCCTCACCCCAAGGTGATGGTATTTGAAGATGGGGCCCTAGGGAGGTGATCAGATCACAAGGGTGGATCCCTCATAATTGAGATTAGTGCCCTTGTAAAAATGTGAGAGATAGCGTGCTTCCTCTTTGCTCTCTGCCATGTGAGGACACAATAAGAAGGTTGTTGCTGTTGTTCAGTCGCTCATTCGTGTCCCACTCTTTGCGATCCCATGGACTGCAGCATGCCAGGCTTCCCTGTTCTTCTCTCTCTCCCAGAGTTTGTTCAAACCCATGTCCATTGATTCAGTGATGCTATCTAACTATCTCCTCCTCTGTTGTCCCCTTCTCCTCCTGCCTTCGATCTTTCCCAGCATCAGGGTCTTTTTCATTGGGTCAGCTCTTCACATCAGGTGGCCAAAGTATTGGAGCTTCAATTTCAGTCCTTCCAATGAATATTCAGGGTTGATTTACTTTAGAATTGACTCATTTGATCTCCTTGCAGTCCAAGGGACCCTCAAGAGTCTTCTTTAGCACCACAATTTGAAAGCATCAGTTCTTCAGCATTCAGCCTTCTTTATGGCCAATGAGTAGGTATGTGTTAAGTCACTTCAGTCATTCCTGACTCTTTGCGACTCCATGGACTATAACCCACCAGGCTCCTCTCTCCATGGGGTTTTGCAAGCAAGAATACTGGAGCGGGTTGCCATTTCCTTCTCCAAATGAGAAGGTGGCCATCCACAAATTAGCAGACTCCAGATCTGCCAGCATCTTGATCTTGGACTCCCAGCCTCCAGAACTGTGAGAACTAAATGTCTTTTGTTTAAACCACTCAGTCTGTGCTCATTGGTTCTATCAGCCCAGACTAAGGCAGGGAGGCAGGTGGTGGTCTTCCAATGCAGCCAGTTCCTATTCTTGTGGGCAGGAAGGCAGAATGGGGAGAAAGTTGGACTTTGGGTTTAATTATGTGTTCTGACATCCACCTTCTGCAGACTGTGGACAAGCTACCATCTGAAGCCTCAGATTCTGCACCTGTACACTGAGTACTAGAGCAACAGCTTCATTTTCTCATGAAAATGGAATAGGACATGGATGTCAAGCTCTGAGCCCAGAGCCTGCTGCCCAACAAAGGCCTACTGACAGCTGTTAAGATCCTTAATGGGGTGAAAGAGATTTGAGTTCTGATGTCTTTTTTCTCAGGGCTTCTCTGGTGGCTCAGTGGTAAAGACTCTGCCTGGAATGCAGGAGCCCCAAGTTTGATCCCTGGGTTGGGAAGATCCCCTGGAGAAGGAAATGGCAACCCACTCCAGGATTATTGCCTAGGAAGTCCCATGGACAGAGGAGCCTGGGAGTCTATAGTCCATGGGATCACCAAGAGTCAGACACAACTGAGCAATTGAGCTGCTGCTGCTGCTAAGTCGCTTCAGTCATGTCTAACTCTGTGTGACCCCATAGATGGCCTCCTACCAGGCTCCTCTGTCCCTGGGATTCTCCAGGCAAGAACACTGGAGTGGGTTGCCATTTCCTTCTCCAATGCATGAAAGTGAAAAGTGAAAGTGAAGTCGCTCCGTCGTGCCCGACTCTTCACGACCCCATGGACTGCAGCCTACCAGGCTCTTCCGTCCATGGGATTTTCCAGGCAAGAGTACTGGAGTGGGTTGCCATTGCCTTCTCCGTAACAATTGAGCACACATGCCTTTTTTCTCAATACTTTTAAATGAAAAAATTCCAAATATAATGAAACATTGTAAAGGCTTTGCAATGAACACAAACATACCCACCACCCAGGTCCTACCATTAAAGTTTTGCTGTATCTGCTTTATCATAGAGCTATCTGCCACTGTCTAGCAGACGGCGGTGTTGCCTGACTGATGTTTTCAGACTGTAATTAAAAATCTTTACTAGTTAAGAATCCTTAATTCTTCAAAGCTCAATGGAACTCTGGCATTGAGGAATTCAAACAAGTCCCTTGCTCTTTTTCCTTTTTAAACAAAAGCACATGGTGAAATTTATCAGCATCAATGAATATTTGTACCTGCTCTAATCCTTTAGGTATTGAATGGCTTTCCTTTCTCCTGGTTCGATTTCATGACAATAAATGGTACCCAGGGCACACTGCTGTATTTAAAATGGATAACCAACAGGGACCTGTTGTGTAGCACTGGGAACTGTGCTCAATGTTATGTGGCAGCCTGGATGGGAGGGGAGTCTGGGGGAGAATGGACACATGTATATGTATGGCTGAGTCCCTTCCCTGTTCACCTGAAACTACCACAGTATCCTTGCCTGGAAAATTCTATGGACAGAGGAGCCTGGTGGGCTACAGTCCATGGGGTGGCAAAGAATCGGACATGACTGAGCATGCACGAACATCACAGCATTGTTCATCAGCTTTACTACAATACAAGATAAAAAGTTCAAAATAAATAAATGGTACCTGGGGGCACAATGATTGCATTGGTGGTTTGAGCTGAATTTCTGACACTTAGCAAACTCACCCCAAAGTAGACAACTGGTTTTTGAGCCCTTGAGGAGCCCAAGTTGAGAGGAGATCTGCGAGGTGTGTGGGACAGAGAGGCAGAGACGTTTCGGATTTCTAGCTCTCCAGGATCTGGTGTCATCATCATCAGACAAACCCATCATGCACTGAAAGGGCATCATAATTATCAGCCCTGCTGGGGGGGGATGTTGCTGAACTGTCTACACAACATCAACAAGCTTGTTTTCTTAAATCGTAATGAGAGACTCTCCACAGGGGAGCTAGTTCATAACGATGCTCCCTATGACACCGCTCCCTGCGCACAAGCCAGCCAGACGGGAAACTGCGACCAGCAGGGCAGAGGCTGCCACTAATTAGACATGACATCAGCATTTAGACCCCGCTGGCCAGTGCTGCCGGGAGCAGTAAATTAAGCTAATGTAACTTTCTTTTCATCTGTACCAGGAGCTGTGGCAACTCTGTAGGTGAGTGGGGTTGGCTCAGAAACTCCCGCTGGATATCTCTGTGGGGATGTATGATTTTATTGGGCTTCCCTGGTGTCTCAGTGGTAAAGATTCTGCCTGCAATGCAGGAGACTCAGGTTTGATCCCTGGGTTGGGAAGATTCCCTGGAGGAGGGCATGGCAACCCACTCCAGTATTTTTGCCTGGAGAATCCCATGGACAGAGGAAACTGGCGGGCTACAGTCCATAGGGTTGCGAAGAGTCAGATACAATTGAGGCTACCTAGCATGAATGCATGTGACTTTATTGCTAGAATTTGTTGGAAGGGAGAAAAATACTTAACTAAGTTGTATTAATTAAATGGATAAACTTGGTTGCATGTGTCAGAGGAGACAACTTTAGAATGGGAGTTGCTTGCCAGGCTACGACTCCAAGAGGAACAGAAGGACTTCCGTGTCGGAGGACGGGCTGGGGTCCTACTTGGTGACATGTGCCCCGCTGTGCAGCTGAGGGGGGATCTGCGTTGTTTACCCCCCTTCTACCGCAGGGGGCTGGAGACTTGTCCCCTGCCAGACCTCAGGAGGACCACTTTGAGTCTTGGTTCAGTGTGGAGGTCATGGGTTCTGGAATCACACAGCTGGATTTTGATTCCCAGCCCTGCCATTTATAAGCTGTGTGATCTTAGAAAGTTCCCCCATGCCTGTGAGTCTCCATTTCCTTATTGGTAAAATAGAGATAATAAAAGTACTTACCTTGGACTTCTCTGGTGGTTCAGTGGGTGAGAGTCCATCTGCCAATGCAGGGGACACAGGTTCGATTCCTGGTCCAGGAAGATTTCACACACCGTGGAGCAAGGAACCCCATGCGCTGCAAGTACTGAGCCCGTTTGCTGCAACTACTGAAGTCCATTCGCCTACATCCTGTGCACTGCAACGAAGAGTAGCTTCCATTCACTACAACTAGAGAAAGCTCAAGTGCAAAAATGAAGATCCAGTGCAGCCAAAAATACATAAATAAGTAAATAAAAAAATTAAAAAATATCAGTTTATCAGTCAACTTCTAAAAAAAAATACTTACCTTAGAAGGGTTGTTTCAGCATTCATTGAGTTCAGGCACGTGAAGTGATCAGAAGAGTGACGGGTCATTCAGCTGACCTCTCGGCTCCTTTGTCCTTTTGAGCCCGAATTGTAAAAATGCCAACTGCGTGCATGTATGTGCTGTCCCTTCAGTTGTGTCCGGCCCTTTGCGACCCCAGGGACTGTAGCCCTCCAGGCTTCTTTGTCCATGGGATTCTCCAGGCAAGAATACTGAAGTGGGTCGCCATGCCCTCCTCCAGGGGCTCTTCCTGACCCAGGGTTCAAACTCGAGTCTCTTCAAGCCTGCCTTCCCTCTGCCCTAACCCCCTCTGCTGCAGCCCTTCTCACGTCTGTCGTAACGATGACCAATGATGTTATCCTGGGAAGTCAGGAATACAGATATATTTTATAAGGAGGCTCAACACAGGAAGGGCTGGGGGCAGTGTGGGCCTTCATGATACACTACTGGGCTTTATGTGGGGGTGGGGGTGGGGAGTCCAACTGTGATGTTTGATGATTCGCATCCTATCCTCTATACGTGCATATTCTGCATCTAATATGCTAACACATTAAAGAATACGTTCATTTCGACTTTACAGGGAAGGTACTATATTGTACCCATTTTAAAGATCAAGAAACAAAGTCCTGCCAAAAGGCCCTTACCTGCCAAAGGCCACAGAGCTACTGAGTGAGTCACAGAGCCAGGAGTCAAGCCCAGATGGGCTGATTCCGTCCCATCAACATGTTTTCCTTCTGGGCCTGGAAAGACCCACTGGAGGGAGGGAGATGGGCTAGGAGGCTGCAGCAATGGTTCAGTGAGCTGGATGGAAGCTGTGGCTACACGGATGCCACTCGCTGAGTGCCCACTGTGCCTGGCACAAGGTTAAGTGCCAAACATGCATTGCTTAGCTTAATCCTCTCCGAGATACCCTTATCATCCTACAGATAAGGACGTGAAAGTCTGCAGGGGCTAAAAACACACAATGTCGGGCAGCCACTAGTGACCAGATGGTATCTGGGTCCACAGTCTGCGTTGGTGGCTGTCACTACTGTGGCCCCTGGGGGTCACTGCAGTGTTGGGGTCGTGAGAGATTGGACATGGGGCAGTGGGAGAGGGAGAAGCTGGTTTCTGATTCTCAGCAGATGGTAGGGAGTTGGTGGCACTTATCAAGGCAGGGAACAACAGAAGCGGAAGTGGTTTGACAAGGGAATTGAGTTCTAGAGATGTCGTGCTTGAGTCCACTCTGGGCCACTGTTATGGGTCTGGTTGGCATTTGGGAGGCTGTGAATCATGGGCTTAGAAGGTCATTGCATTTTAAAAATGGTGTATTTGGGCACTGTCATCACGAAAGTGACAACTGATGCTTCCTAAGACAGAAAGGGGCAGAGAGGGCTGTCCGGGATGCAGGAAGCATCAACGTTTAAATTGTCTCATTGCTCCCCATCAGTGGCCAACAAGAAGCCGTCCTGTCCCCAGGGGCTCATCACCTTCTCTGACAGACACTGGAGACCAGGGAAGTGCAGGACTACATGGTAAGTACAGGACAATGTCATTGACAAGGCTCTTCAGGAAAACCGTGACAGCGAAAATAGGTGGTTTAGGGACACAATGTTCCAGTTTGATAGTTTCCACAAGAAGCAAATCCAGAGAGTCTTTCAAAGACATTATAAGAGATGAAATGGATGAATTTCTCCATGAAAGCTTGAAAGAACAGCTTCAGAGCTCAAAGAGAGACTGATAGACCTGGGAGTAAGCCACACCTTGAATATGCCCTCCTTCAATGTCTTCAATCCCATTGAGTCTATCTGGGGCAGAGATCCTATGAAAGTCAGATGGTTACCAGTCTATGCAGATGGTGGCCTTTGCCTAACAAGACAGAGGTGAACTGAGCATAAATCCAGAGAGTCTAACCCCCTCACAATGAAGCACAAGCAGACAGCAACTCTGAGAAACGAATTCACAGGACACAGAATATGCCTGTCAATTAAGCAATCAACCCCAGGCTCCTCCACTCTTAGCATCGCCAACCTGTCCACCCTCCTCCGTCTTATCTCATGGCCGAGGCTGTGCTCCTCTTCAGTGTCCCTGGCCCATCAGTCATTTCCTTTCCCACTCCCACATTTTTACGCACCTTCTCTCGATTGCTGCTGCCTCTGGTAACATGCTCAACCCACACTTTCTCCACTTTGCCCTCAACCTACTCCCTTCCTGCTGCTGCTGCTGCTGCTAAGTCACTTCAGTCGTGTCCGACTCTGTGCGACCCCAGAGACGGCAGCCCACCAGGCTCCCCCGTCCCTGGGATTCTCCAGGCAAGAACACTGGATTCGGTTGCCATTTCCTTCTCCAACGCATTAAAGTGAAAAGTGAAAGTGAAATCACTCAGTCATGTCCGACTCCTAGTGACCCCATGGACTGCAGCCCACCAGGCCCCTCTGTCCATGGGATTTTCCAGGCAAGAGTACTGGAGTGGGTTGCCATTGCCTTCTCCGACTCCCTTCTTGAGGTCTCTGGAAAAACTGGACTTTGCTGATTCTCTTGCTTACTATTCACACCTTCAGCAATTTATTGGGTGGTGTCCAGTTAGGTGAGCATTCACAGTCACTGATGGTCCTAAACCCAAGCTCCTGTATTTCTTTGTGATTGGTGCTGGTTATTGGGTTATATCACTGGTATTTCTGGTTCTGGCCAAACCAGATTCTGGATGACTGGGGAATGTTTCCCAATGATTGACTCTGGGTAGTAAAGACCCACCCCACCAACTCTGTCTTCCTGTTTTTGAACATGGTTCTATGAGGATGTAATGCTTGGAACTGTGCAGCTGTCTTGTCAGTAGGAGTCATGAAGTCCTCAGCACAGAACCCTGACACACTGAGCTGCTGGAACATCTCAAAACCACAGACCTTAGGACTCAGGACTGATGTATGAAAAAAAAATGTACCCCAACTTGTAAAGTCACTTCTAATCTGATATTGTTACCATCAGCTAGAAGCATTCCAATTGATGGAGTGTGTGCACTTTTACAGATGAGGAAACTGAGATGCAGTGAACTGTGCAAGACAACACAGCCATGGCACAACTTGAGAGCCTGGATCCAAACTTCGGTCTGACTTTGGAGGCACAGCTGTTCTGGAAACAGCACACCACAGGACAGAATGCCTCCCTGGCAAATGCTGAACACAAACACTGCTCTCTCCCAAGCTGGAATAAGTCCTTCTTTTCTAAAATTATTTCTAAACAACTTTACTGAGATACAATTTATGTAAAATAAACTGTTAAGCTGCACATATTGACAATATTTAATTCAATGAGGTTTGGCAGATTACACACCTGTGAAACAGGCACACAGGAAGATACAGATCACACTTTTCTCACTCCAAGTCTCTTTGTGCCCCCTTTTCAAGCCATACTTGCCTCCACCCCGATTCCCTAGCAACCACTGACGTGTTTCCTGTCACTATAGATTAGTTTGTATTTTCTAGACTTTTATGCAAATGAAACAGACTTAAATGTATGGGGAAAAAATGTGGCTTCTTTCACTCAGCAAGATATCTTTGTGACTCATCTGTGTTATTGCATGTATCAGTAGTTTTTTTTTAATGATGAGTGGAAACAGTGTCAGACTTTATTTTTCTGGGCTCCAAAATCACTGCAGATGGTGACTGCAGCCATGAAATTAAAAGACGCTTACTCCTTGGAAGGAAAGTTATGACCAACCTAGACAGCATATTCAAAAGCAGAGACATTACTTTGCCAACAAAGGTCCGTCTAGTCAAGGCTATGGTTTTTCCTGTGGTCATGTATGGATGTGAGAGTTGGACTGTGAAGAAGGCTGAGCCCCGAAGAATTGATGCTTTTGAACTGTGGTGTTGGAGAAGACTCTTGAGAGTCCCTTGGACTGCAAGGAGATCCAACCAGTCCATTCTGAAGGAGATCAGCCCTGGGATTTCTTTGGAAGGAATGATGCTAAAGCTGGAACTCCAGTACTTTGGCCACCTCATGTGAAGAGTTGACTCATTGGAAAAGACTCTGATGCTGGGAGGGATTGGGGGCAAGAGGAGAAGGGGACGACAGAGGATGAGATGGCTGGATGGCATCACTGACTCAATGGACTTGAGTCTGAGTGAACTCTGGGAGTTGGTGATGGACAGGGAGGCCTGGCGTGCTGTGATTCATGGGGTTGCAAAGAGTCGGACACGACTGAGCGACTGATCTGAGTACCCCATCATAGGAATATACTACATTTTGCTCATTCATTCAGTTATTGATGGGCATTCAGGCTGTTTCTAGTTTTAGTTATTATTACAAATAAGGTACTATGTACAAATTTTGGAGCTTAAGTATGTCTACAACTTTCTTAGGTAAATATTAGGCTGGTGCAAAAGTAATTGTGGTTTTGTGTTGTTGAATTTGCTGCTTGATATTGGAATATATTCTTAAATAAATGTGGTTATGTTGGACATCATTTTAATGTGGATTTCTCACTTTGTGTTTTTTTGATAATGACATTACTTGCTGTTCATTTTACATTTATTTTAGACTATATAAATGATGTTAGACAAAAAGCAAATTCAAGAGACTTTTATTCCAGTTCAAAATGGGTTGTAAAGCAGCAGAGACAACTTGCAACATCAACAACGCATTTGGCCCAGAAACTGCTAATGAATGTACAGTGCAGTGGTGGTTCAAGAAGTTCTGCAAAGGAGACGAGAGCCTTGAAGATAAGAAGCATATTGGTCAACCATCGGAATTTGACAATGACCAATTGAGAGCCATCATTGAAGCTGATCCTCTTATAAACACACAAGAAGTTACAGAAGAACTCAACATCAACCATTCTATAGTCGTTAGGCATTTGAAGAAAATTGGAAAGGTGAAAAAGCTCAATTAAGTGGGTGCTTCATGAGCTGACCACAAAAAAAAACACACAAAACATCATTTTGAAGTGTTGCCCTCTCCTATTCTATGCAACAACAATGAATCATTTTTTGATCGGATTGCAATGTGTGACAAAAGCAGATTTTATATGACAACCAGTGATAACCTTCTCAGTGGCTGGACTGAAAAGAAGCTCCAAAGCACTGCCAAGAGCCAAACTTGACCCAAAAGAAGGTCATGGTCACTGTCTGGTGGCCTGTTACCCTCCTGGTCAGCTACAGTTTTCTGAATCCAGCTAAAGCATTACATAAAAGTACGCTCAGCAAATCGATGAGATGCACCAAAAACTGCAATGCCTGCAGCCAGCATGGGTCAGCAGAATGGGCCCAATTCTTTCCCATGACAATGCCTGATGACAGGTCACACAACCCACACTTCAAAAGCTGAATGAGTTTGACTACGAAGTTTTGCCTCATCTGCCATATTCACCTGACCTCTCACCCACTGACCACCACTTCTTCAAGCGTCTCAACATCTCCCTGTTTGCAGGGAAAACACTTTCACAGCCAGCAGGAGGCAAAAAGTGCTAAGGTCTATCGAATCCCAAAGCATGGGTTTTTATGCTACAGGGACAAACTTATTTCTCATTGGCAAAAGTGCGTTGATTGTAACGGTTCCTATTTTGATTAATAAAGATATGTTTGAGCCTAGATACAATGTTTAAAATTCGTGTTCTGAAACTTCCATTACTTTTTAATCAACCTAATACGTAGGAATAAAACTGCCGTGTCATATGGGGGACTTTCATTTTTTAAGAAATTGTACAGGATTGTACAATCCTAACATGCTTGTACAGGATTTTTGTTTATTCACTACTCACAGAACACTTCTGGTACTTCTGCTCATCAGATATTAGGTTTTTTTTTTTTTCCTCCCCACATGAAACAATTCTGGGAAACGCGCTGGGTGTACTACAATGTGACTCAACTCTGACATTATCTACCTAGATATCAGGTCAAATTCCAAAGGTAAGGTTCATCGCCACAAGACTGCCTCACTGCACTTCAGATGCGAGTCCAGGTCCTTCTGTGCTTCTGACTGATCAGCTCTAAAATGGAGGTTCCCACAATGCCCTTGTCGGGTTCAACAAAATTTGCTATAGGGCTCGTAGAACTCGGGGAAACATTTCACTTACTAGATCACTGGCTTATTCTAAAAAGATATAACTCAGGAACAGCCAGATGAAGAGGTGCACAGGGCAAGGTGCGTGGGAAGGGGCGCACAGCTTCTGTGCTCTCGCGGGTGTGTCACTTCCAGCACCGTCACCTGTCCTTTGGGTTTTCATGGAAACTCTGCTACCTGCTGCTGCTGCTGCTAAATCACTTCAGTCGTGTCTGATTCTGTGCGACCCCATAGACGGCAGCCCACCAGGCTCCCCCGTCCCTGGGATCCTCCAGGCAAGAACACTGGAGTGGGTTGCCATTTCCTTCTCCAATGCATGAAAGTGTAAAGTGAAAGTGAAGTCGCTCAGTTGTGTCCGACTCCTAGCGACCTCATGGACTGCAGCCTACCAGGCCCCTCCGTCCATGGGATTTTCCAGGCAAGAGTACTGGATCGCTTGTGGTGGTTGATGGTGGTTTAGTCGCTAAGTCATGTTCCACTCTTTGCGACCCCATGGACTGTAGCCCACCGGCCTCCTCTGTCAGTAGGATTTCCCAGGCAAGAATACTAGAGTGGGTTGCCATTTCCTCCTCCAGGGGCCCTTCCTGACCCAGGGATTAAATCCAGGTCTCTAGCATTGCAGATAGATTCTTCGCTGTCTGAGCCTCAGGAAGCCCCAAAACATCATTTGCTGGTGATTAATTCAGTCTGCAGCCTCCTGGCCCTCCCCTGAGGATGGGGCATGGGCCTGAAAGTTCCCACCTTCTAATCTGGTTCCCTGGGCAACCAGTTCCAATCTATCGATTTCTAAAAGTTGCCTCATTAGACAGTTCAGTCCAGTCACTCAGTCGTGTCCAACTCTTTGAGACCCCATGGACTGCAGCATGCCAGGCTTCCCTGTCCATCACCAACTCCCAGAGCTTGTTCAAACTCATGTCCATTGAGTTGGTGATGCCATCCAACCATCTCATTCTCTGTTGTCCCCTTCTTTTCCTGCCTTCAATCTTTTCCAGCATCAGGGTCTTTTCAAATGAATCAGTTCTTCACATAAGGTGGCCAAAGTATTGGAGCTTCAGCATCAGTCCTTCCAATGAATATTTAGGACTGATTTCCTTTAGGATTGACTCGTTTGATCTCCTTGCAGTCAAAGGAACTCAAGAATCTTCTCCAATACCACAGTTCTAAAGCATCAATTTTTCAGCACTCAGCTTTCTTTATTGTCCAACTCTCACATCCATACCTGACTACTGGAAAAACCATAGCTTTGACTAGATGGACCTTTGTTGGCAAAGTAATATCTCTGCTTTTTAATATGCTGTCTAGGTTGGTCATAGGTTTTCTTCCAAGGAGCAAGTGTCTTTTAATTTCATGGCTGCAGTCACCATGAGCAGTGATTTTGGAGCTCAAGAAAATAAAGTCTCCCTGTTTCCATTGTTTCCCCACCTATTTGCCATGAAGCGATGGGACTGGATGCCATGATCTTAGTTTTCTGAATGTTGAGCTTTAAGCCAACTTTTTCACTCTCCTCTTTCACTTTCATCAAGGAATCCTTCTCTCTCTGCATTTAAGAAATTCCAAGGGTTTTAGGAACTTTGCTTGGGACAGGGATGAAGACCAAAAGTATATTTCTTATTATGAATCACAGTATCACAAGAGTTGTACCGAAGTCTCACTAACATTTGGTGTTGTCAACCTTTTACCCTTTCAGCAATTTTACTTAGTGACAGATAGCACTGCACTCTAGTTTTAAGTTATACTTCCAGGTGGGCTGTGATGGTGAGCATTTTTCATGTGTTTATTAGCCTTTCATATATTTTAAGTGTCTGTTCAAATATTTCATCCATCTTTTTTAGTAACCTTTTTAAAATTGAGTTGTAACAGTTCCTTACATATTCTGGATACAACTATGCTGCAAATGTATCATTCCAGTATATAGCTTGCCTTCTGATTTCTTAGTAATGTCTTTTGAACAGCAGAATCTTTTAAAAGTTCAGTTTGGTGATATTTTGTATTTGCTGAGAGTTTGGAATTTGTAAACTTCTATCTTTTACCAAATATGGCAAGTTGCTGGCTTTAGAGTCTTCAAATATTTTTTTGTTCCATGAGTCCCCTTTTGGGGACTCATATTACTTACAAGCCCCTGATACTGGGAAAGACTGAGGGCAGAAGGATAAGAGGGCATCAGAGGATGAAATGGCTGGATGCATCACCAATGCAATGGACATGAACTTGGGCGCACTTCGGGAGATGGTGAGGGACAGAAAGGCCTGGCATGCTGCAGGACAAGGGGTTGCAACGAGCTGGACACAACTGGGTGAATAGCATTACCTGTATGGGGGCTTTCTTGGTGGCTCAGACGATAAAGCGGAGAAGGCAATGGCAACCCACTCCAGTACTCTTGCCTGGAAAATCCCATGGATGGAGGAGCCTGGTGGGCTGCAGTACATGGGGTCGATACAAGTCGGACACGACTTCACTTTCACTTTCACTTTTCACTTTCATGCACTGGAGGAGGAAATGGCAACCTTCTCCATAGTTCTTGCCTGGAGAATCCCAGGGACGGGGGAGCCTGGTGGGCTGCCGTCTATGGGGTCACACAGAGTCGGACACGACTGAAGCGACTTAGCAGCAGCAGCAGCAGCAGATGATAAAGAATCTGCTATATTTGCTTCCCTGGTGGCATAGAGGTAAAGAATCTGCCTGCCAATGTAGGAGACACAGGTTCAATTCTTGGGCTGGGAAGATCCCCTGGAGAAGGAAATGGCAACCCACTCCAGTATTCTTGTCTGGAAGATTTCATGGACACAAGAGCCTGGCAGGCTACAAGTTCATGGGGTCACAGAGAGTTGGATACAACTGAGCACACACACACTTTACCCGTATATTAGACCTTTTGACATTGTCCCACAGGCCCCTGAGGCTTTTTTCCAAACTTTTTTTTCTTTTATTTATTTTATTCAATATTTATTTATTTAGCTGTGCTGGGTCTCAGTTGTGGTATGAAGGAGCTGGTTTCCTGCACAGGTATAGAACCTGGTCCCCCTGCATTGGAAGCATGGCATCTTATTGACTGGACCACCAGGCAAGTTCCTTCTTTAAGCTGGGTGATTTCTATTCACCTATCTTCATGTTCATCCATTCCATTCTGATATTAAGCCCATTCAGGAAATTTTAAAATTTCAGATATTGTTTTTTGATTCAGAAATTTCCATTTGATTATTTTTATACATTTTATTTCTTAGATGAGATATCCTTTATGTCAATTCATTATAAGCATATTTTTTACTTTTTAGCATTGTTTTCATAGCTGCTTTGTTGCCCCAGTGTGATAATTCCAACATTTGGGATATCTTGGGATTGACTGCTTTTTCTTTTGAGAGTGGCTCACATTTTCTTGTTTTTGTTTGCTTTTTGAACATCATGTGATTTGGATTGCATCCTGGGAATTGTGCATGTTAAACTGTGGAGACTTGGGATTCTGTTATATTCCTCTAAAGAATGTTGAGGCTTTTGCTTTAGCTGGCTGTTAACTTGATTAGACTCAAATGGTAAGTTCTTTTTTGATTGCCCATAGCAGCAGTTCAAATAGCAGTTCAATTCTTTAAGCTTCTGCTGCTCAATCTGTACAGTTCATGTATTCTTAGAGTTAAGCCAGAGATTTGCATGAAGTTCACGTAGAAAATCAGGAGATTAAGATTACCATCCCCAGCTGTCTGGGATTCTTCACTCTCCAGTGACCTGGGCTTCCTCCCTGGCGTCTCTGGTCAAATAGATGGTAGGTTTGGGAGAAACCTTTATCCATCTCAGCTGACTGCTCTACAACTGTGGTTAACCCTCAGGGCAAAGTGAAGGGGGGAGAGGGAAAATTCTGAGCTCCCTGCTTCTGTTCATGCTCCAAATGACCAAGAAGGATCTTTAAGTTCATAGTTATCTGCAGAAGGACTGGTCTGTGGGAACTAAACCACTCAGCTCTGAGTAAAGCTCATTCCTTTTTCTATTTCTTCAGTGTGGACCAGTCTGAACTTGAAAAAAAAAAAAAAAAGAATTCCTCTTCACCCCTTCTGTGACTTCCATCTGTCTTTTCCTGTGCTGAAACAAAGATGTTCCCTAAAGGTCTATTTTAAGGTTGTGACCTTAAGGCTCTTCCAGGACTGCTAAATTTTCTCAGGAATCTCATTCATTCACATAACCTTTCTGGGAAGCACTTCCACAATGCATTTTTCACTTCTTTTGAGGCCCTCACTTGGATTTCCAGCCCTCTCTTTTCCCATATAACCTTTGGTCTGGAATCAGTCCCTTCTCTGGGCTCACCTGCTTTTTTAACGGTACAGTATTTGTTCAGTAAACAGGACTTAGAATTACTAAGTCAGGGACACTTCTCTTTTTACTCCCAATTTCTTCACTTTGAGTGGAGAACCAAAGATAACACTGATATTGTTATTCACTGACCTGTTGTTGATAATACCTAACTTTAAGGACAATCCCAAAAGAACTACCACAAGACTTGGGAATATGGCCTCTTCTCCTTCCTTCCCTGTATTGAGTGTTGATGTATTACATGAATACATACAATATTGATGTCACTATCAGTATTGCTATACATCTTATTCCACATTCATTGCTAAGTCCTTATTGAGCAGCTGCTCTGTCCCAGGCAGGGTTCTAAGCATTGGGAAGAATGGCCAATGAGATGGACAAGGTCCTTCCTTGCATTCTGGGTGGGGGTGGCTGGTACACATAAAGATCATGGAAAAACAAGCACAGTTCTTAGTGATATGCTATGAAGAAAATAAATGAGCGGGGGAGGCGATGCCTGTGGCGGATAAGGAGCACAACGACAGACAGGTGAGGAAAGAAGGACATTCTGAGGACTTCTGAGCTGAAGCCCCAAAGGACAGGAAGCCAGTTCCCATCAGAGGAGACAGCAAGAGCACAGGGCAGTGGGGCTGTCAGCAAGAGCAAGGGGGCGGAGCCGAGAGGTGGGGCGGGGCAAAGGGGGCGGGGCCTGGGAAGTCACAGGAAGGAGTCCGAACTTCGTTCTAAATGAGATGCAAAGCCCCTTTAAGGAAGAAAATTATTTTTGAAGACAAATATCAGAACAGAAAAATAAAAGGTAATTTCTGAATATTCACATTTAATGAAACTTATTTACAGAGTTTTTTATTTAACTTCTATAGTTCCTTTGGGTTTTATCCAAAGAAAAAAACCAATCTGAACATATATATTTTTCTGTGTGTGTGTAGTCACTAATGAAAATCCATTGACGGAAAAAGAGAATTTAGTCACTAAAATGTTTTCTAGAAAGATGCTAGAGGTCATTTATTAATCCAAGAAAAAATTCCTTCATTTTGTGTGTATATAAATATACCTAAAGAGCTCTCCAATGGCATTAAGACAGTATTTTCTGAAGTTATAAAAAAAAAAAATCAATATTACCTGTCAAGTACTATCTCTTGCATGTGCAACCAAAACCGCTAAGGTTATCTGAACAAGAAATCCGTGGCATCTATTACAGAGAGCTTTTAATAGAACTTGCCTTGACAATTTATTCCTAAATCTTCTTTTTTTCACTTAGCTCAATACAGTATTGCCACTTAATTTCACAACTGCAAAAGGCTGTTTTAGACACTACTTGGGGAATAAGTACTAAGGGTTCAAGTAAATGCAAGTGATGTTTTTGCTACCTTTTCTCAAAAGATTTCACATTAGAGAACAGACTGTAATATTAAATTGTATTATGTATATATAGATTTATAACTCAGTATCTTTTGCAGGTTCAGCTCACTTCAGTTGCTCAGTTGTGTCCGACTCTTTGCAACCCCATGAATTGCAGCACGCTGGGCCTCCCTGTCCATCACCAACTCCTGGAGTTCACTCAGACTCATGTCCATCGAGTCAGTGATGCCATCCAGCCATCTCATCCTCTGTCGTCCCCTTCTCCTCCTGCCTCCAATCCCTCCCAGCATCAGGGTCTTTTCCAACGAGTCAACTCTTCGCATGAGGTGGCCAAAGTATTGGAGTTTCAGCTTCAGCATCAGTCCTTCCAATGAACACCCAGGACTGATCTCCTTTAGGATGGACTGGTTGGATCTTCTTGCAGTCCAAGGGACTCCCAAGAGTCTTCTACAACACCACAGTTTAAAAGCATCAATTCTTTGGCACTCAGTTTTCTTCACAGTCCACTCTCACATCCATACATGACTACTGGGAAAACCATAGCCTTGACTAGACGGACCTTTGTTGGCAAAGTAATGTCTCTGCTTTTTAATATGCTATCTAGGTTGGTCATCACTTTCCTTCCAAGGACTAAGTGTCTTTTAATTTCATGGCTGCAATCACCATCTGCAGTGATTTTGGAGCCCCCCAAAATAAACTCTGACACTGTTTCCACTGTTTCCCCATCTATTTCCCATGAAGTGATGGGACCAGATGCCATGATCTTCGTTTTCTGAATGTTGAGCTTTAAGCCAAGTTTTTCACTCTCCACTTTTACTTTCATCAAGAGGCTATTTAGTTCCTCTTGGGGACTTTCCAGGTGGCTCAGGGGTAAAGAATCTGCCTGCCGATGCAGGATATGCCAGAGACGTGGGTTTGATTCCTGGGTCAGGAAGATTCCTTGGACGAGGAAATGGCAATCCACTCCAGTATTCTTGCCTGGAAAATCCCGTGGACAGAGGAGCCTGGTGGACTGCAGTCCATGGGGTCACAAAGAGTCAGACACAACTGAGTGACTGAGCATGCACACAAGATAAACGGTCCTAGTTTTGTTTTTTATAGTTGCTATGAACGTTGTTGTTTGGTCGCTCAGTCATGTCCAACTCTTTGCGACCCCATGGACTGCAGCATGCCAGGCTTCCCTGTCCTTCACCATGTATCCTTTTAAAAACATTTTATTGGAGCATAGTTGATTTACAATGTTGTGTTAGTTTCTGCCATACAGTAAAGTGAATCAGTTACATGTATACATATGTCCACTCTTTTTTAGATTCTTTTCCCAGTCCTTGTTATTAATCTCAATTGACATGAATTTGGCCAAACTCTGGGAGACAGTGAAGGACAGGGGAGCCTGGAGTCCTTGGGGGACTGCAGTCCATGGGGGTCTTAAAGAGTCAGACACGACTTAGTGACTGAATCACCACAAGTTATTCAGGCTTAAAACTTGAGTCTATTAGGGACTATCTTGGAATACTGAAAGTCAAGACATCATGAAATACTCCAGGAAATTTACCACATCCCCCCGTCCCCACTCTTCCCTCCAACTGGAGGGGACACATGACTGAAGACTTGAGATGAACTTATTTATTGTAAAAAGCAAATATGGTTAAAATGATCATCTCTCCACCTGTGGTCCACAAACCCACTCCTGAGTCTTGACAACCTGATTCTAGATCACTGTAAATATCCTTCTTCCTTTAGCAGTCCCTTATTTCTTTTCCAATTAAAATCATTAATTGAAGAAGGGAGCCCTGAGAGAGCAGCTGGTTTCCTATCCCCTGGAGTGGGAACTTGAACAAGGAAGGAAGCATCACAAGCTGAAGCATCTACTGGTGTGGCCAGAGCTATGTCCTGTGGCCCATTATGGTTCAGTTCAGCTTTTTAGTTTCCTCCAGTGAAAATTCTCTGCCTGGAACAACCTGTTCCTTGGACAGGCTTTTGCCACCCTGAACCTGGTGTCAGAGAAGGGGCTTCTGGGCCCTGCTCAGGCTTTGCAAACCTTGGGATGAAGTCCCAGAGCCTCTGACTAACACTGAGTGCTGAATATTGACTACTGCCAAATGCAGGTACAAAGCTGTCACTTGTGAAAAATGTTTTCCAGGAAAGAGGACAGTGTTGGGGAACACAGGCTCAGCAGCTGGACTGCTTACACTTCAATCTTGACTTGCCCACTGTGACCTTGGCCAAGTGGTCCCACTACTCTGAGCCAAAGGACTTAAAACAGTACTTAGCACATAATCAACAATCAAAACCATGGCATTTATGATCATGGTGTGTTTTATTATTTATCATGGCATAAGGCACTTTTAAAGAAATATATCTCTTTTTAAAAGGAAAAGGAATCATAAGTGAACACACTGGTAATTATCAACTATCAGACTGATAATACTTTCCTAACTCCTTTCTGAACCTAACACCATTGGAAAATAATGCTGTTTGGCATACATACCGAGGAAACCAGAATTGAAGGAGACACGTGTACCCTAATCTTCATTGCAGCACTGTTTACAATAGCCAGAACATGGAAGCAACCTAGATGTCCATCGGCAGATGCATGGATAAGAAAGCTGTGGTACATATACACAATGGAATATTACTCAGCCATTAAAAAGAATGCATTTGAATCAGTTCTAATGAGGTGGATGAAACTGGAACCTATTATACAGAGTGAAGTAAGTCAGAAAGAAAAACACCAATACAGTATATTAATGCATATATATGGAATTTAGAAAGATGGTAACGATGACCCTATATGCGAGACAGCAAAAGAGACACAGATGTAGAGAACAGACTTTTGGACTCTGCGGAAGAAAGCGAGGGTGGGATGATTTGAGAGAATAGCATTGAAACATGTATATTATCATATGTGAAATAGATCGCCATTCCAGGTTCAATGCAAGAAGCAAGGTGCTCAGGGCTGGTGCACTGGGATGACCCTGAGGGATGGGATGGGGAGAGAGGGGGGAGGGAGGGTCAGGATGGGGAATACATGTACACCCATGGCTGATTCATGTGAATGTATGGCAAAAACCACCACAATATTGTAAAGTAATTATCCTCCAATTAAAACAAAACAAACAAAAAAAAAAAGTAAAAAAAAAAAATTTAATAATAAAAAATGGAGATGTCATAGGATTCCCTCTTAGTATATTCTTGCTGTGTATTGAGTCAATTACCTTCCTTATTAGGTTTCTGGAAAAGGAGATCTAGAAGTTTCATTTCCATTGCTTTGAATTATTTCCATATCCTTTCCCAAACCTAAGTGCTACAGTCTAGAGTATTTCTTACAGGTGACATGACAAGGCATCTCCATTAGCCCTTGGTGATGAACTCTCCCCAGTTGCCCGCAGAAACCCCGAATCTGCATTGATGACTCCAGTTCACAAGTTACGACATCCCAGGCCTCAGAAACCAAGGCTTACTGGTTACACCTCTTCCTGAATTCCTCTTCTTGATTTCTTCTAGCCACATTAGTTGTAAAGAAAGATCAACACAAGGCAAGAATGCAGCAGAACTCTTAAATAGGAGCATACTAATTTTGAAAATTTTTAATTTTCTTGCCACATAACAATGAGCTATGGTGTCACCAATCTGGAGTATAATTAACTTCTTGTCTTTTGTTCCTTATGAATTTACATATCCAATTATCTTTCTCTTTAATTTCTCATGGTTTTGCTACATTGACTGAAACTTTTCAACAAGAAAGGCATTTAATTTAATGGACTTTGCAGTTCATTTGTAACCAGTTTTTTTTTTTTTTTTTTTTAGGATGACTGAATGCTACTGTGTAACACTGTGAAGTTTTCCTTCACAGGAAAACAGGCAGGATGGTGAGTACCCAGGTTCCTGGTCCACCAGGACATCTGCTGAAAAAGATGTGGATGGACTAACGCAGTGGTCAGGAGCAGCGGAGAAGTAGATTAAACAAAGAGAACATTGATTTTAACCCATCCATGCTCCTTGATCAAGGCACCAGTGAGCGCATTTAATCAAAGTTGGTGCCAATTTAGATAACGTGGCTGAAACCACTGTTTTTGCCCCAGAGTAATTTACACTTGGTTTCTGGAGAACTCTGCATCAGCTCCCATGTTTTCTGTGAAAGCAGAGCTAAGGATCTCATAAACAGAGGATGATTCCCATCATAGGAGAATGTCCACATGCAGAGGGAGTTGCTGCAGCAGTGAATGAGAGGGAATCAGGTGTGCCACCCTTGACTGCAGAGATGGACCTTCAAGGGCTCCATTCTAGACTCTGTGGTGAGGTTTTCAAATACGGACAATTTATGGCTTCCCAGGTGGCTCTTGCCTGGACAATTCCATGGACAGGGGCGCGTGGATCACAAAGAGTCAGACGTGACTAAGTGACTGAGCACACTGAGGTGCAAAGGTGACTTTTCTAGCTGCCAAGAAGGTAAACTCAACATTTGACCTGTATCAACTTCATCACTGGTCCCAGACTTTCACAGCAAATGTCAGCTATTCGGCTCCTTATTAAGATGAGTCTGCAGCTCTAGTCATGGGACATGGTGATTTGTTTTGTTAGGAAGGAAAAGAGATGACCTGCATTTTGCTTAACATTTTGGGAGTCCTGACCACAGTTTATTATAATCAGATGCAGTTTGCGCAAAGGATCATCAGAGATCACACTTGGATGTCAAGGTGCGACTGAAGTTGATAGGTAGACATTTACCAAAGGCTGCCAGAAAACCATCTAATGAAGAGCAGAGTTGAGAAACACATCATTAGGAGAACACATTTAATCACCTATGCAGGGATATTCTAATAGTATCATTTATTCTTCATTTCCAGGCTCCTCCCTCCTTTCTTTTGTAAAGGGAGGGCCGTTCCATTTAAGTATCATTTAGGGCAGGACCCAGCTCTCTGATTTAAGCAGAAGGACATGAATTCACAAATCTGTCTGGAATACTTTTTTTTTATTTCAATAAGGGGTCGTATGCAGCTACTGTTTCTAACAAAATGAAAAAAAAAAAACAGTAGAAGTGAAAAGTAAATCAATCATAATCGGCGATTAGTTTTCCTTCAACAGATCCATCAGATCGTCTTCTATTCCCTTCTCACTCAGCTCATCTAGGCTGTAGTATCGGTGGGTGATTTTCTCAGCGGTGACCACTACGACTCGGAGCCCGTGGGTATCTGTGCCCAGCTGGCACCCGATGGCGGAGGACACCACCATGTCGAGGTTCCGGTAGGTGCCCCCAGCATTCCTGTGGTAGTGGCCTGAGAACACAGCCTTGACACCTGCAGGGGAGGGAGAGAACATTAGGGGGCCAAGGATTTCCACTGAGATAACCGGGGGGCTCCAAGGGTTTCTTCTGTGAACAGCGGCACATTATTAATTATAATACATGATATTATTCAGCATTATATAATAAATACAAAGGTGGCATATGTGACATCTAGAATCTTTCCAAGGGGAACTCAGTACACAATACATTATTCACCTGTTTGTCATGACTCACACAGGAAAGTACTAGGGCACAAGGAGGAGTATGTACATGTGCTCAGCCACGTCTAACTCTTCATGACCCCATGGACTGTAGCCCGCCAGGCCCCTCTGTCCACGCAATTCTCCAGCAAGGATACTGGAGTGGATTGCCATTTCCTACTCCAGGAGATCTTCCCGACTCAGGGATTGAACCTGTGTCTTTTGTGTCTCTTGCATTGGCAGGCAGATTCTTTGCCACTGAGCCACCAGGGAAGCCCCAAGGAACAAGGAAAGAGAGGGTGATAAGGTGAATGACTTTGAGAGAGATGAAGGAAACCTGAGGCCTACATAAACAGCCACAGGAGGCGGAAGGCACATGTCCATGAAAAACAGCGTTTATGGAGTTCTAATCAAGACAGCACAGCAAGGTCAACATTTAATGTATCGCTTCCTCTCCAACCTAAGAGCTGCGATAGGTGAAATACAGAAAAAGAAACCAAAGGACAGATGTAGCCTTCAAAACCAAAATAAACAGTTCTAGCGACCAGAAAAAAAAGCAGAAAGACAGAGTAGTGAGTGGGAGCTGAGCTCTTATAATTGAGACTGAAAGCACTTTCTCTGAGAGAAGGAAATAAAGGTTGGCTCCTGGTGGAAACAGGGAAGCCTCAATACCTCCATTTATGGAAGGAGATTGGAGAAGGCAATGGCACCCCAATCCAGTACTCTTGCCTGGAAAATCCCATGGATGGAGGAACCTGGTAGGCTGCAGTCCATGGGGTCGCTCAGAGTCGGACACGACTGAGCGTCTTCACTCTCACTTTTCACTTTCATGCACTGGAGAAGGAAATGGCAACCCACTCCAGTGTTCTTGTCTGGAGAATCCCAGGGACGGGGGAGCCTGGTGGGCTGCCGTCTATGGGGTCGCACAGAGTTGGACATGACTGAAGCGACTTAGCAGCAGCAGCAGCAGCAGCAGCAGCAGCATGGAAGGAGATTGAAGGAAACCTCTGCTGCCCTGTGCCAGGGCAGTGCTGGGCTGGTGTGGTTAACAAGCACTCCAAAAACAAAAAGAGGCTTGACTTGTAAAGAGTCAGACATGACTTAGCGACTGAACAACAACAACAAGATAGATAGTCGAACTATGTGTAACTTTGTTCTGTATTTTCCATGTCTCTTGTAAATATGTTATCACACTTTCATAATTTTAGAAATAAGAAAAAATAGGCAAAAAAAAAAAAAAAGAAAAAAAATTATGTCTTCCTTCCACCACCACACACACAAAAGAAACTGGTAAGTATTGAGTATGTTGAGTATTACCTTTGCTTCTTAATATAATTTATTTAATGATGAGTTCATATAATTAAATTGTAGTAATGGCTTTTAACAACCAACTCATATAGCTCCTTAACATTTAATCACTGGTTTTCCTGTGCTGGTAGGAGGTGTCTCCAGCCCAGCAGTGGGTGAAGGCTGACTGCAACCCGTGGACCTAAGGAGGGAAGACAGACACAGGCTCAGGTCAAGGAACCAAAACGTGTTTCCCCAGGATGACTGTGGGACCAGGACTTTAAAGCACTATTATAAAGCCTGGTCCCAGATGGATACTTTTGGGGTAGAAGTAACCAAAACCACTGGACAGAGAGAAGTTAGTCAAGAGGAAAGTTAGGGGAAAACAGAACTTCAAAATACTTCTTACTCAAATTGAACCTGAAATAAAAAATCCTCCCAGCCATGAATATCTCATGCTAAGTAACAAACTCTTCAATCAGGGACATGAATTCACGTCATAGGAAATCAATGATATCAACAGTCTGGAAAATATTTAAAATAAATATTTGGCTATCAAATATTCTCAATAAAGGACTAATATCTGTAAAAAAGAACAAGATGTTATGAAACAAAACAGGCCTGAATTGAATAAGAATAGTTGGTAATGAAAATTTAGAAATGGTGAACATAAAAGTTAAAGTTTTAAAACAAAACTCTCAATAAATTGGATAAGTTGTAGACTAGACACTCATCAGACAGGGCATTGGTGAGTGAAAAGGAAGAACTGAGGAGCTGAATCAGAAAACAACACAGGGACCCAGACTCAAGTGATATGAATGAGCAATTCAAAGAACCTAAAGGATGGGTTAAGAGGCATCAGTGAATGCTTAAGAGGAAATGGAACAGAAGAAAGGAGGCAATAAGAGTAAGAACAATTTGAAGAAATAATAGTTGGGAATTTTCCAGAAAGGAGGAACATATGGGTTTTCAAAAAAAATGCTACTAAGTAGGATAAATAAAATCAATTCATACTGACATATGTCATGGTAAAATTATGGAGCATCAAAAAGAAAAGTTTTCAAAAGATATCATGGCAAAAATATAAAGGAATGACAATTAGACAGGTAGCAGGCATCTCAATCATAAAAGAACCAGGGAGTAATACCTTCAAAATGCTTAGGGCAAGTAACTGTGAAGTCAATTTTTTTACCTAGCTAAACCATCGTTCAAATTTAAGGGCTTTTAAATAGATACTTGTTTGTACATATAAAGACTAAGAGTCTACCACTTCTCAAAACATTATGCTAAGTTAAGAAATGTCTAGAATGGGCATATCCATAGTGAAAGAAAGCGCACTAGAGGTTGCTGGAGGAAGAGGGGAAAGAAGGAATGGGGGTGACTGCTAACAAGCACAGAGTTTCTTTGCAGAATGGTAAAAGTGGTCTGGAATTAAGACAGTGGCAACGGTGGCACAGTTCTGTGAATATATCAAGACCGCTGAATTCTGTAGTAACTTTTACTGAATTTTTTGAGTCCCTTGGACTGCAAGGAGATCAAACCTGTCAATCCTAAAGGACATCAACCCTGAATATTCATTGGAAGGACTGATGCTGAAGCTCCAATACTTTGGCCATCTGATGTGAAGAGCCGATTCATTGGAAAAGACCCTGATGCTGGGAAAGATTGAGGGCAGAAGGAGAAGGGGGCGACAGAGGATGAGATGGTTGGATGGCATCACCAACTCGATGAACATGAGTTTGAGCAAACTCTGGGAGATGGTGAAGAACAGGGAAGCCTGGCATGCAGACAGGGTCGCAAAGATTCGGACATAGCAGCTGAACAACATGATTGGGATTAAAACAGTAATTGACCTCTGTGATCATAACTATGGCATGAGAAAAACATCATAGATCCCAACAGACCTTTTAACATCATGGCTGCAGTCACCATCCACAGTGATTTTGGAGCCCAAGAAAAGAAAACCTGTCACTGCTTCCACTTTTTCCCCTTCTATTTGCCAATAGATGTTCTATAAAATACTTGACCAGTACTTCCCAAAACTGTAAAGGTCATCAAAAACACGGAAAGTCTAAGAAATGGTCACAGGAAGAGGCATCCATACCATGGAACACTACTCAGCAACGAAAAGGAATCAGCTACTGAGAGATGCAATGTCTTGAATGGATATCAAGGAAATTTCACTGATCTAAAAAAAAGCCAACTCAAAAGGTTCCGTATTGTATGATTCCATTTATCTAATTCTTTCTTTCTTTCTTTGGCTGTGCTGGGTCTTCGTTGCAGCACATGGGATCTTTAGCTGCGGCATGCAGGATCTAGTTCCCTGACCAGGGAGTGAATCCAGGCCCCCTGCATTGGAAGGGCAGAGTCTTAGCCACCGGAGCACTAGGGAAGTCCCCACTTCCATTACATTCTTAAGGTGACAATATTACAGATATGGTTGCTAGGAGTTAGGGCCAGGGGTGCAGGGGGGTTGGGTATGGGTGTGGCTACAGGAGGGATCCTCATGGTGAAGGAATTATTCTGCATTTGACAATGATTCCGGAAAGCATGACAAAAACATGATCCAAATGTTGAGCCCTGCTCATTCGTAGAGGTCTGGGAAACTGAACGGAGCCCTGCAGACTACAGCCACTCTCCTGCAGTAGAACTGAGACCCACCTGGGGGTAGGTGGGGCTGTCTGCCCGCCGGGGCCCGCAGCTAGGGATGGAAAGAAAGGTGACCCAGGTTTCCCTGCTTAAAACAGCCAAGGGTGGGGAGACAGCTATTTCCACTGACTGTTATTAAGATGCAAACGGATACAACTCATTTCAGAGGGTAAATAGGTGCAACTGGGTTCTCACATTCTGTTGTGCATTCCCCTAGACCAATGCCAACATTTTCACATAAACATATCCTTTGGAAATACCAGAGAAGAGCCCATAGGTGTAGGTGTGTTGTGTCTGTGGTCATAAATACAGAGTGTGCACAGAGGCATTATTTATAATATTCATTTACAGGAGACTGGATAAATTATAGTACATGTATTTTTCTTAAAAAAAAAAAAGAGGTAGATTTACATACACCAGTGTTGAAAGGCACCAAATATATTATTAAGTATGAACAGCAAGATGTAAAAAAGTTGTGTGGTCTTGTTTTTGTAAAATAAAGACAACGTCCATATGTAAAACAGATACCTAGTGGGAAGTTGCTATAACACAGGGAGCTCAACCTGGTGCTCTGTGGTGACCTAGAAGGGTGGGAGGGAGGCTCAAGAGAAAGAGTTCTGTATATATGTACACACACACACACACACACACACACACAGCTGACTCCCGTTGTTTTATGGCAGAAACCAACACAACACTGTAAAGCAATTACTCTCCAACTAAAAAAGAAAAAGGCAATGTCCGTTTGAGAGCGTGTGTGTGCGTGTGTTTGTATCCTCAGCTTAATGGGGGACAAACACACTAAACTCACACGGGTGGTTTCACAGCCAGGCTAGTGGGGGGCGGGGTTAGCAAGGGGGGAGGCACCACTTTTTATGTTTTCATTATTGTAATGTTTGCAGTGATGACTTGACCTGGCGATCCCAAGCCAACATCGAGGTGACATGGACCAGGAAAGGAGGACAGGAGGGACAGAGCCGTGTGGCTAAAAGCTGCAGCTGGAACCGTATCACTGAGCACGTGAACAGCTCCTGACCACGCAGGCTGGAGGGCTGTGAAAATGCCTGCCTGCTCCACTGCGCTCCTGGGGTTTCCGAGCCTTATGGTCTGTGCTGTCGGAAGTCCCAGTGGGAGTGTGTGCAATTAGACCCACCTTGGGGAGCTCCTAATGGCCAGTCGGAAAGCACTTAGTATTATTATTTTGTTGTCTGCTAAATTATGTTTATGAAATTTGGCTCTTAATGCCTAATTCCTAGTTGCAAACTGTACTATTCTAGAAGGAATGCTTGGCAATTTTGAAAGCAGCTTGCATTAGCCATAATTAGCTGTAAAAACTCACTTATGTTTAAATTTCACGCTGTACTTATTGGCATTTGCAGAGACAGGAGCATTAACAGAGACCGTACAAGTGGCCAGCAGAGCTTTCAGAACGGGCGTCGGCGGGCTGTGGACAGCTGGGTTTCTCCACCACCAGCGAATCCCATCCATTCTCCACCCCAGGCCCCCGAGTGCTCGTCGTTTATTGTTAATGTCCCGAGTCACAGAAAATGTGACCAAATGAGGATTTTTAGGTGAGCAAAGATGCCAAAGGGGACCAGAAATAAAGATTTTGAAAGAGACTGTTAGCAAGCAGAGCAATTGTGTTCAGACCCTTCTCATTTCTGGTAAAAGGGATCTCATTCCATTACAATAAAGAAAGACCTTGGTATTTGCATCCTGAAAAGGCACTGAGGCAATGACCATTTGATAAATTACAAAGGGACATCAGGCAAGAGGCTAAAGTCTGTCTCAAAGTAAGGACATACAATTGACTCTCCACTCTGCTGGGTACTGGTGTGGACTTCTAGGCTCTGCGACATTCCCGGTTGGCCCAGAGATGAGATTCAGGTGGGAAGAGCGGGAGCCTCTTATTGGGATGGAACAGGAACCAGGAGTCTGGCATTTGGTACTGGAAGTTTCTGGGTCTATTCCCCACCTCCTGGGAAGTCCAGGAGTTTTGAACCCCCCTCATGCCTCCCGGTTCCGTCCCAAGTAAGAGCAGACACTGAGGCAGAGTGGGTGGAGGGAGGCCTGGAAGGGCAGGACTTGAAGGACTTTTCACCCAACATCTCGTTGAATCCTCCCAATAGACCTCTGTCCTGGGCAGGGGACACAGAAGTCATTCCCATTTTACAGATGAGAAGACTGAGGCATGGAGAAGTTAAGGAACTAAGGCAAAGGGACTGGGTTAGAAAATAGGGCAGCCAGGATCAGAACCCAGGTACTCAGATGCCAGAGTCCAAGCCTGCAGACTTGGGTTCTGCCCTTGGGGATCTTGGGCCACTTACTGACCTTGGTGAACCTCGACTTCCTCACCTGTAAGAGAATAATGACACCTGTCTCATCAGTGACAGAGAGGTTTGGATAAGGGCATAGATGCCGACCCTTTTGCGACCCCATGG
Organism: Bos taurus; assembly: GCF_002263795.3. Classification (NCBI taxonomy): domain Eukaryota; kingdom Metazoa; phylum Chordata; class Mammalia; order Artiodactyla; family Bovidae; genus Bos; species Bos taurus. The sequence continues at coordinate 11,400,777 of NC_037352.1, forward strand.
ACTGTAGCCCACCAGGCTCCTCTGTCCGTGGAGCACTCGGTAAACAGTGAGTGCTCCCCATCTCTCCCGAGAGGCCCCTCCTGGAGAGGGACACAGACACAACCAGCTTGGCCTGGTAATGTGCAGGCCTTGTCTGAGTTACTTCTGCCACCAGGACCTGTATGAAGTCCGAGCCATCTCGGTTTGGTATTAGCTTTTGATGGGGACACATTGATTCACAATTCGATGCAGGTTAAGGAATGTGTTAATAAATCATGGTTTCCCTGACAAGGGGATTGATTTTAGCGGTGTTTTCTAGAGTTGGGCAGAATTTCCATTCGGCCGTTCATCAGTCATCTGTGGCCGACATGGCTCTGTGGTTCCTTAATTGAGTATTATGTATAGATTGTTTTTGAATTATGAACTGCTGTAAGGCGATGACAAGCATCTTCTTAAATTACCACCAGAGGAAGAACTCCTGGCCAAGACAGCCCCTACATCAGGAGGAAGCCTTCCGTGGCATTAGCTTCGTATTTATTTCTCCATGGTATCAGGTCATAAAGATGCTATAAAGGCTATTTTTAAGCTGCCCTGATTCAAGTTCATTTCAAATCAATCAGAGGATTAGGAGGCAACCTCCATATAATTTAATATTCTCATTAATATCAGAAACTTGCCTCGAATCAATCAGGAAATCAGGGATGCACCCCGGTAACAATTTTGGTATTAAAAATGGACTTCCTTAATGCTTTCGGTGTTACGTAGGCTTGGAGAGTGTAAACAGATTCTCCTTGGGCACTTTTTACTTTTATCCTGCCTGAGTACATGTTTATGAAAATGCTGTGCATCTTTATGTTGCCAGCTGTCACAGTGAAAATGGTGTCACAAATCCTTAGTCACACTCAATTTATTCTGTCTCAGTGGTAAGGGGGAAAAATGGGCCTCATAAACAAAGAAAAGGGCAAGAGAAATAAAGGAAGGTTGGTTTGAACATACAGAAGTGAAGTGAAGTGAAAGTCGCTCAGTCGTGTCCGACTCTGTGACCCCATGGACTATACAGTCCATGGAATTCTCCAGGCCAGAATACTGGAGTGGGTAGTCTTTCCTTTCTCCAGGGGATCTTCCTAACCCAGGGATCGAACCCAGGTCTCCCGCATTGCTGACAGAGTTTTTACTAGCTGAGCCACAGGGAAGCCCAAACATACAGAAAGTGAAAGTGATGTCGCTCAGTTCGTGTCTGACTCTTTGAGACCCCGTGGACTGTAGCCCACCAAGCTCCTCCGTCCATGGGATTCTAAACATACAGAAAACAGGTATAAATAATCCCTCTTGTAGGTAAGCCATTTCTCAGCAGGCAGCTCAGATGTAGGCCTGGAGATGATGATCACTGCGGGAAGCCAGTGGCCTGGGACGGCTGAGATAGCATCAGGGGAGATATCAGAATATAAGAATACCAGAGTGGGTTGCCATTCCCTTCTCCAGGGAATCTTTCCAACCAGGAATTGAACCTGGGTCTCCCACATTGTGGGCAGATTATTTACCATCTGAAGAACCAGGGAAGCCCCAGCATGACATACTTCATATTAAATTATGACATTGAGTTGCCAATTTGGGATTTCTAGATTCCAGTACAAGAGCTCTCAGAATTTCACTGGCAGGTATCTTTTCAGATGCCCAAATGTCCGCGACCCAAGTCTGCTAGGGACCGTGGAGAAAGGAAATGGCCTGCTCCTGGTTCTTTGGGTGGGGTAGGATGCTGTTTCTTCAGGCGATTCAAGGCAATGAACATTTGCAGAGCTCCCTCTCGAATCCAGGTGTTGGTGGAGCCTAGGGGGGGCACCCAGATCAACCGTTTCTAGCAATCAAGAGCTTAAAGTCTACAGCTGGGTAGCACTGTAAGTGCTTTCATAATAAAATGCAGAAAGTGAAAATAACACAGTTTAGCCATTTTATTTACTGAGCATCTGCTCTGAGCTGAGCACTCTGCACGTGCATCATCTCAGTTAAGCTTCCTAAGGACCCCCTCGAGGAAGATAATGTCCACTTTTAACAGATGACGGGATCAGGCACAGAGAGGTCAAGGAACTTGCCCAGGGTCACACAGCTAGAATTTGTACCTGGATCAGACTGACTCAGAAGTAGCTGCTCTGTCTACCGCCCTGGAGGTACAAAGTGCCACGGATCATGGGTGGTGCTGGGGCACAGTAAGAAGGCTTCCTGGAGGGGGTGGCTTTGACCTAAGCACATCCTCAACTTCTTCCAGTTCTTTGGTTGTGCCTGACCTGGGACTCGAAGGCTGGTCACGATGGTTGTTGTTGTTCAGATGCTCAGTTGTGTCCGATGCTTTGCGACCCCATGGACTGCAGCACACCAGGCTTCCCTGTCTTTCACCATCTCCCAGAACTTGCTCAACCTCATGTCCACTGAGCCAGTGATGCTATGCAACCATCTCACCCTCTGTTGCCCCTTCTCCTCCTGCCCTCAATCTTTCCCAGCATCAAGTTCTTCTCCAATGGGTTGGCTCTTTGCATCAGGTGGCCAAAGTATTGGAGCTTCCGCTTTAGCATCAGTCTTTCCAGTGAACCTTCAGGGCTGACTTCCTTTAAGATTGACTAGCTTGCCATTTCCTTCTCTAGGGGATCTTCCCGACCCAGGGATAGTCTCCTGCACTGGCAGGTGTGTTCTTTACCACTGGCACCACCTGGGAAGCCCGTAACGACCATAATACTAACAGCTAACATTTGGTGAAGATCTACTTACTACGGGCCAGGCGTCAGAAACAAGCCTCATTACATGTATTAATTTACACTCTTCAACATTCTCAGAGTATATTATTGTATATGGGGGATGGGAGACCCCCCACCCCCTCCCCTCAAGGTGGGAACCCCTCTTGCGTGATTGCTGCTCTAGAGCTACTGCTGGATCAGGCTGAAGTCCGACTCAGCTGAGCACGCATCCTTCTCGACTCTGCCACCTGCCCTGACCCACTGTTACTTCCTGTTCACTCATGTCGTCTCAGGCTCTGCCTCCAGAGAAGAGACCCGGATCTACCTGGGTTGGACCCCCTGCCGCCTCTACTGCTCAATTTGTGAGGCTCAAGGGCTCACCAGCCACCTGACTTCTCCCACGGCTCTACCCATTTTAAAAACACAGACTTTCTATCAGAACCTTAGCTTGCTCTCTTTGGTGGATTTAAATTTTCCATTGCACTCTTCATCTTTGTTTTTCTGCTTTCAAAAGTAATGCATGCCTGAGGCGAGCAGCTGAATAAACTATGGTAAACTCACAGCTGTAAAAAAAAAAAGAAAAAGAAAGGAAAAAAAAACCCAGGAAGATCTCCATGAACTGATATGGAATAACTAAAAGAAAAATGTCATATGCAAAAAAGTATATATAGGAGCCTATGTTTAGTGTAAAAAAGGGAAAATAAAACACAGATGATGCAGGCAATATACCCTCAAATAGATCAGAAAAATATACTTGCAATATCTATTGCAAATAATAAAACAATTAAGCAATTGAGGGTAAAATGCCAGATAAAGCTGGGTAAAAGGTATATAGGAATTTCTTTTTTACTTGCAACTTTTCTGTAAGCTTGAAAATATTTCCGAATAAAAAGGTTTTCTTCAAAAAGCAATGCATGCTTGCTAAAGGTGAAATCAAATACTATAAAAATACAAGGCATTAAAAAAAAGCCGGGGGGGGGGGAGCGGATCTCACAAAAGTCTCTCTTCCCATTTTAGGAGTTCTGTGTTATTCCGATAATTTAAATGTCTCTACTAATAAAATAGATTTCAGATTATGGCAACTGAAATAAAACATACACAAATGCACGTAATTTCATAAAAATGAGATATGCTACCTATGGATTTGCAACTTGCTTTTATTCACTCAGCAATCTCTCTCTTAATTGTTTCCCCTCAGGACATATAGCTCTATCTCAGAGCTGCCACATTATAAAATCCTGAAAACTGTATTTGCAGTGTGTAAAATCTAGGCTGTCAGACGATCGTTCTATGCTTTAAATCGGGATGTGGGACATTCAGAGACTTCCGGCCCTCCAGGGACTGCTCAGGTACTTGGGGACACTCGGTGTGGCTTGAGAGTCTCAGGGGGCACTGGGGCAGCGACCCTGCAGAGGGCAGGCATCTATCCACCCGGCCCCTACGGCCAGCTCTCCGGGGGTTTGTGTTGGCTGCAGGCTCATCAGCACAAGAGACTATCTCAGTTTAAAATGCTCCCAAGGGGATGATTTGGGAGAATGGCATTGAAACATGTATAATATCATATAAGAAATGAATTGCCAGTCCAGGTTCGATGCAGGATACAGGATGCTCGGGGCTGGTGCACTGGGATGACCAGAGGGATGGTACGGGGAGGGAGGCGGGAGAGGGGTTCAGGATGGGGAGCACGTGTACACCCGTGGTGGATTCATGTTGATGTATGGCAAAACCAATACAATATTGTAAAGTAATTAGCCTCCAATTAAAATAAATAAATTTAAATTTAAAAAATAAAAAAAAAATAAAATAAAAAATAAAATGCTCCCAAGCCAGCTCAACCTGGTGCTCTGTGATGATACCTAGAGGGGTAGGATGGGGTGGGAGACGGGAGGGAGGTTCAAGAGGGAGGGGACATATGTAGATCTGTGGCTGACTCATGTTGATGTGTGGCAGAAAACAGCATAATACTGTGAAGGAAACATCCTCCAATAGTTTTTTTTTTTTTTTTAAACAAAGAAAGCAAATGTTTTTAGAAATTATATTAAAAAAAAAAAAAAAAAAGGCTCCCAAGTAGTCCTGCTTCTGTCTGAGTCAACCAGGGATGGGGATGAGGGGATTATCTCCTACGGGAGTTGAACCCCAATCTTCTGAAGGGCATGAGCCGCCACGGAAGGCTAGGGGAGGATGACTTCACTGCCAGGGGATCAGGTGCTGGGCCACCACTGGAAACCTGGGTTCACACCTCCCTTTCTTTTGTGAGTGCTATGGAACATGCAAAAACATCTGGTCACTTCAGGCACTTGCTCAGATGTCTGGTCCACGTGCCGTGAAGCATCTGTTTTGTCTTGAGGATTCATAGCCTCCTCCTGGGATTCTTTTTGTTTAGCTTGGGTCAAATGTAATGGCTCAGTTATTGAAATAACCTTCACCCAAGGCCAAGGGATTTCTTTTCTCTGTAGAGTACAAGCTGACATTAGGTGAAGAGATTTCTTCTGTTTTAGATTCCACCCCCACCCCAGGTTCATCTCCTAAAAAAAAAAAAAAAATTGCCATGTAAATTACATTCTACTTCTCCTGAATAATTATCAACAAAAATGACATTCTTCCCTCCCCAAGCCTGCTCCAGTTGAAACTACAAGATGGTGGGAGGGCTGGGGGATGAAGCCACAAGGCAGAGAACTGGCTCAGAGAACACAGAGGGGCTGTGTGTTTCCAGCTCAATCAGGATGGGAGTGGTTTTGCGGAAAAAGTTCCCAAGAAGAGGGGCTGGAGAGAGATTTGCTGGTCAGTCATCACGCCCACATGGGAGGTGTTGGAGAGGGGCCTCCACCTGTTCAGAGGGGAGGGCTGTATTTTTTTTTAACTTTTTAATTTTGTATTGGAGTATAAACGATTAACAATGTTAATCCAGGCTGCCACATAACTTTGAGCAGAGATCCCTGTGCTATACAGTAGGTCCTTGTTGGCTATCCATTTTAAATATAGCAGTGTGTATATGTCCATTCCAAACTCCCTAACTATTCCTTTGCCCCCATCCTTCTCCTTGCCCTGGAAACCATAAGTTCATTGGAGGAGGGTTGTATTTTATTAATGTTTTATTAATTTTCATATTTGGTTGCCAGAAAAGCAGTGGCAGCTTGGGGTAGGGACTCAGGGAATGCTGGCTTTAACCTCAGCCTGCCACTGCCGAGCTGTGTGAGTGTAACATGTGCATGCCCTGCTCTGAGCCTTGGCTTCCCCCCATTGGGAAGGCAGGACTAGAATCAACCACTCCTGGTTCAGAGCCATGCCCAGGGTCACACAGCAGGAAGCTGCACGTGATGTATTCAGGCCATGCTCAATAATTATACCTTCTTCTCATCTCCTCCAAGTATCCCAAGGTTTTTTTTTTTTTTCATTTGCACAAATTACATCTTTCTCACTATTCATAATTTCCTCTTTATTTTTAAAAGAAGACAGCAGGCCTGTGTGTGAGCTGGAACCGTGGGGGCACAGAGTCAGGTTTCAATCCAGAATGGACAATTTTCTAGATTTCCATTACCGGTTTCTATGCCCTATCTTAAACACAGCTGTCAGGACAAGAGGCTCATTAAAAAGACTGTTTTGACTGATGGCATGTTCATATATCAGATTGGAAATCTGTCCAAAAATACTTGAGGGAGGTAGATGGAGGTGGCAGCAAGCCACAGGAGGGAGATGTTATGCAGAGTGCTGGAGAAGAAATTTACTGGGATAGAAGTCAAAGCTATGGTTTTTCCAGTAGTCATGTAGGGATGTGAGAGTTGGACTATAAAGAAAGCTGAGCGCCGAAGAATTGATACTTTTGAACTGTGGTGTTGGAGAAGACTCTTGAGAGTCCCTTGGACTGCAAGGAGATCAAACCAGTCCATCCTAAAGGAAATCAGTCCTGAATATTCACTGGAAGGACTGATGCTGAAGTTGAAGCTCCAATACTTGGGCCACTTGATGCAAAGAACTGATTCATTGGAAAAGACCCTGATGCTGGGAAAGACTGAAGGAAAGAGAAAGGGATGACAGAGGATGAGATGGTTGGATGGCACCACCGACTCAATGGACATGAGTTTGAGCAAGCTCCAGGAATTGGTGATGGACAGGGAAGCCTGGCATGCTGCAGCTCATGCAGTGACAAAAAGTCAGACACGTTGAGCAACTGAACTGAACTGAAAGGGCTCTAGGTTGGACCAGGTGGGTCCAGAAGGGGAATGCTGTGCCATCGCAATGTGGGGACCTCGGGAGAGTCAGTTTCCATTTTAATAACCAGGAAAGGAAAGAATCCAATCAGGCAGAGATGCCTTAAACAACATGGAATTTGCCTAAATCACATGCTTTTCCATGAGCCCTTTAGATGGCCGCCTTCCCGGGGCTCTGCCCATGCCCTTCCCTGCTCGCTGGACAACCACGGCCTGTCGCAGCCTCTGCCACCCCGCCTGCTGACAACCCAAATCATTTCCCGGCCCAGACTCAGTTCTCCCACTGCTTGGAGGACCTCTGTTCCTCAAGTCCCTGCATGTCCTGCAAGCTCACTTCTTCCACTCCATGCCTGCTCCTCCTCGTGGGCTTTGCTGGGCCAGCACACAGCCACCCACTTCAGGGCCATGGGCTGTGCATCTCCTGCACGCCATGGGGCTTTCTGCCTGAACCTGCTCACAGTCCTCTCGGCTCTCCATCCTCAGGGCGGTTTTTACGGCTGCCTGCTCAACCCTCTTTTCTGACCCAAGTGTGTCAGGATAACATTCAGCTGTCAGTGGCTTAAACAAGCAAAGCATGTGCTTGTATTTACCTCTATCTGTCCATGCCATACTGAGAAAGAAGGAGGGCAGTCAGGATGGGTGCAGCTGCTCAACAATTTTCACCAAGAATCCAGGCTCCTTCTGTCCTACTCTAACCTCAGCTTGTGGCTTTGTCGTCTAGATTGCAAGGTGGCTGCAGGGCTTCCAGACATAACGTCCAAGTTCCAGGCAGGAAGAAGAGGGAAGGGCTAACGAAAAGCTTTCCAGGAAGTGCCACCTGCTGAATTTCAGCACTGGGACATGTGGTTACCCTAGGTGTAAGGGCGTCTGGAAAGGAGTTTCTCAGCATGTCATATGTGGCCCGGAACAAAATCGGGGCAAGAAGGAAGGGAAAATGCCCAGGACAGACAGGGCAAGGTTGTCTAAAATGTAAAACCTGACTGTGCCACTTCTCCAGGTAAAATCTTCCCGTGCCTCTCCATCACCCGGGGGCTGGATCTGCCTCCTGTTTCACATCTCCACACCTGAGCCCTCCTCTGGTCACCAAGGAGCTTCAATGCTGGCCCGGTCCCTGCCAGCTGTGCTGTGGCTCCAGCCTCAGCCTGTGCTCTCCCGGCCTCTCAAGTGCCCTCTTCCTGCCCACAGGCACCTGATGACCTCTCAATCATCCTTCAGGACCCTGCCTCTCCTCTCCTGGCAGAAAACTTCCTCCTGGATGGAGAAGTCTCTCCTCCCTCCCCTTCCTGGCATGGTCCTCTGCTTTTGTCCTGTGGTTTCTTGCTCCCCGCTGGAGGCCCCTGCTGGCCTGTGAGGACAGAAGCCAAGTCTAAGAAAACGTCCATCCCTGGAACAAAGATAACAGGGCTGCTGCTCTATCAATGACTGCTGGAGGATGGATGGATGGAGAATTAGGACAGTGAGTGGATACATGGAAATTTGTGGCAGTTCACAAGCTGCGTTTTAGGAGGTATCCTGGAGGAGACAAACCTCCCCTTTGCCAATATTATCGAAGGAAAAGTTGAGTGCCAGCACTTTCTGCTGTTACAAAGGAGTTGCCAGGCTCCTTACAAAAGGAGGCCTGATGTTACTAAATGAGGGTGGAGGGCAGAGTCGGTGGAGTAAGTACTGATTCTGAGTCTTAGACACCACATGAGCTCCTTTACTGTCCTGAACATTCGTTTCTTCAGTGTAAAGGAGGGGATGATAACAGACCCCTCATGGAATTGTTGTGAGCTTCAGAGATGATGTGTCTGACCCCCCAGCGCAGGCTCACTACACACCCTGGGGACACAGCACTTTTCAGGCCTGGGTGGTTTTTTAAAAAAATGCATTTTTCTTTATTTGGCTGCACCAGGTTTTAGTTGCAGCATGTGGGATCTGGTTCCCTGACCAGGGGTCGAACCCAGGCCCTCCACCTTGGGACTGAGGTGTCTTGGTCATGGGCCTACCAGGGAGGTTCCTCAGTCCTGTTTTTGAAAGAAAGCGTGAATGTGGTTCCTCCTTCCTTGCCGCGGGAGGCAGTGCTGGTTGCCTCCCGATATCCATGCCCTTCCTTTTTCCCTTTGCTACAAGCATCCTGGTTTTGCCACGGCAGGTCATGGGCTGCATCCTCAGAGCCAAGAAGGAGGCAGTTCTCTTCCCAGGGCCCCCCGGGGGGCTGGGAAAGGGCCTGGGGTCTAAGTCTGTGAGAGGATGTCTGCTGGGGGTCTGTCCTGGGAAAGGCGTTGTTTCTTTTTTTTTTTCAAGTCCCCTTTCCTGCCTCCTGGGAGTTGCCAAGTCTGAATGTAATGCTTAGAACTCAGCAACCGTCTGAGAAGGTACAAACCAGGGAAAGAGCCAACTGCGGGGAGTCGGTCGGGGGCACGGAGGCGGCAGAATTACAGCAAGATCCTGTCCCCAAGTTAGACTTGTCTGAGAGCCTGAACCACACAAGATCATAAACTTCCTTATTCTCTGAGCTGGGCAAGCTGGGGTTTCTGAGTCAAAAGGAATAAATACGATCCTATCCTTTTTAGACCTGTAACTCTAAAGTCTCTCGGGATGGCCAGTAATCTGCTTTTAGACATGATGTAAGTTGGATTTTGGAAGCTCCCTGAAGATAATACAAGAGGTCCCATGACTTTCCTTGGTAGGGTGGGGCTCAGTAGGATCCCAACAGAGGGCTGTTTTGTCAGAGATATTCTGACATCCTTTCCACAGAGTGTGAAATTGCTTTCTCAAGAATCAAACATTCAATAAGACCAAGACGTGGACCCAGGGCAATGCCTGGCACAGAGGAGGGGCTGGGGCTCTGGGTAACCTTAGGCCTTGGTGGCTCAGATGGTAAAGAATCTTCTTGCAATGCAGGAGACCTGGGTTCAATCCTTGGGTGGGAAAGATCCCTAGGAGAAGGGAATGGCAACCCACTCCGGTATTCTTGCCTGGAGAGTCCCGTGGACAGAGGAGCCTGGCGGGCTACAGTCCATGGGGTCGCAAAGAATCAGACACCATGGAGCAACTAACACTTTTCACTTACATACGACAACTTGGAGGCAATCTGGAAGTGAGACATTGATAACACCCATCAGAGATAGAGCGCGCTATTAAAAGACCCAAAACACGATTAACAGAAAACAAAGAAAGAAAAACTTCTCCCTTAGATTTTAGTCTCTCACTTGTGGGTAGACGAGAGGAAATGCGGAAAATGCTAAGTGGCATAATCTTTTGAAATAATTGATGGTTCTGTAACTATTATTCTTAAGTACAAGTGTCAGTGGAGAGTGATCTTAAGTACCTATACCAGGGGTTAGGAAACCACAGCTAATTGTCTATCAGCTCGTAAGAGCTGTGAATGAAGAACCCCTCTTACATTTTAAGTAGCTTACATTTTGGTTTATATAAGCACCTATGTATTCTTTCCAATTTTACCTCTGGGCCCACAAGGCATAAGAGATTTACTATCTGGGCCTCTACAGAAATACTCTGCCAAACCCTGACCTTGACTTCATTACAGGGATTCTTTTTATTACTCTTTTTTCATTTTTTTGAGAAACTCAGAAGATTCAGATGAGGCAAAAAACCCCAAAAACCTAATAATAACATTTATATTCTCACCACCCACAGATAATAAATATTTCCATCTTGTAAGATCTCCTTTTCACAGCTTTTAAGAAAGAAAAATTATAATGATATAATTTCTATAAAATTATAGCCCATGTATCTTTTGACCAGCCCCTGCTGTCCCCAGGCACCTGGCTTCACCTCTAATGAGTGGGCACCTTTAGCCAGAGGGTCATTGACCTCAACAAGATTGAGAACAGCTGTTCCATAATCCTCATTAGAAGACAGAAAGTGGGGACACTGATCAACATGCTTCTGGGTATTGATGGATCAACTGCACAGAAAGGTTTCTTTTCCTCGAAAGCAGCCTGTGCCATGATATGTGGGCTCAGCAAACCCCACTCTACTAAATTAATTGAATGGGTGCCCCCAAAGCAAACATTTCATGGAGTGATTTCATGAAGGCACATCCTCAAAGTAAAGGTTGTTATGAATGAAAGTAAAGGAAGGAAGGGGGATGGACAATGGAGGAAGAAGGAAAAAGAAAAGAGGAAAGAAGGAGGGATGGGATGCCCTGGGTGTGGAAGCCATCCATGGCAACAGGTAGGATGCAGCTCACACACTCTAAAGGGAAACCATCCCCCTATCAAATGGGTAGCAAGGAAGTATTTAAATATCTTCAAATGTGATTTATGGAGTTTAGTAAAAGTTGCTCACTTGTGTCTGACTCTTTGTGACTGATGAACTATACAGTCCATGGAATTCTCCAGGCCAGAAAACTGGAGTGGGTAGCCTTTCCCTTCTCCAGGGGATCTTCCAACCCAGGGACTGAACCCAAGTCTCCCACACTGCAGGCAGATTTTTTACCGTCTGAGCCACCAGGGAAGCCCAAGGATACTGGAGTGGATCCCTTCTCCACTGGATCTTCCTGATTCAAGAATTGAACTGGGGTCTCTTGCATTGCAGGTAGATTCTTTACCAGCTGAGCTCCCAGGGAAGCCCTGATTTATGGAGAGGGGGGTTTAAATATTAAAAACAAATCTCTAACATCAGGAAGTCCTCACTCTAAGGCTTCCACATTGATTGCAATTCTCTGGTTCCCTCCCAACCTTGCCCCCAGGATTGAGCTTTGTGAGGTTAAGACCAATGCTTACTCATCTTTGTTCCTCTAGTTCCCAAATGCAGAGAACATGCACAGTATGTTCAAGATACAAAGGTGACTGTGACCATATGCACAGCACCAGACTGCAGTGTCCAGAGCTCCAGAACTCTTCCAATTAAAGTGTCGAACCTCCTCAGCAAAAGTGACTCTAAGTCATGCCTGGTCTTACCAAGACCAATTTCAGGTGCTTGTTTCATAAACAAAAGCAAAAAGAAAAGGAGAAAAGAAAAGATATACCCATTTGAAGTCAGAGTTCCAAAGAATAGCAAGGAGAGATAAGAAAGCCCTCCTCAGTGATCAGTGCAAAGAAATAGAGGAAAACAACAGAATGGGAAAGACTAGCGATCTCTTCAAGAAAATTAGAGATACCAAGGGAACATTTCATGCAAATATGGGCTCAATAAAGGACAGAAATGGTATGGACATAACAGAAGCAGATGATATTAAGAAGAGGGGGCAAGAATACACAGAAGAACTGTACAAAAAAGATCTTCATGACCCAGATAATCACGATGGTGTGATCACTCACCTAGAGCCAGACATCCTGGAATGTGAAGTCAAGTGGACCTTAGGAATCATCACTATGAACAAAGCTAGTGGAGGTGATAGAATTCCAGTTGAGCTATCTCAAATCCTAAAAGATGATGCTGTGAAAGTGCTACACTCAATATGCCAGCAAATTTGGAAAACTCAGCAGTGGCCACAGGACTGGAAAAGGCCAGTTTTCATTCCAATCCCAAAGAAAGGCAATGCCAAAGAATGCTCAAACTACTGCACAATTGCACTCATCTCACATGCTAGCAAAAGGATGCTCAAAATTCTCCGAGCTAGGCTTCAACAATACGTGAACTGTGAACTTCCTGATGTTCAAGCTGGTTTTAGAAAATGCAGAGGAACCAGAGATCAAATTGCCAATGTCCACTGGATCACTGAAAAAGCAAGAGAGTTCCAGAAAAACATCTATTTCTGCTTTATTGACTATGCCAAAGCCTTTGTGTGGATCCCAAAAAACTGTGGAAAATTCTGAAAGAGATGGGAATATCAGACCACCTGACCTGCCTCTTGAGAAATCTGCATGCAGGTCAGGAAGCAACAGTTAGAACCAGACATGGAACAGACTGGTTCCAAATAGGAAAAGGAGTACATCAAGGCTGTATATTGTCACCCTGCTTATTTAACTTATATGCAGAGTACATCATGAGAAACACTGGGCTGGAGGAAGCACAAGCTGGAATCAAGATTGCTGGGAGAAATATCAATAATCTCAGACATGTAGATGACACCACCCTTATTTCAGAAAGTGAAGAAGAACTAAAGAGCCTCTTGACAAAAATGAAAGAGGAGAGTGAAAAAGTTGGCTTAAAGCTCAACATTCAGAAAACTAAGATCATGGCGTCTGGTCCCATCACTTCATGGGAAATAGATAGGGAAATAGTGGAAACAGTGTCAGACTTTATTTTTTTGGGCTCCAAAATCACTGCAGATGGTGATTGCAGCCATGAAATTAAAAGACGCTTACTCCTTGGAAGAAAACTTATGACCAACCTAGACAGCGTATTAAAAAGCAGACACATTCCTTTGCCAGCAAAGGTCTGTCTAGTCAAGGCTATGGTTTTTCCAGTGGTCATGTATGGATGTGAGAGTTGGACTATAAAGAAAACTGAGCGCCAAAGAACTGATGCTTTTGAACTGTGGTGTTGGAGAAGACTCTTGAGAGTCCCTTGGATTGCAAGGAGATCCAACCAGTCCTGAACATTCATTGGAAGGACTGATGTTGAAGCTGAAACTCCAATACTTTGGCCACCTGCTGCGAAGAACTGATTCATTGGAAAAGACCCTGATGCGTGGAAAGATTGAAGGCGGGAGAAGGGGACGACAGAGGATGAGATGGTTGGATGGCATCACCAACTCAACAGACATGAGTTTCAGTAAACTCCAGGAGTGGTGATGGACAGGGAGGCCTGGCGTGCTTCGGTCCATGGGGTCGCAGAGAGTCAGACACAACTGAGCGACTCAACTGAACTGAACTGAAGAATTTTTAACATTTGGGCTTGTTTGAGCAGAAAGAGCTTCATGACAGTAGTATTTATCACAGAGAAAAACTGAAAACAACCTCAGGGTCCAATAACAGCAAACGAGTTCAATGAACATGGTATGTCTACAGGGTATAAGAACATCTGTGACTTGGAGAGTATTTTTAATGACGTGAGATAATGCTTTGTATGACAATCTTATGCTTCTAAAATGCTCATATGATCTCAGATGTATAAAGGGAACTTATTAGCAAGAAAACATTAATTAATGAATTACTTATAAACCAAGCCCCTAGCGACTACTCCTCCCTACCTGACTTGCTCAACCAGGGAGAGGCACTTTTGTGTTAAATCACAAATCATACCAACGATGAAGGATTTTATATAAAGCTGATGAAAAGTGACACCAGGGAACTGTCCCAATCATGGGGAAGTCATCAAAAGCAAGGCTCTCACAGAACACACACCCATGGGCACACACACACAAGTACCACAGAGGGGCAATAATTGGATTATTGATAGATTCAGAAAAAGACCCTTGGGAAAATTGATGACACCTGCAAATATTTTTTTCTCTTATAAGAATGACTCTCAATTATGTTGTTGCCAGTGTCAAACACAGGATGCCGACAAAGGATTATTTTATACAATTTAGACCAAGGAAACCAAATGGCACTGATTCATTCTTTGTTCATCCTAAGGGTTGGTGTATATTTGCAGTAACAACCAACATTTTATCAAACACAAGTTGAAACAAGTTGATGGCCATAATTTGCCTCTTTTCTCAAGATAGTATCTCAAACCAGCCTTTATTTTCATTTGCTCACTATTTCTATGACCTACAGTTGTCATTTTGAAAGTGAGTTTTATCTGCTGCCCTAATCCTCAGATGAGCTCCCCCAGTGGCTCAGTGGTAAAGAATTTGCCTGCCAATGCAGGAGACCTGGGTTCAATCCCTGGGTCAGGAAGATCCCCTGGAGAAGGAAATGGCAACCCACTCCAGTATTCTTGCCTGGAAAATCCCACGGACAAAGGAGCTCTGTGGGCTCTAGTCCATGGGGTTGCAAAGAGTTAGACACAACTTAGTGACTAAACAACAACGACAGTCCTTAGATGGGAGCCCACCTGGACTTGTACCCCAGGGGAGTTGGTCAGAGTCTGCAGGAAAGTAGAGACCCCCTTCCTGTTTCAAGCAGCATCTTTGTCGGCAGAAGGAAGAGTCCACCCACTCAAGATGAAAGGATGAGCTGAGGGGCTTACTCTGGAAAAAGACTGCTGTTCACTGAAGCCAGAGGGGAATTCCATACCCTGTAGGAGTTCCTGGACCCCCACCCAGCAGGACCCCTTCAGATGCTGTGATTCTAAGCCTCCATAACTGGCTGGACCAGCTCCTTCCCTGGGGCAGCCCCTGAAGAAGTACAGGTGCAGAGTGGAGGTGGCAGGTGAGTGGGTGGAACTACCCCAACACAAGCTGGCCTGGCTCCCCTCATCTTGCCCAATGTACATTCTACTCATTATCCAGAAAGCATAATTAGGAGGCCAGGGGTCAGAGCCAGAGCCCTGGGACTGGAGCTGACCTGTGTGAAGCTGGGCACGCATATGTGTCTCTCTGTGCCTCAGTTTCCTCATCTATGAAATCAGAGCAATAGAAACTGTGGGAATTCGCCGGTGGCAGGTGGGTAAGAATCCTCCTACCAACGCAGGGGACATGGGTTCGATCCCTGGTCCGGGAAGATTCCACATGCCTTGGGGCAACTAAGCTGGTGCACCACAACTCCTGAACCCTGCCCACCTAGAGCTTCTGCTCCACAGCAAGAGAAGCCACCGCAAGGAGAAGCCTGCGCACAACACCTGCAGCAACTAGAGAAAGCGATGAAGACCCAGTGCAATCAAAAATAAATCAATAAATGAGTAAATACATGAAAAAAAAACCTGTAGTACAGAATTTAGTAAGTGGAAATTATTATGATGTTAATATAATATTGTGCTTTAAATGGCTTATGAAGTGAAACTGACGCTTGAGGACACTGGTTACCCTGGGGTCTTTAGCACTCGCTTGTGGGGGTTGACTCGGCGACATGGGAGCCCCGTGTGCTGGGCACAGGAGACGTAGAAAGAACACAGGAAGACTCGGGTTCCAAGTCCGGCAACCCTCCAGCCACCCAGCCGTGGGTCAGAGCTGTGAACTTGTGTGAGGGAGAAAACAGGATCCTTACACATTACTTTCTCTGATGTTAAGTCACCCACAATATTTTTATCACAGTGACAATGATGACAGTGAGATGGCTAATCCTAACTGCACGTTATCATTGAATACTTACCAGCAACCAGACACTGTCGAGGTGTTGGATTTACCTTATCTGATCCCCATAAAAACCCAGAGATAATCTATTCCTCTTCCCAGTTCTGTGGCCTGAGCAAGTGATTCAGCCTCTGGGACTTTGCTCGTCAGTAAAATGTTGAGAAAGCCAGCACCTTGAGGGGTGCTGTGTAGGCTGCAGGGACAATGAACACAGCCACCAGCAATAACACGAGCCATTAAAAAAAACTGAGTATTAGCCATGGCTCGCAAGAAGCTTGTGCATCTTCTGCCTTTTTCAGGGGAAAAACTGCTCTACTGGGTGCATTCAGTGGCATCATTCAGTAGGCTACTCACTCCAGTATTCCTGGGCTTCCCCTGTGGCTCAGCTGGTGAAGAATCCACCTACAATGTGGGAGACCTGGGTTAGATCCCTGGGTTGGGAAGATCCCCTGGAGAAGGGAAAGGCTACCCACTCCAGTATTCTTGGGTTTCCCCTGTAGTTCAGCTGGTAAAGAATCCACCTGCAATGTGGGAGACCTGGGTTAGATCCCTGGGTTGGGAAGATCCCCTGGAGAAGGGAAAGGCTACCTACTCCAGTATTCCAGCCTGGAGAATTCCATGGACTGTTTAGTTCACTGGATGGTAAAGAGTCGGACACGACTGAGTGACTTTCCCTTTCAGTGCCATCATGGAGGGAGCACCATTCAGATGTAAGGTTACAGCTCCCAAGGGAGACAGACCACCACAGGCCCCACCCAGCAGGAGGCTGGAGCAGCATTATTCTGGCCAGAACTCGCTCACCTTCCCACCCAGCAAGGTCCTGCAAGGACTCCTCACCTGCACTTCCCCAGGGTGCGGGGGAGTGCCTTGCGGAAAGGAGACACTTAAGAGAAGCTCTCTTCCTTCCTCCTTCGTGTCTGGAATCTAAATCTGAAACGGACCCAGGCTCCTCACTGCTGCGTGCTTGGGTTCCTCATCTGGTCTGCAGACACGGTCACGGGACCCTGGGCTGTGACAACAGGGCAGAGGAGGCTTTTCCCAATTGGGTCCTGGTCTTTACTTCTATTTAAAGCATCAACAGGCAAACACTTCTGTTAAGTAAAATTATAAACCTTAACTAAAGCAATTTCCAACTTAAAAAATATACATATAAATACGTGTTTATTTGGCTATACCAGGTCTTAGCTGTGGCATGCAGGATTCTCCATCTTTCTGGTGTCTCATGGGTTCTTTAGTTGCGGCATGTGAGACCTAGTTCCTGACTAGGGATGGAACCCAGGCCCCTGCATTGGAAGCACGGAGTCTTAGCTACTGGACCACGAGGGAAATCCCCTCCAGCTTATTTTATGTAGAAATATTCTAAATTTTCACCATATACTGTTAGTCATGGGGCTTCTCAGGTGGCGCTAGTGGTAAAAACCCTGCCTGCTGACGCAGGACACACAAGAGATATGGGTTCAATCCCTGGGTCGGGAAGATCCCCTGAAGGAAGGAGGGCATGGCTACCCACTCCAGTATTCTTGCCTGGAGAATCCCATGGACAGAGGAGCCCAGTGGGCTCCAGTCCATAGAGTCGCATAGAGTCAGACATGACTGAAGCGACTTATCATGCATGCAGTGTTAGCCGCAGTGGGGGCAAGTGCCTTTTAAATGAAAGCAAGTTCAGTAAAGAGAAAATTACTTAAACTAGTATAGGAAGTAAGAGTGTTGAGCTAAGTGAGGGACATTTCAATTTTACACAGGAATCCCACTGCTCATTTGAAAATGACACTAATTGCTATTTTAAAAACATGCTGCTAAGTCGCTTCAGTCATGTCCGACTCTGTGCAACCCCATAGATGGCAGCCCACCAGGCTCCCGTCCCTGGGATTCTCCAGGGAAGAACACTGGAGTGGGTTGCCATTTCCTTCTCCAATGCATGAAAGTGAAAGTGAAGTCACTCAGTGGTGTCCGACTCTTAGTGACCCCATGGACTGCAGTCTACCAGGCTCCTCCGTCTGTGGGATTTTCCAGGCAAGAGTACTGGGGTGGGGTGCCATTGCCTTCTCCGATTTTAAAACATGACTCCCCCCAAAAAACCAGCTATAATATTTTGACTTCATAAGCTTAAACAGACACAGCTGTTTCCCCTGTACCTGTGGCTCCTTTTGGAAATATCACAGTGGGGTTTTCCAACAAGATTTTGAATTTTCAGTTTGAAGGTGACCTACAGTGCTCTGTTTTGGGTGCCCAGCATTCCTGGCCTGGGTGCCCAGCACAGGGCCCAAGCTATTTGCTGAGTGGACAGATGCTGACTTAACTTTGGGAATCAGCAGCACACACTTACGCATGCCAGATTCGCAATTTATAAATATTTACCATTAGGATTTGATTTTAACTTTAATTAGCCCAACTGTTAAGGATACCTCCGAAGTGAGAAATGTAATCCATTACTTCGCACCAGATGTAGCTTCCGCAGTTGGTCTTTTATCTCGGTTTATGGTGAGGGAGACACAGACATCAAATGACTAAAGCATGAGGTTTTACGGTGAACTGATGGAAACATAAAGCAGACCAACCTGGAAGATGAATTCAAGACCAAATGTAAATTAAAGAGGCTGAAAAGTCCTCAGGCTGATATGCCCCCGGAAACTGAATTCTACAGATGCTCAAAAAAAGGACTGCTTGTTGAGTTCTTACTCTAAAGTCAGTTAAAAAAAGAACCATTAAGATAGCTTGTTTTTGTTTTAGGGCATTAAAAACAGAAAGCTCTGTTTGATGATGGCCGTTGCCTGTGGATCCCTTTCCTGGATTCAGAAAAATCTGACTATGAGATTACACCTTCTAAATTGGTGTGTTTACCAGCGCATTAACTGGTGGAGGTGTGTGTTTAAAAAAAATAAATGCGGAGTCAAATCCTCTCACTAAATTCCATAGGAATTTACCATCTAGTTCAGTGCCTCCCAACCTCTTAAACCAATATGCACTTACTACAAAGCTGCAAAGTGTGTATTCCTCGTTCACTCCGAAAACCCTCCTTGAGATAGTCTACCTTTCTGCACAGCCCAGAAGTCAAGAGGTTTCTTGTCTAGTTTCACTTCCTTAGTTTGTATTCTGAAGAGAGCTGCTAATTCCTCTTCCAATATGTGAAGTTATCTTGGACAACTGCAGGCAAGTCCGCACACTTAACGTGCCTCTCCTTGCTTTGTACACACTCACCAACATCCTCCCAAGAAGAAGTTGCCCGCTCCTGCCAGCCCTGGGGGGATGGGGGTGGGGAGGAAAGCTCTAACAAAAGGAGGAAGCCAGACCCCAGGTAAAGCTATTGCCTGCTGTGGGCGCGCACTCTGGTCCGGGTCAGATAAGGACATACCACCCTTCATCAAGCAGAGGCCACACGCACTCTGGTCCGGGTCAGATAAGGACATACCACCCTTCATCAAGCAGAGGCCACGTCCTAGGCGTGGTGCTGCGTGCTCTTACACAGGCCTCCCTTTACCTGATTCTCACATCAACCCTTTGTGAGAGACACCTGTGAGGCTGGGATGAGTAGCCCCGTTTAACACGGGAGTAAACTAAGGCACGGAGAAGGCGATGGCACCCCAACTCCAGGACTTTTGCCTGGAAAATCCCATGGATGGAGGAGCCTGATGGGCTGCAGTCCATAGGGTCCTGAAGAGTCGGACACGACTGGGCGACTTCACTTTCACTTTTCACTTTCATGCATTGGAGAAGGAAATGGCAACCCACTCCAGCGTTCTTGCCTGGAGAATCCCAGGGACGGGGGAGTCTGGTGGGCTGCCGTCTATGGGATCGCACAGAGTCGGACACGACTGAAGTGATTTAGCAGCAGCAGCAGCAGCAAACTAAGACAGAAAGATGTTCAGCAGATTACGGGAAGCCACTTTGCTGGGGAATGGGCTTTCTTGGTGGCTCAGTGGTAAAGAATCCATCTGTCCATGCGGGAGACCTGGGTTCAAACCTGGGTCGGGAAGATCCCCTGGAGTAGGAAATGGCAACCCATCCTAGTATCCTCGCCTGGGCAATCCCATGGGCAGAGGAGCCTGGTGGGCTACAGTCCACGGGGTCGCAAAGAGTCAGACAAGACTTAGCGACTAAACAACAACAACAACTCGGTTGGGGGTGGCACCAAAGGACTTGAGTGCAGGTCTGTCTGAAGCCACAGCCTGCCTGCTGACCTGTGAGGTTATAGGGCCTCGGGCACCCCACCCTTGAGAACCCGTCACCCCTTGTACCACCATCACAAATTCGGCCTTACCTGCCTATTACCCATGCTACTTGGCATGTTATTTTTCTTTCACTTGATGAGATAGTTTTAGTTTTTTCCTCACACATGTTACAAAAGCATGTAAGTGGCCCAGGAACCCTCCCCCGGCTCCCCCCACACCTTGGGCCTCCAGTAGGATGAGCCGCACCCAGGCAGGCCCTCCACTGAGGAGTCTGGGGCCCCTTCTGGGCAGACTCTTCAGTGACCTGGCAGTTGTGACCTGAAGCAGACTGGAATTAGACGTGTGCATATTGCAGACAAGGTCTTGGGGAGAGAAAGGGTCTCACACTGTACTGGGAACATTTCTCTAAGCCAAGGATGGGAAATCTATGGCCTTTAGGCCCACCTCCTGTTTGTGTAAATAAAGTTTTACTGGAATCCAGTCACACTCACTTGCTGATGTACCACTGATGGCTATTTGCATGTTACAGAGGCCAAGTTGAGTAGTCGCTACAGAGACTGCAGGGCTTCCCTGGTGGCTCAGATGATAAAGAATCTGCCTGCAATGCAGGAGACCTGGGTTTGATCCCTGGGTTGGGAAGATCCCTTGGAGACGGGAACAGCAACCCACTCCAGTATTCTTGCCTGGAGAATCCCATGGACAGAGGAGCCTGGCAGGCTACATACAGTTCATGGGGTCACAAAGAGTCAGATACAACGAACACTTTCACTTTACAGAGACCACAGCCCAAAATGTTCACTGTCTGACCATATGCAGGGCAAATTTGCTGGTAAATACCAATCAAGAGATAATATGCACATTATCTATGATTCCACTGATGGGTAAACGTGAATCAAGTTCAACTCTATTTCATGTTTACTTACTGAGTGGCTACTAAGTGATAATCTTCACTAGGAGCTGGGTTTATAGAGATGAACAAAGCTGGGACTCCATTTTCTGGAGGAATCAGGATGGAAAGAAATAATTTCAATACAACCCAGTATTAGATGTCAGAGCAGGGTTTGATGTTTCATTTTTCCTATGAAGCAGACCCTGGAAACCTGACCTTTTTGTTCTTTAAAACTTTGAAATTCTAAAACCATAATATTACATGGGCTAAGATCTCTCTCTCCAGTTTTTTTTTTCTTGCATAAATAGAGATGAAACTATAATTCTGTGAAATTACTCATTAACTTTTATAGGAAAGATCAACTTATTGGAATTTTTCATAATTGCCAAATTTGCTCTGGGCTTTCTACTACACAGTTCTAATCTCTGTGTGGAGAATAGAGAAAAGAAAAGGTATCAAGACATCAAGCACAGCTGGGTCAGTGAAAGAGCTAGGCTTTTTTTTTTTTCAATTTTAAGATTTAGTCTTTAAATTAAAATCTGTTATTAACTGGGTCACACATTAACTCTCTGCTGAAAAAGGCATAAGGGATACAGACAATGGCCAAGAGTCTTGACTAAGAATCTATCATCTACTGCCCTTGCAAAATCAGGTGAATTAAGTGAAAGAAAGTGTAAGTCGCTCAGTTGTGTCTGACTCTTTGTGAACTCAAAGACTATACAGTCCATGGAATTCCCCAGGCCAGAATACTGCAGTGGGTAGCCTTTCCCTTCTCCAGGGGATATTCCCAACCCAGGGATCGAACCCAGGTCTCCCATATTGCAAGCGGATTCTTTACCAGCTGAGCTACAAGGGAAGCCCCAAGGTAAATCAAGGGGAAGACTAATTTCTACGTCCTGTGGAAGTGATGAAATCAACTATCCTCGGGCAGAGCGAATGAAGACGGGAGATAACAGTGCCGCTTCACACCTGTGCAACTGTCCTGCCCTGGTAACTGTTTATTTGTCCTGGCTATTGATAACTTTTCCAGATCATACAAAGACTTTCTTTTTTCTTTTTTTTTTGAGCTTCAAAAGGAGAAACAGAATGCATCCGTTTCTAGGGCAACCTGAGCTCGGAAGCTCAAGGCTTTGATTCACGGAGCACATCCCTATACAGGCGGTGGCCCGTTGTATAGTAACACCCCTCCTCCTCATTTACCTCATCCCATTTAGGAAATTAATGCCACAATGTGAGATGATTGTTGATGCTCATTATTAAATCATTTATTCATCCCACACAATGATTCAGAATTATTCATTAAGCTTGCTGGAAGGAAGCTGGGTGTTACCTCCAAGTGGTGGTTTGAGGAGGGGTGTGCTCTTTAAAAAGGATATTTTATAACAACACAATTATCATAATTAAAAACTACCCTGATATTCTGATGAGCTTTTGACATATTTTTGAGGACTGGCATTTTAGCACATGGAGATAAATGAGACTGAAATAGTATTTGGGAATAATATTGCTGTGGGGGATAAAAAAGCTGGAGGCAGTATTAAATACCATCTGTCATCATCACCCCCAAATTGATCATGGTCTTTAAGTTAATGAATTTCACAAAATGTCACTTGAACTGCTGGCTTTCCGAAATGAGTTCCAGAATCACATGGCTGTGACCTGAGCAATCTCCTGCATCACTGAGTCGTGGGGGCCTGCATTCCCCATGGCAGCCCACCTACCTGTGCTCCCAAACCCAGAAGGCCGTGCAGGCTGCCATGGAGCTGCGACTACATCTGATCTCTATCTCTGCCCAGCAGTGCCTGTGGCTTGTTCTGAGTTTGAAAGGTCATTAGGCAAAGAGCCTGGTTTGAGAAGCCATGCCACTGGCAGGTGACTGCAGGAAGGGCACCCTTCTTTCTGCTTCTCCCTGGTTGAGCAGGTCTAGGGGAAGACTGCAAGGCCAGTGACCGAGAAGAGCAGCCTGTTCACACATGAAGGGGTTGCCTGGTGGAGTAGCAAGGGGCCACTCGGGAGGAGAGCAATCGACTGTGAGGTGAACCTGGAAAGCAAGTATGGGGGTCAGAACACAGTCACACACATGGCCTCACCCAAGACGGGAGGATCAAACTTAGAACACCTGCCCAACATTTGGAACACACCACGCAGAGGCTGCATGCAGGAGCTCCATGGAGCGGGACCTGGCCTTCCAGCAGGCACATGGTGGGTGCTAAACAGAGAAATGAGCTGGGTTGATCAGCCCCTGGGCCGGTTGGCCACTGAGGGAAAGAGCCTGAGGCAAAGGTCCAGTTCTCCACTCATTCCACAAACTCCAATGAAGCATTCATTACGAGCTAAGACCTGGGCCAGGCCTCCCCTGCACTCAAGGAGCTCAGAGTCTAGGGGGGCTTCAACACCTACAAATGCGCTGGAAACAAGGGAAGCTGGAGAAGAACTCAGCAGGTGGGGCTGGGGACACCTTGTGCAGAAGGTTGAGATGGTGTTGGCCTGATGAAATGAAGAGGCAGAGACGGTGGTGAAGGGTGAGGTCTTATCCTAAGGGTGAGGGGCCTCAGAAGGGTGGATGCTGTGGGGCTACACACCCGTCTGGCTATAGGTGGAGAATGGGCCAGGATGGAGCAAGAGTGGGCCGGGAACTCAGCACTACTGCTACAACCCAGATGCCAGGCAGTGAGGGCCTCAAGAAGCGGACAGGCTGGAGAGATATTAAAGAGGTAGGATTAAAGGCACAGGAGGTATCAGTCTTCCTGAGCAACGAGGCCCAAAACCAGAGGTGAACCCACCAGGGTTCCCGTGCCAGATGCCATTAAGAGCTGATAAGATTATTAACAACAGCCAAGACGTAAGAAGCAACTCAAGTGCCCAGCAACAGATGATTCGATTAAGAAGACGTGGCATATACATACATACACAAACACACACATACACACACACACAATGGAATACCACTCAGCCATAAAAAAGAAACACTACCATCAGCAGCAATGTGAATGAAGCTAAAGACTATTATGCCCGGTGAAATAAGTCAGAGAAAGACAAATACAATATGATATCACATGTACGTGGAATCTAAAAAATAATACAAATGGATGTGTATGCAAATCAGAAACAGACTTACAGACACAATAAACAAACTTGTGTTACCAAAAGGGAAAGAGGGTGGGGGAGGAACAAATTAGGGGGTATGGGATTAACAGAGACAAACCACCATATATGAAAGGAATAAGTAATGCAGATACACTGCATAGATCAGGGAATTATATCCAATATCCTGCAGTAACTTATAGTGCAGGCCCCCAAAATACTGAATCACAATGTTAGATACCTGAAACTAACACAACATTGTAAGTCAATTATACTTCAATTTTTTAAAAAAAAGAGCAAGGAAGAAAACTAGTTCGCCTGCTCTGTCTCGTGCTTAGCAAGATCGTAACCCTGCTTATAACCTGACCGTCCATGTTGTTCGGCCTACAGGGAGAGACTGCCCTGCTGGGGTGAGGTGGATGGTTTCAGCCCTGCTCCAAATTAATACAGTGCTGTTCTGGTGGTACATCAGTCTCTGTGAGCTAGGGCAATTGGAGCCCACCCCTGAGACACAGGCCAGCTCTGGGTGCACCGTCAAGCCCTCCCGGAGCTCGGGGGAGCTGCTGCCCTGACGCGCGAAGAGGCTGGTGCATCCCAGACTCAATGCCACCGTCTGCCCATCCTGGTGGGTGGGCAGCAGGCTTTCCTCAAGGAGGCCCAGTGAGAGTTGGGGGGCGGGCTCTCTCTTTGGAAGTGTCTCCAGCCCTCAGTATCTGAGGGTGTTCATGGGCTGCCCGTGCTCGTCCTACGAAGGACGAGAAACCCAGAACCACAGGCCACTCAAGGGTGTGGGTGACAAGGACAGAGAACAAAGAGCAGCCACGGGGATGGTATTTGCATGGTTTAACATTTGACATGAAAGGGATCATTTCAGTGCCAGGAAGTGCTCTCGCTGGCATTACTCTCTGTTACAAAGCAGTTTCTGTGGGGGTGCTGCTGCCATCTTGACACTTCATTTCCTTGTCATCAGCAAGAGTTCTCTGCACCAAGTCAAGCATGGCAGAAAATTTCAAAGGCCTTAATAGAAGTTCTCCAACTTCATCTCCATGGAACAGTTGGAAAATGTCGCCAATTATGCAAGCTGTTTGTAAAATGTCTTGAAAAGAGAGAAGGGCCTATTGTCCTTTCTGCAAGTAAATGTGAACACATTTAATGCTCAAAGATGAAAAGAGTGTCAGGAGTTTTTTGTTTTTTTTTTTTAATGTCATAAAGGCTTTTATTGTGAGGCAGTGTTTTTATTTTTCCCCTCTTTTTTCTGATCTTGTTTTATCTTAATTGGAAGATAACTGCTTTACAATGTTGTGCTGGTTTCTGCCACACAATAACACGAATGAATCATAATTATATGGGCTTCCCTGGTGGCTCAGATGGTAAAGAATCTGCACGCCAACGCAGGAGACCCTGGTTCAATTCCTGGGTGGGGAAGATCCCCTGGAGAAGGGAATGGCTACCCACTCTAGCATTCTTGCCTGGGAAATCCCATGAACAGAGGAGCCTGGTGGGTTACAGTTTATTGTGAGGTAGTATTTTTATTTTTTTCCCTTTTTTCCTGATCTTATTTATTTTAATTGGAGGATAACTGCTTTATAATGTTGTGTTGGTTTCAGCCATACAACAAGGTGGATGAGTCATAATTATATATATATATATTATATATATATATATATATATATATATTCTTTCCTTCTTGAGCCTCCCACCCCTCCAGGTCATCACAAAACCCCAGGCTGGGCTCTCTGTGTTATATAGCAGCTTCCCACTAGATAGGGATTTTTTTTTTTTTTTTTAATGAATGTTTGCTACTGGGTCAGACCACTTCCTTCTCCCTCAGTTCAGTTCAGTTCAGTCGCTCAGTCATGTCCGAGTCTTTGCGACCTCATGAACCGCAGCACGCCAGGACTCCCTGTTCATCACCAATTCCTGGAGTTCACCCAAACCCATGTCCATCAAGTCGGTGATGCCATCCAACCATCTCATCCTTTGCCGTCCCCTTCTCCTCCTGCCCTCAATCCTTCCCAGCACCAGGGTCTTTTCCAATGAGTTAGCTCTTCGCATCAGGTGGCCAAAGTACTGGAGTTTCAACTTCAACATCAGTCCTTCCAGTGAACACCCAGGACTGATCTCCTTTAGGATGGACTGGTTGGATCTCCTTGCAGTCCAAGAGACTCTCAAGAGTCTTCTCCAACAGCACAGTTCTAAAGCATCAATTCTTCAGTGCTCAGTTTTCTTCACAGTCCAACTTTCACATCCATACATGACCACTGGAAAAACCATAGCCTTGACTACATGGACCTTTGTTGGCAAAGTAATGTGTCTGCTTTTTAATATGCTGTCTAGGTTGGTCATAACTTTCTTTCCAAAGAGTAAACGTCTTTTAATTTTATGGCTGCAACCACCATCTGCAGTGATTTTGGAGCCCAGAAAAATAAAGTCAGCCACTGTTTCCACTGTTTCCCCATCTGTTTGCCATGAATCCTTCTCCCTACACTCTAGCAAATAAAAGAATGTATTTAAATTTTAGAAGAATTTGATGAAGTACACTCTTGGAAGGATCTGAAAGGAGGCATTAGGGCCAAAACGAGACATAACAGTTGTCACAACTGGAATCCTGCCAAGTCACTGATAATGCAGGGAATGAGCTGAGAATGCGCCACTTCTCAGGAAAGGAAAACCGCAGGGGCTCCCAGGAGGAGAAATGAGCTGTGCGGGCTGGTGAGGCACACGGCGCCACCGGGACTGGAGATCTTTGGTGGTAGGGCATCTTCATTTTGTGTGTGTGTGCATGCACACAAGTACCTGTCATGTGTTTGATTAGCTTGAAACTCATAGCAGGGTAAGATCAAACTAAATAGATTTCTTCACCTGCTTCTGGAGGAGAACTCGGTCCACCTCATAAAGGAACAGGGATGAGGCTCCCTGACCTGCTCCGTAGCCACATCGCAGGATTTCCCTGGGTTACATCTAATCCTGTTAGGAAGTGTGGCTCTGAAACATCGTCTGCCCCTGGGCAAATTCCTCCTTCCCAGAGCAGTAAGAAAAGATAACCCTGGCCCCTGCCTTTGCCTGGGGTACCTACAGCCACACTCAGACACCCCTCCCATACCCCCAGCCTTCAGGGTCCCCATTCTCAGCAGTGAGCAGTTACAGTTCAGCCCTCAGCTAGCGGGCTGCTCTAACGCAGTCGGGGCCGTCTTCTGACTGAAGCGTCACAGCCATCCTGCGAGACCTGCTTCCGCTGTTCTACTTGATAGACGAGGAAGCTGAGGCTCGCAGGCTAAGGTCACGCGGCCACCAGTGGCAGAGCTGGGTGAGAACCCAGTTCGGTCCAAGGCCCCGCCCTCTCTCCCCTCTGCCTGGAGAAGGATCTGGACGCCTCCTCTCCAGACCAGTCTCTCCCCCTCGCCCCGCCCCCTCCCCGCAGCCCCGGGCCTACCTGCCTCCACGAACTTGTCTGCCATCTCCTTCCGCACGGACTTGGTGAGGTTGAAGTAGTCGTCGTCCTCGCCAATGCTCTGCAGGAAGAGCGGGATGTGCTGGAAGACCACGGCGTGCCGGCAGGCACGCTGCCCTGCGGTGCGCAGCTGCTGGTCCAGCCAGTGGTCATGCTCCTGCTTCAGGGCGGGGCACCTGGAGGCGTCGTACAGGAACTGGGAGTTGAGAACGAGGAACAGGACACCCCCGACCCAGAAGCTGAAGTAGTCGTCTCCCCAAGTCCGCTGGAACTCCGCGATGGTCTCGGGGGTGGGGACATTGCCCACGTCGTGGTTGCCGCTGACCAGCACCAGCGGGATGTCGCTGTCCACGGTCCTGAGCACCCGCTGTAGGTCCTCTGTCTGCTCCTTCCGCCAGGGCCTCCCTGCAAGAGAGGGCCCTGTTCTGAAACGGCCGAGGCTGTTCCTGCCTTTGCTAACATCAAATAAGAGAGAATAATCTAGAAATCCACTCAACGGGACCCATGGAAACCGCAAAGAGCAGTCATGCTACAAACAAATCAACATGTGAGGTGGGGAACCTCTGTCCCCCTTCCCATGGACATTCAGCAGCTAGGTGACTAACTGACCCAAGGTTGCTGACTGAGCTGATGGTGCAGGCTCATTCTAATTGTAAATATTAGTGAAGCTGAATTTCTATCTTTTATTTAGAAAATAAATAGAAATAATTTCTGCCCTGCTTCAAGGGGTCATCAACTGCACCCCTGAGGTGTGTGGACACAGTCGTGAATGCTAATCTCCAACAACAGGTATTTTTCTTTTTTTTTTTCACAATACACATGACTCTGCAGACTGTGTGACCACCTTTATGGGAAAAATTTTTGAATCCAAATAGCTACATCAACTGGCCTGTGCATCCTGCCAAACCCACCTCTTACGGAGGAAGACGTATTTTATATTCTACTGACAGTGTCTAGGGGCTTCCCAGGTAGCTCAGTAGTAAAGAGTCTGCCTGCAGTACAGGAGCCACAGAAAGACGCAGGTTCGATCTCTGGGTTGGGAAGATCCCCTGGAAGAAGGCCTGGCAACCCACTCCAGTACTCTTGCCTGGAGAATCCCATGGACAGAGGAGCCTGGCAGGCTACAGTCCACAGGGTTGCAAAGAGTTGGATACAACTGAAGTGACTTACCACACACATACAATAGTGTCTAAGAGTGCAGAGGCTCAGTGCCCTAAGGTGAAGCACATTCCCCCTGGGACTCCAGAGTCATCCCGGAGATGACTGTTTGGACAAAGAGTGAGGTTCCCCCCTCCCTCAGCTTCCTGGCTTCCACACTCCCTATGATAATGTTTTAAAGCCTTAATAAATGGATTTTGAAATGACCAATTTAACCTTGGATCTGTTTCTTTTTGTGCCAATTTATTCAACAAATATTTACCGAGTACCCACGATGTATAAAGTCCTGATTTAGTTACCCGGGTGAGGTGTGAGTCAGAGACACAAACCCTTCCTTTCAAACTGGTCAGTCAGATATTCTGTCAAGTGAATTACAGCAGCACACCTATCTGTATCAGATAGTACTAAAAATGATTGAGAAAACTACAGTGGGGAAAGAACAGAATCCCTGATCGTCCTCGGGATAAGCTCAGCATCCTGCAAAGACAGAGAAACAGTGAAAGAAAGTGGCCTGCCTTCACAAGGCATGATTAAAAACTCACCTGAAAAATCCTGCCACGAGCAGATAGAAATTATACCCCACACTCCATTTCCATCATGAATTAAAAAGAAAGCAGAAAAATCTTTACAAAGCAATTACAGCTCAGACCATAAAGCAGAAGCATAGTCTAGAAGGTCAGGAAAAAGGCAGATGTGAAATAGGAACTGCTGGAACTAACCAGAGCCTGTTGGGCTACCGACCTCCGTGGTGGGGTCACGGAGCAGTCGGACATGACTTAGAGACAGAGAGAGAGACAGAGCCAACTCAGGCAAGAAAGAGAGGGAAAAGACAGTCATTTCAGCAATTACAACCACAAGGAGATCAGCAGTAGTGAAATTTCCTTTGCTGTTGGGTCGCTAAGTCGTGTCTGACTCTTTGTGACACTATGGGATTTCCCAGGCAAGAGTACTGGAGTGGGTTGTCATTTCCTCCTCCAGGGGATCTTCTCAACCCAGGGATCAGACCTGCATCTCCTGCTTGGCAGGTGGATTCTTTACCACTAAGCCACCTGGGAAGCCCTGAGATTTCCTTTATGGCCAAGTATAGGCCTGTTTTTCTAAATATCCCATGAGAATATGTGAAGAATGTGCATTCTCTAACTATTGAACATGGAGTCCCTCATATTTACACTCAATCAAATGTGTTAATGGGGTGATTCAAAGCTTCTATGTCATTATTCTTTGCTTTTGGCCTATTGAATCTATATCAGTTTCTGAAAGACTTGGTTAGGTCCCACTGTAATTATGGATGAATCCATTTCTCCTTATAATTCTGCCAAGTCTGGTATTCACTTACTTTTAGCTATGTTGTTAGATACTTCAGAGTTCAGAATTCCCATATCTCACAGAAATATTTTTATGTTTAATCCTAATAAAATACATTAAAAAAAAAAGAAACAGGTAGATCTATATTGATGTTCTGGAAAGATCTGTAATATAAATTAAATTAAAAAGGAAAGACATGGAGGGGTAAAAATTACACACGTTTTAGAAAGGCTTATACATATTCATATCTTATGGATACAACTTTTTCAAAGATACAAAGGAAACTATTAACTCCAGTTAAAGCTAGGAAACAGAAGTGGGAAGTGAAGGGAACTTTCATATTTGGCTTAAAACCCTTTATACTATATTTTAAAAGTTCCTTCCTTTCTTCCTCACTTTTTGAAGCTTATGTATCATTTTCATTTTAAAAAAGAATTAAATTTTAGGGCTTCCCTGGTGGCTCAGGGGTAAAGAATCTGTCTGCCAATGCAGGAGACATGGGCTTGATACCTGGTCTGGGAATATTCCACATGCTGTGGAATAACTAAGCCTGCGCCTGACAACTATTTAGCCTGTGCTCTAGAGGCCGGGAAATGCAACTACTGAGCCCATGTGCTGCAATTACTGAAGCCCGTGTGCCCTGGAGCCTATGTTCTGCAACAAGAGAGGCCATCACAGTGAGAAACCCTCACACCACAATTAGAGAGTAGCCCCTGCTCCCCACAACTAGAGAAAAGCCTGCACAGCAACAGAGACCCAGCATAGCCAAAAATGAATAAATTAACTAATTTTAAAAAAGAATTAGAATTTTAAAAGCTTATTATTTTCATTTAAAAAAAAAAAAAGAATTTTAAAAAATCCTTAGCTCTGGGATCCTAAGGATGAAAGAAGATTCGGGGGATGGCCAGTCAGGTGGCTGTATTTCCAGTGGATCCCAATCTTGGGGTGAGTGGAATTTTCTGGAGAAAGGCTGGCTGACCCACGGTAAGAGCTCAGGAGAGGAGAAGAGCAGGTCCTGCCTGGCACTGGGGACCAGGAAGCCTCTCCCTTGTTGGTGCTGGGGATTTGCCTATAGCCAGCATCTGCCTCGTCACTAGTCTGGCCTGACCCTGAGGCTCCTGATTTGAAGAGGTCATTGACTGATGTTAGCTGACCTTGGACTGTGCTGTGTTGATTCTAATGCCCTCTAAGACCCCAATGGTCAGTTCTTTTCCCAGGTGAACAGACTGCTGGTTACAGAGGATGTATCCTTTATGACTTCAAATGGGATAAACCATCTCAAAAGGACTCTATGAATCAAGAGCAATTTATCACTACTTTTCATAACCCATTTCCTAAAAGACTCCAAAGCCACCACAACTGTCTCCTTTCCATTGACTTGGGGATATTTTCTGATGCTCAGTGCTAGCCAATATTTACTGATTGCTTACTCCAGGTT
This sequence comes from Bos taurus, assembly GCF_002263795.3. Classification (NCBI taxonomy): domain Eukaryota; kingdom Metazoa; phylum Chordata; class Mammalia; order Artiodactyla; family Bovidae; genus Bos; species Bos taurus. Next base: position 11,432,260 of record NC_037352.1, read on the forward strand.
AGGCACTGTTCTGAAAACTGTTCGAGTATTAACTCAGTTGACAACCAGTGAGGGACTTGAACTTGGCGCTCCAGCTATGAGTGTGGGCTCTCATTACAGCATCCTGATCCACAGGGATGAGGACTTTATAATACACCAGAGTGAAGAATCTCTCCCGTTCTTGATTTTCAAAAGACATTTCATCACAGTGCTTTACGCACGGCCTAAGCCAGACACAAAGAATGTTTAAGCAGTTAATGAGCACGCACAGAGAAGTTCAAAGTGAGCACCTCAAACAAACGACTTGATTCAAAACTTGGAACAGAGGCCTTGTCTAGAAAGCAATTTATAGTGAAGAGCTGTGAATCATACATAATAATAGGTATATTTCAATAGCTGTGAAATATACATAATAATAGTGTCTGTTTGTTTCCAAACTCCAGAAGGATGCTGCTCTTGGACAATCACAAACAATCCCCAATAACCTGTTAAAACACATGAAGCCCATCTTCCCTGGATCCTCTCAATCAGAAACGAGTCTCTCAATGGATAAAGAAGATGCGGTGTGTGTGTATACGCACACACAATGGAGTATTAGTCATAAAACAGAATGAAATAATGCGATTTGTAGCAACATGGATGAAAACGGAGTGTCATACTCAACAAAACAAGTCAGACCAAGAAAGAGAAATGTCGTATGACATTCCTTATACTTGGAGTCTAAAAAGAAATGACGCAAATGAACTTACTTACAAAACAGAAATACTCGCAGACTTAGAAAATGAACTTGTGTTTGCCAGGGGGAAGGGATAATTAGGGAGTTTGGGAAGGTCTTGTACACATTGCTACGTTAAAAATGGATAACCAACAACGACCTATTGTATAGCACATGGAACTCTACTCAATGTTATGTGCCTGCCTGGATGAGAGGGGCACTGGGAGGAGAATGGATACATGTCTATGTATGGCTGAGTCCTCCAGCTATCCACCTGAAACCATCACAACATTGTTAATCAGCTATACCCCAATACTGCCTCTTATCCTTATCCATCAGAGGGCAGACATAATGAAAACCACAATCACAAAAAAATAACCAAACTGATCACAGGGGTCACAGCCTTGTCTAACTCAATGAAACTATGGGCCATGCCATGTAGGGCCACCTAAGAAGGACGCGTCATGGTGGAGAGTTCTGTCAAAATGTGGTCCACCGGAGAAGGGACTGGTAAAACATTTCAGTATTCTTGCCTTGAGAACCCCATGAATAGTATGAAAAGACACAAAGATAGGACACTGAAAGATGAACTCCCCAGGTCAGTAGGTGCCCAATATGCTACTGGAGAAGGGCAGAGAAATAGCTCCAGAAAGAATGAAGAGACGGAGCCAAAGTGAAAACAATGGCCAGTTGTGGATGTGACTGGTGATGGAAATAAAGTCCAATGCTGTAAAGAACAATATTCAACAGGAACCTGGAATGTTAGGTCCATGAAACAAGGCAAATTGGAAGTGGTCAAACAGGAGATGGCAAGAATGAACATCAACATGTTAGGAATCAATGAACTAAAATGGACTGGAAAGGGCGAACTAAATTCAGATGACCATTATATCTACCACCATCGGCAAGAATCCTTAGGAGAAAGGGAGTAGCCCTTATAGTCAACAAAAGGGTCTGAAATGCAGTACTTGGGTGCAGTCTAAAAAATGACAGAATGATCTCTCTTTGTTTCCAAGGTAAACCATTCAATATCACAGTAATCCAGGTCTATACCCCAACCACTAATGCTAAAGAAGCTGAATGGTTCTATGAAGACCTACAAGACCTTCTAGAACTAACACCAAAAAAAAGATGTCCTTTTCATCATAGGGGACTGGAATGCAAAAGCAAGAAGTCAAGAGATACCTGGAACAACAGGCAAGTATGGCCTTAGAGTACAAAATGAAGCAGGGCAAAGGCTAATAGAGTTTTGCCAAGAGTACACACTGGTCACAGCAAACACCCTCTTCCAACAACAAGAGAGACAACTCTACATGTGGACATCATCAGATTGTCAATACCGAAATCAGACTGATTATATTCTTTGCAGCTGAAGATGGAGAAGCTCTATGCAGTCAGCAAAAACAAGACTGGGAGCTGACTGTGGCTCAGATCATGAACTCCTTATTGTCAAATTCAGACATAATTTGAAAAAAGTAGGGAAAACAACTAGGATATTCCAAAGGAAAGTGAAAGCGATAGTCATTCAGTTGTGTCCGACTCTTTGCAACCTGAAATTCTCTTGCTTTTTCTATGATCAAATGGATGTTGGTAATTTGCTCTCTGGTTCCTCTGCCTTTTCTAAATCCAGCTTGAACATCTGGAAGTTCTCAGTTCACTGGAGTGGGTAGCCTTTCCGTTCTCTGGGGGATCTTCCCAACCCATTTAGGTATGACCTAAATAAAATCCAGTATGATTATACAGTGGAAGTAACAAATAGATTCAAGGGATTAGATTTGATAGACAAGAGTGCTTGAAGAACTACAGATGGAGGTTCATAACATTGTACAGGAGGCAGTGATCAAAATCATCCCCAAGAAAAAGAAATGCAAAAAGGCAAAATGGTTGTCTGAGGGGGCCTTACAAATAGCTGGGAAAAGAAGAGAAGCAAAAGGCAAAGGAGAAAAGGAAAGTTATACCCATTTGAATGCAGAGTTCCAAAGAATAGCAAGGAGAGATAAGAAAGCCTTCCTTAGTGATCAATGCAAAGAAATAGAGGAAAACAATAGAATGGGAAAGACTAGAGATATCTTCAAGAAAATTAGAGATACCAAGGGAACATTTCATGCAAAGATGGCACAATAAAGGACAGAAATGGAATGGACCTAACAGAAGCAGAATTAAGAAGAGGTGGCAAGAACACATAGAAGACCTTCATGCAGATAACCATGATGGTGTGATCACTCAGACATTCTGGGGTGTGAAGTCAAGCAGGCCTTAGGAATCATTACTATGAACAAAGTTAGTGGAGGTGATGGAATTCCAGTTAAGCTATTTCAAATTCTCAAAGATGATGCTGTGAAAGTGCTGCACTCAATACGTCAACAAATTTGGAAAACTCAGCAGTGGCCACAGGACTGGAAAAGGTCAGTTTTCACTCCAGTCTCTAAGAAAGTCAATGCCAAAGAATGTTCAAACTACCACACAATTGTACTCATCTCACAAACTAGTAAAGTCATGCTCAAAATTCTCCAAGCTAGGCTACAACTGTACATGAACTGAGAACTTCCAGATATTCAAGCTGGATTTAGAAAAGGCAGAGGAACCAGAGAGCACATTGCCAAAATCCACTGGATCATAGAAAAAGCAAGAGAATTTCAGAAAAAACATCTACCTCTGCTTCATTTACTATGCTAAAGCCTTTGACTATGTGGATCACAACAAACTGGAAAATTCTTAAAGAGATGGGAATACCAAACCACCTTACCTGTGTCCTGAGAAATCTGTATGCAAGTCAAGAAGCAATAGTCAGAACTGGACATGGAACAACAGACTGGTTCCAAAGTGGGAAAGGAGTACTTCAAGACTGTATATTGTCACCCTGCTTATTTAACTTATATGCAGAGTATATCATGCGAAATACCAGGCTGGATGAAGCACAAGCTGGAATCAAGATTGCTGGGAGAAATATCAATAACCTCAGATACTCAGATGACACCACACTTACAGCAGAAAGCAACAGGAACTGAAAAGCCTCTTGATGAAAGTAAAAGAGGAGAGTTAAAAAGCTGGCTTAAAACTCAACATTCAAAAACATGTGGTTCCATCATTTCATGGAAAACTGACTGGGAAACAATGGAAACACTGACATATTTTCTTGGACTCCAAAATCACTGCAGATGGTGACTGCAGCCATGAAATTAAAAGATGCTTGCTCCTTGGAAAAAAAGCCATGACCAGCCTAGACAGCATATTAAACAGCAGAGACATTACTTTGCCGACAAAGATCCATCTAGTCAAAGCTATGGTTTTTCCAGTAGTCATGTATGGATGTAAGAGTTGGACCGTAAAGAAAGCTGAGCACCAAAGAATTGATGCTTTTGAACTGTGGTGTTAGAGAAGACTCTTGAGAGTTCCCTGAGCTACAATGATATCAAACCAGTCCATCCTAAGGAAATCAGTCCTGAATATTCATTGGAAGGATTGATGCTGAAGCTCCAACACTTTGGCCACCTGATTCGAAGAGCTGACTCATTGGAAAAGACCCTGATGCTGGGAAAGATTGAGGCCAAGAGGAGAAGGGGACGACAGAGGATGGGATGGTTGGATGGCATCACTAACTTGATAGACAAGAGTTTGAGTGAGTTCCAGGAGTTGGTGATGGACAGGGAAGCCTGGCATGCTGCAGTCCATGGGACTTCAAAGAATAGGACACGACTGAGTGACTGAACTGAAGTGATACCCCAATACAAAATAAAAAGTTTAAAGTTTGAAGGGAAAAAAAAAAGATGAGCCTCTCTTGTGCAGCTTTTTCAGGACTTTCTATACCCCCACCTGGAGGCAATGTGTTGATGTGGAGTCTATGACTCTTGGGTTTGGACCTTGGCTCTTGCCCTTTACAAGAGCCTTGTGGCTTTGACTGAGTCACCCAGGTCCTCTGAGCCTTGGCCTCATCATGTGAGAAATGGGAATGAAAATCCCCACACCTCAGGGCAGCTGTAAGAATTCCTACCACGATGATTCCAGACTTTGGTACAAACAGGTATGCAAAATGTTATCTGTCTTCCCTCCACCCTCAGGCCTGAATGTATTAATTCTTCCCTCTTTCTCAGTAATCCAACTGTGTACACACAGCAATCAGTGTACCATTTTTTGGACTTCCCTGGGGGTCCAGTGCTTAGGACTCCACGCTTCCACTGCATGGGGCATGGGTTCCATCCCTGGTTGGAGAACTAGGATTCCAGAAGCCAGGCAGTGTGGCCAAAAAGGGGAAAGAAAATCATTCCTGAAGGAATGAAAACATTCTCCAGGAATGTGAATAATTTTTAGGTAAGAATTTCGAAGTGAAAGAGTAAATTCTAGATGGTAAAAACCCAAGTTGAATGAAAACATCTGCATTTTCCTAAACATGCTCATTTGTGGATGTCAGAATTTTCTTTAGGGTCAGAACACCACCATCACCTTAGAATTAACATAGCTTATAGCACACCTTAGCACAGCTTTCTAAAGAAGTCATAATATTGTAGCAAAGCCCAAAGCCAAACCTCAGGAGCACCAGGAAGATAAAAAAATGGAAACCTGGCCAAGGATCTAGAGAGCCCATGAGATGTTTATCAAGCAAGGCTCTGTGCTTTACCAAGAAGACAGGAAGTGAGGTAGAAAAACAAGACACTGGCTAAGGAAGAACTGCAACAAATGACTCAAAGAGAGAAGGAGAAGGATTGTTCTGGGCTGGAACTGGATGAGGGGCATCTGCTGAGAAGTGGGTACAGAGACCCACTGAGTGAACAGACACCAGAGGTCAGCACACACCTGCTGCATGCGAAGGGTAACTCTGCATGGGACTGGCAAGGGCAGCGTGGACAGCTAAAATGTGCTTAAAATACCTTTCTTAAAAATGTAATGCAATAAATTAAAATTAAACCAGGAGGTAAAGAATGTTATAAAAATGATAACAAAATACTATTTATATCATTTATTGACTTTGCATTTTTAACATGATGTGGTACTATGAAATGTGTAACTAATTATTGTCAATATTCATCAAAGAAGAGATTATCTTGTTGTCTTCAGATCAGCCTTAAAATACATTGATAAAACCTCTGAGCTGAAGAGAAATAAACATCCTTCACTGGATAAAGGACATCTGTAAAAAACCTAAAGCCAACATATACTTAATGCTTTATGACTAGGAACCAGGCAAGAATGTCTGCCTTCACCACTTGTGTGCAACATCATACCAGTGTGATACGGTAAGAAAAAATAAATAAAAAGCATACAGATTGGAAAAGAAGAAATAAAACCATCTGTTCTCAGAAGATATGGCTGTCTCCATAGAAGAATCCCAAGAAATCTTGAAAGAAAAAAGCCTCTTAAAATTGATAAGGGAAATTAGCTTGCTTATTGTATGAAAAATCAACATATAAAAATTAACTTTATTTCTATATACTGGCAATGAAGAAATGAAGGTATAAGCAGAAGGATTTAAGAGATATTTAGGAGGTATAAACTAGAGGAATCTTTACTGTATTGACTACACGAAGAAGGATTCAAACATAATTCCCAGACATCTGAGCAAGTAGAAGGTTAGCCATGTCATTTATTGACATGGAAAAGACTGGGGAAGAAATAGATTAGAGATAAAAATCAAAAGCTTTTTTTTCAATATAAAAGTTGATGTATTGGTACAGGTAACATAAGAAAAAATAGACAAATTAGACTTCATGACAATTATAACTTTTGTACACCAAAAGACATCAACAGAGTAAAAAGGCAACCTACAGAATGGTAGAAATATTTTCTGCTGCTGCTGCTGCTAAGTCACTTCAGTCGTGTCCGACTCTGTGCGACCCCACAGATGGCAGCCCACCAGGCTCCACCGTCCCTGGGATTCTCCAGGCAAGAACACTGGAGTGGGTTGCCATTTCCTTCTCCATGCATGAAAGTGAAAAGTGAAGTCGCTCAGTAAGTGTCCGACTCTTCGTGACCCCATGGACTACAGCCTACCAGGCTCCTCCGTCCATGGGATTTTCCAGGCAAGAGTACTGGAGTGGGGTGCCACTGCCTTCTCCAGAAATATTTTCTACCAAAATATTTTTCTACCAAATAACAAATATACAAAATGTTTCTACCAAAATATTTTCTACCAAAATATTTTTCTATCAAAAATTGAAATGTATTTTCAACTTATGTATCAGATAAGGCACAATATCCAGAATATATATATATATATATAACTCTTAAAACTCAACCACAACAACCAACCTGACACAAAAGTGGGTAAAGGTCTGAAGCAACACCTTCAAAGAGGATATAAAAATGGTCTATAAACCCGTGAGAAGATGCTCAACGTCACTAGTCATTCAGTTCACTCGCTCAGTCATGTCCAACTCTTTGTGACCCCATGGACTGCAGCACACCAGGCTTCTCTGTCCATCACCAACTTCCAGATCTTGCTCAAACTCATGTCTATCGAGTCAGTGATGCCATCCAATCACATCATCTTCTGTTGTTCCCTTCTCCTCCTGCCTTCAATCTTTCCCAGTATCAGGGTCTTTTCCAATGAGTCAGTTCTTCCCATCAGGTGGTCAAAGTATTGGAGCTTCAGCTTCAGCATCAATCTTTCCAATGAATATTCATGATTGATTTCCTTTAGGATTGACTGGTTTGATCTCCTTGCTGTCCAAGGGACTCTCAAGAGTCTTCTCCAACACCCCAGTTCAAAAGCATCAATTCTTTGGTGCTCAGCTTTCTTTATGGTCCAACTCTCACATCCATACATGACTACTGGAGAACCACAGCTTTGACTAGATGGACCTTTGTCAGCAAAGTAATGTCTCTGCTTTTTAATATGCTGTCTAGGTTTGTCATTGGAGAAGGAAATGGCAACCTACTCCAGTGTTCTTGCCTGGAGAATCCCAGGGACGGGGGAGCCTGGTGGGCTGCCGTCTATGGGGTCACAGAGTCGGACATGAGTGAAGCGACTTAGCAGCAGCAGCAGCAGGTTTGTCATAGCGTTTCTTCCAAGGAGCAAGCGTCTTTTAGGGAAATGCAAATAAAAACCAAAATGGGATACCCACCTTAAATCCATTAAGATGGTCACAATAAACAAACAAACAAACAAAACCCCAGAAAATAACAAGTGTTGGTGAAGACGTGGAGAAATTGCTAACTTTGTACATTGTTACTAGACATATCAAGTGGTCCATCTTCTATGGAAAACAGTATGGTGGCTCCTCAAAAACTTAAAAATAGAATTCGCATATGATCCAGCAATATGCCCCCCAAAGTTGAAAGCACGGTCTTGAGGACACATCTGTACACCAATATTCATAGTGGCATTATTCACCATAGTTAAAACATGGAAACCCAGATGTCCATCAGTGAATGAGTTCAGTTCAGTCGCTCAGCCGTGTCTGACTCTTGGCGACCCTGTGAACCGCAGCATGCCAGGACTACCTCTGTCACCAACTTCCGGAGTTTACCCAGACTCATGTCCATTGAGTCCAGTGATGCCATCCAACCATCTCATCCTCTGTCATCCCCTTCTCTTCCTGCCTTCAATCTTTCCTAACATCAGGGTCTTTTCAAATGAGTCAGCTCTTCGCATCAGGTGGACAATATATTGGAGTTTCAGCTTCAACATCAGTCCTTCCAAAGAACACCCAGGACTGATTTCCTTTAGGATGGACTGGTTGGATATCCTTGCAGTCCAAGGGACTCTCAAGAGTCTTCTCCAACACCACAGTTCAAAAGCATCAATTCTTTGGTGCTCAACTTTCTTTGTAGTCCAACTCTCACATCCATACAAGACCACTGGAACCAGAATGTGGTATATACACACAATTCAGCTTTAAAAAGAAAGGAACTTCTAACCCAAGTTACAACATGGAACATTCTTGAGGACATTATGCTTAGGATAACTTGCCAATGACAAAAAGACAAATATTGTATGATCCCACTTATATACTGGTGTTGGCATTTCAAGCCAAAGCACAGGTAGGCTCTGAATTCACAGTCTGCCTCTGTGAGGGGTGCCCTTTGTGCAGAATCCCTTCTCAGTCTCAGTTCTCTAGCCCTTAAAATAGAAATTTTATCATCTCCTTTACGGAGATGCTGTAAGATAAATGAGATCATGCCTTAAGTGCCCGATGTGTAGTGTGTGTTCACCTGCCTATCTCTAGGCCCTAACCCCCTCCCCACCCAGCCCTCCCAGTAATAAGGTGAGGAGGAGGGATGTGAGACCTTAGGTCATCTGAGACCTCCCTGATGTCCTCCTCATTCTCAGGCTTAGGCCCCTGGCTCTGCTGCTGTCCCCTGAGCTGTGCAGGAAAGGACAGCACACATGTGTATGCTGACACCCTGGCACGTGAGTGGAGAGACCAGCCAGCTCGCCTTAACCTGGCAATTTGTGATGTCTGGAGGCCACATGGCACTGGTGAAAGATGGATGAATGGATGGGCAATGCTAAGACACTGGTACTGAGGGAGAGCCCTGCCAAAGACAAGAACTTCCAATGCCAGCCCCCGAGATCTCTGGAAATACCATCACAGGTGCCCCTTTGTCACATGAAGGTTAGAGCAATCACATTAGGGCATCTATTAAATGGTTAATATCATAAACCGAAACTCTTTGCAGGGCCTAGTTAGAAATAAATTCACTGTATCTAGTGTCCAAGCAATTCCATTTGTAACAATTTATCATACAGAAATATACTCGTGTGCAAGACATGACTATTCACTGTAGTATCATTTGAAAAGTGAAACTGTTAGCCCCTCTGTTGTGTCTGACTCTTTGCGATCCCATGGACTGCAGCCCACCAGGCTTCTCTGGCCATGGAATGCTCCAGGCAAGAATACTGGAGTTGGTAGCCATTCCTTCTCCAGGGGATCTTCCTGACACAGGGATCAAACCCAGGTCTCCCACATTGCAGACAGATTCTTTACCATCTGAGCCACTAGGGAGTATCATTTGAGAAGATATAAAAATGTGAAATGACTTAAATGTTCATCAATAGAGTGTGTCCTTATTATGGAACAAAGAACAGGTAAATGTGTATAATATAAGTGTATATTTGTGTTTAAATATGTAATATAAGTATATAATAAACAGGTAAGTAAATATATACTGCTAAGACTTGTGAACCTATGTCTTGGGCAGAGAAGTTAGGTGAAAACAGTTAAATTGCAAGAGCTAGTATATGTAATTCTGTTGAAAATAAGTCAATAATTTGTATATTCAGAGAAAAACATTTCTGGAAAAATATGGACAAACTATTAACAGTAATTATCTGTGGGGGACTGGAATGACAGAAATCATTTCAGTTTCCTATGAAGTCTGAATTCTTATAATGACCATGAATTACTTTTATAATCAGAAAAACAATGAAGACATTTAAAACATAACAAATGCACTAGAATTAGATCTTGTTGAGTAAACAAATATAATTTTAATGGGAACAAATATAAAACAAATGACAAGGCCAATGTGTAAGACAAGTTCTTCACTCTCAGAAAGAAAGAAAACAGAGAAAAGACCAGGAAGGTGTTTTATAAAATTATTTTTTTTATTTCATATAAACAGAATCTAACAATACGTGGTCCCGAGTAGCTGCCTTCTTTCACTTATCAGTGTTTCCAAGGCTCATTCATGTTCTAGCTAGACACGACTCCATTCAGTACTCCATTCCTTTACTGCTGAATGATATTCTATTGTACGGAAGATACTTTGTTGACTTTATCCATTCATCAGTTAAGGAACGTAAGGACTATTTCCACTTCTTGGCTAGTATGAGTGATGCTGCTATAAACAACTATAAACAAGTGTTTGTGTGGACATATGCTTTCATTTATCTTGGGTATTTCTCTAGGAGTGAAACTGCTGGATCATATGGTAACTGTATTGTTAATCATTTAAATAACTGCCAGACTGTCTCCCAAAATATTGTTTTACATTTTACATTCCTACCAGCAATGTACAAGGGTCCTAATAATTTACAATACTTACTATTGTTTTTTTGGTCAGAGCCACCCTAGTGGGTATAAAGTGGAATCTCATTGTGGTTTTTATTTGCATGTACCTAATGACTAATGATGGACATCACCATGGACATCACCAGATGGTCAACACCGAAATCAGATTGATTATATTCTTTGCAGCCAAAGATGGAGAAGCTCTATACAGTCAACAAAAACAAGACCAGGAGCTGACTGTGGCTCAGATCATGAACTCCTTATTGCCAAATTCAGACTTAAATTGAAGAAAGTAGGGAAAACCACTAGACCATTCAGGTATGACCTAAATCAAATGCCTTATGACTATACAGTGGAAGTGAGAAGTAGATTTAAGGGCCTAGATCTGACAGATAGAGTGCCTGATGAACTATGGAATGAGGTTCGTGACACTGTACAGGAGACAGGGATCAAGACCATCCCCATGGAAAAGAAATGCCAAAAAGCAAAATGGCTGTCTGGGGAGGCCTTACAAATAGCTGTGAAAAGAAGAGAAGTGAAAAGCAAAGGAGAAAAGGAAAGATACAAGCATCTGAATGCAGAGTTCCAAAGAATAGCAAGAAGAGATAAGAAAGCCTTCCTCAGTGATCAATGCAAAGAAATAGAGGAAAACAACAGAATGGGAAAGACTAGGGATCTCTTAAAGAAAATCAGAGATACCAAGGGAACATTTCATGCAAAGATGGGCTCGATAAAGGACAGAAATGGTATGGACCTAACAGAAGCAGAAGATATTAAGAAGAGGTGGCAAGAATACACAGAAGAACTGTACAAAAAAGATCTTCACGACCCAGATAATCACGATGGTGTGATCACTCACCTAGAGCCAGACATCCTGGAATGTGAAGTCAAGTGGGCCTTAGAAAGCATCACTACAAACAAAGCTAGTGGAGGTGATGGAATTCCAGTTGAGCTATTTCAAATCCTGAAAGATGATGCTGTGAAAGTGCTGCATTCCATATGCCAGCAAATTTGGAAAACTCAGCAGTGGCCACAGGACTGGAAAAGGTCAGTTTTCATTCCAATCCCAAAGAAAGGCAATGCCAAAGGATGCTCAAACTACCACACAATTGCACTCATCTCACACGCTACTAAAGTCATGCTCAAAATTCTCCAAGCCAGGCTTCAGTAATATGTGAACTGTAAACTTCCTGATGTTCAAGCTGGTTTTAGAAAACGAAGAGGAACCAGAGATCAAATTGCCAACATCCACTGGATCATCGAAAAAGCAAGAGAGTTCCAGAAAAACATCTATTTCTGCTTTATTGACTATGTCAAAGCCTTTGACTGTGTGGATCACAATAAACTGGAAAATTCTGAAAGAGATGGGAATACCAGACCACCTGACCTGCCTCTTGAGAAACCTATATGCAGGTCAGGAAGCAACAGTTAGAACTGGACATGGAACAACAGACTGGTTCCAAATAGGAAAAGGAGTACTCCAAGGCTGTATATTGTCACCCTGCTTATTTAACTTCTATGCAGAGTACATCATGAGAAACGCTGGACTGGAAGAAACACAAGCTGGAATCAAGATTGCTGGGAGAAATATCAATAACCTCAGATATGCAGATGACACCACCCTTATGGCAGAAAGTGAAGAGGAACTCAAAAGCCTCTTGATGAAAGTGAAAGGGGAGAGTGAAAAAGTTGGCTTAAAACTCAACATTCAGAAAACAAAGATCATGGCATCTGGTCCCATCACTTCATGGGAAATAGATGGGGAAACAGTGGAAACAGTGTCAGACTTTATTTTTCTGGGCTCCAAAATCACTGCAGATGGTGACTGCAACCATGAAATTAAAAGGCACTTACTCCTTGGAAGGAAAGTTATGACCAACCTAGATAGCATATTCAAAAGCAGAGACATTACTTTGCCAACAAAGGTCCGTCTAGTCAAGGCTATGGTTTTTCCAGTGGTCATGTATGGATGTGAGAGTTGGACTGTGAAGAAGGCTGAGCGCCGAAGAATTGATGCTTTTAAACTGTGGTGTTGGAGAAGACTCTTGAGAGTCCCCTGGACTGCAAGGAGATCTAACCAGTCCATTCTGAAGGAGATCAGCCCTGGGATTTCTTTGGAAGGAATGATGCTAAAGCTGAAACTCCAGTACTTTGGCCACCTCATGTGAAGAGTTGACTCATTGGAAAAGACTGATGCTGGGAGGGATTGGGGGCAGGAGGAGAAGGGGATGACAGAGGATGAGATGGCTGGATGGCATCACTGACTCGATGGATGTGAGTCTGTGTGAACTCCGGGAGTTGGTGATGGACAGGGAGGCCTGGCGTGCTGCGATTCATGGGGTCGCAGAGAGTCGGACACGACTGAGCGACTGAACTGAACTGAATGACTAATGATATGGAATACCTTTCTACTTGCTTATTGGCCATTTGTTCATCTTCTTTGAAGAAATGTTTATTGAGATCCTTTGCCCATCTTTAAGTTGCTTTATTTGCCTTTTCAAGTGAATTGTAAGAGCTCTTTATATATTAAGGATAGTAGTCCTTTATCAGATATATAATTTGTAAGTATTTTCTCCTTTCCATGGGTTAACTGTTTTTCCACTTTCTTGATAATGTCCTTTGAAGCACAAAAGTTTTCAAGTTTGATAAAGTACAATTTACTTCTTTTTTTTTTTTGGTCATTTGTGCTTTTAGTATTATATCTAACAAATTCCTGTCTAATATAAAGTTATGAAGGTGTATGCCTATGTTTTCTTCTAAGAGTTTTATGGTGTTAGCTTTTATTTGATTTTTAATGCATTTTGAGATAATTTTTGTCTTTGAGGCAGGGCTCCAAATCTAGCCTTCTGCATATGAATATTCAAGTGTATCCACCACACCAATTTAAAGATTATCCTTTCCTCCACTGAACTGTCTTGGCAACCTTGTCAGAAATCAGTTGACCCTGAATGTGAGGGCTTGCTCCCAGACTCTCAATTCTATACTACTGATACCTATCCTTATGCCAGTGCCACACTGTTTTGATTACCATACCTTTCTAGTATGTTTAAAATGAGGAAGTATGACTCATCTGATTTTGTCCTTCTTTTTTAAGGTTGTTCTGGCTATTCTGGGTCTCCTGAGTTTCCAAGTGAGTTTTAGGATCAATCTGTGGTAACTGCAGAATCAAGGGGAGCTAAGATCAAGGTCTACCATTCAGGAAACATATAGCTTTTAAGGAAAGCCTGTCTGAGTTTCTGTCATTGCAGACACACTCACAGCCATACTGTTCTGGGACTGGACTGTGACCCAGGAGGTTGGCCCATGCCCAGGAATCAAAGGTGGTATGTGCTTCTAAAATAATGTCCTGACCACCTGTGCACCTGCACTACAGAAATGAGGGAGGCAGTGGGGGGGGGGGGTGGCTGACATGTTCTGGGAAGAGGGCACCATGTTAGGAGGACTATAGCCGCAAGAAGACTCATCTGCCAAAGGCAGTTGGGAGGGGCTTAGAAGGAAGCAAATGGAGGAAGAGGGGCTGACGGAGAGGCAATTTTATGGTTTTCAGCCAAGAGGTAATGAAGATTGGAATAGGGCTGTGATACTAGAAATGGCCGGAAAGGAGGCTGTAAAAATACATGTAAGCTGTATCCTGTTTGAATAAGAAAATGTGGAAGAGAAAGACGTTCTGCTATTAACTGGACTTGGAGCTGCTGACCAAGATCTTACATGAGTTATTTTTCCCTCCAAAGTGATCCTCTATCTGATATTTGTCTTCTATAGAGCTAATCTTGGTGCTATAAGTTCTGTACATACATAATGATAAAATATTCAGGTTCACAAAAGGCTGCGGGGCACTTGGTACACGTAAAACGTTGCTTAAGGCTGATGCTGTTAAAAGACAAAACAATACCATGTCCCAGAACACAGAAGCTCCAGGACGGTTACAAGCAAGTCCCTTTTGAGGAACGAATGAGCACGATTCATTTCTGCTTACAGCTTCTGGGTGCCAGATGCATGAAAAGGTCTTACTTAGAATGAATGTCTCTTTCATATTTATTTGTTTACTTTTGGCTGCACCGGGTCTTCGCTGTTGTGCTTGAGACTTTCTCGAGTTGCAGAGAGTGGGAACTACTCTCTAGATGTGGACAGTGGGCTTCTCGCCGCAGTGGCTTTTCTTGTGGTGCACAGGCTTAGCTGCCCCCAGGCATGTGGGATCTTCCCGGACCAGGGATTGAACCTGTGTCCCCTGCACTGGCAGGTGGATTCTTAACCACCAGACCACCAGGAAAGTCCCGAGTGCTTTTTTTACTTCAAGATTTAATTTTATAATCTGAATTCTGGCACTGGCAGCTCTGTCCCTCAATTACTGGTTCCAATTCAGGATTTTAAATACACAACCTAATGAAAAGTTAATAGGAGATTCACAGTGAAACTTCAAATATAGTCACTGTTCTTTCAAAGATAGAGGCAAAAATCTAAAAAGTCCCAAGCATTGGAAGGCTAGAAGAAATTATTTGTCTTCAGCTAAGTATTTCTTTGATGCACATCTGCTGTCCTACTGTGTGCTAGGTCACGGTCACACCAGAAAAAGCAAGATGTTATCTTTGTTCTCATGGAGCTCAAAGTCTGGAGGGGGCCCCATACGGAAACAGGCAACAGCCATATGGCATTACGTGAGTTATGAAGTTTGTGATGGGAGCACTGAGCCCTGGGGAAGGAAGCACAGGGTCGGGGTAACTGATTACTCGGGAGGTATTCGAGAGCCTTCCCAGAAGAAGCAAACCAAATATCAACAGGCTTAGGAAGAATTAGTGCCTGCTGAATGTGGGGAGGGGCTTCCCATGTGATGCAGTGGTAAAGAATGCACCTGCCCATGCAAGAGATGCAAGAGACGTGGGTTCGCCCCGTGTCGGGAAGGTCCCCTGGAGCGCATGCTTGCGTGCTCAGTCATGTCCGACTCTTTGTGACCCCATGGCCCCCATGGGGGTAGCCTGCCAGGCTCCTCTGTCCATGGGATTTTCCAGGCAAGAACACTGGAGTGGGCTGCTATGCCCTCCTCCAGGGAATCTTCTGGACCCAAGGATCGAACCCAAGTCCCCTGTGTCTCCTGCGTTTTGCAGGTGGATTCCTTACTGCTGAGTCACAGGGGAAGCCCATTCCCTACAGTGGGAAATGGCAACCCACTCCAGTAGTCTTGCCTGGAGATTTCTGAGGCAAAGGGAAGAGCAGGGTGAAGGCAGAGGCCAGAAGGAGAACCTAGTGCCTGTTGGGAAGTTGAACAGTGAAGACTGTACAAGCCAAAGTAGATGCTGGGAGGGTCTGTTCTGTACTCAGCACTGAGCCAAGCACTTTACACAGATGATCTCATCAGCTCCTATGAGACCCCTGGGATAGAATTAACAGAAAAAATGAGGAAACTGAGGCACAGCTGAGGACCTCATTCCAAGTCACAGGGTTCACAGCTGGCACAGTTGGATTTTAACCGAGTTAGGGATACCAGATAAAATACAGGTTGCCCAAGTTACATGTGAATTGCAAATATGTGATTTTTTTTTTTTTTTTTTGGCAGGGGGCGGGGAGGGGGGGAGCAGTGGGTGGTGGTGGTGGTGGTGTGGAGATTACGTCCCATGCAGTATTTATATTCCTGTATTTTTATTTGCTAAATCTGGCAAGCCTGAACTTAGATCCCGCCTGGGTAAACCCAGCCTGACTCCAGAACCTGTGTTCTCAGCTAGGACTGGGAAAGGGTGCGAACACCATCTCCTGGTCAGTGCCAAGAGCGGATCCAGGCGAACACAATCAGGGAAAAGAGAGGGAGCAGCAGTTAGAACTCCACATGTTTCTGTGTTGAGATACAAGACAATGATTTCAGGCCCAATCCTTGAAACAACTAGCTCAACCACATTCTTCTCAATGTGTTATTCATCCAATTGGCAACAATTAAAAAGTGTTAATACTACACTTTGTTGGTGAGGGCACAGGTAAATGGCTTCTCTTAGCATGTTGGCTGGAGTGTAAATGATTTCCTTTATTCATATTTGACGACCTGCATACATGCTGACTGTAATATTTTAACACTGGAGAATTTTTCCAAAACTATGTGCAAAAAAAAAAAAAAAGTACAAACAATTTTTCTGCACCCCGTTTGTAAGAGCATAGCAGGGCTTGGAGCTGGAAGAGGAGAGTGAATGCAGGATTTAAGAGGGCACTCACCCTTGGGTTTGTGCAAGAGTTGGCCCTGTATTAGCATAATCCTGAAAACAAGTGCCTCCTTAAATTCTGTTCTCTAGATGCCTCCTTTGTTTCACAGGTTCCCCGGTCCTGTAGCCTATCATCACTGACAATCTAAGGGAACACAGACAGGAGACCAGGTAAATAATAAACAGTCAATCCATATAATGAAATACCATGTAGCCACACAAAAAATAAGATAGACTTGTCTACACTAAGGGAAAAAACAAGATCAAGACTTTGTATATAATTTGCTACCTTTTATGAAAAAAAAAAAAAGGAGAAATATATACATACATATGTGCATACAGTTAGAACTGGACATGGAACAACAGACTGGTTCCAAATAGGAAAAGGAGTACGCCAAGGCTGTATATTGTCACCCTGCTTATTTAACTTATATGCAGAGTACATCATGAGAAACGCTGGACTGGATGAAGCACAAGCTGGAATCAAGATTGCTGGGAGAAATACCAATAACCTCAGATATGCAGATGACACCACCCTTATGGCAGAAAGTGAAGAAGAACTAAAGAGCCTCTTGATGAAAGTGAAAGAGGAGAGTGAAAAAGTTGGCTTAAAGCTCAACATTCAGAAAACTAAGATCATAGCATCCAGTCCCATCACTTCATGGCAAATAGATGGAGAAACAGTGGAAACAGTGGCTGACTTTATTTTTCTGGGCCCCAAATCACTGCAGATGGTAACTGCAGCCATGAAATTAAAAGACGCTTACTCCTTGGAAGGAAAGTTATGACCAACCTAGACAGCATATTAAAAAGCAGAGACATTACTTTGCCAACAAAGGTCCGTCTAGCCAAGGCTATGGTTTTTCCAGTGGTCATGTATGGATGTGAGAGTTTCTTATAAAGAAAGCTGAGCACCGAAGAATTGATGCTTAGAACTGTGGTGTTGGAGAAGACTCTTGAGAGTCCCTTGGACTGCAAGGAGATCCACCAGTCCATCCTAAACGAGATCAGTCCTGGGTGTTCACTGGAAGGACTGATGTTGAAGCTGAAACTCCAATACTTTGGCCACCTGATGCGAAGAGCTGACTCATTTGAAAAGACCCTGATGCTGGGAAAGATTGAGGGCAGGAGGAGAAGGGGACAACAGAGGATGAGATGGTTGGATGGCATCACCAACTCGATGGACATGGGTATGGGTGGGGTCCAGGAATTGGTGATGGACAGGGAGGCCTGGCATGCTGCGGTTCATGGGGTCGCAAAGAGTTGGACACGACTGAGCTACTGAACTGAACTGAACTGATGTGCATACATTGTTGTTTAGTCACTAAGTTATGACTGACCCCATGGACTGTAGCCCCGCCAAGCTCCTCTGTCCATGGGATTTCCCAGGCAAGAATCCTGGAGTGGGTTGCCATTTCCTTCTCCAAGGGATCTTACCGAACAAAGGATCGAACCTACGTTTCCTGCATTGCAAGTGGGTTCTTTACCACTGAGCCACCAAGGAAGACTGTATATATATTATTATATCTTAAAAATTGGTTTTGTGTGTTGCCTCTAAGGAGGAAAAGTGGGTTAGGAGGGGACCTTTTATACATTCTTTTGTAACTTTTGAACGCTGGTCCATATAAATATACTCAGCGGGAGAAAGCAAGGGTGGGATAATTTGAGACATCAGGATTGAAACATGTACATTACCATATATAAAACAGATGACCAGTGCGAGTTCCACAGATGAAGCTGGGCGCCGAAGAGGAAAACCCAGAGGGACAGGGTGGGGAGGGAGGTGGGAGGGAGGTCCACGATAGGGGGGACACGTGTATACTCGTGGCTGATCCATGTTGCTGTATGGCAAAAACCATCACAATATTGTAATTATCCTCCAATTAAAATTAATTAAAAAAACAAAATGTAAGATTATGAAAATAACATTAAAGTAAGAATATGCCTAGAAATGTACTTGGAAAAGATACACAAGAAACTGACAGTTATCTCTGGTAAGAAAACTGTCATGGGGCAGGGGGTGAGGTGGGGGAAGATGACTAATTTACCCATTACTTACACTCATACAGGACTTGATCCCCTCCCTCATATGAACATACTACCTTAAAAACTGAACATATAACAAATTGCTTGTATGTTAATTACACATACACTACACTGCCTGTGCAGACATACACACTTGTATAGATTTCTAATCAGAAAGTCATTAGAACTGAACAAAACTAGATGCCTTTATACAGATGCTGGACAAGCTCAAACAAGAGTCCAGATGTAGGTTTGGCAAGTATCTGGCATCATTTTTCTACCCAGGGGTGGCACCCAGAGCCATTTATCAGAGCAGTGTGGGACCAGGCTTTTCTCATCTGTGGAGAAGGAAGCCTTTGCCCTAAAAAATGAGAAGGTTGGATTCTCTTCTGTATTCTTCTTAACTGTCCCTGATATCAGACACCCATGTGTGTCTTGGCTTCAGCCGTTAGCAAGTCCTTCTCAAAGAGGTTTTCTGTGTCTGTGTGTTCAGTGCTCTCTCCCAGGGATCTGTGTTTAGGCTAAAGAACCTCCTTCTTCTCTAATTTCTGACATTAACTTGGGTTTTCAATTTTATGCAGGTCTACCGAAGCTCAGTTTACAGCTCAACACGATCAAACAAAATTACTGGTTGTTATTAGGATAAAACTCCCATGCCTGGTCCATTTATTCCACAATTAAATTCTCTGGGGCATGGTAGATTAAAAGTAAACATCAGAATGTACGTGGGATAGCTATTTGTGGAATACTGCCATAATATCTCAGAGGAAATGGTAAAAACCCGTGGAAGGATGAGATGAACTCTTGGTCATGTAGCTTTTCTTAGGATTTCAATGCATTACAATTTATTGTTTATTGAGAACCCGAGTGGTTACTTCATTTCCAAGAACCCAGGTGTACACGTCACTGACATTTTTCCCCCTAGACTAGGGTTCCACCTCCTAAAGGCAAAATAATCACCATGCATCATGTAAAGTTTATCTCAACCAGAAGTGTAGGCAGACACTGCAGAAATTTTTGTGCTTACCTGCCAAGCACAAAACATCATGATCATACACATTTCTTTTCCCCTTTGGGCAAAAAGAGAAACAGAAGCTGCTGCAAAGCACTGGAGAATACAACCAGGTTACAGAAAAGACAGAACGAGAAATAAGCACTGAACCCACGTGTTTCCATTGCCTGTGAACCAGCCACCCCAGCTGGCAACACGCAGTGACGCAAAATCCCACCAGCAGATTACAAATAAGAACCGTCCAGCTCTGAGACTTTCAAAATATTGTCTCTCTCTGTGGAGGTCATCTAAATAAGAGATGCCATGAAAGGGTTTCAACAGGGTTATGAGTGTATTTGGGCTTCCCTGGTGGCTCAATCAAGAATCCACCTGCAATGCAAGAGATTCAGGTTCGATCCCTGGGTCAGGAAGATCCCTTGGAGGAGGGAATGGCTACCCACTCCAGTATTCTTACCTGGAGAATTGCATGGACAGAGGAGCCTGGAGGGCTACAGTCCATGAGATCGCAAAGAATCAGACACAACTGAGTGACTAACACTAACAAATGAATATAGTTACTGTTTTAGTAAGAAGTTTATCCTCTTTTTTTTCAATATGAACAAGGAAACCAATGTTTTCAGTAGCAAAGTGACAAGAAAGGATGTTGCTTAGTTAATGAAAATAAGACCTCTATTCACCCCAGTCGCCGTAGGCATGAGAACTCAAACGAGAACTGATGATAATACACTCAACCACTGTCAGGAAAATTTAAATGAAATAGTAGAACAGTAGAGAAACAGTCAGGGCTAGTCATTCAGGTGGATCTAGCATGGACTTCCCAGTTCAATACCAGCAACAGTGAAAAGAACAACACAATCAATACAGCCCTCGAGGAAGCCCATTCTGAGAAGTCAATCACAAACCAAATGATTTCTCCAGCTGAGCCTGGTGAAGAGGAGGCAGATGAGTCAGCCTGTGATGGGGAAGGATTTCCTGGTGAGAGACCACCGCTGCTGCTGCTGTGCTCTGTCCAATCCTTTAACCCCAGTCCCTCTTGCCTGCCCCAGCTTCCAGGTGCTTCCTTCTGTCTGGGATCTCACGCAGACCCTGGCTTCCCCACGGCCCCCGGAGGCTGGGATGTGCAGTGTGAGCGGCCTCCAGCAGCATTTCCTTTGCATGATGAGGCTGCTCTGGTAGATGTGTATGGACTGGGTCTAATTTGGCTGAGTACAGGAATTAATGGGGTTGGGGGCGAGGGCTTCCCTGGTGGTCCAGGGAAGACCACCTTAAGAATCCACCTTGCCATGCGGGGGACATCAGTTTGATCCCTGGTCCGGGAAGATTCCACGTTCTGCAGGGCAACGAATAAGCCTGTGCTCCACAACAAGAGAAGCTGCTGCAATGAGAAGCCGTGCACAACTGGA
Source organism: Bos taurus (assembly GCF_002263795.3). Lineage (NCBI taxonomy): Eukaryota > Metazoa > Chordata > Mammalia > Artiodactyla > Bovidae > Bos > Bos taurus. Next base: position 11,453,526 of record NC_037352.1, read on the forward strand.
GAGTAACCCTCGCTCGCTGCACTAGAGAGTCTGCTCACAGCAATGAAGACCCAGCAGAGCCAAAAATAAATACATTTTTTAAAAAAGAAATTAATAGGAAGATTTGGGGCTATGCATGAGACACCCATCTCTTGCCCCTCCTCTTCCTAATTTCAGCAGTAGGTTACAGGCTAGGCAGCCTCAGAACCTGTATTCCTCAGTAAAGACTTTCTGAGAAGTCCAGCAGCTTCTTCACCCAGCTTCAAACCAACTTCTACATACACAAACTATTCCTCTGTCTTCTAAACTCTCTGCTAACGGAGTCGTAGCCAATTCTTAGGCAATTAAAGGCACAACGTACAGCTTGTTGCAATCTGCAAAACTGCAACAGGTAGAAGCAGCGGCCTCTTCTGGGCTGAATTGCGCCTTCCTCCCCTCCAGTTCATATGCTGAAGTCTTAAACCCTGTCCAGGAAAGCTAGCCCCTTGTCCTCTACTTAAATTCCTCTTGGGACATTTCCTGGTGGTCCAGTTGTTAAGAATCATCTTGTAGTGCAGGGGATGTGGGCTTGATTCCTGGGTCGGGAAGATCCCCTGGAAGAGGAAATGGCAATCCACTCCTGTATTCTTGTCTGGGAAATCCCACAGACAGAGGAGTTTGGCAGGCTACAGTCCATTGGATTGCAAAGAGTCAGACATGATTGAGTAACTGAACATGCATGGTGGGGCTGGGATCCCACACCCAGCGAAGCAACCAGGCCCTCGTGCTACAACTAGTGAGCCCCTGTGTCACAACTGCAGAGTCCATGCACTGCAACAAGGGATCCCGTGTGCTGCCACTAAGACCCAAGTCAAATAAATGAATAAGAAATATTAAAAAAAAATTCCTCTCCACCCATCCTTCCTGCATCACAGAAACCAGCAAGACTTTGTTTCCTCTCCCCTGGTTAGAGCTCACTGCCCAGAGGCCCACCATACTCTCCAGGCCGCTGTGAGCGCCCCTGGACAATATGTCCCCACACAGCCAGGCCACCACCCTGTCGAATCGCTCACTCACCTCTCCGGTCACAAACTACTCACATTTTCGAAGATTCATCCTTCTTCTATTTTATCCCATCTGATTCTCATATCATCCCTTTGATGATGCAATGGATGACCTTACGGAGTCTTATGCAAGAGACATCTTCTGAAAACCTTGCCTAATTCACAACTACTCCTGAAACAGGATGGTACTGCTTACCCCCTGAAGTGTCCCTGACGCTTTGCAAAAGCACCAGGAGTTTTACATTTACTCATCAATAGCTTCATCAGCTCTAAAATGACACAATTCTTGACAAAGGTGTGATCTGAAGGGATCTGAATTACTTCAAAGTTAAAGAGAGGCTTTTTTTTTTGGGTATCACTATTTGGGGTTCACATAGTATTGTTCTGTTCCATCTCATTGTTCTGTTACCACTGTTTACAGACAACCAAATCAAGGCTTACTCTGGAGAGGACCGAGGCGTGAGGACTCAGAGTGGAGCTACATGGAACCCAGGGCCCAGTCTCAGAGGTGTGGCCTGGGGATGGACCCATCAGCAGGGCTCACTGCTGGGGCCTCAGAAATGGGGAGACCCCAGAAGGCAATGGCAACCCACTCCAGTACTCTTGCCTGGAAAATCCCATGGGCAGAGGAGCCTGGTAGGCTGCAGTCCATGGGGTCGCTAAGAGTCGGACACGACTGAGCAACTTCACTCTCACTTTTCACTTTCATGCATTGGAGAAGGAAATGGCAACCCACTCCAGTGTTCTTGCCTGGAGAATCCCAGGGATGGGGGAGCCCGGTGGGCTGCCGTCTATGGGGTTGCACAGAGTTGGACACGACTGAAGCGACTTAGCAGCAGCAGCATGTTTTAAATCTCACTCTGTAACCAACTGGCTGTGTCCTTCTGGCAATAATCAGTCTATCAACACAGCCCTCGCTATCATCATGAGGGCTTCTATCTGCCAGGGCACCAAGGAAGGCACTTCACACATAATATTTCATCAGATAGCAGTGCTGTCCCCGTGACACCACTGCTTCCTTAACTGTGCTGCCCACACTTCCCAGATAAGAAGCGGCAACGGTAAACTCAACATGTCTTATTTTCAATGATGAAAACAATGACAGGGGACTTCCCCGGAGGTCCCATGGTTAAGACTCCCTGCTTCCACTGCAGCAGGCATGGGTTTGATCCCTGGTCAGGGAAGGAAGATCCCACATGCGGAGTGGCATGGCCAAGACAAACAGACAAAACAATGACACATGGGGCTAAGTACCTGGGACAGTGTGAGGGGTGAGATGGACGCACGCCTTTCCCCGTGAAGCTCAGGGTGTGAACACAGGGCGACACATGAGCCACCAGGAGGAGGGCACTTCTCCCACGCGGTGCCGAGGACCATCCTCGCAGACCCATCGAGGAATCACCGTCTCAGTGACAGTAAAGAACCGACAGCCCTCACAGGCTTTCGACCATAAACAACTTGACCCCTGGGTTTATGAGGTATGGTTAGTATTTCCCAACATGCAGAACAGAGGAGAATCCTAGAGAATTCCTGAAATATATCCAGTATAATCAATCAGACAGGCACTCCAGGTCATGGGAATAGGGAATACATAGCAGCAAATCCTTTGACCAAGTCGTCATATCTGCCAAAGGGAGGCCGCTGGAATTGCAGGGGAGATTCTGGGTACCAAAGACATTTTCTCAAGCATTCCATTCTGACGGAATAATGTCAATTCTCCAAATAAAGATGAGGTGCTACAGTTTCTGAATTCATCATAATCCTGCATTATGAACATTACAATGTGGATTTATTAACTTGCAAAATGTGTAAAGTATGCCCTGTGTAGCAACTAACAGCACTGAAAGAAAAGGGAAAGACATCAGGGTGAGAAAACTTTTTTAACCTGGTACAGTGGTCTTCATTCTAAAAATGTATTGGGTGTGGAACTTCGTTCATAGACTGACCATTTGAAATGCAACGAGGGTTTGTCACAGAAATAACACTGCAATTGGTGATTAGATCTCAGGCTAACTCACAAAAACTTGGTTGTCTTTTTTTTTTCCATCATAACACAGATGAATGTACTAATTCAACCACACAAGGTTATAATCCAGCTCTTCTCCTTAGCGACAGTTTACTTTCTAGTAAACATTTATGAGATTTGCTATTATTGCCAGATTTTCTGTCTCTTCTTCCCTTCAAAATTCTCTTAGCAGCTAGCATAGGAATCTAACCACTATTCATACCCATAGGTAACAATGATCATATGGGAATATAATACACTAGAGAATATACATGTACTATGTAAAATATTAAGTATATTAAAGGCATCTGACTAGAGGATTAGAGAAGGAAATGGCAGTCCACTTCAGTATCCTTGCCTGGAAAATCCCATGGACAGAGGAGACTGGTAGGCTCCAGGCCATGGGTCACAAGAGTCAGACTTGACTTAGCGACTAAACCACCACAGAGGGTTGGTAAAGGTATAATCATGTAGCTGTTTATTCTTAGAAATACTATTTGCAATGTTCATAGAAGTAAACTGTATGAAACTAGAGGTTTGGGGATAACCTATGTGATGAAGCAAGGAAGATAAAGATGAAGGGCCTGTAGGCTGATTATACTCTTGAGATTCCAAAGAAAGAGTCAGGTAAGTCAAAGTCACAGAGTCTAACTAAGTGAAGCAGAGAACTCTCCTGGTTACTCAGAAGCTCACTCTATAAGCATAAATAACAAACATATTATCAGCTCTCATTCACGGAATCCTTACCGTGTGCTAATAAGCATCTGCATGACTGCACCCTAACAAGCCTGTTACTTTACTATAACTTGTGACATGTTGGGTTGACCAGCTGACTGGGGCTCTTCCTCATGCTAATACTATTCTAATGAGTAAAACCACATTGGATAAAGTGAACTATAACCAGGGAGAGTAAACAGTTCTGTAGTGCAAAAAGGATGGGTAAAGAGGAATTTAAGTACAGGATAAAGGGTTAGGTCTCCTGAAATACAGCCTGGGTGGTAAACGGATGGGGGACATCCAGAGTCTGGGAGCTCGGAGCATCTCAGGCACGGAGGGTGTCTATCATCTCGTCTGCCTCACAACCACCACCACTGTCAGCAAAGATGTCTGGGGCTCCTTGCTGCCATCTTGGCCTGCCGGCTGCCATCTCTGCACAAGGAGGAGGCCCCAGAGGGTCAGTGGGGGTCAACATACGCCACTCCTCAGGGAAATATGATCTGACTCCCAACTCACGGCTCGAGGAATTCCACTGTGCCCCCTGGTCCTTGTGTACAAACCAAAACGTGAAGAAGTTCCAGGGCAATGGAACACCTGGGACACACACTCAGGATGTTATTAAGGTTAAATGTTGGGATGTTACAAGGTTAATGTTGGGATGTTATAAGGCTAAATGTTCAGATTTGCCTAGACTTAGACATTACTTGGTCAGCTTAAAAATCCTAAATACAATAGTATACTCAAGGGTTTTACAAACTGAAGAAAAAAAAATTTAAGGGAAATAATCCCATTAAACTATACCTTCAGTTTGTGTTCTTTATTAATCATTGTATCTGATGAAGACATGGAATCATAATTATCTTATCATCGTGTTCACCGTGCCGAAAACAATGTCTACAGCAGCTGTGAAAGGCTGAGAGTCACAAAACTGTTTTTATAAAACCATTAAGCAGAAATGACTGAGGAAAAAAAAAAAACAGGGATAATTGTGTTTGGTGAGACTGAGAGAGCTAAAAGCCATTTAAAAAAATCATAACAGAACCTTCCAGTTAAAGATGGCAGATTGAAAACACACACTTAGCTCTGTTCTTTCCACAAGCCATACTACAAAGACAGTAAATTTCCCAGGACAGAGATAATAGGGGAAGAGAAAAGATCCACAGATATTTGGAAACCAGAAAGCAGGTGGACAAGGGGTAATGGGCTTGGCCAGTTTAGAAAGTTAAATATGCATCTGACAGTGGGAAAAGTTACGAAGCAAATGGCTTGGTACAACCACTTTGGAAAACTCTTGGCGGGTATTTACCAAAGATAAACCTCCATCTTTCTGGTGACCTGGCAATTCCATTCCCAGGAATATAAAGAATTAAATGCCCAGGTCTATTAAAGACATGAACACCCTGTATGGACTCCTTACCCACAGAAACTGCTCCCTAATAAATGTGTGTTATTTTAAGCCAAAAAAAGAGACATGATCAAGAAGATTCATGGAAGCTTTATTCATAAAAATCCCAAAAGATAAATGACCCAGATATCCATTAACTGTAGAATGAGTAAATAAGCTATGATGCAATCACTAGATGGATATACTACACAGCAATAATAAAGAACTAATAGCTGCTACATGCAATAACGTGGACGAATCTTAGACATTATGTAACAGTAGAAGCCAGAAGACTACGTACTGTATGGTTCCATTAAGAACAGGCAAAGCCAACGGACAGTAACAGAAAGGTAATTGACAAAGAGAAACGAGGGTAGCTTCAAGTGTGTGGCAAATGTTCTCCATCTCTGAGTGGTGGTGAAGGGTGGATTCACATTTTCAAACTCTTCAGATTAATTGCATTTCAATTTATTTATATTAAATCTCAATTTTTAAAAACACGTATGGAAAATGAATGAAAAGAAAAAAAAATCTGCTTCACGTTACAGGCTCAGGCCCTGGAATTTGTAGTGACAGGTATCCTTGGAAATGGGAGTGAAAGGGGAAAAAAAGAAAGACCTAAAGATGCTGGTATTGGGGATGGGGTAGGGCTTCACTGTGGTAGAGACCACGGAACACAAGCCCTCCCACAAGAAGAGTCCAATCAGCTTTCTAATGTTGCACTGGTTTAGTGTGTGTGTGTGCTACACCCTCACACTGGAGTGGGCAGCCAGATCAATAGACACCTGAAGAAAGTGTACATGAAAGACACTCCCAAACGATCAAAACGTGGGGAAACAGACTGCCTAGAGAAAAAAAAAACATGAAACATGACCAAACGTTTGATACCTAGCCCAAACTGCCAATTTAATGTGAGGGTAGACTAAGATATTTTCAGATATAATTTCTACTCCAGAAGCTGCAAGAGGATATAATCCATCTAAAAAGGAAAGAAAGGGTTGGTGCACTGGGATGACCCAGAGGGATGGTATGGGAAGGGAGGTGGGAGGGGGGTTCAGGATGGGGAACACATGTACACCCGTGGTGGATGCATGTTGATGTATGGCAAAACCAATACAATATTGTAAATTTAAAAAAAAAATAATAATAAAATAATAAAAAGGAAAGAAACAAGGATCCAACATGAGAGAGAGGTAGTCGTCCCTCGAACAGGAATGGAAATCCTAACATGACAGCTGTTAGAGAATAACCAGTCAGTGAAACTGATAGAATGCCTAATATTTTTTTAATGTAGTGACATACCTTCCAAAGGCTTGTGCACTTAAAACCTTTTGAAGAAAAGACTGACATTCATCTAGTACATTTTAAAAACTGAGAAATTTTATTTTTAAAAATTCAAATAAAACTTTCAGGAGAAATAAACACTGCACATTTCATGGACAGAGGAGCCTGGCGGGCTACAGCCCATCAGATTGCAGAGAGTCAGGTACAACTTAGCGACTAAACAACAGCAACTACATGGCTCAGTGGTGAGCAGTGTTTAAAATACGTATAAATGGATGAATTATTAGAAATATGGAATACAATATAACCAAAATTAGGATTTAATGAAGATGCAAATTCAATCAACAACAAGGAGATTCAGAAACAGCAGCATACACATGTTATTTAGAATGATGGAAGAGATTATGAACAAAATTAGCTAAAATCACTGATGGTGGTGGCCACTGGGATGACCAGTGGGCAGGTGAGGAGTCGTGAGCTGCTGCTGTTCACAACATCCTGTGTACAATCTGACTCACTAATCTGTGTGTATATATAGTATATATAACGTTGACAAAGATGAAAAACTAAACCAAAAAGGCAAAACTTTTAATCATAACTCTTTATTTTCCATAAAATAGCAAGTCCATAACCTATAAAAGGAGTACACAGTAATTTCTGTAATTAAAAAAAATCACTTTCCCATCCCCAAAGGTATTTAAATGTCTGGCTCCAGAAGGAAGTTCAGCTCCCTTACATGTCTGCAGGTTTCCATGACCCTTCATCAGAGCAGATGAAGAGAGGGGTGGAAGCTGCACATGGTGGGTCCCGGGTCCCGGCATGCACCCCATGAAGACCACCAGGCAAGTGAACCTCTGGGAGTACAGAGCTCGGCCAGGGCCCAAGATTAAAGGGCTCCTCTGTCTTCCCTATGCTCAACCACTTCCTCACACCCAACCACTCCCCCAAGCTCAGCACCAGACTTCAGAGACCAGGCATGGCAGGGAAATGCAGGACAGGAATGGGATGAGGGACTTCCCTGGTGGTCCAGTGGCTAAGACTCTATGCTCCCAATGCATGGGGCTCGAGTTCGATTCCTGGTCAGGAAACTAGATTGCGCGTGCCACAACTAAAGATCCCATATGCCACAACTAAGACTGGGTGTAGCCAAATACATAAATACTTTAAAAAAATTATTAAAAGAAAATAAAATGGAGTGGGCCCTGCCAATGGGCAGAGAAGAAGCAGGGTCCCTGACTGTCTGAAGGATCAGCTGGAGAGACTTGAATAGCCGCCATCACAAGCACATCACAAGTATTCAGATGTTTGGGGAGATCCTAGGTGCAACTCATTGTTACAGGGCTGAAAATCTGCCCCTCTGACATACTACATAGAACAGTATTTATTTTTCCCTTTTTAAAAAATGCATTTATTTATGACCGCTCTGGGTCTTTCTTACTGCACAGGCTTTCTCTAGTTGCAGTGAGCAGGGCCTACTCTCTAGTGTGATGTGTGGGCTTCTCATGGCGGTGGCTTCTCTTTAGTGGAGCACAGTCTCTAGGATGAGGGGGGCTCAGTAGTTGTGGCTCATGGGCTTAGCTGCCCGGAGGCATGTGGAATCTTCCCAGACCAGGGATCAAACCTGTGGTGCTTGCATTGCAAGGCAGGTTCTTATTCACTGTACTACCAGGGAAGTCCTAACTTTCCCTTCTCATCTCCTGCAGAAAGAGAGGCATAAGCAGCCTATGACCATAAAGCAATTTGCAAAGATCCAGGTGCCCCTTCCCCAAAGATAAATTGCATGCAGTGTAACAATATGTCTAATTATACTGCCTGCTTTAATAGGACTGTTATGAAGATGAAGTGAGTTCATCCTTGCAAAGCACTTAGAACAAAGCCTGGCACACAGCAAGCTGTATAAATGTTAGTTACATAAATGAAGTAAAACGAGGGACGAGAATATGGTGTGTTTGCAAAGGTGTTATGAGAAGTCTCTGTCCAGAAGCCGTGCTCACACACTGATGAAGTGTTTCTATGAGAGATTAAACAGGGGGCTCTGCCCCCTCAGAGCCCCCACGAGCAGAGAAAAGTTATATTTGGATGAAACCAAATGGTGGAAGAGAGTAGTTTGGAATCTAAGACGCTATACAGACAATCTATCTCAAAAAATACTTTTAAAAATTTTTTAAAAATTAATTGGACACAGTGATAAATATTAGGGTTTTTTTTTTTTTGGACTCTTCTTATACAAGTGTACTTATTTACAAAACAGAAACAGACTCACAGATTTTGAAAAGAAACTTACGGTTACCAAAGGGGAAAGGAGAAGAGGTGATAAATTGGGATTAACATACACACACTACTAGTTATCTGGAGAAGGGAATGGTTACCCACTGCAGTATCCTTGCCTGGAGAATTCCTTGGACAGAGGAGCCTGGTGGGCTACAGTCCGTGGGGACACAAAGAGTCAGACATGACTGAGTGACTAACACTTTCAACACTACATATGAAATAGAAAATCAACAAGGACCCACTGTATAGAAAAAGGAACTCTAGAACTCTACTCAAAATCGTGTAATAACCTATACAATTAGAGAATCTGAAAAAAATGAATACACGTATTGATAGAACTGAATCACTTTGCTGTATGCCTGAAACACAACATTGTAAATCAACTATATGTCAATAAAATCAAAAGCAAACCAAAAAACCTCCCCAGCTGCAATGTTCTTATTGCTCACAGCTTTTCTGAAGAACAGAAAGTTAACCGATGGTCTAAGTTTACCCCTGCCTTATCAAAGATGTCTATGAACCACATCAGGTCTGCAGAGGCCAGAGGGGCCAGCTGAGACACAAGAAGAAAAGGGACGCTGGAGTTGGGCAGCAACGGGGCTCGAGGCCACCAGATGGTGACCAGAGAGGGAACAGCAGAAAGGAACAGCTGGAAGGAACGCGTGAGTAATTTTCTGACTTCTTGGTATTCACCCTCTAGGTATTAGGGGACACCTGCTTGCAAGACTAAAGGATCTGGCTGCTTTTTTTTTTTTTACGTAAAAATTACCAAGGAAAAGTCATCATGACAATAAGAATGCCTGATGCCCATTCATGATCAATTGCTAACAGGGTATTTGATGCAGTAGAGGGCCTGTGAGCAGACATGGCAGAATTTGGGTTATTCTTTTTAGAAAATGTTAGTTCGTATCATGAGATAATCCAAACATTCATCAGTAAAGGAGGGTGTGTTCTTTCCTCTTGGGGAGGGGTGTTAAGAGGGGTTCCTTAAGCCATAGATATGGAATGGCACCCTTCCATTAAAAATAATTTTCTACAAAGAACCAGATGTGGAGCTAAAGGCAGGAATAAAGAAACGCACAACTCAAAAACTGTGCCTGCTTTCAGTAAAGATGGCTTTGGACCACCCTATCCTCACCATTGAGCCAACCTTTATAGCACCCAAGCCAGTGAATCTCCAACCTTGTCCCCAGGATGAGACAGGAAAGCATGGCTCATTGGTAGTCATGGGATTCTCTAAGAGACCAGCCTCTTGGAAGAGCCCAGGCATTCCCACACCGCAAGGCATGAGGGACCAAAACCGGGAGGGACCCTGAAGTTCATGTCAATGCCTGGTTAGTAACAGACTCAACAACTGGACTGCCGGGCACCAAGCTGCTGGAAGACTCGCAGGCTTCCTGCTAGTGAACACGTGAGTTACCTGCAGAGAAATCATCAGACCAAAGTCTTTTTAAGGTAGCAATTATTTCTGTGTTGGGAACAACCTCCTGCAAATTCCAGCAGCACTTTAGACTATTTGATAATAGCAAGGTCAATCATATGCAGGCTCATATAGACACAGAGAGAGAAAACGAAAGGTAACAGGCAAGAGCTTGGAACTAGAAAAACATGAGATACCAGTTCTTTTTTTTTTTAATATTTAGTATTTGTTTATTTGGCTGTGCGGGTCTTAGTTGCTACACACAGGATATTCATTGCATCATGCAGGATCTTTCATCCATGCATACGGACTCTCTAGCTGTGGCAAGGGGGCTTAGTTGCTCCACAGCATGAAGGATCTTAGTTCCCAGACCAAGGCTTGAACCCACGTCCCCTGCATTGCAAGGCAGATTCTTAACCACTGGACCATCAGGGGAAAGTCCCTAGGTACCAGTTCTTAATTATTCTTCTTAACACAGAGTTGGGATCCACCCTGCAGATCTGTTGCTACAAAATCACTCCTTAAGTTACACATTCAATGTAGGAGGAAACGATTTCTTTTGAAGGACATACATGAATTTTTTTTTTCCTGAAAATTTAAAAATTTCTCATCTGATGGGTTCTCCTATTTGGAAGCATCCATCATACCACACAGTAAATTATTTGCCAAGCCTTGAACTGCAAAACCAAAACACAACCAAAAATATTTTCTCCATACTGACTTTAGCGTTGGCCTTGATCACAGAAATTAGTGTCCCCCTTCCCCCAAACACGTGCTACAGTCACTCAGAATTTCAGCAGCTGTCAGTTGGGTGCCCTGCAGCTCGGAGGGCCCTGGTCCAGATATTCGCGAGTCACTCTACTTGGAGGTAATCTGAACAGAAAGGTTGGGAAGAGGAAGGGAAGGACGAGGACAGCCAATCAGAAGATACGTTTTCCCACTGTATCCTGGTAAATCTGGACTTGAGGTCAGCACTCTTGTGCCTGCTGGGCAGGAGGAAGTCAAGATACACAAAACAGGCCAGGAACATAGGAGGCAGTTGTGGTGAACCATAAAACGAGGAAGACACCAAACATTTAAAAAGAGAACAAACACTGCCAGAGAAAAGGGGAGACTGGCAAAGAGAGGGCAATACCTAGGTACGCACCACCGCAGAACACATTTTTAACAAATCTTCTTAAAGAGGCAGATCCTGAACGAAGTAGATCTATCATGAAAATGTTTCTATCTTGAAGTAGAAAAAGAAGTGCTACTTGTGGCTGATTCATGTTGAGGTTTGACAGGAAACAACAAAATTTTGTAAAGCAATTATCCTTCAATTAAAAAATAAATAAAAAATATACTGAAGGACTTTGCTGGTGGTCCAGTGGTTAAGAATCTGCCTTGCAATGCAGGGGATGAGGGTTCGATCCCTGGCTGGGGAACCAAGATCCCACATGCCTGAGGCAACTAAGCCCAAGCACTGCAACAGAAGAAGCCCCTTGCTTTGGAGCCTGAGAGCCGCAACTGCTGAGCCTGGAAGCCACAACTAGAGAGTCTGTGCTCTGTAAGGACCATCTCACATGCTGTAAGGCACAACCCAGCCGAATAAAATATAATCATAATCTGAACATCGAAAATATTTTTACTTATGGGGCTCTGATCATTGTTTTATTTTAGTGAACGTATAAAAATTATGAAGGATGGTGTGTTCTTAATGAAGGGACATTATGCAGCCATTCACAATGATGCTTATAATAATAAGGAGGCTTGTTTATGTTCCGTGAAAAGTCGTGGCACCCAAAACTGCAAATAATGTATGACCTCAGTTATGAAGAACACATTTAAGATTAGGAAGGACATATGCCACAAATGTTAATAATTACTGCCTCTCGGTACTATAGAGTTATTAGTGATTTTTCTCATTATCCTTCTTCCCAAATTTCTTTCAGTTGAGCATCTATCACTTTAATAATCAGAAAAACCATACACATTAAAAAACAGGTTGCAGGGATGAAATATCTCCAAATATTTTAGTTCACAAACACAGAACTGTAAGCTGTGAACATGAATATAGATGATCATTGTTTCGTTTATCCTGAAATAAGAATACTGGGGTTTTCTGGAATAATAAAGGGCAAAAGCTCCTGGCAAAGTGCCTTACCTGCTCAAACAGAAAATGATTATGCAAATTACTTAGTCTTAAGAGTAGGGACTAACCATGGGATAAATGCTTCTTAAATAGCCTACCATCCAAGGCCCTGTACAAAAAATTATAACCCTGCTCATAGGATGAATGTCACCTCATTAGAGCCCAAATGTAAAATCACCCCCAATTATAGTTGCAATATTATTAGCAAGCTGTTTTTTTTACCAAAACATGCTTAAGGTAGAAGCTAAATTCTGTCAGGCTAATAATCATTGCGCCCTGGTAGAAAAAAAATTAAATGTTGAGGCTTTCACAGGATCAGCTATAATCACTCTAGAGATAGCACAGCATCGTGGAAGGTGCGACCTGGAGGGAGGGAGGGAGGTTTGGGTTTGAGCCTTGGTTCTGCCACCAACAGAGATGCATGACCTCAAGCAAGTCATTTATTCTTCCTGAGATTCCATTTCTAATTGCAAAACGAGTATAATAATGTCCACCTTGCAAGAACTGCCAGGAGAATAAGGGAAATGCATCTGAGAGTGACTAATGCCTGGCTCATACTGGATAGTTGATGAATAAATGAACAAATAACCAAAGGGGGTGGATTTTTTCCTACTTGTCCACTAACACCAAAGTACTTTTTCTGGTAAATATTGGGGCAAAAGGGTGAGGCAGACCACTTCTGGTAAGCTAGTCTAACTCCCATTTCTTCCCTTTTTTCCCCTGTTCACCTCCAGTATAGAGGCTAGAAAAGCTACCCACGTGGTTTCCAAACTTCTTTCTAACAAGTAACAAAGAAATTGACTGGGTGGATTCTAGGGAAACTGATTTCTAAATGAAAGGGTCAGATGTCAGTGGTATCGTCTCCATACCTTCCTTCTCTGAAATGTGGAGGCGATGGCTGGGCTACAGCAGCCACCTTGTACTTCTGAGGAAAGTAACAAGAACACGGCACAGATGCCCCATCACGATAGTGTTAAGCAACTGGGTTGATGCCAGGAGCTGCTTATCTTTAGATTTGTTGTTAATAGCTTCCCTAATAGCTCAGTTGGTAAAGAATCCACCTGCAATGCAGGAGACTCCGGTTCAATTCCTGGGTTGGGAAGATCTGCTGGAGAAGGGAAAGGCTACCCACTCCAGTATTCTGGCCTAGAGAATTCCATGGACTACACCAGTCCATGGGGTCGCAAAGAGTTGGACACAACTGAGCAATTTTCACTCACTCAAGAAAAATAAGCCTTACCTTATTTAAGCTACTTTAAAACAAACAAACAAAAAACCTACAACCAGAGCATTCGTAAAGAATACAAATCATGAATATAATTAGGCCTGGTGCTTGCTCTCATGGAGCTTATTGTTTACTGAGAATAAGGATAATAAAAAAAGGGCTCACAAATAAACGTAAACTTACAATGCACAGTCAGTCCTCCATTTCCATAGGTTCTATATCTATATTCAATCGACTGCATATGGAAAAGATTTGGGGAAAAAATTCTAACATGTTCCAAAAATCAAAACTTGAACTTGCCGTGTGCTAGCAATTATTTTCGGAGAAGGCAATGGCACCCCACTCCAGCACTCTTGCCTGGAAAATCCCATGGATGGAGGAGCCTGGTGGGCCGCAGTCCATGGGGTCGCTAAGAGTCAGACAAGACTCAGTGACTTCACTTTCACTTTTCACTTTCCTGCATTGGAGAAGGCAATGGCAACCCACTCCAGTGTTCTTGCCTGGAGAATCCCAGGGATGAGGGAGCCTGGTGGGCTGCCGTCTATGGCGTCGCACAGAGTCGAACACAACTGAAGCGACTTAGCAGCAGCAGCAGCAGCAATTATTTACATAGCATTTACATTGTATTTACAACTATTTTCATAGTATTTACATCATATTAGGTATTATAAGTGGGCTTCCCTGGTGGCTCAGATGGTAAAGAGTCTGCCTGCAATGCAGGAAACCCAGGTTCCATCTTGGAGTTGGGAAGATCTCCTGGCATATTATAAGTAATCTTGAGATGACCGAATATATACTGGAGGACATTTGCAGATTAGATGCAAATACTACATCATTTTACATAAGAAACTTGAGAATCCACAGATTTTAGCATCTAAAGTGGGGAAGGGTCCTGGAACTAATTGCCCCATGGAAAATGAGGGACAACTGTATTTTTAGTGTTTTAAGAAGGGGCTGCTTGAAACTCCTTAAAAGATGAGAGCATGTGAACCAGTTGAGGTGGTCAGAGGCAGCCCCCCTGACCGCGTCATGGGGTTAAGGAAGGTGGGGGTGAAGACAAGAATTCTCAGGGGAGTGAAGAGCAGGTGAAAGGCCCTGTGGCAGGGAGGAAGAGTACAAAATAGGAGGATCTTAAAAAAGGACGGTGGGCGGGCGCACAGAGAGCATGAGAAGCACAGCACAGCAGCAGCCCCCAAGCCTTTCGGCACCAGGGACCACTTTCGTGGAAGGCGAGTTTTCCACGGACTGAGGGTGGGGAGAAGGTTTCAGCATGATTCCAGCGCATGACATTTATCATGCACTTTATTTCTAATCTAACGCTACCACTGATCTGAAGGAGGTACAGGTCTGTGGCCCAGAGGTTGGGGACCCCTGCAGTACAAGATCAGATGGTGGAGGCGGGCAGGGTCAGCCCTCTTTGGACCTTGAAGTGTTCAGTGTCTGGCATTTTACGTTTTTTGTATTTTGCTTTTCCCATCACTTCATGAGAATAGATGGGGAAACAGTGGAAACAGTGTCAGACTTTATTTTTCTGGGCTCCAAAATCACTGCAGATGGTGACTGCAGCCATGAAATTAAAAGACGCTTACTCCTTGGAAGGAAAGTTATGGCCAACCTAGATAGCATATTCAAAAGCAGAGACGTTACTTTGCCAACAAAGGTCCGTCTAGTCAAGGCTATGGTTTTTCCAGTGTCATGTATGGATGTGACAGTTGGACTGTGAAGAAGGCTGAGTGCCAAAGAATTGATGCTTTTGAATTGTGGTGTTGGATAAGACTCTTGAGAGTCCCTTGGACTGCAAGGAGATCCAACCAGTCCATTCTGAAGGAGATCAGTACTGGGTGTTCTTTGGAAGGAATGATGCTAAAGCTGAAACTCCAGTACTTTGGCCACCTCATGCGAAGAGTTGACTCATTGGAAAAGACTCTGATGCTGGGAGGGACTGGGGGCAGGAGCAGAAGGGGACTACAGAGGATGAGATGGCTGGATGGCATCAATGACTCGATGGACGTGAGTCTGAGTGAACTCTGGGAGTTGGTGATGGACAGGGAGGCCTGGCGTGCTGCAATTCATGGGGCCACAAAGAGTCGGACATGACTGAGCGACTGAACTGAAGAGCAAGGGAAGCTACAGAAGTGAATCAGGCAAAATGGTAACATGTTCAGGTTGATTCTGGTGGTCATGTGACCTCTATCTGCGGGTGTGGTGTGGCGTACGAGAGGGACAGAGAGTTGGAGAATATACTCCTGTGGCCAAAGTACCCGCTGTGTCCCCAGTATCCACTCTCCTCCCTCCCCTTCCAACAAAAACCCAGTTTTGTTGGGGGCAACCATGTGCTGTGCCCAGCTGAAGAGCAATAACTGGTCCACAGCCATGAGCACATTCCTCTTACCTGTTTTCCAAGACTCCCTAGGGTCCATGCGGAGAAGGCGACGGCACCCCACTCCAGTACTCTTGCCTGGAGAATCCCATGGACAGAGGAGCCTGGTGGGCCGCAGTCCATGGGGTTGCTAAGAGTTGGATATGACTGAGCGACTTCACTTTCACTTTTCACTTTCCTGCATTGGAGAAGGCAATGGCAACCCACTCCAGTGCTCTTGCCTGGAGAATCCCAGGGATGGGGGAGCATGATGGGCTGCCGTCTATGGGGTTGCACAGAGTCAGACACGACTGAAGCAACTTAGGTGGCCAAAACAGCCAACTTGAGACCACAAGGCAACAAACAGGAATTTGAAAGCCAGAGTGCTAAGGATGTTGTATATGGCAACCCACTCCAGTATTTTTGCCTGGAGAATTTCATGGACAGAGGAGCCTGGTGGGCTACAGTCCATGGGGTCGCAAAGAGTTGGACATGACTGAACACACACACAAACAATGCTAAAGGATGACTATGCTTAAAGTCAGAAATACTCTGGGTCCCCAAGGGCACTGCTTGGGCTGCTGAACTGCAGATCCTGTTTGTTTAGGCTGCCTACACTTGGGTGGTCTAGTAATTGTAGCCAAACACTTTCCTAAGTGATGCATAGCTTTCCTCACCTAATTGAAGGAGAAAAGGCTAAGGGTCCACACTGATTCAATGTGCTCGATAAGTAATCTGCTTAACGGCTCTAAGGAGTCAGCAATCGCTAGGTAACATTCCCACTGTTACAACAGGAAAACTGCCTGACACAGCAATACAAGACCCTATTAACACAAAACACAACAATAACTTTAGATCAACCAGCCCGATGATAATTAATAGTGGGCATCACAAAGAACTCTTCTGCCTCAGAAATGGCAGAGATGCTCAGAACAGTTTTATATCAGATTTTTTAAAAAATGGGCAGAAAAAAATAAAGTCTCCTTTGGATGCTTTTCTGCACAACGAGTGAATTGAGACAGACATGTTTACAGGGAGCTGCAGAGAATCACACGTGATGGGAGAGAGATGGCAGTTGTTGAGAGTGATAAAGGGATGCTATTCACTGTGGGTGTGATTTAAGGCATTAAGCTCAATTCAGAGCAGTTTCTGGAATGAGCATGAGTATTTGCTTCCCCTCATTAGGGGAAGAAATTAGTTTGGCACTATTGATCTCTTCGTAGAAGCACTAGGGAGAATCACTATCAAAGAGCAGGTCGGGTGTGTGAAGTTCTCTGAGACAAAATACACTGCATGGACTAAAAAAAAATAAAAGCTATCTCCTAGAATTTTATAAGAGGGCTCACAGTTAACTGTGCCGAAGCTTACAATTTCTAGTATATAATGTCAGTCACTGCACATGTGCTTACCTCACATCTCCGGTCTAAGTCAACAGGATTCAAAACATGACAAAATAGAGATGTTCTTATAAACATGTGAAGAGAGAAACAGGTAGAGATGACCAGAACCCTTGTAGAAAGCATATCCTAAACAACTGTACACATGCCTTTCATGTTACTGAAATCCATTAATAATGAACTACTACCTACAGAAACATCACACGAATAAAAACAACGGGTTAGAAATACAGTGACAAGTCTTAGTTCAGCTGGTATCATAAAGTGCCACAGTCTGGATGGCTCATAAACCATAGACGTTTATTTCTCATGGTTCTGAAAGCTGGAAGTCCAAGATCAAGGTGCCAGCATGCCAAGGTTCTGGTGAAAAAACTCTTCCAGGTTGCCAACATCTGGCAATGTCCTCACATGGCAGAAAGAAGAGTAGAGAGCTCTCTGTGGGTCTCCTTTGTAAAAACGCTAAGCCTAATTATGATGGCTCCACGCTCATGACCTAATCGCCTAAGGTCCCACCTCTTAACACTATCACTTTAGGGGTCAGGTTTCAACCTAATAAACTTGGAGGCAACACATCTAGTCCACAGCAGTAAACAAAGGCAGAAATGTGAAGCACGTTAAACATAGGGTTTTAAATTCTCAAAATCAAGAAGATAAAAAATTTCTAACTTGGGACATTCAGTTCAGTTCAGTTCAGTTCAGTCACTCAGTCATGTCTGACTCTTTGCGACCCCATGAACTGCAGCACACCAGGCCTCCCTGTCCATCACCAACTCCCAGACTTCACCCAAACTCATGTCCATCGAGTTGGTGATGCCATCTAGCCATCTCATCCTCTGTCGTCCCCTTCTCCTCCTGCCTGTAATCCCTCCCAGCATCAGAGTCTTTTCCAATGAGTCAACTCTTTGCATGAGGTGGCCAAAGTATTGGAGTTTCAGCTTTAGCATCAGTCCTTCCAAAGAATACCCAGTACTGATCTCCTTTAGAATGGACTGGTTGGATCTCCTTGCAGTCCAAGGGACTCTCAAGAGTCTTCTCTAACACCACAATTCAAAAGCATCAATTCTTCGGTGCTCAGCCTTCTTCACAGTCCAACTCTCACATCCATACATGACTACTGGAAAAACCATAGCCTTGACTAGATGAACCTTTGTTGGCAAACTAATGTCTCTGCTTTTGAATATGCTACCTAGGTTGGTCATAACTTTTCTTCCAAGGAGTAAGCGTCTTTTAATTTCATGGCTGCAGTCACCATCTGCAGTGATTTTGGAGCCCAGAAAAATAAAGTCTGACACTGTTTCCACTGTTTCCCCATCTATTTCCCATGAAGTGATGGGACCAGATGCCATGATCTTAGTTTTCTGAATGTTGAGTTTTAAGCCAACTTTTTCACTCTCCTCTTTCATCAAGAGGCTTTTTAGTTCCTCTTCACTTCCTGCCATAAACGTGGTGTCATCTGCATATCTGAGGTTATTGATATTTCTCCCGGCAATCTTGATTCCAGCTTGTGCTTCTTCCAGCCCAGCGTTTCTCATGATGTACTCTGCATATAAGTTAAACAAGCAGGATGACAATATACAGCCTTGATGTAGTCCTTTTCCTATTTGGAACCAGTCTGTTGTTCCATGTCCAGTTCTAACTGTTGCTTCCTGACCTGCATATAGGTTTCTCAAGAGGCAGGCACAGGTGGTCTGGTATTCCCATCTCTTTCAGAATTTTCCACAGTTTATTGTGATCCACACAGTCAAAGGCTTTGACATAGTCAATAAAGCAGAAGTAGATGTTTTTCTGGAACTCTCTTGCTTTTTTGATGATCCAGCGGATGTTGGCAATTTGATCTCTGGTTCCTCTTCCTTTTCTAAAACCAGCTTGAACATCTGGAAGTTCACGGTTCATGTACTGCTGAAACCTGGCTTGGAGAATTTTGAGTATTACTTTATCAGCGTGTGCTAAGTCGCTTCAGTCGTGTCCGACTCTGTGTGATCCCATAGATGGCACCCACCGGGCTCCCCCATCCCTGGGATTCTCCAGGCAAGAACACTGGAGTGGGTTGCCATTTCCTTCTCCAATGCATGAAAGTGAAAAGTGAAAGTGAAGTCGCTCAGTCGTGTCCGACTCTTAGCGACCCCATGGACTGCAGCCTACCAGGGTCCTCTGTCCATGGGAGTTTCCAGGCAAAAGTACTGGAGTGGGGTGCCATTGCCTTCTCCATATCAGCATGTGAGATGACTGCAACTGTGCAGTAGTTTGAGCATTCTTTGGCACTGCCTTTCTTTGGGATGGGAATGAAAACTGACCTTTTCCAGTCCTGTGGCCACTGCTGAGTTTTCCAAATTTGCTGGCATATTGAGTGCAGCACTTTCACAGCATCATCTTTCAGGATTTGAAATAGCTCAACTGGAATTCCATCACCTCCACTAGCTTTGTTCATAGTGATGCTTTCTAAGGCCCACTTGACTTCACATTCCAGGATGTCTGGCTCTAGGTCAGTGATCACACCATCGTGATTATCTTTGTCATGAAGCTCTTTTTTGTGCAGTTCTTCTGTGTATTCTTGCCTCCACTTAATATCTTCTGCTCTTTTAGGTCCATACCATTTCTGTCCTTTATCGAGCCCATCTTTGCATGAAATGTTCCCTTGGTATCTCTGATTTTCTTGAAGAGATCTCTAGTCTTTCCCATTAAACATTAAAGGACAGTAAACATTAAAGGGACATTAAAGGAACTATAAATGTTCCAAGATGCTAAAAAAAAAATTATGATTGCCAACTTTAAATAATATGAGAAAATTTATTTCACTAATTGCAAAAAACATAAAATGTGCCCACCTGAAAGATTTATAGCTGAATATTTAACCTTCCTCCAAACTACCATAGCACTTTGCCTATTTCTTTCTTATGATATTAATGATCAAATTTACTGAGTGATTCGGGGCTTTCCTAGTGGCTCAGATGGTAAAGAATCTGCCTGCAATGTGTGAGACCTGGGTTTGACCCCTGGGTTGGGAAAAATCCCCTGGAGAAGGGAATGACCACCCACTCTAGTATTCTTGCCTGGAGAATTCCATGGACAGAGGAGCCTGGTGGGCTAGTCCATTGAGTCCCAGAGTTGGGACATAACTGAGCAACTAACACTTCCACTTTCAAATAGTGATTCAGGGTATGTGCCTGGAATTGGCTAAAACACCTGAAAAGGAAGGAGATTAGATGTTCAGGTGAAGAAACTAATGATCAACAGTAGTTAAGAACACTGCCCAGTATCTGCCTCTCAGGATTATTCTGATATCAGCAGGGAAAGGATAGTGCATTGGGTCCTTAGGACCACCCCTAGGTTGGATGACTCGGGAAGGGGACTCAGCACCTAGTACTCATGGTGTGATTCATCCCAGGAAATGCACACAGAGCCAAATCAGCAAAGGGATCAGGTGCATGTGCAGGCAATCAGGCGCCAGCTCCCGGGAGCCCTCTCCCAGTGACTCACACAGGCCTCCTCCAGCAATGAGATGTTACAGCACATGTGACATGCTGTGTATCAAAAATCTCATTAGAGGCCCCTCACCCAGGCTGCTCACTGGGAGCTGGTCCTGCAGGAGACTCTGCCTGGCATAGACCAACATCTCAGGCTCACAGAAGGAAAGGAGGAAATCTATCTGTGTGGTCAGAAAATATGTGAAAAGATGTTATACCATGTAGTATAAACCACATGTTGATGCAGTCCAAGCACAGTGAGGCCTTCTTATCAGGTCTGGGAATAGTGGGAACCTCACCCTCCGCCCCTCCCCAGAATCCAGGTTCCCAGGCGCCAGCTAGGGGCCGACCTTGTGAACAGGCCTTTCATACAGGAAGTCTCAGGACTGCTGGCCTGTCTTTTCTGCACAGATAGACTATTCATTAGACAGGGATGGCGCAACTGGTAATCCCAACTGGAAAAAAAATTGAGTAAGACTGGGTCACTGTCCCTACCACACACAAAAGTCAGTTCCAAACAAATTAAAGACCTGAAATATACAAGAACTTTGAAGCCTCTAGAAAAAAAATATTAGTAGAATATCTTAATAACTTCAGGATTGAGCATTTCTTAACTAAAAACAAAATGTACTGACCTTATTAAAGGAAACTGACGACTACATTAACACGTAAAACTTGCACTCATCAAAAAACAATGTAATTTTAAAAGTGAAAAGATAATTAAATCTAAGGAAAGGTAGCAACAACCAATTTAAGCTGACAAAAGATTAATCTATAAAAGACATATATAAAGAACTATTCCAAGTTACTAGAAAAAGACATATATATATCTCAATGGAAAAAAAGTAGGTTGAGATGAACAGACAATTCAAAAGGAGGAAATCTATCTACGTGGTCAGAAAATATGTGAAAAGATGCTTAACCTTTCCAGTAAATTGAAACCACAATGAGGACTCACTTCTGCTTCCAGCCAAGGAGGAGGAATACACACTAGGTTTACCCTCCTGCCTGGAACGGTTAAAATACTGGACAAACCATATGACCTGAGGGCATTCAAAACAGTGAACTGGGTCATGGCCGTCAGCGATCGTAAGAGACAGGAAGCAAGTACGGTGAGCCCTACAGCCTCCCGGAAACTATGTGGAGAGTTTCCGGGTCATGCTGAGGGGAAGGAGACCCAGACAGAGCCTGACCGTCTTCCTGAGTTAAGAAAGCGGAGCTGACGTCCAGGCATCAAGGGCATGAGGGCAGAGAACAAGCACGGAGAGTTACTGACAAAGAACCTCAGATACTTGCTGAGTGTCTCAACCCCCTGCCCCCCGTCCCCAGCAAGCCTCTAGTGAGAACTGATCAAGGCAGGTGAGGCAAGTACCCCAGGGCAAGGAAAGAAACTCTTCTAAAGGACTAGTGGGGAACAGCCCCCAGTGCTCACACGGGGCTGGGAGCAATTCCCATCCAGAGAGGAAAACCTCCTAATTCATAAGCAATCAGGCAGAAGAGACTTGAAGAGGTTTGGTTAACACGGGGGGCAAAATTAGTCCCAAACCCAACTCTGCACTGGTCCTGCATAACAAACTTACAAGCAAGACTGAAAGGATTAGCTGTTTCCAAAGGACAACTGTGTCCAAGAATGCCTCCAAAATAGTTATAGGAAGAGAGAGCATCTAGCATCCAACCAGGTAAGATTCACTACATCTGCAATCCAACTAAAAATCACCAGAATTGCAAAGAAGTAGGAAAACAACACTGAGAAGAGGGACAAAAGGCAAGCAGTTAATTGATTGATGGAACAGAAGAGAATAAGAACTGAAAACACCTTACATGTCCAACAACAAAATTATGGATAATGGTAAATTACAGTACACTCGTACGCTGGAATACTCTGCAGCAGTGAAAAATAAATGAACTAGGATGATTCATGGGAATCCGGATGACTCTGACATACAGCTGAATGAGAAAAGCAAGTTGTGCAAGAACATATATAGGATATAATACCGTTTACACAAAGTTCAAAAGCATGGAAAATAAGCCTATATATTTCTGAGGTATAAATACACATACAGCAAAAATATAGACACACAATTTTTTTGAAATAAAAAAACAAAAAAACTCTTAATTTAGGATAGTGCTTATGTCTCAAGGAGAAGCTGCCAGCTGCCTACCTAATAACCATTCTTTTCTTACTTGCAGAGCCTACATTTTGATAGCAGTAAAAATAGTTTCTGTCAATAACTACAATTTCCAGTACAATTCTAGTATCTCTGGGATGAAAGTCATTGGAGGGGCATCCCTGAAAAACCCTTTTGCCACTGACATTTTTCTCCTTCATGGAACTAAAAGGTGATGGCTGTCACTCCAGCAGCCATTCTGTAAGCATGGAAACAAGGGCCACTTCCTAGAGACAAAGGAGCACAAAGCTAGAACAGACTGGATCCCAGGAACGCCTACCCCAAAACTTCTCATTACCCAAGAAGAAAATATATATTTTCCCTTTTATTTGGACATTCTGTCACATGTCCGTAATCTCTAACTGAAACTAGCACACAGGCGGCTTCAACAGCATTGTTAATGTTTTATTTTGTTAGCTGGCTGGTAGATACATGTGTATTCATTATATTAATCTCTAGGCTATTTTTGGTGTTCTTTATGCTTTTTAGTTTTTCTTAAATACTCAAACATTTAAAACTCTTAGCCCAATACTTAATCCTCAGCAAGATTTTGAAGACTCAATGATAAAATGTATAAGAAATGCCTACAGTAGGCAACTCAATAAATAAGCTGAATCAGAAATAAAATGAAAGCTTCCTAAAGTCACCAAGCTGGCAGACAGTGGTGCCAGAATTCAAACCCAATTTTGTCTGATCTCCAGCTCCAAGCAGTTCCCCAAACACCCTAAATTAACGAGTAGATAAACACAACTTTGCCTTGAAGATAAAAGTTTCTCATAATAAACTAGTTCTGGTTTAGAAAATCAAACACAACAGGAATCGAGCAGAGGTTAGAGTGCTATTTTAAAATGAAAAGCCTCATTCTTTAAGAAAATCTATTAAAAGAACATCATGTGTTGTAACTGGCAAAAAAAAAACACCCCTTGGATATTAAAAAGCCTACTTGATGTTAGTTTATAACATACACATGCACCTGAATTGCTGTTTGGGTCTTAATGAGCTGCCATGCTGGATAAGAAACTCTTGTGTTATGTATTACTCGACCACATAAACAGGGAAGCTTTGTTTCATCTTGACAGCTCCCACTTAATTCTCTCTAACTGCCGTCTGTTCAACCACAGTTGTCTGCAGATTGGTGAGAATAAATCAATTTGTGTCAGCTTGAGCAGATCAAATTTATTAAACTCTGAAAATTAGTCTATTGAGGGCTGTCTTGGCAGGTAAACAAATGAATAAGCAGAGAGAGATTGTATGGAACGGTATGAAAAATCATCTATACGTTCTATCCTGCCTGGGTGGCAATACCGACTCCAAACTCGCTTGCCTTTTAGATTTACAAGCTGAAGACTGACAGCAAGATAAAGATTTTTCTAAGCAAATTCGAACTGTCTGAACCATCATAAAGTCAGTACGGTGTGAGTTCCATTTTTTTCTTATTTTCACATTACTTTGTGTGTGTGTGCTGTGTGCGTGCTTAGTCGGTCAGTGGTGTCTGACTCTGCGACCCTTTGGACTGAAGCCCACCAGGCTCCTCTGTCCATGGGATTTTTTAGGCAAGAATCCTGGAGCAGGTTGCCATTTCCTCCTCCAGGAGATCTTCCCGACACAGGTATTGAACCCACATCTCCTGTGTCTCCTGCATTGCAGGCAGATTCTTTACCCGCTGAGCCATCGGGGAAGTCTCCTTTATCAACCACCAAAAACATTTCTCTCATTTCTTAACATGTTGTTATGGACTGAATATTTGTGTGCCCTGCGAAATTCCTATGTTGAAATTCTAATCTCCGATGTCATGGAATTAGGAGGTGGGGGAAGGTCTGTGGGAGGTAATTAGATCATAAAGCAGCAATCTCGTGAATGGAATTAGCGTCCTGATAAGAACAGACCCAAGAGAGATGTGCTTCCTCTCTGCTCTCCACCAAGTACGAATTCAAGGAGAAGGCGGCTATCTGCAAACTGGGAGAAAGGTCCTCACCAGACCGAAAGATCAGAACAACGCAGAAGCAGAGGCACCTGGACAGAGAGCTATGGAAAGATCTCCCATTAAGCTCTGTTTCCCAGCCCCCCAGAGCTGGTCGTTTCCTCCAACTTTCCGGGATGCCTATATTTTAGCTTTTCCTTCAGTCCTCTGAGACTGGAGACGTCCCTGGTGGTTAAGACGGTAAAGCGTCTGTTTACAACGCGGGAGACCTGGGTCAGGAAGTTCCCTGGGGAAGGAAAAGGCAACCCACTCCAGTACTCTTGCCTAGAAAATCCCATGGACGGAGGAGCCTGGTGTCCATGGGGTCGCAAAGAGTTGGACACAACTGAGCAACTTCACTTCACTTAAGTCCTCTGAACCACTTCTTATTCTTTCCATTGCTTTTTATTTATTTATTCTCCTCTTAAATTGGCCACTTGGTTTCCGGTGCTTGAAATCAAAGAACCCTGGGCAACAAATTAAAATGCCCTCCTCCCTCCTCTAGGCAGGTATCTTCTGGTGGACGACACCAACCCCACCTGCACGCGTACGTGGGGACGACTGCCTGTAGCTGAGTCTGCAGTGTGACCTGAGCGTCTGGCAGTGGCGGGGTGGTGTCAGGAGACACCTGACTCCAGCTGAGCTGATCATGTCATCTCTTCTGGGAACCTGAAATTGGGCCTTTGGAGATGGATGCTTCTCACTGAAGAGCTGAGGTGTGAAATACTGTGAAGGTGATCGGGGCTCATCCTGTATGTGCACCCAAAGCAAGAAAGCTGTCTTTCACGGAGCAGAGGCTAGGTGGGCCCAGGGCTGGATCAGGTCATGGGCCAATGTCTGTCCTATCTGTGTCCCCACAGCTCCTCGCCTTCCAGGGCCTCAATGCCCTTGCATCCCATGAACTCCTCCTGAGACCCATACACTCCCCACCCCATCCTCAGTGCTTTTTTTTCCTCTCAAGCTAGTCTGAACAGACTCCTCTTTCTTATAACAGAGTCGCCCTCTTCCACATCCACATAACCCCCGATTTCTCCAGAATCCCCTGTGCCCACCCCACCATCCTGTCCACACAACATAGGGTAATTTGAACATTATTGTTATTCAATTGCTAAGTCATGTACGACTCTGCAACCCCAAGGACTGCAGCACGCCAGACATCCCTGTCCTTCACTGTCTCCTGGAGTTTGCTCAGATTCATGCCCACTGAGTCGGGGATGCCATCCAACCATCTCATCCTCTGCTGCCTTCTTCTCCTTTTGCCTTCAATCTTTCCCCGAATCAGTGTCTTTTCCAAGGAGTCGGCTTGTTGCATCGGGTTGCCAAAGTATTGGAGCTTCAGCTTCAATATCAGTCCTTCCAATGAACATTCAGGATTGATGTCCTTTAGGACTGACTGGTTGGATCTCCTTGCAGTCCAAGGGACTCTCAAGGGTCCAGGACCTATTTTCTAAATCTGTGGCTTTTGTGTTTGCTTTTCCTGAATCACATGCCCTGTGGGAGCCCCTCACCCCCACATGGTTAAGAGTCTAACCTTTGGGATTTCCAACCCTATTTGGTGACTGACACAGGAAAAGAGGAAATGCAGCTGCTTCTCCAGTGTGGACTGTGGAGAACCTGGACCAGATGAACCAAAATGGCCAAGAATGAGGCTCTGGGTTACTGGAAAGTTTATTATGGTCTTTTTTTTTTTTTTTAAAGGAGGCGACCTCCCTCGTTCTTAACCCCTTTCCTCTCTGGTGTCTGTTCTTTTAGTCTCTGATTCTTTACATGGCACAGCGTTGTCAGGCAGAAGAAAACAAGAGAGATATTTGATCCTCGAATTTCATCTCAATAACAAACAGCCACACCCAGGTACATAGTGCCCTCTGAATTCACCCATTTGAGGTTTCATAGTCTCGGTCTGATGACAAATGAAATAACCAATACTGGTTTTGAAACTTGCTCTGTCTCTAGATCATTTTGACAGGACGCTTTCAAGGCAAACCAAAAACAGACGAAGCCCTCTTAGTTCAAGGCAGCTGTCATGAGCAACTCCTTGTCGGTTTCGGGGTCGGGGCATAGGGGGTGGGGTGGCGGGGGGAAGTCTTCCTCCTATAAGAAGGTCCCTTACCACGAACAGCAGTCCTATTAAATACACTGTTGGAGGAGCACAGCTTTTAAATCTGATCTACACAAATCTGATTAAACAAATCAAGGGCATGGGTGCACAAGTACATTCTTTGGCCTTACAAAAGGCTGAATACAGAGACCGTCTTGAGATCTCTGCTGCCTTCTATTTATAAAAATCCAGTTTTCACCAGTGCTTCTCTACTGCCTGAAAGAAAGAGAGCAAGAGCGAGAATATCAGCTTTTCTCTGACTTTACCAATAGACCAAATTAAAGAAAGTACTGAAGTGCAGCAGGAAGAGGCGGGGTCAGACGCTCCATAGAACTCCTGCACGCAGGAAGTGGTAGGGCAGCAGGCGTGTTCCACATGAAGCCGAACCAGTCCCTGTCTCTCTCTCTCTCTCTCTCTCCCTGGCCTGCGGCAGCAATAGTGGGGTCAAACGGTCCCCAGTGGATGTCTTCTGCACTGGACTTGCATCATTTTTATGACCACTATCACAGTGACCCTCGTGGTTTAACCTCTGAAATTCTCTCAGGGTGACCCTTTTATGAGCACTCCAGTTTACATCTCTGTATATCTACCATGCAGTTAGACCACGTGTTGCAATAGGTATAAATACTCTGGACAAGGTTCATAGGCATATAAGTAAAACTAATTCCTTCTCTGTCGCTTCTTCCCATGAAAACGGGCTAGACACGTTCAGCAACTTTGGCAGAAGTGTTTGGGACCGTGTGACGGAACACCCAGGTTAAGGGGCATATTTGAGACGTGCACTGCGGGCTCTGCTGGGTGCCTCGAAGCAGCAGACGTGGGTTCAGATGCAGCCCCTCTGAGGCAGGTTCAACAGTACGTCCACAGGACGGGCGACGGGGAAGGCACGCTGTCCATACTAGGAGTGTGGGCGCGGGCAGCTACGGTTGTGACTAGGAGCCCCACGTGGACAGTCTCGAGGGCAAAGGGGGCAACGAGAGGAGTGACCTGCCAGAGGGCTGCATCTCACACCTGCACCCCTGTGCAAACGGTTCCCGGGGAAGCGGCAGCAGACACGTCTTTATTTAACAGCGGTTAGTGGTTTGCTCGAGAAATGCCAGGAAAGCCAGCCAGCAACAAGATTAATCAGACAAGAACAAGCAAGCAAAGGGTATTATGGGAAGCTTAGGGTACAACTTTTAACCCTTGAGATCAAAAGTTACAGATCTCGACTAGACCACTCTCCCCAGACACATCCCCAGATGCTTAGATGCTTTTCCTAGTGAGAGCTGAACGTTTATATTAAATGGGTGAATCAACAATTTGCCAGGTCTCATTTTTGAAATTTTTAGTTACAATGCCCTGAAAAATGTTTTTCTTCACAAATTACCATCTGAGTCTGGGAGAATCTTTTGGTAACATGTCGAGGGTGACCAACCAGCTTCGTTTGCCCAGAACTGAGGAGTTTTTCAGAATGTGAGACTTTCTAGTGCTCTTAACCGGGACAGTCCACATCAAACCAGGTTGCTTCCCTGAAACTGGAGCAAAACAAAACTGGAAAAGTAACATATTCTCCATCTGCCTATAAGGTTTGCCTACCAGAACAATATAGGAGGAACTTAACAGACTTGAAAATAAAAACTCATAATAAGTCTTGGGGATGTAATGTATAGCATGGTATACATTATTATATATATTACATATAAGTATAAATATTATAGTATATATTACATTATATATATTATAATATGTATTATATGTATATTATATTACATATAAGCATATTATATATATTATACATATGTTATATGATATATGTATTATATATAATACATATATTATATACATGTATTAGTATGACAGCTAATAATGCTGTGTTGCATATTTGAAAGTTGCTAAGAGAACAGATCTTATAAGTTCTATAGGAAAAAAAAACTGTGTAATTATGTATGGTGACAGATGTTAACTAGACTTATGATGATCATTTCATAATATATACAAATATCAAATCATTGTGTTGTACGCCTAAAACTATTATAACATTACACATCAAGTATACCTCAATTTAAAAAAAAAAACATTCAGGAATTCCCTTGTGGCACAGTGGATAAAAATACGCCTGCCAATGCAGAGGACATGGGTTCGATTCCTGGTCCGGGAAGACCCCACATGTGGCAGGGCAACTACACCCATGCACCACAGCTACTGAAGCCCACACTTGAGAGCCTGGGAACTGCAACTACGGAAGGCCGAGTGCCTAGATCCCGTGCTCCTCAGCAAGAGAAGCCACGAAGCCTGCGTACCTCAACCAGAGGGAGCCCTCACTCACTCACAACTAGAGAAAGCCCGAGCAAAGCAATGAAGACACATTGCAGCCAATAAATAAAAAATTTTTTTAAAGATTCAAATTCAAAAAATGAAAAAAGAAAAAGAAAGCCCATATGACTTAAGGCTTTGGGTGTTCAGAGCCTCAGACCGTAGGCACTGACACTGCTCGTGGGGTCTTAGCAGCAGAGGTCTAGTGAAGGAATAATGGTCTGCACCACGATGAGCTCCATTCCCTCCAGATCAAACCAGTCCTAACGGCAGCCTTGTAAGAAGTCCTCCTAGCATGCTGTCAGATGATGGCAGATTAAAACACTGTGTCTTTATTTACAGGAGACGGTGGTGTGTCAGAGCATTTGACTGAAAAGACCATGTTTCCAAATAAACTTGGTAGCTAGCTAGGGCTGACCTAAAGCCAGCAAAGTAAACAGCAAGGAAAGGCAGAAAAGGATCCAGTCGTTTGGACGAATCATGTAATCAAATGACTTCCCAGGTGGCGCAATGGTAAAGAATCTGCCTGCCAATATAGGAGACACAAGAGACTCTGGTTCGATCCCTGGGTCAGGTAGATCCCCTGGAGTAGGAAATGGTGATCTACACTCCAGGATTCTTGCCTGGAAAATTCCATGGATGAAGGAGCTGTGCAGGCTACAGTCCATGGGGCCTCAAAGAGCTGGACGTGACTGAGCACAGACACACATGGAATCAAATACCCTGTTTCATCACAGGGCTCCCTGCTATTTTTCTGTGTAAGCTTTTGGAATATTCTAAGAGGTGGAAGGTCAAAGAAAGAGAAAACAGAGCCCCTTTCTAAACCTCACATTTCCACTTCCTGCAGGAAAAAAGGACAAGCACCACTGCCTGGTCCGGCATAGTGTTGTGAGGATGATGGAAACCAAGCCAGGACATCACTCTCTAACTGCTCCAGCGAGGTCTGCCACCGGCCCTGTGATTTATGACCTTGTCTGATCCTCTAAACAAGCCAGGAACATAGATACCATCTCCTCTGGCTTCCAGATAAGGAAGCAAACACTCAGTGACATCTAGGACCTTGCCCATGGCAAAGGTAATAGCTCGTAAATGACACTTAGTTTTAAATCCAGGTCTGCCTCGCTCCAAAAAGCTTATATGCTTTGAGCTCCTGCCATGTGTCAGACACTGGTAGGTTCTAGGATCCAAATGGATGAATGGCAGAGAACCTGTCCTCAAGTGGTTCACAAGCTGGGAGCAAATACATGAAGGGCCACTGTAATAGTCATTAACAATGACTGACGACTCCCCTGATGGTACAGTGGATGGGCATCTACCTGCCAAGGCAGGGGACACAGGTCTGATCCCTGGTGTGGGAGGATTCCACATGCTGCAGAGCAACTAAACCCACGCACCACAACTACTGAGCCCAGGTGATGCAACCACTGAAGCCTCTGCGCCTAGAGCCCACGCTCCAACCAAGAGAAGACACTGCAATGAGAAGCCCGCGCACCGCAACAAAGATCCAGTGTGACCGTGAAAAATAAAATTTTTAGAAAGAAGAAAAAAAAAAAAATGACTGAGTGCTTACCAGGTGCCAGATACCGTGTGAAATGTTCCCCAGTCAGGATTTCAGGTAATCCTCCTACATGTCCACGGGGATAGCTGCCATTTTCCAAGTTGTACAGAGCCTGAGGCTTAGAGAGTTAAGTAACTTAAAGTCACAGAGTGAATCAGTCGTGTCTTCTGATTCCAAAACCCAGACTCTTAACTGGACAGCGCATCAGACAAATGCAGAGGATGATTCGGGCTCCAAACTACATTAGTGAAGCAGACCACTGAGTTTAAGGTAGAAAGAATCACTTAAAAAAAAAAACCCTGGTACTTCGGAAGTTTTCAAGAAGAAGAGAGGAAGGGGAGCTGAATCTCAAAGGAAGACAAGAGGAGGAGGAGGACGAGGATGACAATGACAGCAGCATAATGAAGGTGGAGGGGGAAGGAGGGGCTGGATGGTTCAGGCATCATTTACTCCATGCCTATGTGCTACTAGCCCTGAATGTTCATCATCTCACCTTATTTCCACAACAAGCCTCTAAAGTCGGGTGCCAGGACTTCCCTGGTGGTCCAGTGGCTAAGACTCTGCACTCCCAATGCAGGGGGGCCGGGTTTGATCCCTGGTCAGGGAACTAGACCCCACATGCCGCAACTAAGACTTCGCACGCAGCAACTCAAGATCCCAAGTGCTGCAACTAGGACCCGGCACAGCCAAATAAATAAATGTTTTTTAAAAAATAAAGTGGGCACCACTGTCGGCCTCACTTAACAGAGGAAGAAGACCAAGGTCACGTGGCCCACGCTCTGGACCAGCAGCTCTGTGAACATGGGAAACACACTCCATCTCTGGATAGGAGAACTGCAAAGGCAGGCTGCAGGGAGGGGAGCAGGACTGAGGTCGATCTATAATAAAAACACTCACTACAAGGGTGGTGGGACCAAGTCTGTGGCACAGAGAGGGTGGCAATGGAAGGGACAGTCTGATGAGGGGCCATGCTGTCAGCAGAGAATGCAATCGGGAGGCAGCTGCACAAGTTTGGACATGAGTGTCTGGGGCTAAGAGGACAGAGGCGAATCAGGGCGACAGGGGGACTGGGCAGGACTGGGAAGGGGTTGGGTAAAAGAAAGATAGTTCAAGATAGCTCAAGACTGAATCCAAGGGCTTCCCTGGCAGCTCAGGGGTAAAGAATCCGCCTGCCAATGCAGGGTTGGCTCCCTGGTCCGGGAGGCTCCTACATGCCTTGGAGCTACTAAGCCCATGGGCCACAGCTACGGAGCCTGTGCTCTAGAGCCTGGGAGCCGCAACTACTGACCCCACATGCCCAAGAGCCCATGCTCCACAAGAGAGGCCACCGCAATGAGAAAACCGCACAATGCAACTAGAGAGTAGCGCCGGCTTGCAGCAACGACACAAAAGCCCTCGAAGCAATGAAGGCCCAGCACAATGGGAAAAAACAAAAAAAGAAGGAATCCAAAAAGGGCGATCCTTATAACTGAGGGAACAATGAATGAGAAGGAAGCTCTAAGAAGACAGAGCCTGGTTTTCACGTGATGAAACTGACACGGAGTGGGACAGACAGACCTGGGGAGAAGCACGGAGCAGACTGCCCCAGGGTGGTAAGTGGGCAGCACTAGGAGAAGGGGCTGTGGCATCATCTATCGGTCAGGTTCTCTGTTGCACACAATGTACTCTGGCTGGTTTGAACAGAGAAGCAATTTATAAAGGACACTGGGTAGCTGAGGGTCTTACAGAGAGTTGGAGAATCAGGTTTTAAAGCTAAGAAGGCAGAAGCAGCACCTCCAATCATGAGCAACAATGCTTCCAGGGAGAAGGGCTGGCCTGGGCTCAGACCCTGCCAGGTAACCCGCTGACACCGCTGCTGGTGATGCTGGATGCTAATAACGCTGGGACTCCATCTACTGCTGCCCCCCGGAAGTGGATGTAACTGCCAACCCCTGACTGAGACAGATCCTGCTCTCTGTGTCAACAGCTGAAGATTCAAAATCTGCTTCAGAGCGGTCTGGGGGGTTGAGCCTGGGTCACAAGCCCGGGTCCTAGCTGCATGGGAGGCTGGAAAGAGCATCAGGGCATCTGGCTTCAGTCACAGCAAGACACCCATGGGAGGGAAAGTGGAGTTCCAAAGTAACGGAAGGTCAAGACGAAGGGTGGGACTTCCCTGGCAGTCTAGTGGTTAAGACTCCATGCTTTCACTGCAGGGGGAGAGGGTTCGATCCCTGGTCAGGAAATTAACATTCCACATGCCATGCCAAAAAGAAAAAAAAAAAAAGACGGAGGATAAATGTCCACTGCAAGTGCCTTGTTCTGTCTTTTCTAAATAACTGATGGTTAAATTTGCCCCTCACAGGCAGAAACATTTTTTATGTCTTGGAATGAACAGAGTTTAAGATGGCAGCTACGTTCATCACTGGTGGAGTCCAGAGGCTGCTATAAAGATATGGCCTATTTTCCTGAGGTTGGGGACACAGTGGTCCCAGGGCCAGCAGACCTGGTCACTAAGAATAACAAAACTGTCCTCTGTTCAGAAGTGTTGGCGCCAGGTGTGTGGAAATCCCTGGATTAGAGACTCTGGGCACCATTTTCAGTTTACCAGTAAGTGGACTTTTAAAATGTGACATCTTTGAGTACTGCTGCCCCGGTCTGTTAAACAAAGAGGAGCAATTCCCATGCCAGCATCATCCTAAAGCTGATAACACTAAGGGAGCTCAGGGCTGGTGGGATGGCCTCGACAGTAACTAAACAGCACCCTGTTTCCAATCGCAGAAACGTGGCTTCACCCTTACTACAGATGCGGCATCTGGAATATGGAGACAGGCCATTTTAGATTTTGGAGGTTTAGCTCCAAAAGCACAGCTGGGGCTAGCGGTCATCAAGTTTGAGATGGGAACTCCTGTCCTCCCCCTCCAGCACTTCCTTCCCTGGACTCACGTAGCCTTGGCCTGTAGGATGGCAGCAGATAAAGAATGCACCCTTGGACAGCTGTGACTCCTCCTCAGGGGGTCCAGAGAAAGGAGCCCAGGCTCTGAGTTACTGAGCTGGGCTCAGCCCCAGGATCGCCTCCCGGCAGGCAGAGCCAGGCAAGCTGTCTGACCTGACCGTTTGCTCATCTGGAAAAAGGGATAAAAGCACAATTCTTTCATCGTAATACCGCTACCTTAGCAGCTCTGCACTACCACGAGCCCTACTCTTTAGAGTAATGAGCTCTTCCCAACTTCCAGAGGGTCACTTAGTTGACCCAATGATAGAAAGGAATCAAGGAAGACTTTTTTTTTTTTTTTTGAAGTGACGGCATCAGAAATAATAGGGGGTGGGGAGGAGAACATCCCTGGTGATCCAATGGTTAAGAACCTGCCTGCCAATGCGGGGGACACAGGTTCAATCCCTGGTCAGAGAACTAAGATCTCACATGCTGTGGGGCAACTAAGCCCCTGTGCCACAACTACTGAGCCTGCGTGCCTAGAGCCCGTGCTCCACAGCCAGAGAAGCCACTGCAGTAAGGCCCGAGCACTGCCCCCAGAGAGTAGCCCCTGCTCGCCACAGCCAGAGTAAAGCGAAGCCTAGCGATGAAGGCCCGGCACACAAAAAAGGAACGGGGAGTTCCCTCTGGTGGGCCAGGGGTTAGGACTCTTCACTTTCACTGCTGAGGGCAAGGCTTCCATCCCTGGGTCCCTGGTCAGTGAACTAAGATCCCACAAGCTGTATCACACAAGCCAGCCGAAAAGAGAGAGAGAAAAAACCAATCAAGTACTGACACCTGCTTCAATACAGATAACCAAGGAAACATCAAGCTCCGTGAAAGAAGCCAGTTACAAAAGACCACACATTATATGATTTCATTTACACAAAATGGCCAGAACAGACAAATCCATAAACACACAAAGTAGATTAGTGGTTGCCTAGGGCTGGAGATAAGGATGAGGGGGGAGGGATTGAGAGAGGAATGGTTAATCTGTGGGAAAGGAGGCTTCTTTAGGGGCTGACGAAAACTGCTCTAAAATTGACAGTGGTGGTGTTTGCACAACTCTGTGGGATATACGAAAAGTCATGGAATTAGACACTTTAAGTGGGTAAATTATAGGATATGAATTAGATCTCAATAAAGCTTTTATTAAAAAAAAAATAACTGGTGGAAGTAACTGTAGTTATTGGATGGTATTAAATGCCAGACAGTGTTTTGAGCACTTAAAAGTTTTATGAAACGCCTACCATAGTGGTATCCTTGTTATCTGCATTTTACAGATAAGGAAGCTCGGCCACTGAGAGAGAAGTGCGTTGCCCAAGGTTACCCAGTCAGTAAACAGGGGATCCCACATGTGAATCTGACTTCAGAGCCATGTCCTTAACAGCTGCACGTGCGCACAGAAGTGCGCTGGTCACCGCAGGACTCGGGGCCCAGCGCAAATGCCCCCCAGTAGGGGACAGTTCAAACACACGCCGGTATCTCGCCCAGTGAAAAGAGTGATGCAAGTCTGAAGCCGATGCTATGGAGACAATAGAAACGACAACAGATGCTGCGCTGCTTTTTCCTTCCATCTGCACAAAGCACTCTACATGCAAGTGTACATAAGCTTGACAACTTTCTGCTACTTTTCATGAAAAATTAATAACTGTGGGCTTCCACTAAGAAGCAGGTCAGTGTTGGGGTGGAACACTGATGTTCCCCACCCCCGCCCCAGAAAACCTTTTGCATGCGTGCGTGCTGTGGTCGTTTCAGTTGTGTCCGTCTCTTTGCGATCCTATGGACTGTAGCTCACCAGGCTCCTCTGTCCATGAGATTCTCCAGGCAAGAATACTGGAGTGAATGGCCATGCCCTCCTCCAGGGGATATTCCTGACCCAGGGATCGAACCCAAGTCTCTTATGTCTCCTGCATTGGCAAGCGGGTTCTTTACCACTGAAGCCACCAAAAACCTTTTAGTGCTGTTTGGTTTTCTGAACCACGAGCAGGGCAGGGACTATCTAATACTATTCTGGTTTTAGGGCAGCCTTCTCTAACCCACCCAATCAGGACTGCATCTGCTCACGGCACCATGCCTGAAATCACCATGGCTTAAATCACGAAGACTACTGTTTTATTTCATTTGTAGAGCTTTTCACTTCCCTCTCCTCTCCCTAACTATAAGCTTCCCGAGGACAGGCATGGAGTTTGTTTCTTGCTAAGCGGTGCTGGCACAAAAGCAGACCCTCCACACATACTTGCTATTATTGATCAAACAAACAAGTAAACGGATTAAGGCTGAATTACCCGACTTCACCTGCCAACGGTCAAGGGCACAAGCAGTGATGGATGGAACAGGAAGACACTTGGCTGGAAAGCCCCAGGATCGGGAACACACTGTGTCAAGGAGCCTTCAGTGGAGCTCAAGAAAATGATTTACTCCTTCAATTAAAAACATTTGCTTTCATCTAGTCCCAGAGAATTTACGGCACCATAATCCTTTCCCTCTCAAATCCTTTCCATTATCTTTTCCTAATTAATTGAGGTACGTAAATTCGTTTGATCTAAATCTTTGCCAGCATAAACATTACTCACGTGGTGATTCTGCAGCACATTGCTGGCTGATCAAGTTTAATCAGGTTCTACCGGTTTTTAAATTATACATGATATTAGACAAGATTCATTTAACTCTGTATCTAACAGCTACAACTTATTACATTGGCTGCTCCCAGACATTTATAGCAAATCGATGTTGAATCACTACTATGAATCAACTTATTGTTGCTGTTTAGTCCCTAAGTCGTGTCCAACTCACTGTGACCCCACAGATTGTAGCCCGCCAGGCTCCTCCATCCATGGGATTCCCCAGGCAAGAATACTGGAGTGGGCTGCCGTTTCCTTCTCCAGGGAATCTTCCCGACCCAGGGATCGAAAGCCTGTCTCCTGCACTGCAGGTGGGTTCTTTACCACGGAGCCACAGAGGGAAGCCCGTGAACCAACTTAGGATACAACTAAGAAACTGTTTTGACACAATAGGAGACTTTGGTATGATATAAAATATACTTTGATGTATTTTTGGCAAAAAAAAAAAAAAGATTAAGGAAAGTATATTATCCAAGTGAAATTTCTCAAGCTGTTACCTTACAGATCAATACAAAATCTCTTCACAAAAATATTTATGGATTAGGACAGCAGTATTTCACCCAAATAATACACAAAGAGAGAAGCAGTAAATTTTTTTACACAACTCAAATAATATATGGGGAGCAATATGTGGAATTCCAAACCTGCAGACAATTCTGGAGGTTATGAAACATGCATCTGCAGTGGTTTGAGCACTGAAACGTGCTCCCTTTCCCAGCCTCTCATTTTCATTTCACATTCTGATCACTTGACCAATTACTTGGGAACTGAATTCCTTCGGGATCACACTTCTTTTTCATATTTCATTTACTTGGAGATAATAGGCCCATTACGGAGGTGAAATGTCCCAATTCCAGAAAATGAGTGTTTAGAGCAAAAACAATGAAAGGAAAGGTTAAATATTCCAATCGGCTAAGCACAAGCTAGAAAGAGGCTGGTTTTGTCTACGCTGCATTGGTGTGCCAGGGACTCTGTACGCTCCGGGAGCACCCCCTGGCCACCTCAGGAGCCCCCGAGGATGGGCGGAGGGTGGAAGTGGGCTCCGGAGCTGATCTGCTCATTGGCCTGCACTGCTCAGAGGGCTGGCCTGGTGTCTCGGAGCAGACTACTAGGGGTGTTTGGTCTAAAACGCTTCTACAATCATGGTCCGCTACAAAGCAAAGAAGTAGGGATCCAACCTGAGAGAGAGGTGTGCTCAGTTGCTCAGTTGTGTCCGACTCTTTGTCACCCCATGGACTGTAGCCCACCAGGCTCTTCTGTCCATGGGATTCTCCCAGGCTAGAATACTGGAGAGGGTAGCCATTCCTTCCTCCAGGGGATCTCCCTGATCCAGGGACTGAACTCGAGTTTCTTACGACTCCTGCATTGGCAGGCGGATTCTTTACCACTGAGCCAGCCAGGAAGAGAGGTAGTCAGTCCCTAGAACAGGGGTGGAAATCCCAAGATGACAGCTGTGAAGCTTAGAGAACAACCAGCCAGGAAACAGAGGGCTCTAGGAGAAATTTCTTTAAGAAGCTGAAACCGATAGCATGCCTAATATTTTTAAAGGTACTGACATGAAATGTAAGCCATTCTAGCTCTGGGAGAAGGTATTGAGGTTGAACCAGTATATTTAAAAACTAAGAGAAAGCATCCTCAGATGGCAGACAAAAATGAGAGTACTCTGATCATAAGTGATTTCTGTTCCTTGGTTCCTTATTCCTCTGTTGAGTCATAGAGCCCATGAGGAAAAAAGCTTGTTTTAGATCTCCCCATTCCAGTCTCCAAAGCACCTGTGCAAATACACTGGATTTTGCCTAGTCTGACAGGCTCGCTAGTCAGATAAGCCTATTCATGGACCTCACACCCAGGTTACGACTCTTACTTTTAGAAGTCCCCTTGTTGGACATCATATTACTTAGCGTCCTGGAAGGGAACCTCATTAAAGTTTCTTTTAAATCCAAGATTTCCCAAGGGACTTCCCTGGCAATCCAGTGGTTAAGACTCTGCACTTCCACTGCAGAGTGTGTGAGTTTGATCTGTGGTTGGGGAACTAACATCCCACATGCCATGCAGCGCAGCCAAACAGAAAAATAAATAAATAAAAATTTAAAAAATAAAATCCATCTAAGATGTTCCAGAAAAAGCTGTGATCCTCTTAGACACAGGGGTGACTTTGTTTCTTTGAACAGTTTCTTTTCTGCCTGGCCACGTCTGAGTGCAGTAGCATCAGCTGTTTCTGACTCTTTGCCACCCAAAGGACGGTAGCCCGCCAGGCTCCTCTGTCCATGGGATTTCCC
This sequence comes from Bos taurus, assembly GCF_002263795.3. Classification (NCBI taxonomy): domain Eukaryota; kingdom Metazoa; phylum Chordata; class Mammalia; order Artiodactyla; family Bovidae; genus Bos; species Bos taurus. The sequence goes on from NC_037352.1 coordinate 11,492,137, forward strand.
AGGCAGGAATCCTGGAGTAGGTTGCCATTCCCTTCTCCAGGGAATCTTCCTGAGATCTTCCAGGGATCGAACCCACTTCTCCCACATTGGCAGGCGGGTTCTTTACCACTGAACCACCATGGGAAGCCCCTTTGTCTGGCTAACCCTCCATCTCATCAACCACAACAGCTCTGAGGACCTGCCTCCCTCCCTCCAGCCCTGACTTCCTATGTGAACTTATATTTTCTCTGGTCCTGATTGGTTGTTCCTTACTTATATTTTCCCATTGTCTGTTTCTGTCTGCTTTAAGCCTTCTCAAATGCTTCCTGGAACAAACAAGCAAGTAAGACAAGACTCTCTCAATTTCAGTTTTTGATCCAAACACCGGAGAGAAAGCATATGAAAGGGTTTTGGGTTTTCCCCCCTTAATCAAAAGATGACTGTTAACTAGCTCCTGTTATTCAGCTCATTTCAAGGAGTAATCAAATGTCCACATTTTCCTAGCTACAACTAAGTGTTGTAGCCCTTAATTAAAGGAACAGTTTCTGCCATCGAGTTTATACTTTGGTCAATTATACGACCAGTCAGACAAGAGTATGTTCACAAGTATACATGGATAAGGGCTCAATCTGGGATCCACAGGGATCTGTGCACCTACATGGGAGAAAAAAAAAATACATTTCCACTGACCTCTAACCGAAATTCAGCATTTCCTCCTACCATGACGTCAGGCAGAAAACCACAGAGGTATTCATGCTCCTGTGACTCTGAAACCAACAGAAATCACGAGGGCTTTTCACTTCCCATTACAGTTGTTAACAATACCTCGAAACGCTGCTTAAGCCAGCACCACTTTGAAAGTATGGTGGTTATTAACCTCGCCATTAGACTGTGTTCTGTAAAAACAGATCAACAAAGAGGCATGTATTTCTCTAGCAAATAAATTTTAAAATATTTTGATGACTGTATTTCAAGATAATTTGTTTCTGTGAAATTACATGCATTCTATTCTATGCACTTAGAACACTTTTGTGAGAGGTGATCCAGAGGCTTCACCAAGCTGCCAAAGGGGTCTGGGCACAGCACAGGCTGAGATGTCCTGACTCTGGCAGCAGGCACAGTGCCTCTGCCATGAGGCCCCGTGGCAGACCCTGGCTGGGGTGGGAGGACGATCACGTTGCTTCAGACCACAAACGGCATCAGAAACAACTTTGCAAGTGATGATCTCAGTTTGCTAATGAGTAATATTGGGTCGATTAGCTCGAAGCACTTTCAATCAGCTCCAGCAGAAGGAAGGCACTGCCATTGACTGCCTGGGTTTCTCAGCAGCACTGATCATGGCCACGGAGGATCCCAAGAGTCCTGGGCTAGCTGACTGCTCCAGGTTGCCACCGTCAACTGTTCAGCTGAATACAACCTGCGAGAAGAGCTGAGGTCGGCGGCCCGGCCCGGCCCAGGGCCTGGTGGTATTTCCACTGAGACACATCACTTTCCTGCATCCAAAACAGACCCCCCTGTAATGTTTCGATTAAGTCACGTGGTAAATTGCCTTTAAATCATGGTGTTTCTTAGAGCCTGGTATAGACACATAAAAATAACAACATAAGGATAATTATACAGCCAAGGAACTAAACATGAGTTAACTGCTGCTGCTGCTAAGTCGCCTCAGTCATGTCCAACTCTGTGTGACCCCAGAGACGGCAGCCCACCAGGCTCCCCCGTCCCTGGGATTCTCCAGGCAAGAACACTGGAGTGGGTTGCCATTTCCTTCTCCAGTGCATGAAAGTGAAAAGTGAAAGTGAAGTCTCTCAGTCGTGTCCAACTCTTCGAGACCCCACGGACTGCAGCCTACCAGGCTCCTTTATCCATGGGATTTTCCAGGCAAGAGTACTGGAGTGGGTCGCCATTGCATTCTCCTTGAGTTAACTGTGCTTCTTTTAAAAAACAACAGGAAAAAATCCTACTGTAAGAGGAACAAAAGGGCTCCCGTCCAGTGGAAACTTTCTGAGTATCTAGGGTGTGGTAGGCAGTGCGGGCAGAGATGATGTTGCACAGAAGAGATGCTGCAGAAGAAAGTGTGGCAATCCCTGAGAGGGGTCCTCCCAGGAACTGCAGAGCCAACTGCCCAGTGTTCACACACTGCAAGTGCTGGAGCAGGTCTCAAACCAGCCGATCCGTTTTGACTTCAAGCATAAAGAACAGCCGACCTGATCACACAAGAAGAATCTCTGCTGGCAGCACTGTTAAGATGATCACTCCAGAGGAGAATTGAGAGGAGAGAGGAATGCAATGAAATTGCATGGATGCGATGCAGTTATTAAAAGCCTGACATAAGCCTCTGTGTATCAACGTAAAAGGATTTTCCTGGTGGATGCAAGGGGAAAAAGCAAGGCACTGAACAGTGTATACAGAATGATGACATTTATATAAGACCAGGTTGTTCAAAAACATGCATACTTCAACTATGGTGACCCCATCGGATGGATCTAGGTGGGGGTTACACAGTTTACTATACTCACAGATACATTATAGATTTTAAATCTTTACAGAAAGAACACATTCACATATTGTTTGTGTGTTACCAGTCACTCAGTTGTGTCCGACTCTGTGACCTCATGGACCGTAGCCCGCCAGGCTCCTCTGGCCATGGGGTTTTTCAGACAAGAATACTAGAGCAGGTTGCTATTTCCTACTCCAGGGGATCTTCCCGACCCAGAGATCGAACTCACGTCTCCTGCAGTTCCTGCACTGGCAGGTGGATTCTTTACCACTACGCCACCTGGGAAGCACCACGTTACTTGTGTAATTTAAAAATCTAATAAAATAACAATAAAACAGATCCACAGCTACCTGAGTTTCAATCCTACAAAAGATGGGAATGATCAAAAATAATAAAACTTCATGTTTCCAAGTGTCCCTTATTTCTAGGTCAAGCACAAGCTTTCGTATGTTTCATTCACTGATGTAGCACAGGCATCCAGAACAGTGCCTGGTTCAGAGCAAGCATTCAATGCTGCTGCTGCTAAGTCGCTTCAGTCGTGTCCGACTCTGTGGGACCCCAGAGACAGCAGCCCACCAGGCTCCCCCATCCCTGGGATTCTCCAGGCAAGAACACTGGAGTGGGTTGCCATTTCTTTCTCCAATGCAGGAAAGTGAAAAGTGAAAGTGAAGTCGCTCCGTCGTGTCTGACTCTTCATGACCCCATGGACTGCAGCCCACCAGGCTCCTCTGCCCATGGGATTTTCCAGGCAAGAGTACTGGAGTGGGGTGCCATTGCCTTCTCCGAAGCATTCAATAGAGATGTGTTAAATAAGTGAACTGATTACTCATCTAATCCAGAAACTGGTACCTGGTACCTACCATGTGCCAGTCACTTGCTAAGGACTCTGGGAAACATACAGTGATTCACTGGACCTCCGTTCATTTGATTCACACCCTTCGCATACCCACAGTGCTGGGTGTGAGATAAAAATACACACCAGTGCATACATACATCTGCTGCCCTTTAGGAACAGACAACTCGGCTTGGGGGAAGGTGAACTGTAGAGGTTGGAAGGAGGCGATAAAGCCTTTTCCCAACCACAGCCTTAATCCTGGCTTTGGTTTTCCAAAGTGTGCCTCTAAGGCTTTACTTATCAGTCTGTCTTGTGCCAGAATTACATTCACGTGTTTGGGCCTGCCCAGCTGGGGGAAAATGAACACCAGCCTTCCTGGATGGTGTGAACGACCGGAGGACAAATGGCTTATTCTTTGCCTGATGCCAAGCATGCCAAAGCGTTCCATCTTGCTATATTGCCTAGTTCCGCCCATTCATCACGGAATCAGAGATCTGCAGTGGGGAAAGAATCTTGACAGTCATTTGGCCAGGGCTACTTGTATCTGGACCTCGGCCCAGCCCTTCACATCTAATTTAAGATGGTGTGTCTGTGTGTGTGTGTGTGTACATTAGTTGCTCAGTCACATCTGACTCTTTGCAACCTCATGGACTGTAGCCCGCCAGGCTCCTCTGTCCATGGGATTCTTCAGGCAAGAATACTGGAGTGGGTTGTCATTCCCTTCTCCAGGGGATCTTCCCAACCCAGGGATCGAACCCGGGTCTCCTGCATTGCAGGCGGATTCTTTACCACCTGAACCACCAGGGAAGCCCCTAAATTAAGGTGAGGGGCTACCAAACCAGATGAAATAGAATCTTCCAGGTCTCGCGGGAAAACGCAATTCCACATGTCAGCAGTTCTGCCGTTCACTTGCATAGTGTCCCCACTCCTAATCACCACGCCACTGGTCCCTATAACCCTCCAGCCTTTCACAGCCGTATCTGCAGAAACCCAGTCTTCTCTACCTTGAAGTGAAGACTTTTCCACCTAAGTGGATTATCCTGCAGTTACCTGTAGCAAACATCATCTTTGTGCACGGACCCTCTTTTTCCATTTGTCAGAATCACTTCCAAATTCAATTTCATTTTCATATTCAGTCACTCTGGTCCCAATAGGAATGGTCCCCAAACTTCAAATATAAGTTGCCTGGGAACACTTTCAACTTTGAAAATAAAGTGTGGCCACTGTGCAATGGGTGTGCAGAGGTGAACTTGGGAGACGACATTAAACAGGAGGGAAGGAAGAGCTTTCTGCTTCTAGTGATGAAAGGTTGCTTTATCTATAAATTCCATAAGATCAACACTGCAAGTTCACACGTTCTTATATAAAATGCTTTGGGCCAGAGCTGATTTGAAAACTAGAGTTGCTTTTTGTTTGGGATTTTTTTTTTTTTGGCTGTGTGACATGTAGGATCCTACTTCCTCAACCAGGGACGGAATCAGTGCCCCCTGCATTGGAAGAGCAGAGCCGTAAACACTGGACTGCCACGGAAGTCCCCAAATCTAGTTTTTCAAACTTAAAATAGCAATACCAGGCAGAGTGTGCTGTGTGCTCAGTTGTATCTGACTCTTTGTGACCCCACGGACTGCAGCCCCGCCAGGCTCTTCTGTCCATGGGATTTCCCAGGCAAGAATAATAGAGTGGATTGCCATTTTCTTCTCCAGGGAATCTTCTCAACCCAGGGATTAAACCTGGGTCTCAAACCTGGGTCTCCTGCATCTCTTGCATTGGCAGGTGGATTCTTTACCACTGAGCCACCTGGGAAACTAGTATGCTGCTGCTGCTGCTGCTGCTAAGTCACTTCAGTCATGTCGGACTCTGTGCGACCCCATAGACGGCAGCCCACCAGGCTCCCCTGTCCTTGGGATTCTCCAGGCGAGAACACTGGAGTGGGTTGCCATTTCCTTCTCCAAGGGAAACTAGTATAGCACTTATTAAACTAATGCTAAGAGTCGGACACATGACTGAGTGACATCACTTTCACTTTTGACTTTCATGCATTGGAGAAGGAAATGGCAACCCACTCCAGTGTTCTCACCTGGAGAATCCCAGCGACAGGGGAGCCTGGTGGGCTGCCGTCTATGGGGTCGCACAGAGTTGGACACGACTGAAGTGACTTAGCAGCAAGGCAGGCTGAAAGACAATAGTGAAAAAGCTGGCTTAAAACTCAACATTCAAAAAACGGAGATCAGGACATCCGGTCCCAACACTACATGGCAAATAGATGGGGAAACAATGAAAACAGTGACAGACTTTATTTTCTTGGGCTCCCAAATCACTGCAGATGGTGACTGCAACCACAATATTAAAAGACACTTGCTCCTTGGAAGAAAAGCTATGATAAACCTAGACAGCGTATTAAAAAGCAGAGACATGACTTTTCCAGCAAAGGTCTGTACAGGCAAAGCACTGGTTTTTCCAGTAGTCATGTACGGATGTGAGAGTTGGACCATAAAGAAACCTGAGCACCGAAGAATTGATGCTTTTGAACTGTGGTGTTGGAGAAGACTCTTTGGAGTCACCTGAACTTCAACAAGATCAAATTAGTCAAATCCTAAAGGAAATCAGTCCTGAATATTCATTGGTAGGACTGATGCTGAAGCCGAAGCTTCAATACTTTGGCCACATGATGTGAAGACCCAACTCATTAGAAAACACCCTGATGCTGAGAAAGATTGAAAGCAGGAGGAGAAGGGGATGACAGAAGACGAGATAGTTGGATGGCATCACCGACTCAAAGGGTACGTGTTTGAGCAAACTCCGGGAGATGCTGAAGGACAAGGAAGCCTGGTGTGCTGTAGTCCACGGGGTGGCAAAGAGTCAGACATGACTGAGCAACTGAGAAGGCGATGGCAGCCCACTCCAGTACTCCTGCCTGGAAAATCCCATGGATGGAGGAGCCTGGTAGGCTGCAGTCCATGGGGTCGCTAGGAGTCGGACACGACTGAGCGACTTCATTTTCACTTTTCACTTTCATGCATTGGAGAAGGCAATGGCAACCCACTCCAGTGTTCTTGCCTGGAGAATCCCAGGGATGGGGGAGTCTGGTGGGCTGCCGTCTCTGGGGTCGCACAGAGTCGGACACGACTGAAGCGAAGCAGCAGCAGCAGAGCAACTGACAACAACAACAACATAGGCTTGCCTCATTTCATAAAAATGTAACAGAAGACTTCAGAGGCTGAATCAATTGAAGAGATACCACGTAACAGATGCCCCTGTGAAGGTCAGTAAACAAAGAACTCTTCAAGGAGACTTTGTACTGAGGGAAGAATTCCTCCCCATTATCTGTTTCTTTGGTTAGAGCCCTTGTTACCAAACAGGGACAGACACGTGCGTTAATAACAAGTGGTTCCAAAGGTTGGAGGGACTCTCCTGTGCTCTAATGGTATCAGCACAACCCCATTTGTCGGCTTCTCACAGTAACTGCTGAAACCTAACAAGGCTCCTGGGGACGGCATCAGCAGGTCGGTGCCTCCACGTCCGGAGGGCCAAAGAAAGTCACCCTGGGCTCAAAAGCGAAGGACTGAAAAATCAATGGTCTCAATATTGGTACAGGTCTTCATTTGCTACTTATAATGTGGTTTATCCCACAGAGAAGCTTTATAAAATAAGATAAATACCAAGATAACCTAAAGGATGCCAGTAGAATGAAAACATATTTCAAAACTAAATAGGCTTCGTCCTGACTTTCTTAGGCTTTTTCCTGCAGGTCTTGGCACCAATAGTACCTCTTAACCATCCTGGGTTCTGCACTTTCCTTGCTAGACTCCATGCTCTTTGGAAGGGCTGGTCTCTCATTTCTAACTATTGCATCCACAGCGTCTAGGGCTATAAACTGGCACTTAGTTTGCAGACAATAAATGTTTGCAGATGAATGGATATTATGATGGATATTTAGAATGAAAAAACATACTGGGACTTCCATTAAGAAAAACCATTACTTGTAAAGTTTTTTTTCTCTGACTTGAACTTAAAACTACTTGGCCCAAGATAATATTTATGGTCGATTTAAAAGTATGTTCTCTGATTTTATTTGCCTATTAATATATGCATTTGATAATTAACAATGGTGCTAAGCGGTCAAAGCAAATAATTACTTTTCTAGTGTCTGCCCCTGTGTACGAGCTAAATGAGGGGGAAGCCACCAACTGCATATTAAAAAATGCAATTAAATGCAAAAAAATGGTAATGAGTTTCAAAAACATTCTGTTTAAGCCTCAGACCACAATATTCAGAACAGTTACAGTCCTTTCACTGGCTCAGTTACCATTCCACAGAATAGTCCAAATCTTCAAAACAGACACGAATTCTCCTCGGGTCACACTGAATATAAAACCAGTTCTCAGAAGTTTGCCAGTTTATATTTTCGAGGTCTTCTGACCAACTGGTAGGGTTGACCATAAAAATTCCATCTTTACATTTACTTATGCTCAGTACACTTTATTTAAAAAGCAATGTAATCACATAGAATGCTTTTATTTTAAACCTTATTTTGAAAAGACTGAATACATTAACATAATTCAGAAAAGTCGGTAAACATCCACAAGAACATGTTATATAATCCCAGTGAGTCTCATAATATTCTATTTTCAAAGGGAAAAAAAAAAAAAAAACCACTGGACAGAAAAGCAGTAAATTTGGAATCTGTTTCAAGTGTCCAATAAAAGCAGAAGTTGCCTCACTGTGTGGTCCGGACTGAGAGCTCGAGCTGATGCTACACCATGTATCGGGCCAGATGGGTCCAGACAAACCAGCTGACTGCAAATCAGACCATTTGGAAGTGGCATTTACCTTGTACACTAAGACTCTTGAGTCCTGCTGTGATTTCTAATTCCTTTTGAAACTGGGGTGCTCTGTGGTCACTTTGGACCCATACGATCTCAGCACAGGGGAACCCTCAGCCAAGAGTCACCAAGGGTGGTCAAGTTCATTGGCAGCTAAGAATTTTACCTCTCTACAAAACTCAGCACCATCCTGAAAACGCATTTCTGTGCCAAGCTGCTGAGATGCTCACATGCACAGAGTCTCTGCCCTGTGCTAGGTTGCCCCAGACTATTGAGGTTTTAGATTTTAACCGCCATCAATGAGTTCTGGATTCAGAAACTGAGGCTCTAAGGAGGTGAGCAGGGGACTTCCCTGGTGGTCCAGTGGTTAAGAATCCTCCTGCCAACACAGGGCACACAGATTTGATCCCTGGTCTGGGAAGATCCCACACGCCTCAGGACAACAAAGCCCGTGTGCCACAACTCCTGAGCCTGCGTGCCTAGAGCCCACACTCTGCAAAAAGAGAAACCTGCACACTGTAACTAGAGATTAGCCCCCGCTCAGGGCAAGCAGAGAAAGCCTGAGTGCAGCAACGAAGACCCAGCGCAGCCAGAAACAACAACTAAAATAAGGTTTAAAAACAATAAGGCAAGGGGTCTGGCCAAGTGTCCCCAGCGAATCAGGGGCAGATGTGGAGCCGGCATCTCCACAGACGTGGCCACATGAGCCCTAATGCAGGCCTTGATCCAGCGTCTTGTCATCCCCCTTTTCCACCCAGTGACTGTAGCCATGAAGTTAAAAGACGCTTGCTCCTCAGAAGGAAAGCTATGACAAACCTAGACAGCATATTTAAAAGCAAAGACATCACCCTCGACAGAGGTCTGTATGGTCAAAGCTATGGTTTTTCCAGTAGTCATGTATGGATGTGAGAGTTGGCCCATAAGAAAGGCTGAGCGCTGAAGAATAGATGCTTTTGAACTGTGGTGTTGGAGAAGACTCTTGTGAGTCCCTTAGACTGCAAGGAGATCCAACCAGTTCATCCTAAAGGAGATCAGTCCTGAATATTCATTGGAAGGACTGATGCTGAAGCTTTTCCAATCCTTTGGCCACCTGATGTGAAGAGCTGATGCACTGGAAAAGACCCTGATGCTGGGAAAGACTGAAGGCAACAGAAGGGGACAATAGAGTATGAGATGCTAAGAGAGCATCACCAACTCCATGGACATGAGTCTGAGAAAACTCCGGGAGATAGTGGAGGACAGAGGAGTCTGGCGCAGTACAGTTCATGGGGTTGCAAAGAGTTGGACACAACTTAGCCACCAAACAGCAACAACAAAGAGGACAGGCTACTTCTCCAGGGGTGACATCACTGGGTCTCCCAGGGGGAGTCAAGGACACGAGTATGTCCACAATCGTGACTTTGTGTAAAACAGGAGCCAATGGAGAATGTGGGAAGGTCTGAGGGTTCTCCCTGCTGGCCACACTCCCTGGACTTCAGGGAGAGTGATTCTGGGCAGCCTCTCTTCCAGCCTCACACGTTCACCCTGGGTTGCTCTGGATAGGTAGGCTGCCGGACAAGAGAGCCCTGGTGGGGAGGAATGAATGCACCCGGGCTTGCTATAGACGACCTCGGCTTCTAAAGGCGCTAGACGTCACAGCAAGACTTGGGGACTTCCCTGGAGGTCCAGTGGTTGCGACTCTGTGTTTTCACTGCAGGCGGCACAAGTTTAATCCCTGGCCAGGGAAATAAGATCCCACATGCTGCATGGTGTGACCAAAAAGAAAATGATAAAAATAAATAAATAAATCATAGCAATACTCAAAGACTCTGGGTTTACAAGGTAACATTAGCCAAAAACAAACACCCACAGCAGCCGCAGCATTTTCTGCAATGGTGTTTGGGTCAACTCTGCTCAGTAAACAGAGACCAGGACAAAGATGAGAGTGATCGGAGGTGCCTGCTCTGCCTCCCAGACGAGCAGGGGTGGTTTCCGCTTGCTTATTTATACCTACTCACTGGGTTTTCTCCTTGCCTGGAGAGAATGATGTCAGAGTAGGAAAGGGAAATTTAAAAAGGAGGAGAGTTCTAGAAGGCATCTGTTATGTTCTTATTCCTAGCATCTCACTTTTTCTTGAAGGGAATCGTCCTGTTCTGACCACCTGGCTGCCATGGAGTTGCTCTCATACCCTGGCTCCATGGGGCTGTGTGAACTAGACGGACATTGGTCTGGAACTTTGACTGGGCCATCAAGAACAAGACACTTTCTTTCTGTTGTGGTTTCAGTTAGAAGGACATAAATCTAGAGCTCCCAGGCACCACTACCTAGAGAGTGCCTGCAGGAGAATGAATTCAACTCAGAGGAAGGCAGGGCTGAGCGAGGAAGAGATGGAGTCCTGATAGCAACTTCTCAGCCCCTGGATCCAGCCATTCCTGAAGCCCAAATTTGCCCCTGGACTTTACAGTACCAGAAAGTAACAATCCCCTGGAGAAGGGCGAGGCAACCCACTCCAGTATTCTTGCCTGGAGAATCCCATGGACAGAGGAGCCTGGTAGGCTCCAGTCTACAGTGCTGCAAAGAGTTGGACACGACAGAAGCAACTTAGCACACATGCCAGGTAATACAAACTTAAAAAAAAATTAATCCAGTTCAAGTTAGCTTGTCATTTGAAACTGAAAAAGCATGAACAAAGACAGGAGAAATAAAAGCATAAGAAGGAGGGAAACGAAAGGAGAAGATTATGTTTATGGATGTGGGATCCGAAAGCAATTCAAGTTTGTCTCCTATAAGTGAAGAAAGGTGACACATGGGAATCTGTTCCATTTTCATAGGAAGCACAGATAATCAGAACCGTGGGCTCTGCCTTATTACTGTGATTAACCTTGCCGTATTCTAAAACTAAAATGAGTGTGTATTTTCTGATATTTGACGATCTTGCAACCACTGTGAAGAGAAAGGAATGAGCTGTTACTGAGCAGAGATGTCTTTTTAAGAGAGATCTTTTTTTTTTTTTTTTCGGGAAGGAGTTAAGATCACAGCAACAGCCTGAGTCTTACCTGGCATGGCGTGGACGAGGTCTCCGCAAAGAACAAAGAATTTGGGCTTGGGGTTCAGTTTGTTGATGGCCTGGACTGCTTGCTCAGCCAGACGGATCTCCTGTTCCCACTCATCACCACCGTTGTCACAGTCACCAGTGGCCCAGGCCTTCATCAGTCCAAACTGGGGGTCTGCACCTTGGATGAAGTAGAACGGGCCTTTCCATTCCCTTTCCTTTTCTTAAAAAGAAAAAGAAAGAAAAGGAGAGAAGAAATATTATAAAATCTGTCAGGGAAAGCATCCAGGTTATCATGCAAGTGGATACAATATTTTTCTTAAATTAAGTAGGTCATTTTAATAAGCTGCTGTTCAAACATACCATTTTCCTGTCATCAGCTAGAGGATTTTGATTTATACTAATTATGCCTGGGACCCGGTGATTCCCAAAAGCCGGGAGGATAAAAAAAAAAAACCACGTGGGCTGTTAACAGTCACGCAACCAAGCTGTTTCTTTAAAAACTAGATGGCCAAGATGAAGCACAGAGGTATCACAGAGGTTTAGAGCATATTAATGTTCAATAGTTTTTTAATTAGAATTTAAAATACTGCAAGTTGAAAGTTGCCAGAAGTATTATGTTTAAATGACTAGGTGAAGTGCTGTCAAATCTTTTAATGGCACAATCTGCGCTGTTTCAAGGGATGTGACAGAAATTTAATTACAAAACTTGGAGTTCAGAAGCTCTGGCTATCTGGTTGGAAAGGCAATGCCAAAAATGAAATCTGAGTCAATGTGGGGGAAAAAAAAAGACGCTAACATTTCCAAGGCAGCGTGATGTGGGCATAGGTGAGGTGTGAGGCTGTGGGTCAGGGTCGGGGAACCAGAATCTTTCATCCTTTATATTCTTGGAAAGCACTTATATCACCTGAAGGTAAGTTACCAGACTGCACTGCCTACTGGTTTTGCCAAAGCCTCGGGGGCCACAGGCCTCTATCCTAATCCGCCAGCAGTGTCTGCATCTGCAGAGCTAGAATGCCCATCAGTGGGCACAGAGGTTTCAAACTGTGATTTCAAACTTCTCTTTGGCCACAGAATCCTTCCTTCAAACAAAATCACACGTGGCAGACCAATGTTGAAAACACATAGCCTCCTCTGCCCAAATGGGCTCTGGGGACAGAGCAGCCTGAACACATTTACTCACTCACCCACCCAGATTTTATCCTCGGCCCAGAATGGTGACACGACCTGCTTGACGGCCACCAGCCATCAGCTGCAGGGACAGAACTACCCTGTGACCTTGAGACGGTCTTCTTCTTTTAAACAAATGACTGTATTTTGCAGGTGAGCTGCAAAACGGCATTTGCTCTGGAAGTTAAGAGGATACTAGAATTTGCAGAAAGCCCCCTGGCATCATTTCACATCTCTGTGTTCATCTCACTCGTTTACTCAACATTTACTGAAAGCCCACTGTTTGCCAGGCCCTGTGTGATGTGCTGACACACGAGAGGACCAAGACAGGTGAGGTCCCGGCTCTCTCGAGCTTAGTTCTCATGAGGAGAGGCAGCAGATAAGGACATACACGGAGAGGGTAGCCAGAGGGTGCCAAGGGCTCTGCTGAGGATTAAGGGGGAAGGTGGCGCAAGTGGCAAAGAACCCACCTGCCAATGCAGGAGATGTAAGGGATAAGAGTTTGATCCCTGGGTTGGGAAGATCCCCTAGGGAAGGGCATGGCAACCCACTCCAGCATTCTTGCCTGGGAAATCCCATGGACAGAGGAACCTGGTGGGCTACAGTCCACAGGGTCGCAAAGAGTTGGACATGACTGAATTGACTTAGCACAGCACACAATAGCTAATTTAAATTGGATGCACTGAGAAGTGGTGTCATTTAAGCTGAGATCCAGATGTCGCACACAAGCTTTTAAAATTCCACGGTCACCTTCCCACCCACCATGACTAGCTTACTATCATCTCAAGAGTGGATCTCAGGCTTTAGGTCTCCCTTCCTTTTCTTCCTCCTTTTCCAGAGCTTAAGAAGACAAGCATGTAAACAAACAAAACTACCTATACATACTCGGCCAGAACAAATTGTATATGTGTGCTAATCTGCCGGTTCCTGACCTACAGCTCAGAATCCTAGCTGTTCAGTCAAATCACCACTGACCTGAACTCAGTCTGAATCCCATTGCCAAGGACAGCAGCTCAGCACTACCACAAATTTGACTCACATTCATTGAGCCCTTACTACTCGTGGCAGAATGAATCCAGAATGCTCCCAAAGACCCCTGAGTCCTGATATTCACATCCCGTGTGATCTCCTCCCCTTGACTGTGGGCTGGACCTGGACCTGCTTAGCAACTTGCCTCTAATAAGCAGAATACAGTTACGGGATGAGCCTCCAGAGACTATGCATATCCTGGGTATGCTGTGAAAACAACCTCAGTGCTCCTTGATGGACAAAGAAAATGTGTTTACACACAGGGGAATATTATTCAGCCCTTATATTGCCATTTGGGACAATATAGATGGACCTGGAGGACACCAAGCTAAATGCAAGAAGCCAGACGCAGAAAGACAAACCCTGCATGATCTCACTTGTATGTGGAATCCAAAATAGTCAAGTTCATAGAAGCAGAGAGCAGGGTGGTGGCTTCCAGGGGCTGGGGATGGGGGTGAGGAAAACAGGGTGGTGATACGCTCCAATATTTTGGCCACCTGATGCAAAGAGCTCATTCACTGGAAAAGACCCTGATGCTGGGAAAGACTGAAGGCAACAGGAAAGGGGGCAGCATCTCTGACTCAGTGGCCACGTGTTTGAGCAAACTCCAGGAGATAGTGAAAGACAGGGAAGCCTGGCGTGCTGCAGTTCGTGGGGTCGCAAAGACACAGACATGATTTAGTGACCAAACAACAACAAAGTTTCAGTTATCCAAGATAAGTAAGTTCTATCTTCTATACAGGTTGGTGCCTACAGCTAGCAATACTGTATTAGAGACTTAAAAGTTGCTAAGAAGGTAGATCTTATGTGTTATCATCACACACACACAATAACAAAAACAACAAAATAAGGTGGGCAGGAAGAAACTTCAGGAGGAGATGCACGTTTATGACAGATGTCTATGGGAGTGATGGTTTCACAGGTGTAAAGTTATCCCCCACTCTCTGAGCTGGACACACTGAATATGTACAGCTTTTCATATGTCTTCACACCTCAGTGTAGCGGTTCTGAAAAGGAGAGAGATTAAGCAAAAACAAAACAAAAGACCCTGCCTTCCATCTTGCTTGCTCTCCCTCACTCTCTCTTGGAGTGCATGTCCTGAAGGGAAAAGGCTCCCAAGATGAGTAGCCCAAATGTAGCAAGAGACTGAGGGAGGTCTCTGGCCAACACCCTGTGAAGACCCGAGCCCTCCCCATGCAGCAACCTGAAAGGAACGGAAACTCGCCACGGGCACGTGGGTGCCCCTGGAAGAGGATTCGCCCTGGCAAGCTTCAGGATGAGACCACACCCCAGGTGACATTTGACAGAGCCCTCCTGAGACCCTGCAGCAGAAGGACACAGCTAGGTTGCACCCAGATTTCTGATGGGAAATGGGAGATAATGTGACTTAGCTGCCTCAAACTGCCAAGTTCCTGGGGTAACTTGTTAACATACATCAGGACTTCCCTGGTGGTCCAGTGGTTAAGAATCTACCTGCCAAGGCAGGGGATCCCTGGTCTGGGAAGATACCACCTGCCACAGAGCAACTAAGCCCGTTTGCCACAGCTACTGAGCCTGTGCTGTAGAGTCTGGGAACCGGAACTACTGAGCCCATGTGCTGCAACCCCTGAAGCCTGTGCACCCTAGGGCTCTGCAACAAGAGAAGCCACCACAATGAGAAGTCTGCGCACCACAACAGAGAGAAGCACCCATATGCCGTATCTAGAGAAGGCCCGAGAGCAGCGACAAAGACCCAGTGCAGCCAATAAGAAAAATAATAAAATTCATTTTAAAAATATCTGTTACACAGATCAGATGTAGAGGTCCAGGAAGGAGTCAGCAACACTTCTTCACAAGTTGAAGGTTGGTGTCCTGAAAAAAACTGAGATTTTGACTTGTGTTTTAAAGTTCATTGTTGGCACTGTTCATTCATTCTACTTAAATGGTAACCTTTTTGTGCTGATGAATGCTTTTCACTGCTTTTCCTGTTTCTGAAGCAGTTTGCAAAGTGGTTTAAACTGGATAAATTAAACAGGGAGGGGGATGATCCTCATCTGAAGGTTGGGGCATAAATCAATCTGCTACAACAAATAAAATTTATAAACAGTTTTCTACAGTAACATTTTAACAAACATAGTTTTCTATGACAAATAGTCATAGTCCTGGAAAGTCAGTAGTCTTTGGAGGTATTAAATCTTTCATTGTTACTCGTTTACTTAGTAAAAGCTTAGAATCTCAAATTTATGATGACAAGGTGCGAAATAAACAGATCTGATCTAAAATAAAGGAAAGCTCACATGTCACTGTTCCATCTACCTTATCCTTCTCATAAAGGCAATCCGTTGATTCAGGGCTCTGCGTTCTCAGAAGCACCTGGAGCCTCTTAAAGTTCCTGCCACAGAAGTCTGTGTGGTCTTTGGTCTCGATTTTAATCAAGGCTGAATTAAAGATACTTGAGGCTGGTAATGTCTCTGCTTTTGAATATGCTATCTAGGTTGGTCATAACTTTCCTTCCAAGGAGTAAGCGTCTTTTAATTTCATGGCTGCAGTCACCATCTGCAGTGATTTTGGAGCCCAGAAAAATAAAGTCTGACACTGTTTCCTCTGTTTCCCCATCTATTTCCCATGAAGTGATGGGACCGGATGCCATGATCTTTGTCTTCTGAATGCTGAGCTTTAAGCCGACTTTTTCACTCTCCTCTTTCACCTTCATCAAGAGGCTTTTTAGTTCCTCTTCACTTTCTGCCATATGGGTGGTGTCATCTGCATATCGGAGGTTATTGATATTTCTCCTGGCAATCTTGATTCCAGCTTGTGTTTCTTCCAGCCCAGCGTTTCTCATGATGTACTCTGCATAGAAGTTAAATAAGCAGGGTGACAATATACGGCCTTGACGTACGTACTTCTTTTCCTATTTGGAACCAGTCTGTTGTTCCATGTCCAGTTCTAACTGTTGGTTCCTGACCTGCATACAGATTTTTCAAGAGGCAGGTCTGAACTAAACTGAGGCTGGTAAGGCTTAGTACTAGATGGAGGAAGCTTTTGTAAACTTATACCTTCCCTGCTCCCTCAGAAGGGCAGATTTTTATATTAGGAAAGCAAATTCTTAACATCTGCATTAAGTTATTTCACTAAAGTCAAGAGTTACCCCCAGGACAGGGCTTAGGTATTAGTTGACTGACACCTACAAGAGCCTGGGAAAGCTTACAACGCCTCCCTTCCAGGGCAGAGCAAATGTCTGCCCCCCAACCCAACACACACCCAGAACGGACCAGCTTCTCTCTTTAGAATCCTGGAAAGCACTGTTCTGCCAGCTGAAATGGTCGAAGTCTGGATACAGTGAGGTCTATCCCTAAAGCTCCCTGATACACAATCGGGGCATTTAAAAAACGTTTATGGGAGGCTTTCCTGGTGTTCCAGTTGTTAAGAATCCACCTGCCAATGCAGGAGACAGGGGTTTGATCCCTGGCCCAGGAAGATCCCACAGGCCTTGAGGCAACTAAGCCCAAGTGCCAGCACTACTGAAGCCCGTGTGTCCCAGAGCCAACAAGAGAAACCTCCACCGTGAGAAGCCGGTTGACTGCAACTAAAGAAACAAGAGAAACTTGTTTCAACAAGACAAACCTGCTATTCTGCAACAAGAGAAACCTCCACAGTGAGAAGCCGGTTGACTGCAACTAGAGAAAGCCCACGTGCAGCACCAAAGGCCCAAAATAAATAAAATAAAACACACACACACACTTCATTTTTAAAAATTTTCCTAGTCCGAAAGAGCCTAAATGTGCTCTGCAACAAGAGAAAACCTCCACAATGAGAAGCCGGTTCACTGCAACTAGAGAACGCCCACGTGCAGCACCAAAGGCCCAAAATAAATATATAAAATTAAAAAAAAAAAAAAAAACTTCATTTAAAAAAATTTTCCTAGTCCGAAAGAGCCTAAGTGTGAGACCGCCTGGTAAACGCCTGACAACCCAAATGAAGGAGCAGAAATACCTGGAAGTGGAGCCTGAGGGAGAAGGTGAGGATAAGCAGACAGCAGCTAGGAGGTGCAGGCTGCGCTTGGGCACAGGGGGCGGGGCTCAGCCTCCACCTCAGTCCTCAAGGCCTGGTCCAGGGACCGGCAACATCACCATCCCACCAGGTGGGAAAGCCTGCCGCCTCAGACCTAGACTCCGCGCTTTAACAAACCCCCGATTTTATGCAGATCCAACTGTGAAAAGCACTTGTGTGCAACTAACCAAGGAACCGCTTGAATGTGTTTTATATCAAACAGACAGACAGAAATAGTTTCCCTAAATTGAAATAATGTCTTGGAGGGATTCTGTTGTTGCTGTTAGTGGGTACGGGTTTTGTTTTGCATATTTTCCTATTCATTCTGATGTCCTGCTTATGTCCAGCTCAGGTTGTTCTTGTTCACTCGATTAGTCATGTCTGACTCTTTGTGACCCCATGGACTGCAGCGCTCCAGGCTTCTCTGTCCACCACTTCCTCCTGGAGTCTGCTCAAATTCATGTCCGTTGAGTTGGTGATGCCATCTTATACCAGCTCAGGTACTTGGTCCTAAACATTTCTCCATCTTATCTATTACTATCTAATCATTTCTTCCTTTAAATCACCTTTCAAAACCAATTCAATATTCCTTATAAGAATTCTGGGCTTCCCTGGTAGCTCAGACGGTAAAGCATCTGTCTGCAATGCTGGAGACCTGGGTTTGATCCCTGGGTTGGGAAGATCCCCTGGAGAAGGAAATGGCAACCCACTCCAGTACTCTTGCCTGGAAAATCCCATGAACAGAGGAGCCTGGTAGGCTACAGCCCATGGGGTTGCAAAGAGTCGGACACAACTGAGCAACTTTACTTACTTACTTATAAGAATTCCAAGATTCAAGGTAAGAACTTAATTGGGGAATTCATTACTAATTAGTGTGATCTGACACTTCAGACTTTCACACATCAATGCAAACAATGAAAACACCCATTAGAACTGTGCGTGTGCTACACAAATGTGTGTTTTTAAAAGCACAACAGACTGGGTACTTTCTTTGCCCAAATTTGATGCAAGTATGCAGCCGGGAACTCTAATTGATGACTATGGTAAGACCAAACTTTGAGATAAACTAAGTACTTTAGAATGAATGGATTAAAGAATAAAATGAGTTGATTAAGATCTCATTTCTGACCCTGATGGTATCAAAACAAGGCTGTAATCTTTTGAAACATTTGACACAAACCTCTGAATAAGGCCTATACAGTTCTTAGTGTTAAGACACAGTAATGCATACATTCATTTAACTAAAACACTTATATCTGCCATGAATGTCTACACACTTCCCAGGTGGCGCTGGAGGTAAAGAATCTTCTACCAACGCAGGAGGCTTAAGAGACATGGGTTCAGTCCCTGGGTCAGGAAGATCCCCCGGAGGAGGGCACAGCACACACTCCAGTATTCTTGCCTGGAGAATCCCATGGACAGAGGAGCCTGGCAGGGATCCATGGGGTCACAAAAAGTCAGACGTGACTGAAGGGACTCAGCACATACACATGAATGTCTACAGTGAATATAATTTTTCAATATTAACTTTTTTTAATATTTATGTTTATTTATTTGGCTGTGCCAGGTCTTAGCCATGACATGCGGGACCTTCAATCTTCATAGCAGCACTTGAGATCTTTAGTTGCCGCATGTGGGATCTAGTTCCCTGATTAGGGATTGAACCCAGGCCCCCTGCATGGGGAGCAGAATCTTAGCTACTGGACTACCAGGGAAGTCGCCTCAATATTAATTTTTTAAACGAATTCAAA
The DNA here is from genome assembly GCF_002263795.3 of Bos taurus. Classification (NCBI taxonomy): domain Eukaryota; kingdom Metazoa; phylum Chordata; class Mammalia; order Artiodactyla; family Bovidae; genus Bos; species Bos taurus. Next base: position 11,511,284 of record NC_037352.1, read on the forward strand.
GAGATGGTATATTAGCTATCTACTGCTATGTAACAAGGGCTTCCCAGGTGGCTCAGTGGTAAAGAATCTGCCTCCAATGCAGGAGCCACTGGACACTCGGGTTCAATCCCTGGATCAGGAAGATCCCCTGGAGGAGGAAATGGCAACCCACTCCAGTCTTCTTGCCTGGGAAATCCCAAGGACAGAGGATCCTGGCACGCTACAGTCCATGGGGTCACAAGAGTCCGACACAACTCAGTGACTAAAATAACAACATCCTATGAAGGCTGAAGGCTTATCTCCTACAAGCCCACCTTTCCCCCCTAAAGAGGGGGAAATTGTGCTGGAGGGATTCTCAAGGGAGTTACTTCAAGCATCCTTCTCATTTAACCAAGTGGGGAATACTGAGGCCTGTCTAGAGAGCTTACTCATGGCTCAAGTTCAAGGTTACACAGTTGATGAGCAGTGGCTTCTACTGTTCAGAATCTCCGGGCTGGCCTGAAGAGGAGAGAGCCATGCATGAAAAAGATGCAATGTTCCCTGGGCTGCCTGCAAGCTGCCAACCTCCATAAAGACATTTTTGTCTCCAAAGAGTTTCCTTTAAATGGCACATCTTGGTGAATTAGAAGGCAGTACACAAAGCCAATGCTGGCAAGGCCGGGAGCTCTTCCCCAGGAAGCTGCGAAGCACACAGACCCTGCCAACAGTAGAGGGCTGATTCAGGGTCACAGGCCGGGGCCCAGGCCTTCTTTCTTTTGTAGGATGCTAACTGGTTATCCCCCCTAGAGATAACACACTCCAGGTCTCTGGATGTGATCTGCCTAGCAGATGTATTCTGTTTGGCCCATGCAGTCTTTATAAAATTCTGAATTTGCTGCCAGCGGTTTAAGTGCATGAGTTTCATACATACACCTGGCTTCTTGGAATCTCATAGAAAATCTGGCCACAACAGGCCCAAATGGGCTGTGCCAATGAATGGCAGGTACTGAGAATAGTAACTGCCCCTTTACTGGGGTAAATGCTCTGGAATTTACCATGGTCCACAACTGGCCCCATTCACCACCTGCTCCCTGAAGCCATGTGGGATGAGAAGCCCTTATTTATGGTAACCCTTTCATTTTGCTTAGAGGTACAGAAGAGGAGGCTCACGAGGTCAAGGGTAAATAACTTGCTCGAGACTAACAAAGGGTGAGGGGCAGAACCAGACCGATTATGCCACAGAGCCTTGACTTCAGGGCAGGTGATCACAATGGTAAAATTACAGAGAAGACTCATCCGGCTAGGAGTGCTGAGCTCTGCTCAAATGACAAGCCAGAAACAGACAAGCTCCAAGCTACCAAGATAAACTGCCATAATTTAGAATGTTACCAGAGCCTACATCAAATTTTAAAATTGATTTAAAAATACTTCTTAAAGGATAAACACACCTTAGAGAGGAACCTGGTTAATCCATCAGACTTGATTCATCCATCGTATACAGAGTAACAATATTTGGCCAATTACAAATTTCTGCTAATAGACAGAGGCTGCCATAGAAGCAGTTTTTTTCAAAGTCAAGGGATAAAAATGATTCTGGGTGGTATTAAAGCATGGTCAGGAAAGGCCTGCAAGTCTCCTTTGAGCATTATTAAGTGCAAAGAGACTCTACACAAAGAATCTTAAACACCTTTTAAAATTCACACAATTCCCTGCCAAGAATCCTTCCTTCCTATGAGATTCTGTTTATGTGCCAGTATCCTGACTGAAAGACAGGGATCCAAAATGCAGTCCTTCTTTACATTTTGCACATCAGTATCACGAACTAAATGTCTTCTTGGATTTGTCTCTGCCAATATAGTTCCTCTCGTTTTTATTACACTTTTGGGGCATATTTGTCAATTGTTAATGAAAGCTGTCCTTTTAATATACATACCAAGAACTAGAAATTTTATTGATCTTTTCATTCTTACCAGTTAATCAATTAGTAACCATAATAAACGCACCCCCAAAAGCAAATGAATCATCCAACTAGGAAAAGGCCTACAGGAATCAGTCATGTCACTAATACCTGATACTCTAATAATTTATGTTTTCACGGTGTGTTAAGCCTGCTATTTTATAGGCAACCCCAAATAATTCAAGATGGAATACAATGACAGATAGCTTTCTAAATTTACTTTCTTTTTTTCCGTTTGTTTATCTGGCTGCTCTTAGTGGTGGCATGCAGAGTCTTTTATTTGTGACCTGTGAACTCTCAGTTCCAGCATCTGGGATCTAGTTCTCTGACCAGGGATTGAATCCAGGCCCCCTGCACTGGGAGTGTGGAGTCTTAGCCTCTGGGCCACCAGGGAAGTCCCCTGAATTTTCTTTTTATAAATGAAAGTCTCCTATTCTAAATGTAGTGTGACTTTTGGAAGACAGAGTTAAAATCACAAGACAGTGGTTAAAACATCTGAGAGCTTGGACTTCCCTGGTGGGCCAGTGGTTGAGAATCTGTCTGCCAAGGCAGGGGTCACAGTTTCCATCCCTGGTTAAGGGAAGATCCCACACGCGGCAGAGCAACTAAGCCTGTGCGCTGCAACGAGAGAAGCCACCGCAAAGCGGGGCCCACACGCCGCCTCTGCAGAGTCGCCCCCACAAGCTGCAACTAGAGAAAAGCCCTCGCAGCAGTGAAGACCCAGCATGGTCAAAAATGAAAAATTATAAAAAAAGAAAAAGTCTGAGAGTGGGCGGTCTGATTCACAAGGTTCCTATCAGTATAACACATCACTGCATTATCAGAATATTTAAGAATTCAATGCTGTGACTCCTGTTAACTGATTCAAAATAATACATAAATTGGGACTACAGGGGCCACATCTCTCCACTGGACTAGAAAGAGAATTAACTCAGCATTACTGACAGTGCCGCCCCTGCAGGTCAGGGCTTCATCCTTCCCACTTGGGGGACAGCTCCACCACGACAGCTCCGTGCAGGACTCCCTGCTCTGCGCCACCTCAGCCGGTCACCACCACCAGACTCTTCCTAAAATGCTCACCCTGATCACCACACTCCCTCGCTAAAGGGCCACCGCCTTCCAATCTCCATGAGAAATGGTCCGCGTTTGCTTTCCCTTTCCAGCATACTGTCAGCACACGTCGCACGGTTCCTGGCAGGCGGGAGGCATTCAGTAAACATTTGGTGAAAGGATAAATGAAGATGTCAGTGGATCCTCGCTCCTGCTGGCACCTGAAGCTAAAACATTGCCTAAAACTCTTCCAGCTGCACTGATTACTGTTCCCATTAGACCAGCAGCTCTAAACCAGGGATGATTTCCATCCATCACACTGGGAGGGGGATGGTGCTTCTGGCATCCAGTGGACAGTGGCCAGGGATGGTGCTGAACATCCCACATTTCAAGAGCAGCCCCACAAAAAGAAGGATCCAGCCCATGTCAAGGCTGAGACCGAAGAGCCCTGCACAAGACATGCCAAAGGCTCCCACCATGTGGATCTGTATCAGCTCCTCGAACACAGTGCCTTCCTGCCCCTTCCTCCAGGGGCTGCGCTCCTTTCTACCAGCTCTTCCTGCTGGGATGCCATCTGTCCTTCTGGGCCCAGCTCATACGCTGCCTCCCCTCCCTTGCAAGTGGATGTAGCTCCACCTGCTCCCCTCGTTCAGCCAGTCTGTTCTGAGGACAGGTGCCCCACAAGTCACCTGGATTCAATGGTGGACAAGGCTGCAGGTCCCATTCCTAAAGACCTTACAGAATGGTGGCGAGACAGACAAGGAACAGCTCAGCTACCAAGCTCATCACACACTGTGCTCCTCAGTACTGCAGAAGCAGGGTGAACATGGATGGAGTAACTGGTGGGTGGGAGAGCTCTGCAGTGAATGCAGCAGCGAGACAACACGGAAGATGAGATCTGAGGATGAGACAGTCAGGTGGGGGGCAGGGGGATGCACCCCAGGCACAGCACACAGCGAACACCAGACCCTGAGACAAGGGGCAAATGTGAATACAGGGCAGAAGATAAGACCCATCACACCCAGACATATGGGCTTGTGGAAAGGCTTCAAGACCTTGGACCACTTTGGGATCTCCCAAAGCCCTAACCTGGTCCCAGTACAGCCCAGACTCAGAGGCTTGAGTGCCAGAATTATATCCCATTTTCCCCCTTTACCAACTCTGTGACATGATGCAAGTACCTAACCTCTCAGGGCCTCAGTTTCCTTATCGGTAAAGTAAGAATAGGGCTTCCCAGGTGCCTCAGTGGTAAAGAATTCACCTGCCATGCAGGAGACACAGGTTCAATCCCTTATTCAGGAAGATCCCCTAGAGAACTAACTGGCAACCCACTTGAGTGTTCTTGCCTGGAGAATCCCCACGGACAGAGGAGCATGGCAGGTTACAGTCCACAGGGTCGCAAAGAGTCGGACACGGCTTAGCAACTGAACAACAACAAAGAAAGAGTAACTCATGTACTTTATAAGCGTTGCTGAGTTACGGAGTTAATATATGTGAAGCACGCAGACTTGGCACACTGTAAGTCGTCAAGTAAGAGCTTCTAGAACCATGATTGTTACTCATGGTAACTCCTACCTCTGTCCTAGCAGACTCCTCAAAATCTTACCCATTTCTTTGTTCCCCAGAGCACATAGCAGGGCTCAGAAAATATCTGATGGTGTGCATGTGTATGTGTGCACACGTGCACACGTGTGCACATGCTTTTGTCTTAATATCTTTTCCATCGCATACTGTGGATACTGCTTTGGTTATAAAATGGCAAACATGGGTAGCTGTATAGCTTCCTGGAAGCTTTTTGGCTAAAGAGCAAATGCCAACGAAATGAAATTTTTGTAGCTCCTCACAGAAGCGATCGGCACTGTGAATCACAATCTAAATGTCTTCAGTGATACCTCTCATCTCCCCTGGGGACTAATCTCATTTTAGTAGTTAAAAAAACACACACACACACACACAACAGTAGCAAAATAATCTTCACCACTCTGGGACTCTTTCTGGTTTAACAAACCAAATGTCCCAACAGGAAGACTGCCAGAACCTGATGCTGCAGTTAACAGCATCTTTCATTAGTGGCGGCCTGGGCCTGGGGGGTGGGGTGGGGGTGCTGAGGACGGGGGTGACAGCTAAGCGGTGTGGGGTTTTACTTTAGGGTGGGGAAAAGGTTCTAAAATTGGCTGTGGGGATAGTGGTGCATCTCTGTGCATAGACTAAAAGCCACCAAATTGTTCGCTTTGAAAGGGGAGAACTGTGTTTTTAAAAAGCAATGTCCTTCAGGACCCTCTCCTCCCCCCAAATAATTGAGACAGCGAAACCCAGAGTCTCTGAATTACGTTTCCTAAGTACCAAAGTGAATTTACCCAACCTCTTTTCTTGGCCTCCACATGTCCAAAGGTAGCTTTAGAGATACACAAAAGACTCTGAGTCACAGCTTGGCTGCCACACTTGCCATGTGGGGACGAGGGGCCTGCCAGCATCTTTATCTGCAGCCCTTCAGAGAAGTAAGAAGGCAGTCGGGCCAGGAGGGCTCAGCCAGGCGGCTCTCAGCATCAGTGCACTTGGCCGATGTTGTTCTAGACAATGACTAAGTTGGGGTGGGGGCGGGGACATTTTCCAAACCCCTGTCAATTTTCAGAAGCAGAACTCCACTCAGGGCCTGGCTGTGTTGGGTGGAGGTTTGCTGTGACTTTTCTGCGCCATTCTCCGTGATTCGTTGCCAAGACAGCCAGTGACTGCTGGCCTGGGCAGCACTTCAGGGAGAACTGGAAGCAGGCACTTGCTCTGGGCAGAGGCAGTCCCGCACAGAGGCTGGGTAAATGGGGGCCCTGGATGGAAGAGATGGCTACCCTTCCCTGAGACAGATGCAGCTCTACAGGGCAGGGGCCCCTGCCTGGAAACAAGCACCACCCCCAGCGGATGCCTCTGAGTAAGGCACCAACCACCCGGGGTGCATGGTTTGCAAGGGTCCTGTTGACTGGCTCAATATCTGGGTTCCTGCTGGTTTTGTCCAGAGAAAACATGGTGTGTATAAGTGATGGGTTAGTGGATACATATGCCTGATCAGGCGGCATTATATTCATTTTCATTTGTTTATTCACATAATGAAAGGCCACTGAAGGTCCACGGCTGCCAGACCCCCTCCTAGGCCCGGGCTTCCTGCCCTCCCAGGAATTTATCATCTAGGGCAGGAAAGGACATCAAAGTCACAGGAGTACAGACACAATTCTATTCACTGATGCAAAGAGCTGACTGGCTGAAGGCAGGAGGAGAAGGGGACGACAGAGGATGAGATGGTTGGATGGCATCACTGACTCAGTGGACAAGAGTTTGAGCAAACTCCGTGAGATGCTGAAGGCCAGGGAAGCCTGGCATGCTGCGGTCTATGGGGTAGCAAAGAGTCGGACACAGCTGAGTAACTGAACAATTATCATAAAAGAATGGGTGACGGCGAATGGCAGGCGACCTAACTCAGAACGGGAGAGCCAGCCCAGGCCTGAAGAATGAAGAAGCAGTGAAGAGGGAGACAGAGACAAACCGCGACCAGGCCTGACAGAACTGGGTTTTGTTTCAAAGATGTGACTCTGGGTGCTCTTCAGGAAACAGAGTGGAAGCAGAGAGATGGATGGACCCCAGGTGTGCCCGGAGGGCTACGGACGCTGGGACACGGAGAGGGGTAGAAGCAGAGGTAGAACAGTGACTCCTGGGCTGCCGGTGGGACAGAGCAGCTGGGGGAGCCTGAGAAGGAGCGGGTTGGGGGCTGGGGTCGGGGGACATAAATGAGGTGCCCCATCCTGCTCTGCTGGGTTCCGGTGGCGAGCCCAGAGGGCCGGGAGCCAGAAGAGCTGCGTGCTCCTCTGAACGCTCCTGCTTACCAGCCCTGGACCTGAGATGAGCGAGTGCCACGGTGCCCCACACAGATCCACACACGACGCACTCGCCACCCAGGCCGCTCCTTAACTCAGATCCGGACACCACCTGGCCTCTGTCTTCCAGCTGAGGACCTGCAGCAATAGCTCCACGAGGAGTGTTCTTTTTCTTTAAACAAGGAGACATGGGGGAGTCTGGACATTCTTTTGCTCATTTCCTGGGGGTCTGATGCCACTCCAAAATCACTGCAGATGGTGACTGCAGCCATGAAATTAAAAGACGCTTGCTCTTTGGAAGAAAAGTTATGACCAACCTAGATGGCATTATTAAAAAACAGAGACATTACTTTGCCAACAAAGGTCCATCTAGTCAAGGCTACGGTTTTTCCAGGAGTCATGTATGGATGTGAGAGTTGGACCATAAAGAAGGCTGAGCACCAAAGAACTGATGCTTTTGTGGTGTTTAAGACAACTCTTGAGGGTCCCTTGGACTGCAAGGAGATCCAACCAGTCCAACCTAAAGAAAATCAGTCCTGAATGTTCATTGGAAGGACTGATGCTGAAGCTGAAACTCCAATCCTTTGGCCACCTGATGTGAAGAACTGACTCATTTGAAAAGACCCTGATGCTGGGAAAGATAGAGGGCAGGAGGAGAAGGGGATGACAGAGGGTGAGATGGCATCCTCTCATCCAGTTGGATGGCATCGCCAACTCAATGGACATGAATTTGAGTAAACTCTGGGAGTTGGTGATGGACAGGGAGGCCTGGTGTGCTGCAGCCCGTGCAGTTGCAAAGAGTCGGACATGACTGAGCAACTGAACTGAACTGACGTCACAACATATGTGGTCCTGAGAGTGGCTGGCAGCCGGCCTGGGGCTTCTGCAGTCTCCACTTGCCCTGGCCCCACATTACTGCCCCTTGCTAGTTGGAGGGTTTGACAAAGTTAAAAATCACATACTACACGAATATAAAAAGTCGTCGCTGAGTCCTCTACTTGAAGAACACACTCCCTTAACAGACATCCACTAGGCCAACGTGAAGGTGTCACCAATACTCTCCGTGCCCCTGCAAAGGCTCTGATCGTGGCCCAGGGCGAGCTGGTGGCCTCTCCATGCTCTGCAGAGCTCTGCCCTGACCCTCATGGAGTTGCCCTCAGATCTGTTCATGCCTGCACTCATTTTTATACTGTCTAATTAAAATCAGAGAAATATGAATGTAAAAAATGTTGCTTCTGATAAAGCAAAGATGGCTGCTTTGGGAAGACTCAATAAAAGCAAGCTGGTAAAAAATAAAATACAATTGAATTAGGTACTGGGGAGGCAAGTGTAAAAGATCTGATGAGTATAAACTTAAAAGAATCCTTCACTCAGAATACTTGCTAAGTGATTTTTAACTGACTACTCCACTGAGGAAAAACCCAAACTGGAAAAGATTCCTTATGAGTGTGGTTTACACAAGAAAGGCTCCCTTGCAGGCCCATCCATAAATCCAAACTATTAACATAAGATATGACCTTGGCCTGACCTCAAAAGACTGGTAAATGAATGTATATTTATAATTAGAGTTTACATTAAAATGAAATGTCAAAAATGTGTAATTCTTTAAAGATTCCCCTCTTTAGATAATTCTTTCTGTTTGTTGACAAACTACCAGGCTTCTACTGTAATAAAAAAAAAAAAAAGGAAATTTCTAATTAGACCCTTACTTCATACCAATACATAAAAATTTACTCAATATGGAACCAGACCTAGACGTAACAGCATAAATTATAATACTCTTAAAACACAAGATTAAAAATCTTCACAATTTGGGTTTAAGTAAAGATTTCTTGGGCGTCCCTGGTGGCTCACACAGTAAAGAGTCTGTCTGCAATGCAGGAGATCTGGGGTTCGATCCCCGGGTCAGGAAGATCCCCTGGAGAAGGGAATGGCTACCCACCTCAGTATTCTTGCCCGGAGAATTCCATGGACAGAGGAGCCTTGAGGGGGGGCAGTGCACGGGCTACAGTTCTAAGATATTGCATCAAAAGGACAAGTTCTAGTCAAGGCTATGGTTTTTCCAGTGGTCACGTATGGATATGAGAGTTGGACTGTGAAGAAGGCTGAGCACCGAAGAATTGATGTTTTTGAACTGTGGTGTTGGAGAAGACTCTTGAGAGTCCCTTGGACTGCAAGGAGATCCAACCAGTCCATTCTGAAGGAGATCAGCCCTGGGATTTCTTTGGAAGGAATGATGCTAAAGCTGAAACTCCAGTACTTTGGCCACCTCATGCGAAGAGTTGACTCATTGGAAAAGTCTCTGATACTGGGAGGGATTGGGGGCAGGAGGAGAAGGGGACAACAGAGGATGAGATGGCTGGATGGCATCACTGACTCGATGGACATGAGTCTGGGTGAACTCCGGGAGTTGGTGATGGACAGGGAGGGCTGGCGTGCTGTGATTCATGGGGTTGCAAAGAGTCAGACACGACTGAGTGACTGAACTGAACTGAACTGGGAGTTCAGAATTAAAAACTTGGGTGCTACAAATGACATCATCAAGAAAGTGAAAAAAACAAGCCACAGAATGGGAGAAAAAATGTGCAAATCATACAGTCGACAAGCAACTTGCATGCAGAACATACAGAGTCTACGACCATACCACCCTGAACATGCCCGATCTCGTCAGAACATAGACAGAACGCTAACAAATAATAGAAACAGAAATAACCCTATTTGAAAAGCAGGCAAAGGATCTGAACAGATAGTTCTTCAAAGATTACAAACAGCCAATAAGATGTGAAAAGATATCCAACAGCATTAGCCATTAGGAAAATGCAAATCAAAACCGCAGTGAGATTTCACTTCACATCCGTGTGCTGGGTTCTAAGTAAATGGACAGACAGTCTCCAGTACGGATGAGGGTATGGAGAAATCTGAACCACATGCACTGCTGCTAGGAATGGAAATGGTCAGCTGCTTTGGAAAACACCTTGGTGGTTCCTCAAAATGCTAAACACAGCTACTTACGTACGTGTGTGCTCAGCCACTTCAGCCATGTCCAACTCTGTGACCCTGTGAACTGTAGCCCGCCAGGCTCCTCTGTCCGTGGGATTCTCTAGGCAAGAATACTGGAGTGGGGTGCCATGCCCTCCTCCAGGGGATCTTCCCAACCCAGGGATCAAACCCGTATCGCTTCCACTGGCACGCGGATTCTTTACCACTTAGCCACCAGGGAAGACCCAAAATGAAACACATGTCCCTACAAAAAGAAATCTATGTGCATGTTCGTGACAGCTTTCTTCATGATAGCCAGTGTCCAAATGGGAGAATGTGTCCAAAAAATTATCCAAATGTTCACCAATGGGTGAGTGGACAAACCAAATGTGGTAATCCATACACTGGAATATTGTTCAGTAGAAAGGGACAAAGTGCTGATACAAACTGCAACATGGGTGAATCCTAAAAAGATTATGTTAAGGGAAAGAAGCCAGTCACAAAAGACCACAGATGATACATTTATATGAAATGTCCAGAAAAGGCAAAGTTACAGAGGTAAATTAGTAGCTGACTGCGCTGGGAATGGAAACATAAAGAGACTGAAAATGGACACAAAGTATCCTTTCTGGGGAGAGGAGGAGGTTCTAAAACTGTGATGCTGTGCCACGCCACAAAATGTATTAAAAACCAGTAAAACTGAAAATGAGTGAATGTTATGGTACCTCAACAGAGTCATTTAAAAACAGAAAAGCAAAGAAACAAGGCATTCAGAAACAAAAGTTCATTTGTCTTTTGGAAATGTTCTAACCGGAACTTTTTATGCACTGATTTTTACAGACAATGAAAGTGAGGAGGGAAGATATCCAAACTCCTATTTTAGTCACAGGAACCCTTCTTAAATAGGGAACTGGCCTGGCCTACATGGATGGCATAATTCAAGGTATTCATTTTGTTTTCTTCATTGATAGGTTAGAATTTTTTACATAATGTTTTTGATCCTGTTCAGACCTGAACCAACATTTCCAGTTTGATTGTTTCTACAGAAGTCCTTAGGTGAGACCTGAGGAAGTAAGTTTATTCTTTAGGAATTTCATTTATTGTCTTAAAGTGAAAGGGTTTCCAGGAGGGACCAAGAAATATTCAGAATTAGTGAACACAGTTGGTGCCTCTGAAACAGCTGTGGAGGCTTAAAATGTCCGGGAAATCATCTTTTTAGGTCAACCACTGATGATCCCTGTACTCCGAGGGGGGAAATAACCGGCAATAAAATGAACTCGAAAAACTGATTGGGACCTAAAAACAAATACAGGTAATTTTGAAGGCATGTTTTAATCTTGGTATTTCTCCCTTTGAGAATTTCTTCAAAACAGGTGTTGTAAACTTTTCAGAAAGACCATTATTTGCTAGGAGAAAGTAGTCTTAATTAGGATACATGTCAAGGAAATATAATTATCAATTTGCCTAATTAAAATGAATATTTGAACATGCCTGAGGATTGTGAGCCTTCTCAGGTGAGACACGTACAACTTACTTTCTATAAACATCTGTTGACAGAGCCAAGCAGATTGTGTTAGCAGGAAATGGGTGACTGAGCCATGCTTAACAGGCAACAGAACTGCTTGGGAATACTGTTCCTCAAAAATCACCAGGAGGAAGTCTTAAAGTGCTTGCCATTGACTGTCTGTGTCCTCCCCAAACCCCTAACTGAAATCTAACCCCAAGTGTGATGATATTTGGAGACGGGGACTCTGGGAGGTGATTAAGCTGTGAGGGCTCAGTACTAGGATCACCCGAGGACTTCCCTGGTGGTCCAGTGGTTGAGAACCCACCTGCCAATGCAGGGGACATGGGTTCGACCCCTGGTCCAGGAAGATTCCATATGCCACAGGGGCAACTGAAGCCCGTGCACCACAACCACTGAAGCCCAGTGCCGGGAGCCCATGCTTCTCAACGAAGCCCGTTGACAGCAACTCGAGAGTAGCCCCTGCTCGATGCCACTAGAGAAAAGACTTCACAGCAGCAAAGACCCGGCGCAACCAAAAGAAAGAAAGAAAATTTTTTAAGAGAGAGACCCGAGAGCTCACTCCCCACTTCCTCCACGCGAGGACCCAGCAGGAGGACAGCCATCTACTGTAATGACGGTTACACATCATTATACAGTACACATACAGTACATAAAGTGCACAACTCCAGGAGTGACTGTAATGCCAACTGTGGGCTCCGGCTGCTCACGTGGGGTCACTGCGTGTTCCTCCAGTGTAACGAACATACCACTCTGGTGGGGGGATGCTGATGATGGGAGAGGCTATCATGTGTGGGGGTGGGGTGGGCTATATGGGAAATTTCTGTACTTTCCTCCAACTTTGCTAGGAACATGTAACTGAGCTAAAAAATTAAGTCTTTAAAAAAAAGAAGAAGAAGACCCATCTATGAATCAGGAAGAAGGTTCTCACCAGACACTGAGTCTGCAGGTTTCTTGACCTTGGATGGTCCTTTGACCAGCCTCCAGGATGTGAGCAATGCATTTCTGTTGTTTTTAAGGCAGCCAGCCTATGGTGTTTTGTCATAGCAGCCCCAGCTGGCTAAGAGAGCACGCCTTCATTTACTTGACAAGCTTCACTTGAGAAATAAACTGTTTAATTCTGGAGGGGGCTTCCCGTAGGGAGCATGAGGGTTATCAGGGCTGTGATTTTAGGCACAGTTACTGGAGTTCACCAAAACCTCCTTGACAGGCAATGTGTATTTTGGCAAGAGACCGAAAAAGCCAGTTCCTTTCCTTTCTCTTCCAAGCCTGCCCTTGGGGCAACTCCACCAGCTCATCCCCTGCCCACAGAGCCTGAACTGGCAATGGACCCTCCAAGGGCATGGCCCAAAGTCACCAGCAATGCTAACAGGGACCTGGGACCCAGGGAAGGCAGTGACGGCGGGAGAGGCCACCTGGGGGTGGACTAGGTGCTCAACATGCAGTGAACTGAACCCACAAGACTAGGAGTTTTAAGCCTGGCCCTCCAAAACCAGGGTTTTCCCCAGTGGCTCAGAGGTAAAGAATCTGCCTGCACTGCAGAAGACATGGGTTCGACCCCTGAGTCAGGAAGATCCCTGGAGAAGGGCATGGCAACCCACTCCAGTATTTTTGCCAAGAGAATCCCATGGACAGAGGAGCCTGGAGGGCTGCAGTTCACAGTCAGATGTGACTGAGTGACTGAGCACACGGGCATGCTCCAAAGACAGGCCTTTAGAAGCCCTGGGCTATATGGGATCTCCATCCGTGGGCTCCTCTATCCATGGGATTCTCTTGGCAAGAATACTGGAGTGGGTTGCCATGCCCTTCTCCAGGGGATCTTCCTGACTCAGGGATCGAACCTGCATCTCCTGTGATGCAGGCAGATTCTTTACCTCTGAGCCACCAGGGAAACCCCTGGTTTTGGAGGGCCAGGCTTAAAACCCCTAGTCTTGTGGATTCGCTTCACTGCATGTTGAGCACTTAGTCCAACCGCAGGCTGCCTCTCCCGCCGTCACTGCCTTCCCTGGGTCCCAGAGCCCTGTACACACATACTATGCAGGCCCGCTGGGCTGCTCAACTGGCAGGGAAGACCAAGTGCAGGCCCCAGTCCTAGAAGTCCAAGGTCACTTCCCTCCTCCTAGCTCATCAGTTTATCTTCTAAATCTCTCTCCATCCGCACATCTCTGCAATTTTTTCCCGGTGTATGCTTCTCTGGTCCTACGGCAGTCCTGGGGCAGCTCCAGTGAGCTGGGAAGCTTCATACCTCAGCACCCCTGTAATCTCCACTGGAAGCCCCCTACCACCTCCACATGTACCTCCAGCGACTGAGAATCAACAAGTTCAAAGTGAACAATGTGTGCCTTGGAAATGTTGCCTCAGGACAAGTTGCTGAGCTCCAGCTTCCAATTTGACTGCACCCCAAGTTCCTCTAAAGCAGAAGCTCTGTTGCTACCACTGCAGCCAGACTGTTCTTTCCAAAATGGGAACGGCATCACCTCATACATGCAGCTTAAAAGCCCTTGGTGTGATGGGCTTCCCTGGTGGTATTAGTGGTAAAAGAACCCGCCTGTCATTGCAGGAGATGTAAGAGACTCGGGTTCGAACCTTGGATGGGGAAGATCCCTGGACAAGAAAATGGCAACCCATTCAACCCACTCCAGTACTCTTGCCTAGAAAATCCCATGGACACAGGAGCCTGGGTGGCTATAGTCTACAGGGGTCGCAAGAGTCAACACGACTTAGTGACTGAATAACAACAACCATAAGATAAAAACAAAACTCCTCGATGACCTCCTTTCCCACAAGCCAGTCTCATTTCACGCCGCCCTGCTCCACACTCAGGAGTTTCCTTCTTTCAACCTTCCCTTTCCGGTCCCACCAGGTCAGACTTCCATTTGAACTCTAGTCCACAGTGGCCTTCCTGCCCTTCAGAACCCAGGTCCCTCCCACTCACCCTTCAACCAGGGGCCAACACATCCTTCCCCAGGGAAGCCTCCCTCAGGGCCTTGTTCAGGTCCCCTCCCTTCCCTGACATCTGCCAAGGCTGCTATTTATGCTGGTTCATGTGACCGGCAGGTTAGTATCGGGCTCTCCAAGTAGCTACAGGTGGACTGTGTGGGCTGTGTTAGCCACTCAGTCGTGTCCGACTTTTTGTGACCCCATGGACTGTAGCCCTCCAGGCTTCTCTGTCCATGGAACTCTCCAGGCAAGAATACTGGAGTGGGTTGCCATTCCCAACTAGTTTCACTCATCAATAATACAATTGCTGGGACAAGGGAGGTGCTTACTACATTTGATGAGTAGGCAAATGGATGAGCCAACAGAAAAATGGATGGACAGACAGATGAAATGATGGACATATGACAGACAGACTGGTGAATGGATGGTCTGGGAGATAGGTGGAGGGACAGAAAAGAGAGAGAGGTAGGGAGAGAGAGGAGGAGGAAGAGATGGTCAAAGAGAACATTTGTTCCCAGGGCCAAGCCCTCTTCTGAGCCCTCAATCCCATCTTTTCCCATCTCCTCAAATACTGCTCTCCAACCAGTGAACCTGCCTTTTGCATTTTTTCAACCCCAGATCCATCTCAGACCAGTCACGTGACCTTGGACAAGTTGCCCAGCCTTTCTGAGATTGACTTTTTCCCCACTATAGAAAGAAGAGAACCATAATAGCTAGTTCAACAGGACTGTTTTGAAGATTACATGAGATAGTCCACAGGCTTCCCTTGTGGCTCAGCTGGTAAAGAATCTGCCTGCAGTGCAGGAGACCTGGGTTTGATCCCTAGGTTGGGAAGATCCCCTGGAGAAGGGAAGGGCTACCACTCCAGTATTCTGGCCTGGAGAATTCCATGGATCGAACAGCCAGTTATGGGGTGGGGTCACAAACAGCTGGACAGGACTGAGCGACTTTCACTTTTTTTCACTTGAGACCATCCACACACAGCACAGAATACAGTGCCTGGCAAGCCATAAACAGCTGACAGATGTTAGATGCTCCTATTGTTCTTACCATCTTTACTACTGCTGCAAACCCTTCAGCCTCCAGCAGCCTTGCTCCTTCCTCAAGCTTCTAGTGTCCTACGTCAATCTTGCATCACCAAAGGGCTCCAAGCAGAATCCTATGCTTGCTGACTGCACGTCCTCACTCTCTGCCATTCCTCAAGCACCATGCCCCCGGGCTTCCCTCTACAACTCTACTGAAACTGTCCTCCCGAAGGTGACAGAACAATCAAACCTGCTCAGCTACCACTCACCTAGACGTCTGCAGCATCTGAGCCTGTGCACACCCTGCCTGAGCCCCCCTCCCCAGCTTTGGTACCAAGGCCAGTTCCTCGGTCTATCTTCCAAAGTTCCTGGTTGCTTCCTGCTCTGAGACCTTCAGTGTGTCTTTTCCTGTTTCTTATCCCCTGCTGCTGCTGCTAAGTCACTTCAGTCCTGTCCGACTCTGTGTGACCCCATAGACGGCAGCCCACCAGGCTCTCCCATCCCTGGGATTCTCCAGGCGAGAACACTGGAGTGGGTTGCCATTTCCTTCTCCAATGCATGAAAGTGAAAAGTGAAAGTGAAGTCGTTCAGTCATATCCGACCCTCAGCAACCCCATGGACTGCAGCCCACCAGGCTCCTCTGTCCATGGGATTTTCCAGGCAGGAGTACTGGAGTGGGGTGCCATTGTCTTATCCCCTAAACATAGGCATATCCTAAGGTTACACACACACGTGCACACACCATCCACTGCTCCACACTTTTCCCCTGAGCGATGTCACTGACTCCTACAGCCATACCATCTACTTGCCTCTCCGGGGATGGCAGCACTCACACCTCCACCCCCAGCCATACACTGCATCCTCCAGGTTGCCCCAGATTTCCTGACGGCACTTCGAAGCCACCACTTCCCAATCAATCCCATCCTACCTGATCCTCCTCCTTGCTCCCCGATTTATGTTAAAAGTCTCACCAACACGCAGGACCAACGCTTAAAATCCCAACTCCCACTGCAGTGGCCTATTTTTTGTGCCATAGCTTTGTGCTTACATTATGCGTCCTTGCCTTCCCCTTGCTTTTTTCTACTCTCCACAAGATATCAGAGAATGCAGTAGGACTGCAATAAATACTTCCTGAACTGAAAAGAAACAGGGCAGAGTCACAGGGAACTCTCATAGTCTGCTAGTGGGAATGTAAGTTGCTGCGAGTATTCTGGAAGGCGATGTGACAAGGTCTAGTAAAGCTGGAAAGATCATATCCTGCAACCCAGAACTTTGCTCTCCTGGGTGGACGCCTTGGAGAAATTTTCCCGTGTGTCCACAAGACTTGTACCAGAATGCTCCTAACAACTGTTACCAACGGTGAAAAACAGAAAGAACTGAATGTCCATCATATCAGGATCCTTGCAGGAAATAGATGGCATGTTCAAATTATGACAATTAAAGGAGCATTTAAAGGGAGATTATTTGGGATGAGTTGAGTGTAGAACATCAAAGGATGGTTTAGTAGTCCAACACAGAAAAGCACAACTCCATCTGAAAGGAGGGAGGAAGTGGTTACCCAAATCTGAAATGAGAGTTCCGGCAGAAAGGCCATGTTGAGAGAAGCAGCGAATTTCAGGGGAGGAGTACAGCCAGGGAAAGAGGAGTGTGAAAAACCTGGCTTAAAACTCAACATTCAAAACACTAAGATCATAGCATCAGGTCCCATCACTTCATGGCAAATAGATAGGGAAACAATGGAAACAGTGAGAGACTTTATTTCGGGGGGCTCCAAAATCACTGTAGATGGTGACTGCAGCCATGAAATTAAAAGACACTTGTTCCTTGGAATAAAAGCTATGCCCAACTGAGACAGCATATTAAAAATCAGAGACACTACTTTACTGACAAAGGTCTGTCTAGTCAAAGCTGTGGTTTTTCTAGTAGTCATGTGTGGATGTGAGAGTTGGACCATAAAGAAAGCTGAGTGCCAAAGAATTGATGCTTTTGAACTGTGGTGTTGTAGAAGACTCCTGACAGTCCCTGTGACTGCAAGGAGATCCAACCAGTCCATCCTAAAGGAAATCAGTCCTGAATATTCATTGGAAGGACTGATGCTGAAGCTGAAGCTCCAATCCTTTGGCTACCTGATACAAAGAGCCAACTCGTTGGAAAAGACCCTGATGGTGGGAAAGACTGAAGGCAGGAGAAGAAGTGGACGACAGAGGATGAGATGGTTGGATGGCATCACTGACTCGAACGACATGAGTTTGAGCAAGCTCCGGGAGTTGGTGATGGACAGGGAAGCCTGGTGTGCTGAGTCCACGGGGTCGCAAAGAGTCAGACACGACTGAGGGACTGAACTGTAGAGCCAACCAGAGGCAGCTCCACAGAGAAGAAGTCAGGGGAATAAACACTTTAGCTTTCCCATTCCTCTGGTCTCCAAATGGGACTCCCCATTGTCTCAACCTAACAAAAGGCCTAAGGGCAAGGAGCCCATGGATGAAGCCCATGGAGATCAACCTTCTAGAGTGGTGGGGAAGGGAGGGTATAGATTTGGAAAGCAAAGGGAAGATCCTCAGAATATCTAGCAACAGAATGTATCAAGTACTGATCTATGCTTTTATAATGGAGTACTGCCCAGCAATAAAATGAGCAATGAACTGTGGAAAATTCTTAGAGCTACTTATACCAACACGGATAAATCTCAAAAACCTCACACTGGATTGAAACAGAGAAGGAACCTGCGGGGTCCTCCAGAAAACAAAAGCCTTTCCGTGTCCCTCATTTCTTGTTTGAAGAAAAGGCTTTAGTCTCCTAGACCTTTCCTGAGTTCCCAAGAACAGATTCAAGGGGTTAATAATGAGGGACTTGAGGGAATGCAAAAACGAAGGGAAAACAGTCAAGAAACAACAGTGAAGGGATAAAACAGAGTCCCAGTCCCTCCATAACAATCTGATCCAGTCTTTTGAGTTCTGCAGCCCTCCCCACCCCCGAGGTGGAGGATGATAACTAACATGGTGAAACCCCCAGACTGATCAGAACTAGAGGCTGAGGCTTGAGATTCCTGGAGCCCTAACCTGTTCTGGTTTCACCAGAAACCAACCAGAAGAAAGGTGTTCACCCTGCAGCTGTCTCCCCAACTGTTTCCTTTAAATACTCTTCCCTGAGGGACTTCCCGAGCAGTCCGGTGGTTAAGACTCCCCCTTACAATGCAGGGGGTGTGGGTTCAATCCCTGGTCAGGGAGCTGAGATCCCACGTGCCTCGTAGCCAAAAAATCATCCACATTAAAAAAAAAAAAAAAAACACTTAAAAAAAGAACCAAAACCTCTTCCCTGAAAACCAGAGGGACCTGGAGTCTTTTGAGCATGAGTCACCTGCTCTCCTAGCTTGGCCCTGCAATAAATCCTCTGCTCCAAACTCTGATATTTTGGTTTGTTTGGTTTCACTGTGAGTTGCACACATGAACTTGGGTTTAAAAAACGATGAAAAAGGCACATTAAAACAATATTTAGAGAACGGGCACTATAACAGGTTGTATTTTAAAATCCACCTCAACCAGATCTCTGGCCCCATATGCTCTTCTAGAACCCTGCCTCCTTTCCCACCCTCCCACCAACGGTTGCAGAAGATAAAAGAACAAAACTTTAGACCAGAGAGTTATAGAAAAAAAACCTACTTCAATAACGGTGACCAAGGGAAAGTCTTTCTGAGAAAGTGATCAAACTTTAATTAAGGTGCGAAGGTTTGAGAAAGAGCCAGACACATCAGCCAGCTATTAGCCAGGCCCTACAGAGAGAAAGGACTTGGCCTTTTAAAATAGTTCAAGAAGCCCAGTGAAGCAGAATTGAGCAAGAAGAATGGCGAGCGTGAAGTAATACAGGTGAGCACAAGCCGGATTGTAGAGGGCATCTGGGGTGACTTCTCCGGGGTGACAAAAACCCGCGAGTTCATGGGAAGGAAGGTGACTCCACGCAGCAAAACCCGCAGGGAGGAGCAAGGAACGGGGAGCAGTGGTTCCTCTTGGGCCTCCGGAGTGAACATTCACTCAGCACTTAGCCTGTGTCAGGAACGGGGTTACAAAAATTCTTTGAACCTTCTAACTCTCTTCTGTGGGGTAAGCATTAACAAACCCATTCTCACAGCGAGGCGAATTAGCTAACTCCGAAGTCCAAGCACGTAACTCAAACACAACTCTTGACTGCCTCCCTGCTCTCTTAGCTCTGAAGGCACTGCTAACATTTGGGTGAATGACTCATATTGTAGAAGATAACCGTGATTACGGAGTGCAAATCTACATCAAGGTCAACAACCATAATAAAAAATAACCGCATCGCACGTGCACCCAGCGCTTATCCCGTGCCACATAGAACCTCGTTGCTTTATTCCCGCCTCACAGATGAGGAAACTGAGGCGAACACTCCCTGAGCCACGTATCCAAGGCAGGACTTAGAAATCAAGTGTAACTGCACAGCCCGCGATATCAACTATGTCTTGCTGCCTCACTTTTATCTTCTCTCCGAGAACCTCGGTCAAGGCCAACGAAATTCCATGACTGTCGGACCCCCAGCCCAGGAACGCCTCTCTCACAGGAGCCCCTGGAAGCCCCACGTGCGGGAGGTGCGGTTGCTATTGCGATCCCCAGCCCCCGGGGTGCAGCCCCCACTGGGGTCCGGCTGGAGGTGCACATCCCAACCTAACGTTCCCTTCGCCGAATGTTCCGCAGCCCTGAAACCACCCACTCCCCAGCAGGAAGTACCTGAGGAAAAGGCGTCCAGGGTCCTGCCCCGCGCTCTGTGGAAAACACCCCCCGCCTCTGCAGTCGACATGGCTAGCGAGTATTTTGGCCTCAACTGAGTCTGCTGCGTAGCAAGGAGCTATGAGACTCTTAACTGCCCAAGCGCCGGGTGGGGCCTGCCCGGCTGGGGGCTGCGCCCTCTGCTTGGGGCGGGGCGGGGCCGGCGGGCGCGCAGGACTCGGTCGCTCGGGGCGCCACTAGTGCTGTCTGAGCGGGGCGGAAGCGTGAGCGGCCCCTGTGGAATCGACTGGGGCTCCTGGCGAGTGGAGGCCACTTGCCAGTCGCCTGCGTGGGCAGACGGAGTGAATTTGGCCTCAGGCATGTGGGCAGACCTTCGCTAAAGGTGGGGGCTCCAGGTTTAACAACTAAAGCTGAGCCCCGGTCTCCCGCATTCCAGGCGGGTTCTTTACCCTCTGAGCCACCAGAGAATCCCAAGATTGCCACCAGGGAATCCCAAGATTACAGGACACTCGGTTAAATTGGAATTTCAGATAAGCAATGAATGATAAGTATGTCGTATGTAATTTGCAAGATGCTGGTACCAAAATGTTTGTAGTTGTTTATCTGAAACAGCAATTTAAATGGGGACTTGTATTGTATCTGGTCCAAAGGACCCAGCCCTGTCCTTGGGGGATAAGACAGTACCTTCCACCAGCCACCTGCTGTGATTGCTGACATTTCATTCTGAAGCAGCTTCAGTTTTGCTTGTCATCAGCACCATCACCATCATTCCGTTTGAAACCAAATCCCCCTAAAATTGAGTTCTTTTACCAAATCGTGATTAATCTCACTATTAAAAATTTTATTCTCTTTCTGTCCAGCCCTAGTTCCTGTCAGGATTGAGGACTATCAAAGAATAGGGGAGATTGAAACCAACCAGGACTGGGGCCTTCCAGGGTAGAAAAGCCCTGCCATGTCCCCTTGTTTATTTGTAGGGAAAAAAAGGCTTTAGCCTCTGAGGCCTCTGTTGAGTTCCAAAGAGCAGGCTCAAGCAGTTAATGATTAAGACAACAGAGTCACCAGATTCTGTAGGAATGTAGATAAACAATCTGATGTATATGAAGACACCCCCAGCCCCAACTCAGGTGGAAGGTGCTGACCACAGGCACAAGACTCCAGACTGGTTGGAACCAGAAGGTTAAAATTTCAGAAACATCACCCTGTTACCCCACCAACCAATCAAAAGAAAGTCTATATAAGCATTCTAGACACTCTTGCCTAACACTATCTTTTAAAAACCCTTGCTAGAAGGCCATCAGTTTATTTGTGTCTTTTGAGCATGAGCTGCTACCCCCTACAAATAAACTCTACTTTGCTGCAAACACCCAATGTCAGAGTTTCGCTTTCTGCACCATGGACGCAGGAGTCCTTGCTTGGTGACACATTACTGTCATCACCCCTCATTAAGCATCTGGGATTGTTAAGCACTTTGCACCAGCTCACTTAATCCACACAAAAACCTCAGGGGATGGTGCTGTCGTTCGCTGCATTTATCAGAAGAGGAAACTGATGCCCAGAGAGATGAAATGGTGTGCACAAGTGACACACACCCAGGAAAGTAGTGAAACAGCCGCCCACCTGTACCAGTATCTGTCCAGCGGAAAAAAATCATTAAAATGAACTACTAAGCCAGGTTTGTCAAACCTGCTAAAAATACAAGTTCCAGATTGGAGTTCCTGTACCTGAAATTCAGCCTCTGTACCACATCACCAAATTGTGTCTTGGAGACAGAGTTTGGAGTAAAGTAGAAAAAAAAGAGCTTTATTGCTTTGCTGGGCAAACAGGGCCGCAGTGGGCTAATGTCCTCTAATGTGTGTCAAGACCTGGAAGGGGTAGTGAGAAGTTTTATAGGAATGGTTCAAAGAGGAGGGTGTGATCAGCTCACGAATATTCTTCTGATGGTGGGGAGGCAACTTGAAGTCAGCATGGTCAACCTCCTGGTTCCTACTGGTCTGGGGTCTATGTGCTTGTGGGCAACATGCAGTTAACATATCCCACCGGGTAGGGATTTCAGTATCTGCAAAACAACTCAAGGATATTGCTATGTGCATCTCTTGAGGAGGAGCCAGGACCCTGCCCCAAGGCTGCACTACTGTTTCTTGACTGCTCCTTCCTTGTCTCTGCATCCATCCCACCTCCCAGCCCCCTCACTGATTAGCAACTGTTTGGACTTGCCCACTGGAACTCAACATTCCAAAAACTAAGATCATGGCATCCAGTCCCATCACTTTATGGCAAATAGATGGGGAAACAGTGGCTGACATTATTTTTCTGGGTTCCAGAATCACTGCAGGTGGCGACTACAGCCATGAAATTAAAAGACGCTTGCTCCTTGGAAGAAAACCTATGACAAACCTAGACAACGTATTAAAAAGCAGAGACATAACTATGCCAACAAACGTCCATTGAGTCAAAGCTATGGTTTTTCCAATAGTCATGTAGGGATGTGAGAGTTGGACTATAAAGAAAGCTGAGCACTGAAGAATTGATGCTTTTGAACTGTGGTGTTGGAAAAGACTCTTGAGACTCCCTTGGACTGCAAGGAGATCCAACCAGTCCATCCTAAAGGAAATCAGTCCTGAATATTCATTGGAAGGATTGATGCTGAAGCTGAAGCTCCAATACTTTGGCCATCTAATGCAAAGAACTGACTCACTGGAAAAGACCCTGATGGTGGGAAAGATGGAAGGCGGGAGAAGAAGGGGATGACAGAGGATGAGATGGTTGGATGGCGTCACCAACTCAATGGACATGAGTTTGAGTAATCTCTGGCAGTTGGTGATGGACAGGCAAGCTTGGCATGCTGCAGTCCATGGGGTCTCAAAGAGTTGGACACAATTGAGTGAACTGAACTGAACTGGAATTCAGCAAAGGTCATGGAGGCTTGAATGAAGCCTATTTCCTGTAACCAAGAAATGGGGGACACAGGAAGACTTTTGTGGACTTCCCTGGTAGTCCAACGGTTAAGAAAATCTGCCAGCCAATACAGGGGACACAGTTTTGGTCCCTGGCATAGGAAGATTCCACATGCCACAGGACAGCTGGGCTCATGAGCCACAACTACTGAAGCCAACATGCTCTATAGCCCACACGTTGCAACTAGAGAAAGCTTGTGGGCAGCAACAAAGACCCAGTGCAGCCAAAAATAGATAAATTTAAAAAAAAATTTTAAGAGAGGCTTTTATTTCCAGGAACCCCAAGGGGCTGAGTGACACAGCTCAGTTTCACTACTGAGTCTAAATCTCCAGAAAAAGGGACTGCTTCTAATTCCCTAGGAGTTCTTATGATATGACAGATTGGAAATTCTTTTAACTAGCTACCTACATCTGAAGCATTGTTTGGGTAGCTAAAATGACCAGGGCAACTGCTCCCTAGTCTTGGACAAGAGGTAGTAAATGATAGCAGTTAAGAATATTAGTGCTGAGGAGTTCTAGAGTCAGACTCGCTGGTTGTGCTGTCGTCGCTGAGTTGTGTCCTATTCTTTGTGATCCCATGGACTCTAGCCCACCAGGCTCCTCTGTCCATGGGATTCTCCAGGCAACAATACTGAAGTGGGTTGCCATGCCTTCCTCCAGGGGATCTTCTCAGCCCAGGGATCGAACCCAGGTCTCCCACATTGCTGGCGGGTTCTTTATAGTCTGAGCTACCAGGGAAGTCCAAGAATACTGGAGTGGGTAGCCTATCCCTTCTCCAAGGGATCTTCCTCACCCAGGAATCAAACCAGGGTCTCTTGCATTGCAGGCAGATTCTTTACCAGCTGAGCTACCAGGGAAGCCCACTTGCTGGTTGTATAAGCTTGCAAATTACTTAGTTTCTACATGCCTCAATTTCACTAAAGTGAAAGTGTTAGTCACTCAGTTGTGTCAAACTCTTTGCAACCCCATGGACTGTAGCCCACCAGGCTCCTCTGCCCATGGAATTTTCCAGTCAAGAACACTGAAGGAGTTGCCATTTCCTTGTCCAGAGGATATTCCTGATCCAGGGATTGAACCCTGGTTTCCCACATTGCATGTAGACTCTTTACCATCTGACCCACCAGGGAAGCCCTCTGTCAAGCAAAAACAATTGTAGTGAGAAACGGAGTTCAGTTCAGTTCAGTCACTCAGTTGTGTCTGACTTTTTGCAACCCCACAGACTGCAGCATGTCGGGCTTCCCTGCCCATTACCAGCTTCCAGAGCTTGCTCACATTCATGTCCATTGAGTCAGTGATGCCATCCAACCATCTCATCTTCTGTCATCCCCTTCTCCTCCTGCCTTCAATCTTTCCCAGCATCAGGGTCTTCTCCAGTGAGTCAGTTCTTCTCATCAGGTGGCCAAAGTATTGGAGCTTCAGCTTCAGCATCAGTCCTTCCAATGAACATCCAGGACTGATTTCCTTTAGGGTGCAGTGGTTTGATCTCCTGTAGTACAAGGGACTCTCAAGAGTCTTCTCCAACACCATAGTGCAAAAGCATCAATTCTTCAGCGCTCAAACTTCTTTATAGTCCAGCTCTCACATCCATACGTGACTACTGGAAAAACCATAGAGAGATGGACTATTTTCTGCCGTATCAGTAAATGAGGATGTCACAGTCATCAGGGATTGCAGCCCTCCAATGTGAGTTCTGAAGGAGATCAGCCCTGGATTTCTTTGGAAGGAATGATGCTAAAGCTGAAACTCCAGTACTTTGGCCACCTCATGCAAAGAGTTGACTCATTGGAAAAGACTCTGATGCTGGGAGGGATTGGGGGCAGGAGGAGAAGGGGACAACAGAGGATGAGATGGCTGGATGGCATCACTGACTTGATGGATGTGAGTCTGGGTGAACTCCGGGAGTTGGTGTTGGACAGGAAGGCCTGGCGTGCTGCGATTCATGGGGTCACAAAGAGTTGGACACGACTGAGCGACTGAACTGAACTGAACTGAAGGGCACTCAGGAAAGAAAAGAATACCTGTGAACCAGCAGCCATCAGGACCACAGCCACCCAATACAGTGAGCCCCAGGGGCACTCAGGATGTGAAAAAACACAGGATACTGGCCCCAGGGTAGCTGAGATACATATGAGAGAAATGATTTCAGTGAGCCCCAGACTCTTACATCTTCCCATATGTAGAAAAGTATTAAATTCCTTAACTTGGGATATCTGGCTTCCTTTAATTAACAATAATCTTTTGATGTTCAGACTGCCAGACGTTTGTTGTAAAACGTCTGTATAACCCGGCTCCTCCCTTTGCCTCCTCGGAGCATCTCTCAGGGTCACTTGAGATGCTGTCTCTCGGGCTGGAAGTCCTAAAAATTCCCACTGAATAAAACGTAACTCTCAACTTTTAGGTTGTGGCTAATTTTTAAGTCGACAGTACTATCTTGCTCATAGAGCTGCTTAGAGGCTTAAATGAGTTGGTACATCCAAGTGCTTAAAACAAAAATGGTACAGATGAACTTATTTTCAAAAGAGAAATAGAATCACAGAAGTAGAAAGCAAACTTATGTTTTCCCCTCAAGGTGGGGAGGGAGGTGGGATGAGCTGGGAGACTGGGATTGACGTTTCGAGTCCATGGACTGTAACCTGCCATGGAATTCTCCAGGCAAAAATACTGGAGTGGGTTGCCATGCCCTCCTCCAGGAAATCCACTCAACCTAGGGATCAAAACCAGGTCTTGTACATTGCAGGCAGATTTTTTACCACTGAGCCACCAGGGAAGCCTCATATACACACTACTATATATAAACTAGGTAACTAATGAGATCTATTACTAGTGTATAGCACAGGGAACTCTACTCAATGATCTGTAGAGAACTACATGGGAAGGAAATCTGAAAATGATTTCCCTGATGGTCCTGTGACCAAGACTCCGAGCTTCCAGTGCAAGTGGCCGAGGTTCAGTCCCTGGCTGGAGAACTATATTCCACATGCTATGTCAAGAGGATTATGCATGCTCAGTGAAGACTGAATATCCTGAGTGCCACAACTAACACCCAGTACAGCCAAATACATAAAAATAAATTAAAAAAAATTTTTTTAAGGCATGAAATAAATACAGATACACACATATATATTTTAAAATAAAATTAAAAGTGGATATATGTACAACTTTAGAGTTTGTTGTAAATCAATGTTACTCCAAAAAATAAATAGGTGAAGTGTACTGGGAGGAAAAGTGCTTAAAACAATTGGTCTAATAGCAAGTGGGAAGTACTGAATGAATATTGGCCACTGTTATTGTAATCATTATTGATCACTTATATACCTGGAAAAAAAAGTGAAAGTGTTAGTAGCTCAGTCATGTTTGATTCTTTGCAACCCCATGAACTATAGTCTGCCATGCTTCTCTGTCCATGGGATTCTCTAGGCAAGAATGAATACTGGAGTGGATAGCCATTCCCTTCTCCAGGGGGTCTTCCTGACCCAGGGGTTGAATCTGAGTCTCTTGCACTGCAAGCAGATTCTTTACCATCTGAGCCCCCAGGGAAACCCTATTCACTGCCTATGGCCTGGTCCAGCAGAAAATTCTTGGGAAATGTTGGAGGAATGAATTGATAAATGAGGATCAAGAATCCTAACAAAGGCCTCAAGCCCCTGGGAGATGCAACCCTAGCCTTCTCACCCACTAATTGTGAGGCCACTAATTTCAGTTCCTTAAATATGCAAATCCATTCCCCTCTTTGCCTCTGTGGTTCCTCCTGTTTACAGTGTATCTGCCCATTCAAATATCAAGGCCTCTGCTTAAATCACACTTGACCACAGTGAAGCCTTACCCTACACACTTGTACACACTCTTCAAATTTTTAAAATGTTTTTAGTCACGTCTCATGGCCTGTAGCGGGATCTCAGTTCCAACCAGTACCTCGGCAGTGGAAGCTTAGAGTCTTAACAACTGGACCACCTGGTTATCCCTCATTGTTTTTAATAGCACTCTGCTCATGACCTTCATAGCCCTTTGCACAGTTGGTTATCGTGTGCTTACACATGGTTGATGTGTAACTATAGATGTAACTATTGATTTAATGTTGTCTCTCCCAGTTCAAATATAAGGTCTATGAGGGCAGTTACTTTGCCCTGCCCACCAAGAGGGTACATAAACTCAAATGGCTGTTGCATGATAAATAAGTGGATGATGACTGTCTTGGTAGGATAACCCTGTGTAGAGCTTGGGCAGTGATGGTGAGTAACTTCAGAGCTGCATGGGTGCCACTTACTGAGAGCTCCAGCTGCAACTACAGCTTGTCTTCCACTCCGATCAGCAACCTCTGAGCCACACTGCCGGCCACATCCTCCCCTGACCACTGTGCTTCTGCTGTCCCCTGACTGTACTCCTTTAGCTCAGATGCTTTTGTTTTCAGTTGCCTGGAAGGCAAGAGAGGCAGACAGGCAGCATAAGAGCAGATCCCTGGACAGCAGGCTGACCTGTTCAGTCCACTTCTCAGCTGTGTGGCCTTCAGCATGTCATTGACTCTTTCTAAGCTTCCTGCTTCTAAGTCACTTCAATCATGTCTGACTCTTTCCCGAGTGTATGGACTGTAGCTCGCCAGGCTCCTCTGTCTATGGGATTCTCCAGAAAAAACTCTCCAGACAAGAATCATGGAGTAGGTTGCCATGCCCTACTCTAGGGGATCTTCCCAGCCAGGGATCGAACCTGCATCTCTTATGTCTCCTGCATTGGCAGGCAGGTTCTTTACTGCCAGCAGCATCTGGGAAGCCCTCTCTTCTGACCAAAACTGCCTGCCCTGGCCAGGCACCATAGTAACCACTTGTGTGAGTTATCTTGTAACAGGAGGTCTTGGTAAGGAATACGGAGCCAACAAGCTAACACCAAATGGAAGATTTCAGGAAAGATCAAAAGGAGAGAGGAGACTCCAGTCCATATATCCTACCAACCTCCCAGAATCCTTCTTGCTGGCATCCATGTTGGCTGAGCAATGCATGTGCCACCTGGAAGGCCCCTGAGTCAGAATGATTGGCCAGAGATGACCCAGAAACTAACCTCATCACCATGAAACCCGAGACTACAAGCCATGTGGCAGAGCAGTTTCTCCTGTGTTCCCTCACCCTCCCTGCTCTCCACCCAGGCACCCCTTCCCAGTAAAGTCTCTTGCTTTGTCAGCACGTGTGTCTCCTTGGACAATTCACTTCCAAGTGTTAGACAAGAGCCCGCCCTTGTGCCCTGGAAGGGCATGCGACATGAGATGTGTAGGAGGGGTGGAGATGTGGTCCAGTCCAGACCTTCCATGCTTGAGTAGGCAACCCACAAGCAGGAGGAAAATCACAACTGCAGAGATTCTTCCCAAGGAGTGAGCAGTCTTAGCTTCACATCAGGCTCCCGAGTCTGGGGTTCCTGCATGAGAAAGATGAGCCCCCAGAATGTTTGACTTTAAAGGCCAGTGGGGCTTGCATACAGGAGAGCCAGAGGACTGTAGGAAAGAGAGTGCATGCAAAATCTCATGTGCTTTGAGTCCCAGCTCCAACAGTAACTTGAAAGGAGTCAGACCTACTCGTTGATCTTGGAGAACCTCCCTGAGAGTCAGCAGGCAAGTGGAAGCCCCCCTCCCTACCCCACCCAGGGACACAGACATGGGTGGCAGCCATCTGGGACACTGGTGATGGCTAGAGCCATTCTGGAGTCCTCCCTTAAGCCTATTTGTGACAGGGGCTTACCTGCCCACCAGTGGGCTAGCATTAGTCTCAAGACACTGCAGGCGCCACACTCAGCCGACCTGGGACCCAGCCACTTCCAGCCTAGTGCCAGCCCTGGGCCCCCCAGGTCACACAGCCAGCCAGCCCAGGATCTGTTCTCTCCCACCAACTGGCAGGCACCAGCCCTGGGCCTCCCTGGGCTGTGCAGCTACTCATGCTAGGGCTCAGCCCTGCCCACAAGCAGGGTGGCAGTTTCTGCACAAGGCAGAGCCTGGCAAACAAGTGGGCTCAAGGTCTGCCTTGCCTACCAGCATGCCCACAGTAACTGACCCCATCACAACAGAAGGACCCATGCCATCCCATCAGGGGGAACCCCTAGAGTATATAGCTCCACTGACCAGAGGGGAGTGTGCTGCTGGGCAGTATATCCGCTAGTGACCATGATGCCCACCTCCCCCCGCCTTTAAAAGGGGCCCCTTTTCTTCCATCCTACCCCTTCTAACAGCTAATCCAAATGCACTGTTATTTAGTGGGCTTCCCTGGTGGCTCAGACAGTAAAGAATCCGCCTGCAAAGTGGGAGACCCGGCTTAGATCCCTGGGTTGGGAAGATCCCTTGGAGAAGGTCATGGCTACCCACTCCAGTATTCTTGCTTGGAGAATTCCACGGACAGAAGAGCCTGGTGTGTGAGAGTCCATGGGGTCACAAAGAGTTGGACACGACTGAGCAATTAACACTTTTCACACTCAAGACTTTTCATACGTGTTCTCTCCTTTTATCCCCTGAACAAAATGAAGTTCCACCTTTTGCTAAAAACAAGACCACAGGACTTGCCTAGTGGTCCAGAGGTTAAGAATCCGCCTGCAAGTGCAAGAAATGTAGGTCTGATTCCTGACCCGGGAAGATTCCACATTCTGCGGAGCTGCTGAGCCCGAGCCACCTACAGCCTGTGTTCCACGATGAGAAGCCTGCACACTGCAGCTAGAGAGTAGCTCCCTCTCACCGCAATTAGAGAAAGCCTGTGTGCAGCAACAAAGACGCTGCACAGCCAAAAATAAATAATTTATATATATATGGAAAAAAGTGAAAGTGAAGTCAGTCCGCCATGTCCCACTCTTTGCAACCCCATGGTATGTGGCCTGCCAGGCTCTTCCATCCATGGGATTTTCCAGGAAATACAATATATTATATAAAAAAATCATAGAGCTTCAAGGAAGCTAAGTAACTTGCCTGGAGTTACTGAGTCAACTCATCATTTACCAAAAGTAGCGAAGCCAGGAATCCGCTTTCCACCCTCTTTCGGCCTCCTGTGGTCACTTTCCATGTCTGTGGGGTACTCCTTGCATGCGTACAAAGCCTCCCTGTTGCCTACCATTTGATTTTAAGTTTCTTAAGCCTTTGAAAACTTATGTCCCCAGGAGGTACTCATTTAGAGGCTAGGCTGGCCAGTCACATGACATGAATTTAACCACGCTTATTCCTCTCACGCCAGTATTCTTGCCTGGACAATCTCATGGACAGAGGAGCCTGGCAGGCTACAGTCTCTGGGGTCACAAAGAGTCGGACGTGACTGTGCATGCATGCTGGCACATTTCACTTACTAGCTCTGTGCCCTTAGGTAAGTCACTTAACCTCTCTGAGCTTTGTTTTCCTCACCCCGTGAGGATAATCACATCTACCTACAGAAGTATTGACAAGATTTCAGAACATGGATTATTTAAAGTGTATATTATGACACATAATAACTGCTCAATAAGTTGTGTATTATTATTGTCATCAGTATTATTTCAGATAAGCAATCAAAGACCTCCTAGCGTAACAGAATGCTTGGGCTTCTTGTGCACTGGGGCGAGGCTTCCTGGCATTCAGAACCTGGAATGGAGAGCTGGGGTACAAAAACCATCCCTTCAGGACTTCCCTGGTGGTCCATTGGTTACGAATCCACCTTTCAATGAAGGGGATGTGGGTTCAATCCCTGGTAGGGGAACTAAGACCCCACATCCTGCAGGGCAACTAAACCTGTGTGCTGCAACTTCTGAGCCCACCAGCCACAACTAGAGAGTTCGTGCACCACAACAGAAGATCCTGCGTGACTCAGCGAAGATTCCTCGTGCCACAGCTGAGACCCGACTCAGCCACATAAGTGAATATTGAAAAAAATACTTGGCATGACTGTAGGGACTTACTCTTTTTTAAAAAAAATTTAATTGGAGGCTAATTACTTTACAATATTGTAGTGGTTTTTGCCATACATTGACATGAATCAGCCAAGGGTGTACATGTGTTCCCCATCCTGAACCCCCCCCAACCTCCCTCCCTATCCCATCCCTCAGGGTCATCCCAGTGCACCAGCCCTGAGCACCCTGTCTCATGCATTGAACCTGGACTGGCGATCTGTTTCATATATGATAATATACATGTTTCAATGCTATTCGCTCAGATCATCCCACCCTCGCCTTCTCCAACAGAGTCCAAAAGACTGTTCTATACATCTGTGTCTCTTTTGCTGTCTTGCATATAGGGTCATTGTTACCATCTTTCTAAATTCCATATATATGTGTTATTATATATGTGTTTTTCTTTCTGACTTACATCACTCTGTATAATAGGCTCCAGTTTCATCCACCTCATTAGAACTGATTCAAATGTATTCTTTTTAATGGCCGAGTAATATTCCATTGTGTATATGTACCACTGCTTTCTTATCCATTCATCTGCTGATGGACATCTAGGTTGCTTCCATGTCCTGGCTATTATAAACAGTGCTGCAATGAACATTGGGGTACACGTGTAGGGACTTACTCTTAACTTCCAGTCTTCATTTCTTGATCTGAATATAGAACTCAGCTTCCTGAAGCATTTAAATATTTTATCATTACTCACTTTGGGTTGTGAAAGATCATTTTTTCCCTTTCTCAACAAGAATGAGTTCTGCTACAAGCTCCAAACCTCTCAACTAAATTGTACCTTTAGTGTACAATGTAAGCTCCTTGCAGAAGTATAAGCTGCATGGAATGTACCAATGTCCAGAATCGAACTTGACACATAGGAAGCCCCCAGTCAATCTGCTGAATTGAATTGAGTTGGCTGTAGTAGTAAAGAACCCTTTTGCCAATGCAGGAGCTGCAGGAGATGAGGGTTCAATCCCTGGGTCAGGAAGATCCCCTGGAGGAGGGCATGGCAACCCACTCCAGTATTCTGCCTGGAGAGTCCCATGGACAGAAGAGCCTAGTGGGCTACAGTCCATGGGGTCTCAAAGAGTTGGACATTACTGAAGCGACTTATCATGCATGCACACTTCTTGCACTTACTAATGCTAAGAGTCTTGAGGGCAAATTTCAAATTCCATTCAGTTTTCCCACGTGCCTTGGTATTGGGTCAGTTCACGATGAATGACAACAACAAAATGCTACACGCTTCAATGCCTGCCTCTTGCATTGTGTTTTCTTTAATCTGTCCTGTGTTTACACAAAGTAACTGCAGTTGATTCCTGGCCCTCTCTGGATGACGTTTCTACCTTTAGGGGTTCAGAATCAAATTGAAAGCCATTGGTTTCATTGGAAAACTCTATAGACACACCTGACCTTTCTTCTGCCTTTATTCTATTTTTCTATCTTTGCCTTGCTGGGGATTGTTTGAAAGAAAAAGTGAAAGTAAAGTCACTCAGTTGTGTCTGACTCTTTGTGACCCCATGGACTGTAGTCCATCAGGCTCCTCTGTCCATGGGATTTTCCAGGCAAGAAAACTGGAAAAACTGGAGTGGGTTGCCATTTCCTTCTCCAGAAGATCTTCCCGACCCAGGGACTGAACCCGGGTCTCCCGCATTATAGGCAGACACTTTACTGTCTGAGCCACCAGGGAAGATTAAGCAAATCCTGTGTATGCTAATGTCATAACAATGCTTTGTTTCCCACAGGAAGGATCAACTACACACAGGCTTGAATCTGACAAGTCTTACAGTTTTTATCATTCCAAAGCTCTAGCCTAGTTTTTTATGGATGGAGCTAATGTTTTGGAGAAATAATGATTGTATCTAAAGTCACTCCAACAGCACAATTCTGGAATTTTTTTCTCTGACCATGTTTGTCTCGGTGAGTGGTCCTCAAGCCTGGTTACAAGTTAGAATCCATCACCCAGGGAGCTTCTTTTTTATTTTATTTTTTGGCCTCAAGGCTTGCAGGATCTTAGCTCCCTTCCAGGGATCAAAACTACGCCCCCCTGCAGTGGAAGCACAGAGTCTTAACCACTGGACCCCCAGGGAAGTCTCAAGAGTAAGAGAGATCCTTTTTTTTTTTCCACTTTTTCTTTTATACTGGAGTATAACTGATTAGGAGTGTTATAATGGTTTCAGGTGGACAGCAAAGGGACTCAGCCACACATAAACGTGTACCCATTCTCCTCCAGACTCCCCTCCCACCCAGGCTGCTGCATAGCATTGAGCAGTTTCCTGTGTGACAGAGTAGGTCCTTATTGGTTACCCATTTTTAATGCAACGTTGTGCACATGTCTGTCCCAAACTAGTTGTTGTTGGTCAGCTGCTAGGTTGTGTCCGACTCTTTGTGACCCCACAGGCTGCAGAACACCAGTCTTCCCTATCTTTCACCATCTCCTGGAGTTTGCTCAAACTCTTGTCCATTGAGTCAGTGATGCCATGCAACCATCTCATCCTCTGTCGTCCCCTTCTCTTCCTGTCTTCACTCTTTCCCAGCATCACAGTCTTTCCCAATGAGTTGCCTCGTTGCAGCAGGTGGCCAAAGTCCTTTTTTTCCCCATACTGTGGCATGCAGATTAAACTCATGCCTCGCATACTGGAAACCCAGAGTCTTAACCACTAGACTACTGGGGGAGTTCAGCTGGGGAGCTCTTTAGGCACACCTATTCTCAGTCTGAGCCGAAGAATTGATGCTTTTGAACTGTGTTGTTGGAGAAGACTCTTGAGAGTCCCTTGGACTGCAAGGAGATCCAACCAGTCCATTCTGAAGAAGATCAGCCCTGGGTGTTCTTTGGAAGGAATGATGCTAAAGCTGAAACTCCAGTACTTTGGCCACCTCATGCGAAGAGCTGAGTCATTGGAAAAGACTCTGATGCTGGGAGGGATTGGGGGCAGGAGGAGAAGGGGACGACAGAGGATGAGATGGCTGAATGGCATCACTGACTCGATGGACATGAGTCTGGGTGAACTCCGGGAGTTGGTGATGGACAGGGAGGCCTGGCGTGCTGTGATTCATGGGGTCGCAAAGAGTCGGACACGACTGAGCGACTGATCTGATCTGATCTGATTCTCAGTCTTCACCCTGGCACGTTACAGTCCATGGGGTCATAAAGAGTCAGACACGACTTAGCACAACCATGAGGGGGTTCTCAGACTTCACCATGGAGTTTCTAACTGGATGTGTCTTGGGTGAGACATAAGCACTGGTTTTTAAAATGTCCCAGGTGATTCTGACATGGAGCCGGGGTGGTGAATTGCTTGTTTGACTCTATGATGAGGCCAATACCTGAGGTGAATAGCAAGTGACCATCACAGTCTATCGCTGCAGATGTGGTGAGAAGTGCATATTAGAGAGTTCCTGGGTGCTGGGATGTGTGCTTTTAATACAGGGCCCTGTACTAGATATAAAATAGATAAACAAGGACCTACTGCACAGCACAGGGAGCTATACTAGACATGTTGTAATAACCTATCATGGCAAAGAATCTGAAAAAGTATATATATGTGTGTATGTATATATGTATACACACATGGTCATTGGAAGGACTGATGTTGAAGCTGAAACTCTAATACTTTGGCCACGTAATGTGAAGAGCTGACTCATTTGAAAAGACCCTGATGCTGGGAAAGATTGAGGGCAGGAGGAGAAGGGGACGACAGAGGATGAGATGGTGGGATGGCATCACCGACTCGATGGACATGGGTTTGGGTGGACTCTGGGAGTTGGTGATGGACAGGGAGGCCTGGCGTGCTGTGTTCTATGGGGTCACAAAGAGTCAGACACGACTGAGCGACTGAACTGAACTGAGACATACATATGGGCTTCCCAGGTGGCACTAGTGGTAAAGAACCCTCTTGCCAATGCAGGAGACATAAGAGACGTGCTTCAATCATTGGGTTGGAAAGATCCCCCAGAGGAGGGCATGGCAACCCACTCCAGTATTCTTGCCTGGAGAATCCCATGGACAGAGGAGCCTGGTGGGCTACAGTCCATAGGGTCACAAGGAGTGAAGTGGGCATGATTGAAATGACTTAGCATATGTATATGCATGCATGCATATGTATACATATATGTATATATGACCAATAACTTTGTGGTAGAACTGAAACACAACATTGAAGTCAACTATATTTCAATTAAATTAAAAAAAAATTACAGGGCCCCAGTGAAGTTTTACCACAATCCTGAGAGGTTGTCTGGCTCTAGGTCAGTGATCACACCATCGTGATTATCTGGGTCGTGAAGATCTTTTTTTTTTTTTTGTACAGTTCTTCTGTGTATTCTTGCCATCTCTTCTTAATCACGATGGTGTGATCACTGACCTAGAGCCAGACATCCTGGAATGTGAAGTCAAGTGGGCCTTAGAAAGCATTACTACGAACAAAGCTAATGGAGGTGATGGAATTCCAGTTGAACTATTCCAAATCCTGAAAGATGATGCTGTGAAAGTGCTGCACTCAATATGCCAGCACATTTGGAAAACTCAGCAGTGGCCACAGGACTGGAAAAGGTCAGTTTTCATTCCAATCCCAAAGAAAGGCAATGCCAAAGAATGCTCAAACTACTGCACAATTGCACTCATCTCACACGCTAGTAAAGTCATGCTCAAAATTCTCCAAGCCAGGCTTCAGCAATATGTGAACTGTGAACTTCCTGATGTTCAAGCTGGTTTTAGAAAAGGCAGAGAACCAGAGATCAAATTGCCAACATCCGCTGGATCATAGAAAAAGCAAGAGAGTTCCAGAAAAACATCTACTTCTGCTTTATTGACTACGCCAAAGCCTTTGACTGTGTGCATCACAATAAACTGTGGAAAATTCTGAAAGAGATGGGAATACCAGACCACCTGATCTGCCTCTTGAGAAACTTGTATGCAGGTCAGGAAGCAACAGTTAGAACTGGACATGGGACAACAGACTGGGTTCCTAATAGGAAAAGGAGTTCGTCAAGGCTGTATATTGTCACCCTGTTTATTTAACTTATATGAAGAGTACATCATGAGAAATGCTGGACTGGAAGAAACACAAGCTGGAATCAAAATTGCCGGGAGAAATATCAATAACCTCAGATATGCAGATGACACCACCCTTATGGCAGAAAGTGAAGAGGAACTCAAAAGCCTCTTGATGAAAGTGAAAGAGGAGAGTGAAAACATTGGCTTAAAGCTCAACATTCAGAAAACGAAGATCATGGCATCCGGTCCCACCACTTAATGGGAAATAGATGGGGAAACAGTGGAAACAGTGTCAGACTTTATTTTTCTGGGCTCCAAAATCACTACAGATGGTGACTGCAGCCATGAAATTAAAAGACGCTTACTCCTTGGAAGGAAAGTTATGATCAACCTAGATAGCATATTGAAAAGCAGAGACATTACTTTGCCAACAAAGGTTCATCTAGTCAAGGCTATGGTTTTTCCTGTGGTCACGTATGGATGTGACAGTTGGACTGTGAAGAAGGCTGAGCACCGAAGAATTGATGCTTTTAAACTGTGGTGTTGGAGAAGACTCTTGAGAGTCCCTTGGACTGCAAGGAGATCCAACCAGTCCATTCTGCAGGAGATCAGCCCTGGGATTTCTTTGGAAGGAATGAAGCTAAAGCTGAAACTCCAGTACTCTGGCCACCTCATGCAAAGAGTTGACTCATTGGAAAAGACTGATGCTGGGAGGGATTGGGGGCAGGAGGAGAAGGGGACGACAGAGGATGAGATGGCTGGATGGCATCACCAACTCAATGGACATGAGTCTGAGTGAACTCCGGGAGTTGGTGATGGACAGGGAGGCCTGGTGTGCTGCAAGTCATGGGGTCGCAAAGAGTCGGACATGACTGAGCGACTGATCTGATCTGAGAGGTTGTACACTGGGTTGAATAGTGTTCCCCCAAACTCATATCCAGTGGAAACTGCAAATGTGACCTCATTTGGAAAAAGGGTCTTTGCAGATGTAACCAAGTTTATACAGGGTTATGCTGGACTAGGGTATACCCTGAGTCCAGTAAGCGGTATCCTTATAAGAAAAGGAGAGGACATACACAGAGAGAAGATGGCCATGTGATGACAGATGAAGGGACTGGAGTGATACAACCACAAGACAAAGAACACAAGGGTTACTGGCAACTGTCAGAAGGTGGGGAAACTGCAAGGAAGTGTTCTTCCCTAGAGCCTTTTGAGGGAGCATGGCCCTGCTGAAACTTCTAGGCTCTGGAGTTGAAACAGAATTTATTCAGGGACCCTGCTGTTTTAAGCCACCCAGTTATGGTAATCTGTTATTGTTGTCCTAGGAATCTGATACAGATGTATATTATTGACACTAGGCTCATGAGAAGAGTGAGGCAGTACAAAAGACACAAAGAAGTTATACATCACTCCCGATACCAGAATTTACCGGAGATGTAGGAAGGCATCACGTGCAGACTAAGAGCTTGGACTCTGGAGGAGACAGACTTGGGGAACACCTTGGCTCCACCACTTACTAGCCAAATATCCACAGGCAAGTATCCTAGTCTCTCTGAGCCACAGTGTCCTCATCTCCAAATCAGAGAACTTCATTGAGTTTTAAAGAGAATGAAATGAGAAACTGCAGGAAAAACACCTTGACTTTCTCTCAAAAATGGTACCTGTGCTCGAGCTTAGTCGCTCAGTAGTGCCTGACTCCTTGCGACCTCATGGACTGTAGCCCGCCAGGCTACTCTGTCCGTGGGTTTCTCCAGGCAACAATACTGGAGTGGGTTGCCATTTCCTCCTCCAGGGGATCTTCCCTACTCACTTCTCCAGAGTCTCCTGCATCAGCAGGCAGATTCTTTACCTGGGAAGCCCTGGTACCTGTAATGACAAATGAAACAGACCAAAAAGTTACCGGTAATGATTGTCATTATTATTAGGATTAATAATAGATGAAGCTGGCCAGGATGTTCTCCAGAGGAGGAGGAATCAGAATTTACTTCTGCGCTTGTGCTAAAACTTGATCTCTTCACATGACCCAATTGTCTTTGGTCAACAAAGACCCCTGGAGGAAAGGGAGGAGGGTCTTGAGCTCCCCCTAGAGGTGAGTGTGGGTAACAAACGATGTGCAGAGAGGAAGGAAAGGAAGAAATAAATCGGTGGGAAGAAGGTTGTTAAGACTGGTTAGGGGGAATCTGGGAAGAACCTTGAATGCCAAGTAGAGGGATTGTTTTATGAGACAGTCCACGGTTGTGGTTGGAAGGAGCTGGCGTAAAGAGGACAGCTGAAACCTAGACTGACAAGGGGTAATGTTCTGACAGTCAGAATGATGGAGGAAAAAATGATGGATGGAGATACAATGAAAGAGGGAACGTGGTGACAGAGTGGATACAGGGACTCTAAGACCAGGATAAAAAGCTTGGGTTTCCTCTGACTCAGATGTAGAGAATAGACTTGTGATTGCTAAGGTAAAAGAGGGGAGGGGAGGATTGGAAATTTGGGACGTGCAGATGCAAACTCTTGTATATAGAATGGATAAACGATGAAGTCCTATTGTACAGCACAGGAAACTGTATTCAACATCCTGTGAGAAATCGTAATGTTTGAAAAGAATATAAAGAAGAATGTTCACTGAATGTTCAAACTGAATCACTTTGCTGTAGCACAAATTAACACATTGTAAATCAATATAGGTTAATTTTTTAAAAATTCTTAAAAAAGGCTTGCATTTCTAGCCTGACAAAACAGAAGAAAAAAAATAAATCTGCTTTCAGAAACAGTTTGGTTGGAAGGGAGAGCCAGTTTGATGAAGAAAAAAGATGCGTTAGTTTTTGAATAACAGGAGTTTGAGGGAGTTTGGCATGAGGAAACGTGAATTCTGGTTAGCTGAGGCACATGCTAACAATGAATCCAACACATAACCCTTCTGGGTTTTGGTCACTTGATCTTTAAAAACTAATGGCCCTGCATTATACCCAAATAGGCAAATTCATGGCAGATGTAGTTTGTTTATTCTGCACAAGGTTTTACAATTTAATTAGCTGCCAACATTCCAAAATTGGAAGATTTTACACAAAAGCCCAGATTTCTGCCTCTGCTGCTGCTAAGTCACTTCAGTCGTGTCCAACACTGTGCGACCCATAGATGGCAGCCCATCAGGCTCCCCCGTCCCTGGGATTCTCCAGACAAGAACACTGGAGTGGATTGCCATTTCCTTCTCCAATGCATGAAAGTGAAAAGTGAAAGTGAAGTCTCGCAGTCGTATCCGACTCTTAGTGACCCCATGGACTGCAGCCTACCAGGCTCCTCCACCCATGGGATTTTCCAGGCAAGAGTACTGGAGTGGGGTGCCATTGCCTTCTCCAGATTTCTGCCTCTAGCAGTTGGCTAACGTGAGTATCAGTGGCCCCCTTTAGACTGGCTGTGGATATGTTCCCTGACTTGTCCACAGGCTCCACCATGCCCTATTGTCTTCCTACACTGATTTCAAATGTTATCTATACCCAACCAACTTCACACCTTTAGGTTCCCTTCCAATTCCCTCTGAGGCAGAGGGCTTTAAGATCCCTGGATTAGACACTCTCTAAAGTTAACTCTGAGTTTAGCAAGTCTCAATTTTACCTCCATATTCAGTTGGAAATACTGAATGGGAAAAGTTGGAAAACTGGAATTTTTCAGTTATTCAGTTGGAAAATTCCAGTTATTTAGCTGGAAGAGTCTAATGGGAAGTCAGAGTTCAAGGTACAGATCTGGGGATCACATGAGATGTTATAGCTAAACCCTTCAGCTATATCATGAGTGTCATCATGTAAAAAGGAGAGGAGAGGAGAGACTCAAGAGTAGAGGGTAGTCCCTCATGGTTCAGCATGGTCAAGGTTAAGGACAGTATGAAGATGAAAGGTAATAAGGAAGACAGAAAAGGAGAGTTTAGATGGATGGAGACAGTGTAGGATGACGGAGACAAAAGAAGTCTCTAGAGTAGATGTCAGAGAGATTTCAGGCAATCTAGAGACATTGCAAAACCATAGCGATGGCTGATATATTGAGCACCTACATGTGTCCATGTTATCTGTGTCCGTGTTATCTTTATGGCAACTCATTGAGACAGGTACCATAATTTTTCCTCATTCACAAAGGAACTGAGAAGCTGAAAGTGTGAGTAGCCCAGTCATATGGAATGAGGTGTTTTCCATCAGTTCTTGGAAATCTAGAGCCAACAGAACAAGCAACTCATTTTTAGGCACATAGGGGATACCCTCAAAGACAGAACATAAACCATCAAGTATTAGTCATGCAGTCATGTCTGACCCTTTGCAACTCTAAGGACTGTAGCCCACCAGGCTCCTCTGCCCATGGAATTCTCCAGGCAAGAATACTGGAGTGGGTAGCCATTCCCTTCTCCAGGGGATCTTCCTCACCCAGGAATCGAACCTAGGTCTCCTGCATTGCGGGCGGATTCTTTACTGTCTGAGCCACCAGAGAAGCCCAAACCATCCAGGTTTGGTGGCAAATGAAAGTGGGGAAGTCATTGGTGCATGTTGTATGTGAAGGATAACAGAGCTGAAAAAGACAACCTAAGGTAACTTTTTAAAGTCGTCAGTTATTGACCATACATTTGACTTTGTGACTGAACTTGGGGGCAGTTTCTAAGGATGCCAGCTTTTTCTCCCCTTTGTGGTTGATAAATGGTGAGATCATCCCATCTCAGATCTTTGTGTCATCTGAGTGTTTACATGGTTTGTTCCATAACATATCACCAGTCCTGTGCAAGTTCTGGTGGCTCTATGGTGGCGTTAATGGCAACCTCCTCCAAGAGGGCTTATGCCATACTCAGGTCTGCTGCACCCAGAGCCCCTGCCCCTGTGGCAGGCCACTGCTGACCCGTACCTTTGCAGGAGACACTCAAACACAGTTCTGTCTCAGTCTCTGGGTCCTAGTGCGCACAAGGATTGTTTGAGACATCTGAGCATCTCTGGTGGGTAAGGGGTTTGATTCTAAATGTGATTTTGCCCCTCCTAGTGGCTCAGATGGTAAAGCGTCTGTCTACAATGCGGGAGACCTGGATTCGATCCCTGGGTTGGGAAGATTCCCTGGAGAAGGAAATGGCAAGCCACTCCAGTACTCTTGCCTAGAAAATCCCGTGGATGGAGGAGCCTGGTGCAGGCTACTGTCTATGGGGTCCCAAAGAGTTGGACACGACTGAGCAACTTCACTTTCACTTTCACCATCTTGCTGGGGCTTCCTCTTTGCCTTTGGATGTGGGGTATCTTTTTTTGGTGGGATCCAACATTCTCCAGCCGACGGTTGTTCAGCAGCAAGTAAACAACCAACAGGAAGCTTCCATAAGCCTCTTATCCTTATCCATCAGAGGGCAGACAGAATGAAACCACAATCACAGAAAACTAACCAAACTGATCACATGGACCACAGCCTTATCTAACTCAATGAAACTATGAGCCATGCCTTGTAGGGCCACCCAAGATGGACGGGTCATGGTGGAGAGTTCTGACAAAACATGGTCCATTGGAGAAGGGAATGGCAAACCACTTCAGTATTCTTGCCTTGAGAACCCCATGAACAGCATGAAAAGGCAAAAAGATAGGACATTGCATGATGAACTCCCCAGGCCAGTAGATGCCCAATACGCTATGGGAGATCAGTGGAGAAATAACTCCAGAAAGAATGAAGAGACAGAGTCAAAGAGAAAACAACATTCAGTTGTGGATGTGACTGGTGATGGAAGTAAAGGCCGATGCTGTAAAGGGCAATATTGTATAGGAACCTGGAACGTTAGGTCCATGAATCAAGGCAAATTGGAAGTGGTCAAACAGGGGATGGCAAGAGTGAACATCAACATTTTAGGAATCAGTGAATTACAATGGACTGGAATGGGTGAATTTAAATCAGATGACCATTATATCTACCACTGTGAGCAAGAATCCCTTAGAAGAAATGGAATAGCCATCATAGTAAACAAAAGAGTCCGAAATGCGGTACTTGGATGCAATCTCAAAAATGACAGAATGATCCCTGTTCATTTCCAAGGCAAACCATTCAATATCACGGTAATCCAAGTCTATGCCCCGAGTAAAGCTGAAGAAGCTGAAGTTGAACAGTTCTATGAAGACCTACAAGACCTTCTAGAACTAACACGAAAAAAGATGCCCTTTTCATTATAGGGGATAGGAATGCAAAAGTAGGAAGTCAAGAGATACCTGGAGAAACAGGCAAATTTGGCCTTGGACTACAAAATGAAGCAGGGCAAAGGCTAATAGAGTTTTGCCAAGAGAATGCACTGGCACTGGTCATGGCAAACACTCTCTTCCAACAACACAAGAGAAGACTCTACACATGGACCACCAGATGGTCAACACCGAAATCAGATTGAATATGTTCTTTGCAGCCAAAGACGGAGTAGCTCTATACAGTCAGCAAAAACAAGACCGGGAGCTGACTATGGCTCCAATTATGAACTCCTTATTGCCAAATTCAGACTTACGTTGAAGAAAGTAGGGAAAACCACTAGACCATTCAGTTCAGTTCAGTTCAGTTCAGTCGCTCAGTTGTGTTCAACTCTTTTCGACCCCAAGAATCGCAGCACTCCAGGCCTCCCTGTCCATCACCAACTCCTGGAGTTCACTCAAACTCACGTCCATTGAGTTGGTGTTGCCATCCAGCCATCTCATCCTCTGTCATCCCCTTCTCCTCCTGCCCCCAATTCCTCCCAGCATCAGAGTCTTTTCCAATGAGTCAACTCTTTGCATGAGGTGGCCAAAGTATTGGAGTTTCAGCTTCAGCATCAGTCCTTTCAATGAACACCCGGGACTGATCTCCTTTAGAATGGACTGGTTGGATCTCCTTGCAGTCCAAGGGACTCTCAAGAGCCTTCTCCAACACCACAGTTCAAAAGCATCAATTCTTCAGCGCTCAGCTTTCTTCACAGTCCAACTCTCACATCCATACATGACCACTGGAAAAACCATAGCCTTGACTAGACAGACCTTTGTTGGCAAGGTAATGTCTCTGCTTTTTAATATGTTATCTAGGTTGGTCATAAATTTCCTTCCAAGGAGTAAGCATCTTTTAATTTCATGGCTGCAGTCACCATCTGCAGTGATTTTGGAGCCCAGAAAAGTAAAGTCTGACACTGTTTCCACTGTTTCCCAATCTATTTCCCATGAAGTGATGGGACCAGATGCCATGATCTTAGTTTTCTGAATGTTGAGCTTTAAGTCAACCTTTTCACTTTCCTCTTTCACTTTTATCAAGAGGCTCTTTAGCTCCTCTTCACTTTCTGCCATAATGGTGTCATCTGCATATCTGAGGTTATTGATATTTCTCCCGGCAATCTTGATTCCAGCTTGTGTGTGCTTCATCCAGCCCAGCGTTTCTCATGATGTACTCTGCATATAAGTTAAATAAGCAGGGTAACGATATACAGCCTTGAGGTACTCCTTTTCCTATTTGGAACCATCTGTTGTTCCATGTCCAGTTCTAACTGTTGCTTCTTGACCTGCATATAGGTTTCTCAAGAGGCAGGTCAGGTGGTCTGGTATTCCCATCTCTTTCAGAATTTTCCACAGTGTATTGTGATCCACACAGTCAAAGGCTTTGGCATAGTCAATAAAGCAGAAGTAGATGTTTTTCTGGAACTCTCTTGCTTTTTCGATGATCCACTGGATGTTGGCAATTTGATCTCTTGTTCCTCTGCCTTTTTTAAAACCAGCTTGAACATCTGAAAGTTCACGATTCACATATTACTGAAGCCTGGCTTGGAGAATTTTAAGCATTACTTTACTAGCATGTGAGATGAGTGCAATTGTGCAGTAGTTTGAGCATTTGGGGGCATTGCCTTTCTTTGGGATTGGAACGAAAACTGACCTTTTCCAGTCCTGTGGCCAGGTATGACCTAAATCAAATCCATTACGATTATACAGTGGATGTGACAAATAGATTCAAGGGATTAGATCTGATAGAGTGCCTGAAGAACTATGGACAGAGGTTCGTGACTTGTACAGGAGGCAGGGGTCAAGACCATCCCCAAGAAAAAGAAATGCAAAAAGGCAAAATGGTTGTCTGAGGCCTTACAAATAGCTGTGAAAAGAAGAGCAGCAAACGACAAAGGAGAGAAGGAAAGATATACCCATTTGAATGCAAAGCTCCAAAGAATAGCAAGGAGAGAGATAAGAAAGCCTTCTTCAGTGATCAATGCAAAGAAATAGAGGAAAATAATAGAATGGGAAAGACTAGAGATGTCTTCAAGAAATTTAGAGATACCAAGGGAACATTTCATGCAAAGAGGGGCACAATAAAGGACAGAAAATGTATGGACCTAACAGAAA
Organism: Bos taurus; assembly: GCF_002263795.3. Classification (NCBI taxonomy): domain Eukaryota; kingdom Metazoa; phylum Chordata; class Mammalia; order Artiodactyla; family Bovidae; genus Bos; species Bos taurus. The sequence goes on from NC_037352.1 coordinate 11,555,463, forward strand.
AAGAAGATATTAAGACAAGGTGGCAAGAATACATAGAAGAACTATACAAAACAGATCTTCATGACTCAGATAATCACAATGCTGTGATCACTCACCTAGAGCCAGACATCCTGGAATGCCAAGTCAAATGGGCCTTAGGAAGCATCACTACAAACAAAGCTAGTAGAGGTGATGGAATTCTAGTTGAGCTATTTCAAATCCCAAAAGATGATGCTGTGAAAGTGTTGCACTCAATATGTCAGCAAATTCGAAAAACTCAGCAGTGGCCACAGGACTGGAAAAGGTCAGTTTTCATTCCAATTCCAAAGAAAGGCAATGCCAAACAATTGCATTCATCTCACATGCTAGCAAAGTAATGCTCAAAATTCTCCAAGCAAGGCTTCAGCAGTGCATGAACCGTGAACTTACAGATGTTCAAGATGGATTTAGAAAAGGCAGAGGAACCAGAGATCAAATTGCCAACATCGTTGGATCATGCAAGAGAGTTCCAGAAAAACATCTACTTCTGCTTTATTGACTATGCCAAAGCCTTTGACTGTGTGGATCACAATAAACTGTGGAAAATTCTGAAAGAGATGGGAATACCAGACCATGTGACTTGCCTCCTGAGAAATCTGTATGCAGGTCAAGAAGCAACAGTTAGAACTGGACATGGATCAATAGACTGGTTCCAAATAGGAAAAGGAGTACCTCAAGGCTGTATATTGTCACCCTGCTTATTTAACTTATATGCAGAGTACATCATGAGAAACACTGGGCTGGATGAAGCACAAGCTGGGATCAAGATTCCTGGGAGAAATATCAATAACCTCAGAAATGCAGATGACACAACCCTTATGGCAGAAAGTGAAGAATGACTAAAGAGCGTCTTGATGAAAGTGAAAGAGGAGAGTTAAAAGGTTGGCTTAAAGCTCAACATTCAAAAAACTTAAGTTAATGCATCTGGTCCCATCACTTCATGGCAAATAGATGGGGAAAAAATGGAAACAGTGACAGACTTTATTTTGGGGCTCCAAAATCACTGCAGATGGTGACTGCAGCCACAAAATTAAAAGGTACTTGCTCCTTGGAAGAAATTCTATGACTAGCCTAGACAGTATATTAAAAAGCAGAGACATTACTTTGCCAACAAAGATCTGTCTAGTCAAAGCTATGGTTTTTCCAGTAGTCATGTATGGATGTATGAGTTGGACTATATAGAAAGCTAAGCACTTTTGAACTGTGTTGTTGGAGAAGACTCTTGAGAGTCCCTTGGACTGCAAGGAGATACAACCAGTCAGTCCTAAAGGAAATCAGTCTTGAATATTCATTGAAAGGACTGATGCTGAAGGTGAAACTCCAATCCTCTGGCCACCTGATGCGAAGAACTGACTTATTGGAAAAGATCCTGATGGTGGGAAAGATTGAAGGCGGGAGGAGAAGGGGATGACAGAGGATGAGATGGCTGGATGGCATCACTGACTCGATGGACATGAGTTTGAGTAAGCTCCAGGAGTTGGTGATGGACAGGGAAGCCTGGTGTACTGCAGTCCATGGGGTCTCAAAGAGTCGGACATGACTGAGTGACTGAATTGAACTGAACATATCACCACAGCCTTAGCATCCAAGAACAGCAAATATTTATTATTTTCCAGGACTCTGGTCATAGCTTATCTAGAAGCTCTGCTCATGGACCTCACAGGCTATAATCAAGGCATCACTCAGGCTTGGGGCCTCATCTGAAGACTTGCCTGGGGAGGAGTTGGCTGCCAAGCTGACTTACATGGTTGGTTGTTGGCAATAATCAGTTCCTCAATGGTGGTTGGTCTCAGGGACTGTTACCTGATGGCTGTTGGCTGGAGACTGCCCTCAGTTCCTTGGCACATGCCCTTTCCAACGTGGCATCTCAGAACATGGGTGCTTGCACCATCAATGACAGTAAGAAAGATAACCTTCTAACAAGCTAGACCTTGCATGTTATGTGGCCTCATCCTCATGTTCTCTCAGTTAGAAGCAAGTTCCCAGGCCAGCCCACACCCAACGGGAGAACATTACACAAGGGCACAGGTACCAGGAAGTCAGAATCCTTGGAGGACTTTACAGACTCTACCTGCCATAATAGTTAAATAGCAGAACTAGGATTTGAAGCCAGTCGTTTCAAATTCTGAGCTCCCCACAGTAAACGTCCACGCTCTGTTATCTTCCCAGGCAAATTACCCTGATCACATCTTAGAAAGATTAATCTGGTTATTCCAGTATGGACTCTAGTATTTTTCCAAGTGGATTATCCTTTCACATTTAATCTCCAAAGTGGGAAGCTGAAAGATCCATCCAGAGTGGGTGTATTAACTAGTTCCATGGGTTTTATTTCGGAGTAACTCTAGAAAGTAAAACTAATGACCATATGACTTCCGATGCTAAATCCTGACCCCTGGATATTAGACTTAGCCTTTGCATATGAATGTTTAGTATATCTGACTAATTTGCATAAGGATAAATACAAATTGGAGCGATGATTAGATTCAAACAGATAAAGCCAAGTTTCCCTGGGAGAAAGAATTTATATTACTTTTCCTCCCTCCCATTTGGTGTCTTAATTCTGTAACTAAATGCAGAATTGAAATGACCAGCCTGAATAAACACCTTCAGACTTAGCCATACATCTGTGTGTAATTTGGTTTGGGGGAGAACAGGAGAACTGGTTCACAGGGGCATCTTTGTGGGCAGAGAAATATCTTCATTTATTGAAATGTTCCTAGTGACAGAAGTTGTTTTCTTTTCGCCCCCAAGTCCTCAAAGTAGAAACAGGCAAAATGATGATAAGAAATGTAGAAAATTGTAGATATATTTTGGTTCCTTTAGAGTGCAGTTGTGTGTAAGGATATCTTATCTCATCGCATTTGCTAAAATAAAGTCAAAGTCTCCTTTTTAAAAAATTGTAATGATAAATGTGGAAAATGCAGATCTTCCCCCCGCCAAAACTAACATATAGGATAGTAGGTAAATGCTATCATATGAAACTGCTTCAGAATTGTTTTGGCATTGCAAATGCATTTCCCTTGCATGATGATTTTTCTTTGGCTGTTTTCATATTATTCAACTCTGCAGGCATTCAGAACTTTGCCAGCTCAATGCCTCCTGGGAAGTAACGACAACAATAATAACATTTATTGAAAAGTTTTATCGATAACTTAGAGTGTTTCGTACTATGCTCCTCAGTTCCCAGGCATTATTTCATTATCTCTTCGTAATAATCCTAAAAAGTAGGCACTGACCCCAATTTGACAGATGAAGAAAATGAGGTTTCAGGTTCAGAGAACTGAACAATGTGATCAAGGTCACACAGCTAGTCCTTGGTGGAGCAGGATTTGAGACCATGCTCTTTGCTGATTTTTAAATTTGTACTTAATTTTTTTAATGGAAGTATATTGTAAATCACAATACAATATTAGTTTCAGAGACCATGCTTTTCAGTATTTGGGCAAGTGCAATGAATGAATGAGTAAATGAATGACAAATGAGCTGAATTACAGCAGACCTTACCTCTTTCCTAGTGGCTGAGAAGGTTAAGAATCTGCCTGCAATGCAGGAGACCAGGTCCGATGCCTGGGTCAGGAAGATCTCTTGAAGAAGGTAATGGCTACCCATTCCAATATTCTTGCCTGGAGAATTCCATGGACAGAGGAGCCCGGCGGGCTACAGTCCATGGGGTTGCAAAGAGTTGGAGATGACTTTCACCTCTGTTATATGCTAGTTCTGTGACTGCAAGCAAGGTACTTAGCTATCTATAAAATGGGCATACTAACATCTCCCTTGTTAGAGGGAGATTTTTTTGAAGGGTTATAAGGCAGTGGTCCTCCAGCATCATCAAGCAAGACATTTGGCAACTCTGGGGTCGCACAGAGTCGGACACGACTGAAGCGACTTAGCAGCAGCAGCAGCAGCAGAGACATTTTGGTTGTCACAACTGAGGGATGAGTAGGGACAGGGGTTTCTGTGAAATATCCTGTAATGCAGAGGACAGCCCCCCACAGCAAAGAATTATACGGCTTCAAATATCAATAGTTCTGGGACTTCCTTGGTGGTCCTATGGATAAGACTCCAGGCTCCCAGTGCTGTGGGCCTGGGTGTGACTCCTGTTTGGGGACCTAGATCCTGCATACACGCTGCAACTGAGTGTGAGCCACAGCAAAGAAGCCTGCATGCCACCAGGAAGGTCCCATGAGCAACAGCTAAGACCCAGTGAAGCCTAAACAAACAGACATGTGAATAAATAAACAATCTAAAAATCAATAGCTTCAAGGGTGATAAATCCTGTTGTATGGGCCCTTCAGAAAGAGCCAGGGCCCAGTGAATGCTGGATATTATTATTAATATTTCTTGCCTCTTAGAGATTCCATTTCAATCAAAGTGTTATTTCTAAGAGCCTTTTTCAGTGTTAAAATTCTGATTCAACACAACATAGAATTTATCTACAACTACATATGAGAGACAAGCAGGATCTGAACATTGTTTCTGAGTGTTCTCATCAAGACCAGTTGAAAACAATGATCTATTTTGGCAAAATGGAACATTTACTTTTTGTTGTTATTTGACGTTTGATAGAAACTTTAGAATAACAGTTGAGGATAAAAGCTTATAAAAGCTAGTTTTTTCGCCATTGTATATTAAAAGAACAACTCTAGAGAGGGACTATCTGTGCTATAATCCCATCCCTATTTCCAAGGGTTTCATAAAACTCAAGGTTTTTTGAGACAGGAAATGTCTGCTTATTGCTGATTATTTTCTCTGAAAAGTTAGTTATGCTTATGGGCATATTTGTCCACTTGTGTTTTAAGAGTTAAAGTTGACATATCAGGTCATCCTCTCCCTGGAGATGAGCCTTTTTTTAGATTTTTTTTTTTCTTTTTATAATAGCAACACTTAAGTGCTGTGGAAAATACCCACTGTCTAAAGAAATATTAAGGAGAAGGAGGAGGAGAAGAAGAAAACCAACATAATCTTATCACCCAAATACACCCAAATAAAGTACTATTAATATTTTGGCATATTTCTTCCTAGTGTTCTCTTTCTAAGCATTTTTTTAGACAATCAAAATACTACTATATAAAGATATTTTATCTTGCCTGTCTCACTTAAGATCACAGCATAAAAATTTCTCTGTTATAAAAATACTTCCTAAACATTTCTAGGGCTGTAGAATACTTCATTATATTAATGAATACTTTAAAAGTATATGGGCTTCCCTGGTGGCTCAGATGGTAGAGAATCTACCTGCAATGCAGGAGACGTGGGTTGGGAAGATCCCCTGGAGAAGGGAATGGTTACCAACTCCAGTATTCTTTCCTGGAGAACCCCATGAACAGAGGAGCCTGGCGGGCTTACAGTCCATGGGGTGACAAAGAGTTGGACATGACTCATCGACTGAGCACACACACACACAAATGTATACACAATTCTAAAAATATTTCATTACAGGATAAATTGGAAAAGACCCTCCCTGGAAAAGACCCTGATGCTGGCAAAGATTGAAGGCAGGAGGAGAAGGGGATGACAGAGGATGAGATGGTTGGATGTCATCACTGACTCAATGGACATGAATTTGAGCAAGCTCTGGGAGTTGGCGATGGACAGGGAGGCCTGGCGTGCTGCAGTCCATGGGGTCACAGTAGGACATGACTGATCGACTAAACTGATCTGAACTGATGGACTAAGCACACACACACACACACACACACAAATGTACACACAGTTCTAAAAATATTTCATTACAGGACAAATTAGTTTCAAAATATCAAAAAGATAGAAGTAAACCAAATTAAAAAAATTAACCTCTCACTTCTCAAAATCTCTATCTTTAGATATAACTGTTTTGAACAGTTACATACTTTCAATATGGTGTTTGTGGCAGCCAATAGCATTGTTTGTCAAAATATTTTCAGTTCCAGGCACATAGCATGATTGTATTTGTTGGCTAGTTTATGTTTTGGTTAGACCATGTGAATAGTTCTGGCCAATGAATTGTGAGTAGTTAACTACTGTTATAAAGCCCCTCAGGGCTTTTGTTCCCTTGGCCATGATAACTGGCAGTGTTCCATTGAGTAGCTGCTTCATCAGCTGAGTTCCAGAGAGAAAGTGACACAGGGCAGAGCCCCCGGACAACTTATGATGAACACACAGAGTGGGAAATAACACAAACTGTCTCATTTAAGAGTTGTCCATTGCACAACTTCCCTGGTGGTCCAGGGGTTAAGAATCTACCTGTCAATGCAGGGGACATGGGTTCGATCCCTGGTCCAGGAAGATCCCACATTCCATGGGGCAATTAAGACTGTACAACTACTGAACTTGCACTCCAGATCCCACGCTCTGCAACAAGAGAAGCCACTGCAGTGAGAAGCCCAAGCGCCACAACTAGAGAAAGCCCACGCACGACAGTGAAGACCAGTTCAACTCAGTTCAGTCATGTCTGACTCTTTGCAACCCCATGGACTGTAGCACGCCAGCCTTCCTTGTCCATTACCAACTCCTGGAGCTTGCTCAAATTCATGTCCATCAAGTCGGTGATGCTATCCAACCACCTCATTCTCTGTCGTCCCCTTCTCCTCCTGCCTTCCCAGCATCAGGGTCTTTTCCAGTGAGTCAGTTCTTCGCATCAGGTGGCCAAAGGATTGGAATTTCAGCTTCAGCATCAATCCTTCCAATGAATATTTAGGACTGATTTCCTTTAAGTTTGACTGGTTTGACTCTCAAAAGTCTTCTCCAGCACCACAGTTCAAAAGCATCCATCCCAGCACAACCAAAATTAAAACTAATTAATTAATTAAAAAAAGAGCTGTTTGTTATAGCAGCATAACTGATCCTTACTAATAGAGTAGTGTGTGTAATGTACAGTCAATGTGTTTATTTGTGTATTTATACATGCACACATTTTGAAGGTGGGAGGAGAAGGGGATGACAGAGGATGAGATGGTTGGATGGCATCACCAGCTCAATGGACATGATTTTGAGTAAACTCTGGGAATTGGTGATGGACAGGGAGGCCTGGCGTGCTGCAGTCCATTGGGTCACAAAGAGTCGGACACGACTGAGCGAATGAACCGAACTGAACACACACACATATACACATTGACTGTAGCATACATTCTTTTGTAGCTTGTTTTTTCCTTTTTGCTAAGAAATATATTTATTATTCAAAAGTCATTTATTGTTCACTGTGTCTTGGTGCTTTTCTAGATATTGATGCTATATCAGTGAAATAAACAGGAAGAAATGCCTACCTTCAATGAAATGTATTTACATGAATATCTTTTATGTTTATACATATACATTGACCTTATTATTCTTAACACTTGCCTATTTTTCTATTGTATGGACGGACCACACTTTATTTAACCATACTTGTATACATGAATATTTATGTAATTCCCATTTGTCTCTTGAAAAATGAAGCTGGAGTGAGTATCAACATACACATATTTTGAGCCCTGAGTATCACAGGTGCATATGTAGATACAGCCTAGTTGACTTAATTGGACACATGAGCTAATATGTGTCCTGCATTTGGACACATTTCCCTACAAATGGACACGTGAACCATTCCAAATTTCTTTGCTATTACCCATGCACGGTTCTTATTTATTTGGTTGTACTAAGTCTTCATTGTGGCATGCAAGATCTTTTTCTGGTTGCAGTATATGGAACCTTATTTCCTGACCAGGGATGGAACCCAGGCCTGCCTGCACTGGGAGTCTGGAATCTTAGCCACTAGACCACAGGGGAAGTCCCCATGCAGTGGGTTTATAGTTACGATCTATTTGTTCAAAACATTTGGGCCAGGTGGGGATTATTTCTTTAAGATAGAGGCTCTGAGGTGATATTACTAGATCAAAGGGTTGGGGCATTTTCAAGACTGGTGATGCATGTTGGCATGATTCTCTTTCACAGACTCCTATTTTAGCCAGAATTGTCCTGGTGTCTGTGGTTGTTTTACACACAGACAGTGAGGGGACCTGAATTGCCTGTTGTCAACTATTCCTCCTCAGGGCTATCTAAGGAGTTCATTAATACAGGCATGAAAAGGTTCAGTTAATACTGTTAGGCTAGTTTTCTTTTTTTTTTTTTTTTTTTAAGTCATTGGCATTTTGCTTTATCTTCTTTGGTTTCATTCTCGAAGCATTGGTGTATTTCTTTTTTTTTTTTAATGTTTATTTGGCTGTGCCAGGTCTTAGTTGGGGCACACGGGATCTTCGTTCTTCATTGCAGCATGCGGGGTCTTTAGCTGTGGCATGTGAGGTCTAGTCTTCCCTGACCAGGGATTGAACTCTGGCCCCCTGCATTGGGAGCATGGAATCTCAGCCACCGGACCACCAAGGAAGTCCCTGTATTGATGTATTTCCTTGTTTTAAAACAAAGTTGTTACAATGGTCACTTTACACATGAGACTTCACACCAGAATTGGCCCCGAGCCCCATAGGGCACACCTATGGGGTTTCCCTGCTGAGTTCTCTTTCTTACTAAGACAAGGGTCCAGATCTTCTCCCCTCATCTTTCCTCTACCATACCCATATCACCACTTTCCGCCTTCCCTCCCTCCAGTGATAACGGTGGCACACACTGTGATACCCACAAAAGAGACCCTGTACCTTGCGCCTTACATCGTCTTCCCTCTTACCTGCCCAGTGCATCTTGCTGCTCAGTCTTTCACTTTAGGACACAGTGTTGGGGGGATTTTTGTTAAGCAGAGGTTAAGCCACAGAAGTACTTGGTTCTCCTCTCTGGAAAGAGAATAATAAAAATTAAACAAACAAAAAAAAGATGCAAAGGGGCACATCTTGCCAGTTTTTCTAACAGAATCAGAACTCTTCAGAAATAATTATGGGCTCAGCTGCCTTCTCCTGGAGGGTTTGCCTGTGGGACAAACCAGCTGCCGCTTGGATTGCTGGATGCCCCACACAAGCTGTGAGATTCTAACTGCCCGTGGTTACTCTGTTCCCAGCGCCCAGAGTTGTTGGTATGACATTTAGGATTCCCAGCTTGCGTGTGATCCTCAGAGGAGATGAAGTAGGAAAATGAAATCCTGGTGTCTCATTCTTCATACAGTACTGTTCTAGGGTTTCTCAGTTAAACAAATAAACATGCAGAACTCCAAGTTAGGTTGATGGGCATTGGGAGCATATCTTCCTAGGGAAATTCTTTCATTTATTCTGCAAATATCTACAGCCTGTCTACTCTGTTTCAGGCATTGCTTGGGGGCTTGGAATACAGGAGTGAATAAAACAAAGACATTTGTCCACATGGAGCTTACATTTTGGCACGGGAATTCACATAATACATACATTAGATAGATGACTTCCCTAGTGGCTCAGACGGTAAAGAGTCTGCCTACAATGTGGGAGACCTGGGTTCAATACCTGGGTCGGGAAGATCTCCTGGAGAAGGAAATGGCAACCTGAAAAATCCCATGGACAGAGAAGCCTGATAGGCTACAGCCCATGGGGTCACAAAGAGTCAGACACGACTGAGCGACTTCACTTTCACTTTTCAGATAGATGATGTAATGTGATAGAACTTCCCCTGTGGCTTAGAGGTAAAGAATTCACCTATAATGTAGGAGATGCAGGAGTTTCAGGAGACTCAGGTTTGATCCCTGAGACGGGAAGATCCCCTGGAGAGTAGGAGGAAATGGCTACCCACTCCAATATTCTTGTCTGGAGAATCCCATAGACAGAGGAGACTGGCGGGCTACAGACCACAGGGTCGGAAAGAGTCGGACATGACTGAAGTGACTTAGCATGCATGCATATAATGTAATAGAAGATGATGTTGATAGTATGCGGAAAAAAGAGGTAGAGCAAGATGAAGAGGACTGAGCAAGCTACAGCAGGGGAGCACAGAAGGGTGGCCAGGGTCACCTTCATTGAGAAGGCAACATTTCAGCAAAGATCTGGAGGGTGAGAGAGTTAGCCAAGTAGATTTCTGTGGGGAAGAGTGTCTTGATAGAGAGAAAAGCTAGAGCAAAGGCTCCAGGGAGATGGAAGAGAATACCTGGAACTTGCAGGAGCAGCAAGGAGACCTGTGTCCTAGGAGCAGATGAACAACTGGAGTGGAGTAACAGAAGCAGTCATGGAGATGATGGGAGTTTATCACATAAAGTGCTTTTATGCCATCGTAAGAGCTTTGGTTTTTTAGTAAAAGCCATTTTGAGTAAAATGGGGTGCCACTGCAAAATTCAGAGCAGAGGCATGACCTAATACAACTTACTGTTTCCTGGAGCAACTGGAATGCTTTTTTTTTTAATTGGAGCACAGTTGCTTTACAGTGTTGTACAACATAGTGAATCACATATCATTTCAGTTCAGTTCAGTCGTTCGGTTGTGTCCAACTCTTTGTGATCCTATGGACTGCAGCACACCAAGCTTCCCTGTCCATTACCAACTCCTGGAGTCTACTCAGACTCATGTCCATTGAGTCGGTGATGCCATCCAACCATCTCATCCTCTGTTGTGCTCTTCTCCTCCTGCCTTCAATCTTGCCCAACATCAGTGTCTTTTCAAATGAGTCAGTTCTTCACATCAGGTGGCCAAAGTACTGGAGTTTCAGCTTCAGCATCAGTCCTTCCAATGAATATTCAGGACTGATTTCCTTTAGGATGGACTGGTTGGAGCTCCTTGCAATCCAAGTGCCTCTCAAGAGTCTTCTCCAACACTACAGTTCAAAAGCATCAATTCTTCAGTGCTCAGCCTTCTTAATAGTCCAACTGTCACATCCATACACAACTACTGGAAAAACCATAGCCTTGACTAGACAGACCTTTGTCAGCAAAGGAATGTCTCTGCTTTTTAATATGCTGTCTAGGTTGGTCATAGATTTTCTTCCAAGGAGCAAGCATCTTTTAATTTCATGGCTGCAATCACCATCTGAAGTGATTTTGGAGCTCCCTAAAATAAAGTCTCTCACTATTTCCATTGTTTCCCCATCTATTTGCCATAAAGTAATGGGACCAGATGCCATGATCTTAGCTTTCTGAATGCTGAGTTTTAAGCCAACTTTTTCACTCTCCTCTTTTACTTTCATCAAGAGGTTCTTTAGGTCTTCTTCGCTTTCTGCCATAAGGGTGGTATCACCTGGGTATCTGAGGTTATTGATGTTTCTCCCAGTAATCTTGATTCCAGCTTGTGCCTCATCCAGCCTGGCATTTTGCATGATGTACTCTGCATATAAGTTAAATAAACAGGGTGACAAAGTACAGCTTTGACATATTCCTTTCCCGATTTGAAACAAGTATGTGTTCCATGTCTGGTTGTAACTGTTGCTTCCCGACCTGCATACAGGTTTCTCAAGAGGCAGGTCAGGTGGTTTGGCATTCCCATTTCTTGAAGAATTTTCCACAGTTTGTTGTGATCCACACAGTCAAAGGCTTTGGCATAGTCAATAAAGCAGATGTTTTTATGGAACTCTCTTGCTTTTTCGATGACCCAAGGGATGTTGGCAATTTGATCTCTGGGTCCTCTGCTTTTTCTAAAACCAGCTTGAACATCTGGAAGTTCATGGTTCACATACTGTTGAAGCCTGGCTTGGAGAATTTTGAGCATTACTTTTGCCAGTGTGTGAGATGAGTGCAACTGTGCGGTAGTTTGAACATTCTTTGGCATTGCCTTTCTTTGGAAGTAGAATGAAAACTGACCTTTTCCAGTCCTGTGGCCACTGCTGAGTTTTCCAAATTTGCTGGCATATTGAATGCAACACTTTCACAGCATCATCTTTGAGGATTTGAAATAGCTCAACTGGAATTCCATCATCTCCACTTGCTTTGTTCATAGTGATGCTTCCTAATGCCCACTTGACTTCACATTCCAGGATGTCTGTCCCTAGGTGAGTGATCACACTATCTTAGTTATTTAGGTCATGAAGATCTTTTTTGTATAGTTCTTCTGTGTATTCTTGCCACCTTGTCTTAATATCTTCTGCTTCTGTTAGGTCCATACCACTTCTGTCCTTTATTGTGCCCCTCTTTGCATGAAATGTTCCCTTGGTATCAGGTATATGCATATCTATATCCCCTCCCTCTTGGCCCCTCTTCCCACCTCCACCCCCATCCCACCCTTCTAGGTCATCACAGAGCACTGAGCTGAGCCTCCCTGCACTATATACTATACAGCATCTTCCATCTAGCCGTCTGTTTTACATACACGTTCATCAATCCCAACCTCCAATTTACCCCTGCCCCTGTGTGCTCACATGTCTGTTCTCTATGTCTGCATCTCTATTCCTTCCTTGCAAGTAGGTTCATCCATACCATTTTTCTAGACTCCTACCATATGACCCAGCAATCTACTACAGGGTATATATCTTGAGAAAAGCATAATTCAAAAAGATACGTGTACCTCGAAGTTCATTGCAGCACTATTTACAACAGCCAGGACATGGAAGCAACATAAATGTCCATGGACAGATGAAAGGATAAAGGAGATGTGGTACATGTATATACAATGGAATATTACTCAGCTATAAAAAGAAGTGAAACTGGGTCATTTGAAGAGACCTAGGTCAATCTAGAGTCTGTTGCACAGAGTGAACTAAGTCAGAAAGAGAAAAACAAATATTGTATATTTATGACTTACATTTTTTAAAGGCTCACTCTGTCAGCTGCATTGAGAATTGAATGGAGGGAAGGAGAGAAGGTGGGAAGCCTGTTAAAAGGCTGTTGCTGGGATCCAGGCAAAAGTCAATGATGTCTCAGAACAGGATGCTAAAGGTGGAGACAGAGACATGTGGTTGGACTCTGAATATATTTTGAGTATACAGTTGGCACGATTTTATGAGAGCTTGGATATCAAGAGAAGATGAGGAAACTTCTAACATTTTGTCACAAGCCACTGGAAGGATGGAGTTGTCAGGACATGAAATGGAAACAGAGGTGCAGCTTTGGGGAGTTTAATTTGGGGGCATGCTGAGTGTGAGATGCCTGATAGATACCCAAGTAGAGATGTTCATAGACAGTTGGATAGATGCATCTGCAATATAGCAGAAAGGTCTGGGTTGATATCTGCAAAACGCTCAATATTTTTTTTTATTTCTATGAGTCAAAATTTCTGTTATTCAAAAGCACGTTAGCCACATTTTTAGTTTGTCAGTACTTTCACTTTTTTTGTTTTTTTTGGTCTGCATTTGGTCTTTGCTGCTGTGCGCAGGCTTTTCTCTAGTTGCGGTAAGCAGGGGCTACTCTTCCTTGCAGTGCGCAGGCTTCTCATTATAGTGGCTTCTCTTGTTGCAGAGCACAGTCTCTAGGGAGTGAGGCATCAGTAGTTGTGGCAAATGGGCTTAGTTGCCCCACAGCATGTGGAATCTTCCCCGACCAGGGATCGAACCTGTGTCCTCTGCGTTGGGAGGCAGATTCTTAACCACTAGACCACCAGGAAAGTCCCTACTTTCACATATTTCTCATTAGTAATAATTTATGTTCAGAATTCTGAACACAAGGCCTGTAAGATCTTCAAATCCCTTCTGATTCATCGTTGAAATAAAATCAAGTTAGGAGGACCTTGTAGTTTAGTTTCTATACTTCTATGCAGAGTACATCATGAGAAACACTGGGCTGGAAGAAGCACAAGCTGTAATCAAGATTGCCGGGAGAAATATCAATAACCTCAGATATGCAGATGACACCACCCTTATGGCACAAAGCAAAGAAGAACTAAAGAGCCTCCTGATGAAAGTGAAAGAGGAGAGTGAAAAAGTTGGCTTAAAGCTCAACATTCAGAAAACAAAGATCATGGCATCTGGTCCCATCACTTCATGGGAAATAGATTGGGAAACAGTGGAAACAGTGTCAGACTTTATTTTTGGGGGCTCCAAAATCACTGCAGATGGTGATTGCAGCCATGAAATTAAAAGATGCTTGCTCCTTGGAATAAAAGTTATGACCAACCTAGACAGCATATTAAAAAGCAGAGACATTACTTTGCCAACAAACGTCTGTCTAGTCAAGGCTATGGTTTTTCCAGTAGTCATATATGGATGTGAGAGTTGGACTGTAAAAAAGCTGAGCACCAAAGAATTGATGCTTTTGAACTGTGGGGTCAGAGAAGACTCTTGAGAGTCCCTTGGCCTGCAAGGAGATCCAACCAGTCCATACTAAAGGAAATCAGTCCTGAATATTCATTGGAAGGACTGATGTTAAAGCTGAAACTCCAATCTTTTGGCCAGCTGATGAGAAGAACTAACTCATTTGAAAAGACCCTGATGCTGGGCAAGATAGAAGGCAGGAGGAGAAGGGGACAACAGAGGATGAGATGGTTGGATGGCATCACTGACTGAATGGACATGAGTTTGAGTAGACTCTGGAGTTAGTGATGGACAGGGAGGCCTGGCGTGCTGCAGTCCATGGGGTCACAAAGAGTCGGACACGACTGAGCAACTGAACTGAACTGACAGTTCAAGATCATTTCATGTCATGTGTGGTGGCACCAAGGGTGTTTAACTCATTGATCCCTTCTCCAATTCTGTCTGTACAGTGGTATGAGTGAAACAGCTTTAGAAGCAAACAGACCTGTGGTAGATTCTTAGTGCTGGAACTTTTCTTCTGTGAAGAGTAATTAAACATTTCTGAATATCCAAGTCTTCATTATAAAATGGGAAAAACACCCATCTTGGAAGGATATCAAGGGATAACTTAGAATCATTGTTCTTGTGATTTATGCCTTGCCCACTAGGTGAGTAACCAGTAAACCATGTTATTCCCTCTACTCATCTTTCCAGCACCCACAAAATATCTAGCATGTAGTAAGTGTTCAGGAAATGCTATGACCCATGACTCAGAGGACCCTCCCCTCAGAGGGATCTCCGTCTCTCTCTCCATTCTTCTGCAGTATGTTTGTCTCCATGCTACTATGTGGCCTGACATGACACATTTACCTGTTTACTCTCTGCCTCACTCATGAAATGTAAGCTCCAAGAAGGTAAGAAATTTCATTTATTCAGTCCCTATATCTCTAGCTCCTAGGACTGTGTCTGGCACACTGTTAGGGTCTGGGGTTCAACAAAATTTATGGAATAAATTAGGAGACGAGGGGATGTCCCTGGTGGTCCAGTGGTTAAGAGTCCATCTTGCAATGCAGGGGCCATGGGTTTGATCCCTGGTCAGGGAACTAAGATCCCACATGCAGAGCAACCGAGCCCATGTGTTGCAACTATTGAGCCTGTATACTCGGGAGCCCGAGAGACACAGCTAGAGACTGTGTGCACTGCAAGGAAGGATCCTGTGTGATGCAACGAAGATCCTGCCTGCTGCAGCTAAGACCTGATGCAGCCAAGACCCGATGCAGCCAAATTACTTAATAAAAACATGAAGAGATGAATGAATGATTTCAGCCAACAGGCCAACTCTACCATTGCCTAGACAAAGTGAAACTTCAAGGACCATCAACCAAATCACCTTAAAAATTCCTCAGCCCAGAAAAGGAACAAACCGGACATTATTATTTCTAGCAGTAAGGGTTTACAAATTAATTGATTTTTCTGGCTCACTTAGCATGGGTTTCAGCCATTTATCTGGCAGTACGGTAACATAGTCTTTGAATTACTCTCACAAGAAGAGACACAGAAGCTGAAATAATGAGTTAAACACTTAGTGGAGCCTTCTTCACTAGATGCTCGTGTTTATTGCCTGTCGGTATCAGCTCTGCAGTGCCAGCGTCCATGCACATTTGGTTCTTCTGGGGACAGACAGCAATGAGTTTTCTCCCCATTTCCCTCCTGGCTCGTTCGAGAAATCTGCAGATCTGTCCTTTGGTGACATCACCTGCTCTCAGCTCAGGAGACTTTGGCAGAGGCTGGTCAGACCTTCCGAAGGAGACTACTACTTGTTCTGGCCCTGGGGTGCTCCCACCCCTGCAGTAGCAAAGACCCAGAACAGCCAAAAGAGAAAAAAAAAACAAAAACAAAAACAAAGGAGAATGGAAAGGGTCACATGCTAAGGATAAGTGAATTGAAGAGGGAATACAGACGATGGAGTTCCCTTGGGGTAATCTGTTCTGAAACGAGACTGTAGTGGTGGTTACACAAAGCTATGCATGGGACAGAACCGCACAGAGCTAGGCACGCACACACACGTAGGTGTCAAAAAACTGATGACATCTGAATAAGGTCTGTGGTCCGATAAACTGTGCTGCACCAGCGTCAAATTCCTGGCTTTGATATGGCACTTCAGGACACAAGATGCCACCAAGGGAGGCAGCCAGGTGAGGAGTTCATGGCATTCTACATAACTGCTCTTAACAGCGACTTCCTGTGAGCCTACAATTGTTTTTACGTTGTGCATTTTTATTGTTTTAACTTTTTATTTTGTTTTTACATTCAAGTAAGAGTCATAATATTTATTTAATTTTTAATTTGTTTTTTAATGAGAGAAAAAATGCATCATGTTTACTAGTTGCCTTTAAGTCCTTGTTAAGCTGACCAAATGCTGACTCTCCCTCAACTGTTATTAACTCCCTCTGCTGCTGCTGCTGCTAAGTTGCTTCAGCCATGCCCGACTCTGTGCTACCCTATGGACAGCAGCCCACCAGGCTCCTCTGTCCACGGGATTCTCCAGGCAAGAATACTGGAATGGGTTGCCATTTCCTTCTCCACCACAAGGTAATATTTCCTTATAAGACAAAACATTGTATGTTCAAGATTCCAGGAAAAAGAAGGGCTTGGGAAAACAATATTATAAGAAAAAGAAAGTGAATTTATTAGTTTATCAAGTTTTAGATGTGCAAATTTACCACTATAGGGTTTGCTCTTGTCGACTATTAATATATTGAAAGGAATAATAAACATTTCAAGACACTTGTTTTGTGGGCACTATCCCAAGTCCTTTACAAATACTTTATTTAACTATTCATGACAACACAAAGAGTTCAATTCAGTATTATTGCATCACCAATGGACTAAGGATGAAAGAGGCACAAAGAGTAACTTCCTTACTTACAAACGGTATTTGACCAGAGGCAGGCTAAATACAGGGTTCACATTTTAAAAACTGTATATTTTTAAAGGGGGTACTGTCCCGCTGTGGGGCCTGACTGTGTATCATCTAAACTCAACAAGTGTACTACCAGCAATGTATATCTCCCTTTGGGCAAAAATTGGTTCATCATTTTTCTGGAGGTAAAAATCTAAGAAGAAGATGCATTTATCAGGCTTTGAAATCCTCAAGTGATATTGTAAGAAGCAAGATAGGATTGTGGTTTAGAAGCTTAGGTTCAGGGTCTCATCAGAACTGAGGTGAGGGTGGGAGGAAGGCTCAAGAGGGAGGGGATAGATGTACACTTATAGCTGATTCACGCTGGTGCATGGCAGAAACTAACACACCATTGTAAAGCAACTATCGAGACTTCAGGCCACACTCTCAGCCTCTCAGAACCTATGTTTCAATGGCTGAAAATGAGGATAAGTACATGGTACCTTCATCATAGAGTTTCAAAGGGGATTGCATGAAATTATTCAGATAAAGCTCTTAGGATTCGGCATGGCACTAAATAAGGGATCAGTAATTATTTGTCTTGTGCTGTCTTCTTTCAGCTCCCCAGGTGGTATTAGTGGTAAAGAACCTGCTTGCCAAGGCAAGAGACACAAGAGACGTGGGTTCGATCCCTGAGTTGGGAAGATCCCCTGGAGGAGGGTATGGCAACCCACTCCAATATTCATACCTGGAAAATCCCATGGACAGAGGAGCCTGGCGGGCTACAGGCCATATGGTCACAAAGAGTCAGACATGACTGAAGTGACTTAGCATGCATGGGCCTGCCTTCTTTATCATCTTCATTCTGTTACTCTCTTTTTTCCCATCATCACCACCACCGCCACCACCATCATCATTATCATCATCATCTTAGTAGCAAGAAGAACAGCATTAGGAAAATACTAACTTCATCTCATTTCACAATTAAGAAAACTAACAACCAGGGACTTCCCTAGTGGTCCAGTTGTTAAGAATCCACCTTCCAATGCAGGGGACTCAGACTTGATCTCTAGTTGGGTAAGATCTCATATGCCGCGGGGTAACTAAAGCTGTGGCTGCAACTATTGAAGCCTGTGGGCTCCAGAGCCTCTGCTCCACAGCAAGAAAAGCTCAAGCGCTGCAAGTAAGACCCAGCACAGCCAAAAATAAATAAATATTAAATCTAAGAACTAGTGAGAGTAGTTGACTTATCCTGAGTCATAGAGTGAAAGTAATGTCATGCCTGAAATTAGAACTCAGTTGTCTCTTCTATTCTGTTTTAATAACAACAAAATAATGATCATTGAGCCATGGAATGTTAACTGTCAGGACCTCAGAGCTCATGTAGTCCAAATCTTTCCTGGGGAAACTGAGGGCCAAAGAGAAGTGATTTCCCAGTCACAAAGTCAGCTACTGTGATTTTCCTACATACACTAAATATGCACCCAAATTACCCAGCTGATGCTTTTGAACTGTGGTGTTGGAGAAGACTCTTGAGAGTCCCTTGGACTGCAAGGAGATCCAACCAGTCCATTCTGAAGGAGATCAGCCCTGGGATTTCTTTGGAGGGAATGATGCTGAAGCTGAAACTCCAGTACTTTGACCACCTCATGCGAAGAGTTGACTCACTGGAAAAGACCTTGATGCTGGGAGGGATTGGGGGCAGGAGGAGAAGGGGACGACAGAGGATGAGATGGCTGGATGGCATCACTGACTCGATGAACGTGAGTCTGAGTGAACTCCGGGAGTTGGTGATGGACAGGGAGGCCTGGCATACTGCAATTCATGGGGTCGCAAAGAGTCGGACACGACTGAGCCACTGATCTGATCTGATCCGATCTGATCAAAGAAAAGTCATGGCTGATGCTGCCCCTAGTGGCCAAGATCTGCAGTACAAACCACAGTGCAGATAAGATATTTTTAAACATAGATTTCTTTTTTTTTTTTTTTTTTAAAGGAAAACAAACCAGGGACCACACAGCCAGATCAGGGGGAAAGTAAGGTCAATCCCTCATATATTAGATTTAAATTTATGATTACTCTACCTTTGCTACACAACATTAATCATCGGTGCCAAAATATTTCTTTTAGGTAATTTTATATCTTCTGTTTTTCCTTTTTGAGTATAATATTATTGCACATCCAGACCTAATAATTTTCTATTAGATTTTAACATACAGTAAAATGTACTTAAGTCATCCAAAACTAATATGTTATTCTCAACAAAACTACTTTAAAGTCACTTTCAGTATGTAATACATGTAGTGCAGAATTGGGATGTATTTTATATAGCTGCATGGCTTATGTACCAACTGAAATGGGAGTAATGGAAAAACTGTTTATTTCTTTGAGTGGGCTGGGTGTTTGTTGCTGGGCGCCAGCTTCCTCTGGTTGTGGCTCGCAGGGGCCGTTCTCTTGCTGTGGAGCGTGGGCTCTACATACACAGGATTCAGTAGTTCCTGCTCTAGTGTCAGGCTCAGAGATCGAGCTTCGTAGTTATGTCCCCCACTCCCGGCTTTAATTGCTCTGAAGCACGTGAGATCTTCCTGGACCTGGGGCTGATCGTGTGTCTCCTGCATTGGCAGGTGGATTCTTAACCACTGGACCACCAGAGGAGTCTTGTTTTGTTGGTGTTGTTAATGTATGTGTCTCAATGGGTAATCTTCTGTTATTTTCTTTAAAACCATTCTGCCTTTAACTTCCTAGTCAATGCTTATGTGAATTTCAGCAAAAATGTAATTGGCAAATAGACACTTAATCCATTCTTCCTCCCCAACTCAGATGAACAGCTGAAGCAGACATACAGACATGTCCTCTACTTTCTGAGGACCTTGAGAATAGAATGGGTCTGAGGAGTTGCTTTTCTGGAAAGATCAGAAAATCTTTATTGTCTCAGGTTCCTCACCCGCAAACTGTGGAAAGTCCTTAAAGAGATATGAATACCAGACCCCCTTACCTGTCTCCTAAGAAACCTCTATGTGGGTCAAATATCAGTAGTTAGAACCGGACATGGAACAACTGACTGGATCCAAATTGGGAGAGGAAGTATGACAGGGCTGTATATTGTTACCCTGCTTATTTAAATAATTTCTATGCAGAGTACATCATGCGAGATGCCAGGCTAGATGAATCACAAACTGGAATCAAGATTGCTGGAAGAAACAGCACCAATCTCAGATATGCAAATGATACTCTAATGGCAGAAAGTGAAGAGGAACTAAAGAGCTTCTTTATGAGAGTGAAAGAGGACAGTGTAAAAGCTGGCTTAAAACTCAACATTCAGAAAACTAAGATCATGGCATCTGATCCCATCACTTCATGGCAAATAGAAGGGAAAAAGTGGGAGGAGTGACATTTTATTTTCTTGGGCTCCAAAATCACTGAGAATGTTGAATGCAGCCATGAAATTAAAAGATGCTTTCTCCTTGGAAGGAAAGCTATGACAAACCTAGAGAGCATATTAAAATGCAGAGACATCACCCTTGACAGAGGTCTGTATAGTCAAAGCTATGGTTTTACCAGTAGTCATCTATGGATGTGAGAGTTGGACCATAAAGAAGGCTGAGTGCTGAAGAATTGATGCTTTCAAATTGTGGTGCTAGAGAAATCTCTTGAGAGTTCCTTGGATAGCAAGGAGATCAAGAGAGTAGGTCCTAATGGAAATCAACCCTGAATATTCATTAGAAAGACTGATACTGAAGCTAAAGCTCCAATACTTTGGGCACCTGATGTGAACAGCTGACTCACTGGAAAAGACCCTGATGCTGGGAAAGACTGAGGGCAGGAGAAGGAGATGGCAGAGAATGAGATGGTTAGATAGCATCATCAACGCAACAGACAGGAATCTGAGCAAACACTGGAGGATAGTGAAGGACAGAGGTGTGCTCAAGTCCATGGGGTTGCAAAGAGTTGGACATGACTTAGCAACTGGACAACTTTAACCATCAGTTCAGTTCAGTTGCTCGGTCGTGTCCGACTCTTTGCGACCCCATGAATCGAAGCACGCCAGGCCTCCCTGTCCATCACCAACTCCCGGAGTTCACTCAGACATACTGAAACCATACTCACAGAAAACTAGTCAATCTAATCACACTAGGATCACAGCCTTGTCTAACTCAATTAAACTAAGCCATGCCTGTGGGGTCACCCAAGATGGGCGGGTCATGGTGGAGAGGTCTGGCAGAATGTGGTCCACTGGAGAAGGGAATGGCAAGCCACTTCAGTATTCTTGCCTTGAGAACCCCATGAACAGTATGAAAAGGCAAAATGATAGGATACTGAAAGAGGAACTTCCCAGGTCAGTAGGTGCCCAATATGCTACTGGAGATCAGTGGAGAAATAACTCCAGAAAGAATGAAGGGATGGAGCCAAAGCAAAAACAACTTTAACCATAGACAGGGTTAATCAAGATTAGTTGATCATGTTCTTGGCAAATAGCTTCAGAAATGAACACAACCTTGGGAACCTCCCTCACGGTCCAGTGGCTAGGAATCTATGCTCACTGCAGGGAGCATGGGTTCGATCCCTGGTCTGGAAACTAAGATCCTGCATGCCTCAAGGTAGGGGTGGGGGGAAATGAGCACAGCCCTAACTCTGGTTCTGTGCTCACAGAAATAGAATGATGATGTTATTAGGTGAAATGGGAAAGAAGAACTAGAGCATATGGATGCTGCTTCGGGTGTCTTTCTCCAAGAATAGGAGAGCTAAAGGAAACCAATTTTTGTACTGGACAAGCAATTTAAATGTCTCATGTTTTAAAATTCTAACAGTTTATGCGTGAAAGATGCCAATCTCATTTTAAAAGTGAGGAAACTGAAGCTCAAAGAGGCTCATCTATCCTTGGTGCTATGCTGTCAACCAGCATTTGTTGAATCCTTGCTATGTGCCAAGATCAGTACAATTCATTTCTGTGTATTATTCTCTTTCATCTTCAAAGTCGGTGTGGCATTATCCATATTTCTCAGAGGAGGAAATTGAGACTAGAAAATACTCAAACTTTTACAGTCTTGAGGGAGCACTAGAGAGGTTTCCCTTGAACAAATTGAAAATTGGGAGACAGGGGTCAGAAGCATGGCGAACAAAACACCAAGTTGAAAACCAGAGGCTGAGTGGATGGAGGTCCCCAACCAACATGGCACATGGCCAAGGTCACACAGCTTGTAAGCAGCAGTGGTGGAATTTGAACTCTGATCTGCAAGGCTCTGAAGCCCAGACTCTTTATCTACCACACCATTCTGTCCTTACTCTATTTTTCTTTTTGAGAGGAATATAGGATAAGAAAGACATCCTTAGGGACTTCCCTGGTGGTTCAGGGGCTAAGACTCTGCACTCCCAAAGCAGGGGGCCCAGGTTGATCCCTGGTCAGGGAACTAGGTCCCACATACCACAACGGAGAGTTTGCATGTGGCAACTAAGGATGCCGAGTGCCAAACTAAGTCCCAGTGCAGCCAAATAAATAAATAAAAATAAATAAATATATATTAAAAAAGAGAAAGACATCCTACAGGGACAGGTTTCATCCATACGAATCTTGGCTACCTACAAGGGATTCTAACTATTGTCATTAACTGGTTAACTAAGTGTTCATGAATACTTTAATTCTGCTTATAATAATTCTTGGGAATGAAAAATACATTGAAAAATGGTCCTCTGTCCAATCTAGAAATTATGATCAGGACACTTAACTGCCAGTAATAGGAGCACAGGCCTCCTAGGTGGCTCAGTGGTAAAGAACCCGCCTGCCAATGCAGGAGACATAAAAGACCCAGGTTTGATCCCTGGTCAGGAAGATCCCCTGGAGGAGAGCACGGCAATGCACTCTAGTGTTCTGGCCTGGAGAATCCCCATGGACAGAGGAGCCTGGCAGGCTACAGTCCATGTGGTCACAAAGAGTTGGACACAACTGAAGCCACTCAGCACAGCACGGCACAATAAGAGCACAACTTCAAGAAACTTAAACTAAAGGATATGTTTGTTAAAAGGACTCTTGAGAATCAGACAAAGAAGGAAAAGGTACTCAAGCTGGGAGAAAGTAGAGATGTTTCTGAGCATCCAGTTGAGGGAAGGATCAGCCAGAAAGACTTAAGGCTTAATACTACACAAATCTATTATCTAATAGTTCTGGAGGTCAGAAGTCTGACATAGGTCTTACGGGGCTGAAACCAAGATGTTAACATAGCTGCCTTCCTTAAGCTCTGGGGGCGGGTCCATCTTCTTGCCTTTTACAAGTTTCTAGTGACCATCTGCTTTCCTTGGCCCCCGGACCCCTCCCTCCCCTTCCAAAGCCAAGCGCAGCTGCGTCTCCTGTGAATGTTCTACTTCTCTCATCTCCCTTACTCTCCTCTTCTGCATCCCTCTTCCATTCTTAAGCACTCTTATGATTACACAGACCTCCACCCCTGTTATCCAGCGTAATCTCCCTATTTTAAGGTTGGCTGATTAGCAACCTTAGCGCCATCTGAAACTTTAATTCTCCTTTGCCATATATTGTAATATACTCATGGGGTCTGAGGGAGAAGGCAATGGCACCCCCACTCCAGTACTCTTGCCTGGAGAATCCCATGGATGGAGGAGCCTGGTGGGCTGCAGTCTATGGGGTCTCCAAGAGTTGGACATAGCTGAGTGACTTCACTTTCACTTTTCACTTTCATGCATTGGAGAGAGAAATGGCAACCCACTCCAGTGTTCTTGCCTGGAGAATCCCAGGGATGGGGGAGCCTGGTAGGCTGCCGTCTATGGGGTCGCACAGAGTCGGACATGACTGAAGCGACTTAGCAGCAGCAGCAGCATGAGGTCTGAGGATTAGGGTATGGGTATGTTTGAGGAAAATCATTATTCTGTCTATTATAAGAGGTATTGGGCAGGATTACAAGGCCTGCACTTGCCCAGGGCAGTGCCTGTGGTCAGTAACAGACTTCAGTGGTGTAGTGGATGGAGGAGCTTACCAGTCTGAAGCCAGGTCCCAGCACAACAGCCCACCATGTGCAGTGGACAGTGAACAGTATCTGGTGGTGGTCTTTGTTCCAGGGGGATGGGAAGGTTACCAGCTATAGGGGAACTGATCTTGGGTGGGCTCTCTTAGTTACTAGGGAAAGCAGCAGAGGGATCTGCCCCTCCTCTGCCCCTTTGATAAGATCACTAGCTGGGGCCTGGGGCAGGCATGTAGAAAAGGCAGTCATGAGCACAGCGTATACGTGAAGAAGGCACTGATCAGGCAGGGGATGTACGGAGAGCAAGAGAACAACCATCGTGGGACTTCCCTGGTGGTCCAGTGGTTAAGACTCCATGCTTCTACTGCAGGACAGCCCGAGGTCAGTCCCTGGTCAGGAACTAAGATCCTGCATGCCATGGGGAACAACCAAAATACAAAAAAAAAAAAAAAAAAGCCATCTTAAGTGGCCTGACCATACAATAGGGTAGACACCTGGATTTACCAGAGATTCTGAACACAATGAATGAGGGGTAAACTTCCAGAAGGAAACTGGAGTTTTAGAAGAGGGGAATAATTTATAAGTGACCAAAAGCAGCAAAAGTCCTTGGTGGATGGAGAGTCATTCCAGAAGATGGAGGGGCTGCTGAGGGGACATAACCACAGCTATCTACTATGGAGCAAAGTCTCTGCATCATTGACTGGACTCTCCCTCTGATGCTTCATGCTCTCTCAGAGTCTCAAGACTGGCATAGGACCACCACCAGCTGCACATAATGCTCAACAGGAAACATCAGTGAAGGTGGTTTGTACTGGCTTGTAAAATACCCTGAATTTTTTTAAAAAAAATTCCTGCCTAAGTTGTTTTCTGGTTGTTTGTCCTTGATTTAGGGCTTCCCCGATAGCTCAGTTGGTAAAGAATCCACCTGCAATGCAGGAAACCCCGCTTCAATTCCTGGGTTGGGAAGATCTGCTGGAGAATGGATAGGCTACTCACTCCAGTATTCTTGGGCTTCCCTTGTGGCTCAGACGGTAGAGAATCCGCCTGCAATGTGGAGACCTGGGTTCGATCTCTGGAAAAGGGAACAACTACCCATTCCAGTATTCTGGCCTGGAGAATTCCATGGATAGTCCATGGGGTCCTTGACTTAGAAAAGTGAAGTGTAGAATTTATAAAAATGACTATGTGAGAGCATCAGTGCACTGAATTTTTTTTTCTGCTGGGTTTAAGACAATACGAATTTAAAATAAATGGAAATAAGATCTTTTTCTCAATTTAAGGCATAAGCTTATTCTTATCTTTATTCAGTCAAACTTGGTGAATTTTCTTGGCCAGATAAAACACTTCATTTATATTCTGGGCTGCTGTGGAGTCTCCCTATCTCATTCTATTGCCAGTAGGTAACTCTGATTTATAGCTTGGTGTGTGTAGTCTTTTAGATCTTTTTCTATTGCATTTGTATGCAGAAACATGCTGGAAAAGAGTTTGACTAGCATTTTTCTCATATAACAATGCTCTTAATTTTAAAAAATTATTTATTTATCTTAACTGGAGGATAATTACTTTACAGTATTGTGATGGTTTTTGCCATACATCAATATGAATCAGCCATAGGTATACCTGTCCCCTCCATCCTGAACACCCCCTCCCACCTCCCAACAATGCTCTTTAGAAAATGTTGTGCTGCTGCTGCTGCTAAGTCGCTTCAGTCATGTCCAACTCTGTGCAACCCCATAGACAGCAGGCCATCAGGCTCCTCTGTCCCTGGGATTCTCCAAGCAAGAATACTGGAGTGGGTTGCCATTTCCTTCTCCATTAGAAAACGTTGTAGGTCAGGCCAAATGACTCTACCTTGCTCTTTGAAATAGATCAGGTCAAGATCTTCTGCTATCTTAATTTGGTTGGGCTGAGTCTTAGTTGCAGCATACGGAATCTTTAGTTGCAGCATGTGGGCCTCAAACCTGGGCCTCCAGCACTGGGAGCACAGACTGTCAGCCACTGGACACCAGGGAAGTTCCCTGCGAGATCTTAGGAAGATCTTCAGATGTTTATCGGAAAACATTCTGATTTTTTAAATGTTAGCAACTAATTGAAAATGTAAAGAGTGTGAGAGCTTAACAGAATATGCTTATGGGCTTGATTCATCCCATCAATCAACGGCCAGTCTGAGACCTCAGAATGGATATGCTCCTCCTTACAGCCCTACATGCATGATGCCAGTAAAATCTCCCAAGGTCTGGGAGTAAGAGGATGAAGGGGGACAGTAGATTCAGATGATTGTGGTTGAGAGGACAGTGGTTCACCAGTGTAGAGAGATTGAACTTCTCAGCCTCCTTGACTTTGGTCAAGGCCACATAATTAATAGGTTGTGAACAGGAGGGACATGTGTCATTGTCAGGCTGCTGTGAAGCCCCTTTGCTCTGCTCTTCCATTGGCAATCATAGAAACACATCCTAAAAAGGAGCCTCTAGCAACCTGGATCCCTGAGTGAGTATTTTGAGAGGAACCCTTGTAATAAAATACACAAGACATTTGAGTGAGTGAGAAATGAGCCTAGGTTGTTTTGTGATTCTGAAATTCTGTGTTTTTTTAAAAAAATAATTTAAAAATTTTAATATAATTCTGTTTATTCTTACTAATATGGGGCATAGTCATTTTCTATTGCTGTGTAAGAAATTACCATAAATGTAGTAGCTTAAAATAACACACTTTTATTTGCTCAGAGTTCTATTGGTCAGGAGTCTGGTGCAGGGTGGCTGGATTCTCTGCTAGAGATGCCACAGGCTGAAATCAAGTTTATCTGTTTAACTGCATCTTAATCTGAAGATTTGGCCAGAGAAAAATCTGCTTCCAAGTTCCTGTGGGTCATTGGCAGAATTCATATTCTTATGGTTGTAGGACTGTGGTTCCCACTGTCTTGCTAGTTGTCGAGCTAGAGGCTGAGGGGATAATTCTCAGCTTCTAGAGGCTTCTCTCGGGTTCTTGCCATGTAGCCCCCTCCTTTGACAAGCAAGAATCACCCTGAAATTGAATCCTTTTTTATTCTCTGAGTGTCCCTAACTTCTCTTTCAGCCAGAGAAAACTCTCTACTTTTCTCATGGGATTAGATTAGGATAATTGGGATTATCTCTTTACTTAAGATCAACTGCCACATAATATAACCTAATCACTGGAATAAAATCCATCATCTTTATAGTTCTGGGAATTACACAGGGTAATTTATACCAAAAGGGCAGAAAACTTGGAATCCATATTAATATTATGTCAAAAACTTGTGGAAAAAGTAAGAATGAGTGAGAAAGACTATTTGTTGTTCTATTTCTGCCTGGGGAAGAACCTATACACCTATCTCTCTTTTTTTTAATGACCCTTATTAATTCCTGAAAATTCTGTTGCTAAGTAAAATGTCATTAAATAGGAAGCTTTTCCATTGCTTTTAATGGGAAGATTATTATTCATTTCATCTCAATCCAAAATATCCTCATAATTTTCAAAGATAGAAAAAAATGTATCAATTGAACAATGGAAAAAAGTTCATATAAGTAGTAACTTAAAAATGGAGAGTAAATAAATGTAGTTGAACATAAGATACAATGCCAAGAAGCCTTACTGTGTCTGCCAAAAGAGGAAGGCAAGACTTAATTGAGAAAGAAATGTGCAAAGGAACCATTCTTTGAATGGCGTTTTCTTTCTACACCATTTATTCAGTAATTTCTGAACCATTTGGGGCTGATAGGTTGGTTACTTTGCACTCAAATTGTACAAAAGAAATAATACTAGAGCTCAAACAAATAACTTAAGGACAAAACAAGATGAAACATGAGCATGCTTATATGAATAGTATGTGTGCACAGCCCACTGGAGTGCTATAGAAGACACCTTTTAATCCCTCACTCTTGGTATATGGACACAGGGAAGATCTAGGTTCATCAAACATGGCTTGCAATTCAAATTTGTTCTACTTGGTATTTTCTGACTTGAAACTGTTGTGTTGGGTAAATAGGAAAGTGTGTCTTTGCCTGAAACCATAGTGTCAAGCTATCACTTCTTATAGCATATTTATTTAACGTATTTTGGGGCAAAAGCATCGGTGTTTAAAAAAAAGAGTGGTTGTCCAAAAAGTAGCAAAAATTTTCAAGAGCCATTGCGACAGAAATTGATTAAACAGCTATAATGTGATCCAGAAATTAGATCAAGTCCTAGGGTACATAGTTTAAGAACCTTCAGAAATACATAGGTCCATGGTTAGTTTCTATTTGCTAGCTGTTGTTGAAAAATCACCCTTCTTTTTCATAGCTACATTGACTATCAAAAAGTAAGTCGACTATCAAAAAGGAAAAAGAAAAAAAGATTAGGTCAAGTCAAAATGACCCATTTGGGGGCCACCACTAATTAGGAATTGTTGGAAGAACCATGCTTCAGAAATGAATGTAGAGTTTAAAGTGGTTACTGGCTTTTAAAAATCTTTTAGTTTAATATTTTTAAAAGGAAATTTCAAAGTTAAATGCTAATTTCATATTCCAGGGTGCTATTTCCTGCAGCACAAAAATATGATAATGAAAACACAACTTTAAAAAGTCAGCACAAAAGCAATAATAATGAAATCCTATATCTTCCTTTAAAACATTTCAGTAGGAACTGTCCATTTATGTTATGGTACTATAACTCTGTTTTCAAAATGCTAGGTAGGGTACTTTTTTGGGATTTTGAACGAGGTAGACAGGCTGTAAACCTCAGCATTTCTCTTGCTGTTTTTCCAAGTTAACCTTACTTTAAAAATCCCCAGATGTAAGTTTGTGTTTACCTAAAATGGACAAAAGAATATTTTTAGTAAAGTCCCTTGACTTTCTCAAGGGAAGAAAATAGTTTTAAGTGAATACTATATAAATGTAATACATTTAAAGTAATGTTTATAAAAGATGTTTTATGTGTGCCCTAAAAACATTTATAATCCCAATTTATTTTGCTCCAGTTCTGATCCTTCCTAATAGATTTATTAAGAACTAGCTCAAGCACTGCACTTATGGAGAAGCAGGTAAGCACTTTCTCTTGATCTCTCTTTCCCACACTCCATCTCAGTTTATTGCTTTGAGGATGAACGCTGAACAAAGTGAAGGGGAAGTCAATATTTGATTTTGGTGAGCACTGAATCTCAATGTTTACTAAAAAACAGAGGTCAACACCAATTATTTCGGGAAGAATTCCTATGTATTCCCTTTGAATGAGCTATGTACTTATGGATGTTGCCTTGTGTAATCTGACTCCTCCAAGATATTTTGAGCTGAAATTGTTATTGATGATAGTTTTAGAACTTCTTTCCCAAGTGATGACAGATTTGAGGGCATTTTGTCATATAATACGATTAAGTTCATCTGCAATAAAACACTAATATGGTGACTTGAACAACAGAAATGTATTTTTTTTTCCTCCTATAAATGAAGCCTAGAGGCCAGTAGTCTGAGGCAGGCATGGCAGCTCCATAGTTCTCAGGGATTCATGCTCCTCCTACACTGAACACATGACTTCTACCTCATTGCCCAAGATGGCTCCTGGTGGCTCCAGTCAGCAGGACGAAGAAAGGGAAGAAGAGGCAAAATGTACATAGTAGCTACCTCTTAGGAAGGTTTTATGGAAGCCACGATAGATTACATATATTACTATAGGTTATGTCCTCTTACACCTAGGATTTAGATTCATGCTAAGTCACTTCAGTCGTGTCCGACTCTGTGCGACCCCAGAGACGGCAGCCCACCAGGCTCCACCGTCCCTGGGATTCTCCAGGCAAGAACACCAGAGTGGGTTGCCATTTCCTTCTGCAATGCATGAAAGTGAAAAGTCAAAGTGAAGTCGCTCAGTCGTGTCCGACTCTTCACAACCCCATGGACTGCTGCCTTCCAGACTCCTCCATCCATGGGATTTTCCAGGCAAGAGTACTAGAGTGGGGTGCCATTGCCTTCATGGCCATACCTAATTCCAGGAGAGGCTGGGGTGGGTAATCTGTTTGTTTTTGGTGGCTATGTAAAGTGAATCTAAATAAAAATTTGGGATTTCATTGGCATAACAAAAGGAGAGAAGGGGTCTTGGTCTCTGCCACTAGTAGAAAGAACATACGTGGTCTCTGAAGTCAGACACATCTAGATTCAAATCTAGCATTTATTGATCCCCTGACCTTATGAGAGTGACACAATTAGCCTCCTCTTGAATACAAAGATGACACCATTTAGCTCCTATGGTTATCAAGGCTTCCTTCCTAACTTCCATGAAGTGTATCTATAAAATAATCAAACTATGGCCCCTGATATGTGTACCTTACATTATAACATTCTAAAACATTCAAACATTTTTGAAAATAACTCATTTTAAAAATTTTCCATCAGAGAATTCTCTGGCAGTCCTGTGGTTTTAGGACTCCATTCTTTCATTGGAGGCCCCAGGTTCAACTCCTGGTCAGGGAGCTAAGATTCCTCAAGCCATGAAGTAGAGCAAAATATAATAAATACAAATTTTCTTCCTTCAAAGTCATAAAAATCTCTTTAAATTAGAACATAGAGTGCTTTTACAGTAAATGTGGACAGAAAGAATACACACATTTGAAGGATTCTCCCATAAGCCCTAGTATACAAATTTGGAAACAAATTAAAGAAAATGTAATTATTCAGATTCTTTAGTTCAATCAATAATTTTGAGAAAAATTATGCAGGCTCTTGCAAGGTTAGCCCTTCCTTGATCCATTCTTCTTGTGAAAGGAGGGATTTTTTTAAAACTAATTTTTATTGCAAAAGTCAGGGTTCAGAAACAGAACCAATAGGAGACAGATGGGGGAGAGAGAGAGACACCTCTCTTATGTATATCTATATACCTGATATAGACACAGAGACAGATTTTATGGGCTTCCCTGGCAGCTCAGATGGTAAAGAAACCGCCTGCAATGCAGGAGACAGAGGTTTGATCCCTGGGTAGGGAAGATCCCCTGGAGAAGAGAATGATTACCCACCCCGTATTCTTGCCTGGAGGACTCCATGGACAGAGGAGCCTGGCAGGCTACAGTCCATGGGGTCACAAAGAGTCCAACATGACTGAGTAACTAACACACACATATGAGTGTGTGCATGCTAAGTCGCTTTAGTCGTGTCCAACTCTTTGCAATCTTGTGGACTGTAGCCCTCGGGGCTCCTTTGTCCATGAGATTCTTCAGGCAAGAATAATGGAGTGAGTGGCCGTGCCCTCCTCCACAGCATCTTCCTAACCCAGGGATGAACCTTTGTCTCTTAGGTGTTCTCCATTGGCAGGTGGGTTCTCTACCAGTGTCCCTACCTGGGAAGCCCAACACACACACATATAGATTTTACATATTCTACTAAAAAAATTTTTTTAATGCACACACATAGATTTTATATATTTTCTAAAAATATATATTTATACATATTATATAAACCTGTATCTGTATCTATATCATCTATATCTATTTCTATATCAGTGTCTATATGTATATGTATGTCTATATCTAAAACAAGATTTTTGATAAGGATTTAGCTCATGCAGTTCTTGGAGAAGGCAATGGCAACCCACTCCAGTACTCTTGCCTGGAAAATCCCATGGACGGAGGAGCCTGGTGGGCTGCAGTCCATGGGGTCGATAAGAGTCGGACACGACTGAGCGACTTCACTTTCACTTTTCACTTTCATGCATTGCAGAAGAAAATGGCAACCCACTCCAGTGTTCTTGCCTGGAGAATCCCAGGGACAGGGGAGCCTGATGGGCTGCCGTCTCTGGGGTCGCACAGAGTTGGACATGACTGAAGCGACTTAGCAGCAGCAGCGGCAGTATGCAGTTCTAGAGGCTAAGAATTCCCAGGCTCTGTCATCTGCAAGCTGGAGACCCAGGAAAGCCAGTGGTTTTGTTCAGAGGCCTGAAAGCTGGAAAGTCAGGGGTGCAGAATCAGTTTCAAGTCTGAAGGCCTGAGAACCAGGAATCCCAAGGGCAAGAGTAGATGAATGTCCCAGCTCAGATAGAGAATCCCTGCTTCCCCGGTCTTTTAGCTCTGTGAGACTTTCAACAGATTGACTGATGCCCACCCACAGCCACTTTACTCGGGCTCCCAGGTGAAATGTTAACCTCCTCAGCAAACATCTCACAGACACACCTGGAAATGATGTTGAACCATATATCTGGATACCCCATATCCCAGTCAAGTTGACACATAAAATTCACCATCACATAAAGTAACAAAAAAAATATTGGAGTGGTGGTGCAGTGGATAAGCATCCGTCTGCCAATGCAGGGGATGTGGGTTTGATCCCTGGTCTGGGAAGATCCCACATGCCACAGGCAACTAAGCCAGTGTGCCACAACTACTGAGCCTGCAAATCACAACTTCTTGGTCTGTGTGCTGAAACTCCTGAACCTGCATGTCTAGAACCTGTGCCCCACAGCAAGAGAAGCCACCACAGTGAGAAGCCTGAGCACCGAAAGAAAGAGTAGCCCCTGCTCGCCACAACTAGAGAAAGCCCTCACTCAGCAATGAAGACCCGGAGCAAGCAAGAACAGATAAAATAAAAATTTGAAAAAAAAAGTGAAGTAGAGAAATGTTTAAAATGTTGAAGTCCATCATTGTCTTCATCCTTTAGCTTCATTTTCCAACAGTAACCGTGGTTTATAGTGGGAACTTTTTACTTCCTAACACTTTTTTTTCACTATACATATTCAAATATATAAATATAGCATAATACCAAATGTACTATTCTGCGACTTACTTTTTTCCCCCTTAATGATAGATCTTGAACATTGAGTCACATCTGTGGATAAAAGCCACCCTCATTGTTTTTAACGGTCACATACTACTCCATTTTATGGATTTCCCTTAAATTCCTTAAGTCGAGCCTGCATGCGGATGCTTAGCCTATGTCCAGTTTACCTCTAGGACAGTGTTTCCAGGAATATCCTCCTATAAATATTTTTACTTGCATCTATGGCTAAAATTCCTAGAAAGGAGATCACTTGCCTCAGATTGCATTCATTTGGCAGTGAAACACAGGTTGACACAATGCCAGGAGAAATGTAGACATCTTTCGTTTGGCATTACTTGATTGGCATCTAGACTGAAAAAGAAATTTCCCACTGGGCAGGCATATAGAGTCCTTTGTGTTTCTAATGCCCACATCTCCTTGCCCCCTCTCTCCCTCGGCAGCCCAGTGGGTTAACCTCTTACTGGCCACTGTTATGTCAGCCAGAGAAAAACAAATCTGTTTCTTGTGTCCCTAAATACTATAGCATTTTTTATATATAATTCAAAAAGATATGTGCATCCCAGTGTTCACTGACAGCACTGTCTACAGTGGCCAAGACTCGGGAAGCAACCTAAATGTGCACCGACAGAGGAATGGATAAAGATGTGGTCCATGACCACAGTGAGATATTACTCAGGCACAGAAAAAGAGAGAGAGAATGCCACTTGCAGCAAGCTGGATGGACCTAGAGAGTATCATGCTGCTGCCTCTGCTGCTGCTGCTGCTAAGTCGCTTCAGTCGTGTTCAACTCTGTGCGACCCCATAGACGGCAGCCCACCAGGCTCCCCCGTCCCTGGGATTCTCCAGGCAAGAACACTGGAGTGGGTTGCCATTTCCTTCTCCTACACATGAAAGTGAAGTCGCTCAGTCGTGTCCGACTCTTAGCGACCCCATGGACTGCAGCCTACCAGGCTCCTCCGTCCATGGGATTTTCCAGGCAAGGGTACTGGAGTGGGGTGCCATTGCCTTCTCAAATTATCATGCTAAATAAGTCAGAAAGAGAAAGACAAATATCATATGACATCTCTTAAATGTGGAATCTAAAAGAAAATAACACAAGTGAAATTCACAAATCAGAAATAGACTCACAGAGAAAACAAACTTATGGTTACTAAAGGGGAAATGGGGAGGGATAAAAATAGGAGTTTGGGATTAGCAGATATACATACACTACTATATATAAAACAAATAATAGGACCTACTTATAGTGCTGGGAATTATATTCAAGATCTTGCAATAATCTATAAGGGAAAGAATCTGAGAAAGAATAGACATATATATGTATAACTGAATCACTTTGATATACCCTTGAAACTAATGCAGTATTTTAAACCAGTTATACTTCAATTAGAAAAAAAATAACATTTCTGAAAGCAAAGATGATGTTTCAAATAAGCTGTTTTCTTTAGGACATGGGTCAGCAAACTACAACCTGTGAGCCACATCCAGCTACCATTTCTATTTATACAGTCTATGAGTTAAAAATGGATTTTACACTTTTAAGTAGTTGGAAAAAATTACAAGATAATATTGGTGATGGGTAAAAATTACATGACATTAAAATTCCATGTCTACCTGTAAAGTTTGTTGGAAAACAGTCATAGGGATGCTTTTTTGATTCCCCAACATTTATCTAGAGGGCGTTTGTGGTTCCTGCAAATAAAATCATTGCCACAGTCAAAAAAAATGAAATAAAATAAAAGGTTTATTTTCTTTTTGGCTGTGTTGGGTCTTTGTGGCTGCATGCAGGTTCTTCTCTGGTTACGGTGAGCAGGGGCTGCTCTGTAGTTGGGGTGGGCACACTTCTCATTGAGGTGGCTTCTCTTGTGGAGCACCAGCTCTAAGTTAGCATGAGGGCTTCAGTAGCTGTGGCTCAGAGGTTTAGTTGCTCTGTGACACGTGGGATCTTCCTGGATCGGGAATCGAGCCCTGCATTGGACCTCTTGTCTCCTGCATTGGCAGGCGGATTCTTTCCCACGGAGCCACCAGGGAAGCCCCCCACACGCACTCTTTCACAAACTGCCTGTGGCTGCTTTCACAGAACAAGGATAGAGTTCAGTGGTTGGAACCAGAAACTCTATGCCCCCCAAAGCTGAAAATATGTACTATCTGGCCTTTTACAGAAAATATTTTCCAATGTTCCTTTAGGTCTGCAGCATTATTTTTTCTTATGTATGTGTCTCATTTTTTTCCCCTCCAAATGTTTCGCTATAATCTCTGTTACTTCTTTCTTTCTTCAACACTTCTCCAAAGATTACACGGCAAATTAGCAAAGCCCACTTTAATACTGAATTGTACTTTCCTACTTGCCAAGTTTCTGAAGGTAAAATGTATTTTAGGGAAAATAAAGAACAATAATTTTTACTTCAGTCTAAAATTAATTTGGGTCACAATATTAACACAAGGCTAATGAATTTCAGAAGGAAGGGAATTTTTTTTTTTAATGAGTGAAACAATATAGCTCTGAATACTTCTAGTTTTATCTTTTTCTGGAGAAACAGATTTAATTTTATGGTAGGAACCAGAGGAATCCCTTCACATTTGGGGTCCATTGAAACAAACAAAAAAACATTAACTCTTTCCGGGCCAGAATTAGTCAGAGGCTGAACAGCTGCTAAAGCACCCCTGAAAAATTCTATTTCTCAACTCAGGGATGCAGGGAAGGGCTTTGTGCTTTTAGGTGAATTCCCTGACTATCTGGTGATTGCTTGTAAGGTGACAGGGTCCCCTTTAGCATCAAAAGAGAGGAAGTGAGCAGGAATCCTGGTGGCCTCTTTCCAAAGTGGACTGCCGTGTTGAGAGAGCTGTCTGGGGCAGTGGGATGGGACCATGTTGATGGTTGGCTTATGGAGCCAGAGCTTGGAAGTGAGGTGACTGCCTGAGAGTTAGCCTATTAAATAGATGGCTCCAAGTGTGTTCCCAGGAACTTCCCTGGTGGTCTAGTGGTTAAGACTCTGTGCTTCCACTGCAGGGGCCACGAGTTTGATCCCTAGTCAGGGAACTAAGATTCCCTAAGCTGCACAGTGGGATTCAAAAAAAAAATTGTGTTCCCAAACCTGCAACACCAGCTTCTCCTGGGACTCAATACAAATGCAAGTCATCAGGCCTCTGCCCCTGAGGGTGAGGCCCAGCTCTCTGAGTCTTAGCAAGCTGCCAGGTGATAGTGATGCTTGTTTAAACTACGAACAGCTGCATCCAATCCATGCCTCATGGTTCAGAGTGGAGGCATCTCTAAAGAGACCACATCTGCACTGTTGGTGGGAATGTAGATTGGTGTAGTCACTATGGAAAAGAGTACAGAGGTTCCTTAAAAATAGAATTCCCATATGGTCCAGCAATCTCACTCTTAGGTATATATCCAGAGAAAACTCTAATTCAAAGAGATACATGAACTCCATGGTTCATTGAGGCATTATTTACAATAGCCAAGACATGTGGTGGTGGTGGTTTAGTAGCTAAGTTGTGTCCAACTCTTGTGACCCCATGTAGCCTGCCAGGCTCCTCTGTTTATGGGATTCTCCAGGCAAGAATACTGGAGTGGGTTGTCATTTCCTTCTCCAGGGAATGGCAACCTAAATGTCCATTGACAGATGAATGCATAAAGATGATGAGGTGTGTATATATATACACACACAATATATATATACACATATATATATACACAGTGATGAAGTATATATATATACACACACAACGATGAGGTATATATTACATATGTATACACACACACTCAGTTATAAAGAAGAATGAAATAATGTCATTTGCAGCAACATGGATAGACCTAGAGATCATACTGAGTGAAGTAAGCTGCGGCTGCTGCTGCTAAGTTGCTTCAGTCGTGTCCGACTCTGTGTGATCCCAGAGACGGCAGCCCACCAGGCTCCCCATCCCTGGGATTCTCCAGGCAAGAACACTGGAGTGGGTTGCCATTTCCTTCTCCAATGCATGAAAGTAAAAAGTCAAAGTGAAGTCGCTCAGTTGTGTCCAACTCTTAGCAACCCCATGGACTGCAGCCCACCAGGCTCCTCCGTCCATGGGATTTTCCAGGCAACAGTACTGGAGTGGGATGCCATTGCCTTCTCCGGAGTGAAGTAAGCTAGACAAAGACAAATATCATATGATATTGCTTACATTTGGAATCTTAAGAAAGGATATAAACAAAGCTTTTTTACAAAACAGAAATAGATCTACAGACATAGAAAACAAACTTATGGCTATTGGTGAGGGAAAGATAAATGAGGAGTTTGGGGTTAACATATAAATACTACCAAATATAAGATAAATGAGGAGCCTCTGTATTTTGTAACCACCTATAAGGGAAAGGAATCTGGAAAAGAATAGACATAAATGGGTATAACTGAATCACTCTGCTGTACACCTGAAACTAACACTGCTGCTGCTAAGTCACTTCAGTCGTATCCAGCTCTGTGCGACCCCACAGATGGCAGCCCACCAGGCTCCACTGTCTACAGGATTCTCCAGGCAAGAATACTGGAGTGGGTTGCCATTTCCCACTCTGGAAACTAACACACAACATTGCAAATCAACTATACTTCAGTTAAAAAAAAAAGAGAGAGAAACCACATGTTTCCCAGGGCTGTTGTTTTCCAGCCCCCTTCCAGGGCTGTTAGGTTTGAAGTTTCCTGTTGGTTGATCGCTTTTTTCTACTAATGACAATGGCAACAATCTAGCTAGAGCTTAGTAAGTCTCAAGGACTCTAGTACGTTAAAGTGATAGCTCCCTGTGCTTAGTTGCTCAGTCGTCCCTGACTCTTTACGACCCCATGGACTGTAGCTCACCAGGCACTTCTGTCCATGGGGATTCTCCAGGCAAGAATACTGGAGTGGGTTGCCATGCCCTCCTCCAGGGGATCTTCCCAACCCAGGGACTGAACCCAGGTCTCCCGCATTGCAGGTATTTACCATCTGAGCCACCAGGGAAGCCCAGATGATAATAGCTACCACTGATTGAGTGCTAAATGTGTTCCAAACAACTTTCTAAGCGTTTTGTTCTAACATCTCACTTGATTCTGAGAACAAGCTAATGAGGTAGGTGTTGCCATTACCTCCATAACACAGATGAGAAAAATGGAGTACAGAGAAGTTATGCCCTTTGGTGGAAGGTCATAACGGCTGTGACCCAGGTGTGAGCCAGGTGGTCAGGCTCCAGAGCGCTCACCTGGACCACTATGCACTGTCATAGGCGTTCTGAGAGGCATTAACGAACTGATTCAATCCTCTCCATATTACTTAGAATGTGAAATTTATTATACAAAGTTTATTTAAGTATCATTTATTTAAGTATAAAGTATAGTTGATTTATAGAGTTTCAGGCAGACAGCAAAGTGATTCAGTCATACACATGTGAGTGCTCAGTCACTCAGTCGTGTCCAACTCTTTGTGGCTCGATGGACTGCAGCCCACCAGGTTCCTCTGTCCACGGGATTTCCCAGGCAAGAATCCTAGAGTGGATTGCCATTTCCTCCTCTGGGAGACCTTCAACACAGGGATCGAACCTGTATATCCTGTATTGAAGGTGGCTTCTTTACTGCTAAGTCATCCGGGAAGCCCTGTGCAAACATGCACACATGTATTTTTCAGATTTTTTCCCATTGTAGGTCATTATGATATTCTGAATATAGTTCCCTGTCCTAGTTGACATTAAATAAGTTTTGCAGTGGAGGAGCCAGAGGCTCTGAGAGGTCAACTAACTTTCCTCAAATCACACAGTGCATTCAAGGCTTGCCCGGGTAGAGAAGCTGGCCATTCTTCTGTGCTGGGCTGCCTGGGCTATCACGTATGCGGTCTCTCCCACCCGTCTATGTCCTGGCACGTAGCAGGCCATCGCCAACGAGTGCTGCCAGCTGCCAATGCAGAGACCATGTCCCAACCCTGTTTGGGGTCAGTCTGATCCACTCCTTATGTCGTACAAAGAACAGGTCCTACGTTTATCCCCAAACTGAGCACCACCCCAAAGAAGATTTTCCAGGCGCTTCCTGGAAGCTTGCTGTAAACCAGCAAAGGCGAGTCCTGATTCAAACATGACTCATTTGAACAGTTTTCATTAGTAAATAAATCGGGTGGCGGGGGGTGGGATGGGGGATGCGGGCGGGAGTGGGAAAGACACCAATTAGAATACGTGGTTAAATAATCAGAAAGATGCAGAAAGTCCTTGTGCCTGGAGGAAATCACCGAGTTCCATTAAGCACTAATTAAGAAACACAGAATAGCCTTCCAGGCAGCATGAGGCTCTGGATTCAGGAACAGTGCGGTGGTGGAGAAAGTATGCTGCTTTCAAGTTTGAGAAATCTGGTTGCTTCAGGGTATCAGGCTCAAATCCTGATCACTCCTGTGAGCCTGGGGTTGGAGGGGAGTGTGCCACGGTGGGAGGTGAGGGAAGTGGAGTGGGAGGACGTGAATCAATCTTCAGAGTTCACTGGGGAATATCTTAGAGGCTATCTACTGAAACTGAGTAGGATTCTGTGGGCTTCTGGGCAAAAATGCTTTTCATGCCCTGAGTTTCTTGTTTGCAGGAAATAAGCTTCATCCAGCCTCCATGATCTTCCCTGAGTTCCAAAGGGCAGATTCAAACAGTTGCTAATCAGGGAAGGAGAAATAAGGAAGGAGACTCTTGAGAGTCCCTTGGATCTGCAAGGAGATCAAGACAGTCAGTCCTAAAGGAAATAAACCCTGAATATTCATTGGAAGGGTTGATGCTGAAACTGAAGCTCCAGTACTTTGGCCACCAGATTCGAAGAGCTGACTCATTAGAAAAGACCCTGACGCTGGGAAAGATTGAGGGCAGGAGGAGAAGGGGGTGACAGAGGATGAGATGGTTGGATGGCATCACCGACTCAATGGATGTTTGAGTAAACTTTAGGAGATAGTGAAGGACAGGGAAGCTTGGCATGCTGCAGTCCATGGGGCTGCAAATAGTTGGACATGACTTAGATAGTGAGTGAACAACAATGACAATCAAGAAACGGGCTTCCCACGTGGCGCTAGTGGTAAAGCATCTACCTGCCAATGCAGGAGATGCAAGACATATGGGTTCTATCCCTGGTTGGGGGGATTCCTCTGGAGTAGGAAATGGCAACCCGATCCAAAATTCTTGCCTGGAAAATTACAAAGACAGAGGAGCCTGTCGGGCTGCAGTCCAGGGGAATCACAAAGATTTGGTTACGACTGAGCACACACATACACACACAGTCAAGAAACAATAGAGCAGGCTTGGGGCAGGGTCCTGGTTTCTCCTCAAGAAATACACAGGGAATTCCCTGGCGGTCCAGTGGTTGGAAGTCTGCACTTCCACTGCCGAGGGTAAGTGTTCAATCCCTGGTCAGGGAACTAAGAGCCCACAAGCCATGCAGCATGGCCAAAACAGAAAAGTAATCAACATAACAGTATCTTTGAGGTCGTCCCCTGAACTTAGGCCCCACCCAGGCTGAGCACAAGATTCCTGGAGCACCACCCTGTCACCTCACCACCAACCAATGAGAAGAAAGTCACACACCCTATAGCCCTATAAGCCAGAGATCCCCAAACTTTTGGGCATAAGGGACCAATTTCATGGAAGACAACTTTTCCAAGGATCAGGGGGATGTGAATGATGGGGAGCGGCTGCAAATACAGATGAAGCTTTGCTCACTCGCCCACCACTCACCTCTTGCTGTGCCGCTCACCATAAACTACTACCAGTCTATGGCCCAGGGGCTTGGGACCCCTGCTATAAACCATTGGAGAGTTCAGGGGTTTTGAGCATGAGCCACCTGTTGTCCCTGCTTGGCTCTGCAATGAGCCTTACTCTGCTCCCAACTCCCAACATTTTGGCTTGTTGGGCCTCCCTGGCTTATGAACTTGAGTTCAGTAATGTTACCACAACGAGCAACTTCTTTGATTCTAACTCCCATAAACTCACTCTGCTCTCATTACACTGATTATCTTTCTGTTTTTCTGCTATGCTGGTTCCAAACCCAGGTGCTCTGCCAGCTCTTCCTTCCACCTGGATAACCTTTCCTCTGATCTGTGCTTCCTCATAACATTCAGGTTTTGGCTCCAGTCTTATCTCTGAAGAAGTATTTCTTTTATATATCTAATTTTATTTCTTTATTTTTGGCTGTGCTGGGTCTTCGTTGCTGCGCTCAGGCTTTCTCTAGTTGCAGCAAGCAGGGGGCTACTCTTTGATGTGGTGCTCACGCTTCTCGCGTGGTGGCTTCTCTCGTTGCAGAGCGTGGGCTCTAGAGCACAGGCTCAGTAATCGTGATGCACGGGCTTAGCTGCCCTGTGGCATGTGGAACCTTCCCGACCAGGGATCAAACCCCTGTCACCTGCATTGGCAGGCAGATTCTTAACCACTGAACTACTAGAGAAGTCCAAGAAGCATTTCTTAATCACTCTTTAATTTTGCTCTTCCTCACGGCCTTCACTCCAGGCCAAGCCACATCCACGGACGCATTCTCTTCACTCTCTGAAATCACTTCAATTACTCATTGGTTCCCTTAGCCTCTGTCTTCCTGCTCCAGACATCAGTATCCTGAGAGCAGGCCTCCACCATGATGCTCATCCAACACACTCAGCCACCTGGAAAGCACCTGGTACCCAGTAAGTGAACCACAAGTATTAATCTGGAGCCTCCCTGGGGGGAAAACTCCAGATTCTTCACTGTTCCTCACTCCCGCCTGCTATCAGAGGCCTGTTCTGAAATCTGATCCTGGGTTGCTACTAAGCACTGTGCATTGTCCCCCAGGGAAAGGGAGGTAAGAAGAGCCTGGGAAAGAAGAGGCTGAGCAGCTGCCTCGTTCCAGGCTTGCCTGAAACTGACAGCCTGAGCTCACCTTCTCAGCCCAGAGGCCATTTTTTTGTTTGTTTGTTTCTGATGGTGATTATTTGAATGAGGCACTTTTAACTGCACAGCCCCCACAAGGGCTTCTCGACAGGGGACCCATTAAGGCTGGCCTAAATGGGAGTCACCTGGAGGAAGTGAAGCCCCAGGGACCACTCAGAAGGCATTAGCAGAGCTGCGGCCTCCTCCTTCACCAAGGTTTCCCTGGGCAATTAGATGGGCAGCAACAAGATTGCTCCCTTAGCATCTCCAGCCTCTGGGGCTCAGAGGCTGCTGGGGATGGTTGGTCCAAGCTGTCTGCAAATCAGCCATCTGCCTAGCAGGATCCCTTCTGCCCTCTCTCCATTCTTCCCTATCCTTGTCCTCCTCTTCCCCTTCCTCCCCTCCTTCCCTTCCTTCTTTTCTTTCCTTCCTTCAAGTCTAAGAAAGTTACAAA
Source organism: Bos taurus (assembly GCF_002263795.3). NCBI lineage: Eukaryota > Metazoa > Chordata > Mammalia > Artiodactyla > Bovidae > Bos > Bos taurus. Next base: position 11,597,421 of record NC_037352.1, read on the forward strand.
AGGTCTATGAATTCCCCAGCTCTCCACTTCTTATTCCTGGCTATTGGCTCTACTCCATGCCTTTCTCCTGTATCTCTCCTGCCTCTAAAATCTGAAATATTGAAGTGACCTACTTTCGTTTTGTAAGTGGAGACCATGGAGCTGTGGGCCAGATGAATGGGAGAAGTGGGCAGAGGCTTCCAGCTGGTGAGAACCACGGGGCCCCAGAGGTTATCTGACCAGGCTGCTGGAAGCTGTCAGATTTTCAAAGCTGGGCACCTCGGGCAGGGTTCATGCATCTGTAGTTCTTGATGTGGAGCATTTGAGGGGCAGCTCTTTTAAACAGAAGCAGGGATTTTTCTACAGCCAGAGTGCTATATTGGACCAAACGTTTACTGAGTGTTGCCACCACAGTGCTAAGCAAGGTGATCTAGTTACGAGTAATTGTGAGCACTTTATAAGGCAAGAACTTTGCACATACCATCCAGTTTGGATCCTCCCCAAAGCTCTGTAAGATGGGAATGATTTGCACCCATTTTTCATATGAGGAAACTGAGGTGTAGAGAGGTTAAATTGTACTGTTTTTCAAGTTACCAGAACTCTGAGAGATGAGAATTAGAATATTCATTTTATGCATGAAAATCCTGACTCTTGAGGGTAAAGGTCACAGGGCTAGTAAGTCAGAAATCAAGCACTCCTCAGCGGTCCCCTAGGCATGCTCTGCTGAAATGCAGTGCTCAGATAAATTGCTATCATTTGCCAAATGCTAAGGTTCAGTTGTTAGACTTATTTACTCATTTTATGAGTACTTCCTGCACACCAGTTAGGTATTAGACTCAGTGGTGGCGAGGTAGACTATAAACCTCGCCTCTCATGCCTCCTTTCTCTTTATTTTTCACTTTTTGCTTTCTTTTTTAAATTTATTTTAATTGGAGGATAATTGCTTTACAATACTGTGTTGGTTTCTGGCATACATCAACATGAATCAGTCAGAGGTATACATATGTCTCCTCCCTCTTGAACCTCCCTCCCATCCTACCCATCAAGGTTGTGGCAAAGCACCGTGGTTTGAGCTCCCTGAGTCCTACAGCAGATTCCCACTGGCTGTCTAATTTACATATGGTAATATATGTGTTTCAATGCAGCTCTCTCAATCCGCCCCTCCCGCTCCTTCCCCTACTGGGTCCACAAGTCTGTTCTCTATGTCTGTGCCTCCACTGCAGCCCTGAAAACACGTTGATCAGCACCATCTTTCTAGATTCCATATATATGTGTTAATATATGATGTTTGTTTTTCTCTTTCTGACTTACTTCACTCTGTATCAGTTAAGTTCAGTCGCTTAGTCGTGTCCGACTCTTTGCAACCCCATGAATCGCAGCACACCAGGCCTCCCTGTCCATCACCAACGCCCGGAGTTCACCCAAACTCATGTCCATTGTGTCGGTGATGCCATCCAGCCATCTTATCCTCTATGCCCTTCTCCTCCTGCCCCCAATCCCTCCCAGCATCAGAGTCTTTTCCAATGAGTCATCTCTTCGCATCAGGTGGCCAAAGTATTGGAGTTTCAGCTTCAACATCAGTCCTTTCAACGAACACCCAGGACTGATTTCCTTTAGGATGGACTGGTTGGATCTCCTCGCAATCCAAGGGACTCTTAAGACTCTTCTCCAACACCACAGTTCAAAAGCATTAATTCTTCGGTGCTCAGCTTTCTTTATAGTCCAACTCACACCCATACATGACTACTGGAAGAACCATAGCCTTGACTAGACAGATCTTTGTTGGCAAAGTAATGTCTCTGCTTTTTAATATGCTGTTTAGGTTGGTCATAACTTTCCTTCCAAGGAGTAAGCATCTTTTAATTTCACGGCTGCAATCGGCATCTGCAGTGATTTCGGAGCCCAGAAAAATAAAGTCAGCCACTGTTTCCACTGTTTCCCCATCTATCTGCCATGAAGTGATGGGACCGGATGCCATGATCTTAGTTTTCTGAATGTTGAGCTTTAAGCCAACTTTTTCACTCTCCTCTTTCACTTTCATCAAGAGGCTCTTTAGTTCTTCTTCACTTTCTGCCATGATAGGCTCTAGGTTCATCCACCTCATTAGAATGGACTCAAATGCATTCCTTTTGGGGCTGAGTAATATTCTACTGTATATATGTATCACAAAGTCTTTATCCATCCATCTTTCCATGGACATCTAGGTTACCTCCTTTCTCTTTAGCCACACCCCTTTGCAACATGACAGAAGGCCAGTTTAGACCTCAAGCGGCCTTGCAGTTTCTGCTCTCTCGTTTATCTATTTTTGGCTGTGCTGGATCTTCACTGCTGCGTGGGCTGCTCTCTAGTTGTGGTGTACAGAAGCTCATTGCAGTGGCCTCTCGTTGCAGAGCATGGGCTCTAGGGAGCACGAGCTTCAGCAGTTTGGGCATGAGGCTCAGTAGTTGTGGCTCCAGGCTCTAGAGCACAGGCTCAGTAGTCGTGGTGTATGAGCTTAGTTGCTCCGTGGCATGTGGGATCTTCCCAAATCAGGGATCTGATCCCACATGTCCTGCATTTGCAGGTGAATTCTTCACCATGGAGCCACCAGGGAAGCCCTTCTGCCCTCTCTTGCAATGAGTTCTATGGGAACAGCTCTGGACTCAGCAGCCAAGGTGTGAGAGACACACGACCTAGTCACACATGTCACCTTAGCTGGCAGCCAGCCAACCCCTAGATACAGAGCTGTGTGGCTGACCAGCAGCTGATCATAGATGCATAAGTGAGCACAGCCCAGACCAGAAGAACCGCCCCACAGAGGAGCCTGGGGGGCTATGGTCCATAGGGTCAGAAAGAGTCAGACACGACTGAAGAGACGTAGCATGCACACAGAGGCTAACTAATACAGCCCAAGTTGCCAACCCACAAATCATGAGCTAACTCAGTGATTCTCAAAGTGTATCCTGAAGCCCAGCATTATCAGCCTCACCTGGGAAACCTGTTAGAAATGCAAAATTTAAGGGTCACCTTATGAACTACTGAATCACAAGCCCAAGTGACATTTTTAAACAAGCTGTCTGGGTGATTGTGATGCATGCTAACGTTTAAGAACCACTAAGTACATGGTGTTATGTTAAGCCACTAAGTCTTGGACTAGTTTGTTACCCAGCAGAGGCTAACGAGGGCTTCCATGTGGCTCAGTGGTAAAGAACCCACCTGCCAATGCTGGAGACATCAGAGATGCAGGTTCAACCCTTGGGTCAGGAAGATCCCCTGGAGGAGGGCATGGCAACCCACTCCATGTATTCTTGCCTGGAGAATCCTCTGGACAGAGGAGCCTGGCAGGCTACAGTCCATAGGGTCGGAAAGAGTCAGACATGACTAAAGAGACTTAGCATGCATACAGAGGCTAACTAACACAGCTGTGGAAGAGAAATTCACCAGTGCCCCTGAGATGCTTAGAGTTCATTAAGAGAGACAACATATTCTTAAGCACAGTCTATAATGTATGAGGCCAAATATTAAAATTATAAACCACTATCAAATTGCATAATAATAATAATGATAAGTAATATCTAAATAAGTGGTTACAGTATGTCGGCATTCATTATTTCACTCAGTCCTCATAGGAACTTCTTTGAGGTGGGTGCTCTTTTTATGTCCATCTCATAGATGAAGAAACTGAGGTCTAAAGAAGATAAGAGCTTTACCTGAGGTCACTTAACCTGTCAGAGGCAAAGCCAGGATTCTGCCCCAGGGGTCTCCCAGATTCTGAAGCACATGCTTTAGTGTGATCTAAACCCTAAGTGTGGTACGCCGAGTGCTGTGGAGGACTTCCCTGGTGGTACAGTGGGTGGGAATCCGCCTGCAAATGCAGGGGACACAGATTCGATTCCTGGTCTGGAAAGATTCCACATGCCACTGAGCAGCTAAGCCTGTGCATTACAACTACTAAGCCCATGTTCTAGAGCCCACGGGCCATAACTCCTGAGCCCACGTGCTGCCACTACTGAAGTCCATGTGCCTGAAGCCTGTATTCTGCAACACGAGAAGCCTGTGCACCTCAACGAAGAGAGGCCCCTGCTTGCCACAACTAAAGAGGGCCCACACTCAGCAGCAAGGATCCAGAGCTGCTGCTGCTGCTGCTGCTGCTGCTAAGTCACTTCAGTCGTGTCCGACTCTGTGCGACCCCAGAGATGACAGGCCACCAGGCTCCCCCGTCCCTGGAATTCTCCAGGCAAGAACACTGGAGTGGGTTGCCATTTCCTTCTCCAGGATCCAGAGCAACCAAGAGTAAATAGATAAATAATTTTTTTTTTTTAAGTGTTGCGGTGGACATCCAGAGGGAGAGACTTGCCATTCCACCGGGGAGTCAGGAGATGCTTTTAAGGAAGGGGGAGTCCCTGGCTTGACACAGGACTGGGACACACAGCAGCAGAAGGGAAAAAGAATCTCAGATGGAAGAGACAACTTGAGCAAAGATGAGGGAACCAGTAAACCTCAGGAAGATCAAGTAGATTCACAGACAGAAGAGAGACTTCCAGGGAAGGACTGCAGTGCAATTTTAAATTCAGAGCCTTACAAAGATTCAGCATTAATAATCTTGTTGGACACGAGGTGTGGAAAGGTTATTTGAAATATTAAATTATTCAACCCGGCATTAACAGACTGTCTCCTGAATTTTGGGTAGTATGGTCTCTGAATTGATTTCCCTCCACTGTTTTGACTAGAAATAGTTTGAAGATGTCAGGCTTGAAAGGGTAGGGGAGATATTTAGTTGTTGTTTTAGTTGAATCTCTGGCCTGAATTTTTTATTTAGATTTTTTTTTTCTTGAAACATATGCAGCAGGTAAGACCGTCCTCTTTCTGCTTTCCTCTCTTTATAGATCAGCAACCAAAAGGGCCAAGAGCGTTGAAGAGTGGTGAGTGTGAGCAGGATTCTGCCAGGTTTACCGTAAGATGCGGCCCCTGCTCCCAAGGAACTTAGTGATCTAATTGAACACTAAACCATCTGGCACAAATTCTCTTTATTTACTTATTTTTGGCTGTGCTGGGTCTTGGTTGTGGCACACGGGCTCTTGGTTGCTGCATCCAGGCCTTTTCTAGTTGCAGTGAGGGGGGGCTATTCTCCAGTCGTGGTGTGTGGGCTTTTCAATGCGATGGCTTCCTCTTGTTTTGGAGCATGGGCTCTTGGGCACAAGGGCTTCAGTAGTTTTGGCACATGGGTTTAGCTGCTCTTTGGTATGTGGGATCTTAATTCCAGGACCAGGGATCGAACCCATGTCCCCTGCATTGGCAGCTAGATTCTTAACCACTGGGCCACCAGGGAAGTCCCATAGCACAAATTCTAAGGGCCATGAACAATAAGAGAAGAGAAAGGCCAGGACAGGCTGAAGAAACCAGGGAGACTTTCAGGGAGAAGTTAGTACCCGTGGAGGAGAAAAACATTTCAGCTTCACACTGATATTCAATATGTTAGCGCCATTCTTAATGTCAACTAGAATATACTCTTATCCAAACAAGAAAAACAAACAGATGACCTTTTACCTAAAACATTCTCGGAATCTTTTCAGTCTGAAATAGCAAATTCTGCTTGGAGCTCTATCTTGAAAGGGATTTTGAATCTCTGATAATCTCAGAGGAGATGAGTGCTGGAATCAATTAGTGATGTCTGCCACAGGTATGGGAAGAGCAAGGAAGAATATCACACATGTGTGATTTCTGTCTTTTGTAATTTTCTCTACAAATTGAAATGACATTTTTGTTTTTATATACTTGACTAGCTGAAATATTTAACTGGACTTCACACCTTGCGTTTGATTTTTAGGACAGAGATACATAAGAAAAATTAAACAAATACTTGAAAAAAGAGTCTTCCAGAACATTTCTATTCAAATAGTTAAATTTTAAACAGATATCCTGTACTTTATTTACAGGATGACAAATTGATTCCTTTATATTCTGAAAGACTCTGAGGCACAAAAAAACCTGCTAGATAATGTAATGATAAACTATACATCTGTGTGAACATCAAGCTGTGTTCTGTTGAAAATATATATTCTAGACTTCTCTGGTGGTCTAGAGGTTAAGAATCCTCCTGCCAATGCAGGGGACATGGGTTCGATCCCTGGTCTGGGAAGATCCCATATGCCAAGGGGCAACTGAGCCCATGCATATCAATTACTGAAGCCTGGGTGCCCTAGAGACCATGCTCTGCAAAAAGAGAAGCCACTGCAATGAGAAGCCCATACTTTGCAATGAAGAGTGGTCCCCACTCAGTGAAACTAGAGAAAGTCTGCTGGCAGCAACAAAAATCTATGGTAGCCAAAAAATAAATTCCAACATTTTTTTAAAAGTGAACAAAGTGAAAAAAAAATCAAGAAAAAGAAAATATATGCTCTTGGTTGAGAGTCTACTTGTATTAAGAGGAGAAAGTGAAAGTATTAGTTTTCCAGTTGTGTCCAACTGTTTGTGACCCCATGGACTGTAGCCTGCCAGGCTCTTCTGTCCATGGAATTCTTCAGGCAAGAATACTGGAGTGGGTAGCCATTCCTTTCTTGAGGGGATCTTCCCAACCCAGGAGTCGAACCCAGGTCTACCCACACAGCAAGCAGATTCTTTACTGTATGAGCCATAAGGGAGGGAACACTCATTTAAGGATACTGTTACTTACTAGAGTGGTATTAGATGATTCTAAAGTGACTGACTCTAAATTACTTAGGATAGCAACTCTAGGTGCTGGAGGATAAAAATCAGGAAGAGAAGTGGGTCACATGGAGGAAATATTTTCTTGATTAGAGAACAACGAAAACAAGAGGAATGGGGTGGAGGGACAGATCATTTGTAGCAGTCATTTGCAACATAGTCAATGGGACTCCCCAGCACTGTTGCTGTGCATGTTCTCTTTCATCTAAGTCAAGTTCATGTTCAAATGCCAATTTCAGTTCAGCTCAGCAAATATTTATTTAGCACTTACCAAGTGTATTAAAATTATCCAGAGAAGCTGAAACCGACTCACTTGATTATGGAGGCTAAGAAGAGGAGACCCAAGAAAGCCAGTGATGTAACTCCAGTCCAAGTCTGAAGACCGGAGAACCAGGAGTGCCTATGGTATAAGTCCTGATCCAAGGACAGGAGGTCAGTATCTTGGCTCAAGGATTCAGGTAGAGAGAGGGCAAATTCTCCCTTCCTTGACCTCTTTGATCTATTCACACTCTTGATGGATTGAATGAGATTCACCCACACTGGGGAGGGCAACCCATTTTACTCAGTCTACAGATTCAAATGCTCATCTCATGCAGAAATGCTCTCCCAGACACGCTCAGAAATAATGTCTAGCCAAATATCTGGGCCCATGGCCCAGTCAAGTTGACACATAATATTAACCATTACAACAAGCATCTGGCATCATGTTTAATGCTGAAAATACAGAGATAAATAAGCAAAGGTCCCTCATCCCAGAAATCTTTCAGCTCTAACAAGAGATTCAGAAGAGTTGCTTTTATTCAGTCTTAAATATAGATGCATAATTAGATTCTCCAGAGGTTTTAAAATTAAAATTTGGCAAGGACATACCCTAGAGAAAGCTGTACACATAAGCTCAACATTCCTGTTCTGGAATGTTCATAGGAGCATGATTCAAAAAAGACTCAAAGTGGAAACAGCCTAAATGTGCCTCATCAGTAGACTGGATACATACATCGTATACTCATGTAATACTGTATTATTATATGGATATAGTACATGAAGTTATTACATGAATATATATTGATGGATTTCTCAGGTGGTGCTAGTGGTAAAAGACTCGCTGCCAATGCAGGAGACACAAGAGACTTGGGTTTGATCCCTGGGTTGGGAAGATCCCCTGGAGGAGGGCATGGCAACCCACTCCAGTATTCTTGCCTGGAGAATCCCACGGACAAAGGAACCAGGCGGGCTACAGTGCATGGGGTCACAAAGAATTGGACATGACTGAAGTGACTTGGGAGAAGGCAATGGCACCCCACTCCAGTACTCTTGCCTGGAAAATCTCATGGACGGAGGAGCCTGGTAGGCTGCAGTCCATGAGGTCACTAAGAGTCAGACACAACTGAGCGACTTCACTTTCTCTTTCCACTTTCATGCATTGGAGAAGGAAATGGCAACCCACTCCAGTGTTCTTGCCTGGAGAATCCCATGGACGGAGAAGCCTGGTAGGCTGCAGTCCGTGGGGTCCCACAGAGTTGGACAGGACTGAAGCGACTTAGCAGGAGCAGCAGCAGAAGTGACTTGGCATGCACATAGTATATTCATAAAATGCCATACAGCTATGAAAATAAATAAAGTCTTTCTCATGCAACTGTGAGGAAGAATCTAGAAAACATAAAACTGAGCAAAAGAAGCAAGATAAAAGAACTTCCCTGGTGAGACAGTGGTTAAGAATCTGCCTTATAATGCAGGGGACACAGGTTCAATCCCTGGTCAGGAAACTAAGATCCCATGTGTTGAGGGAGCAACTAAGCCCTTGCGCCACAACTACTGAGCCCATGTGGCATGACTAGAGAATTCATGCACCACAGCAAAGATCCTGTGTGCTGCAACTAAGACCCAACACAACCAAATACAGAAAGAAACATTTTAAAAGGAAGCAAGATACAAAAGAAAACACACAGGATGATGTCAGTAATGTAAAGCTCAAAAATAGGCAACATGGAACTCTACTGTTGAGGGATGTGTCTGCAGATTATAACGCTACAAAAGAAGGCAGGGAAAAGCCTCAAAATCCTGGGAAGTGGGGACAGTTGGCTCCCAAACAGGCCTCATACACGGAGGGTAAGGCAAGACTGAAGAGAGAGGCAGACCTTTCCAGATTAGCAGGTGTAGGTTTACTGAGAAGGGAACTCACACACGAGGCTTATCTTGGGTGCCACAGGATGGGTAGATCTCCACACATGCTCCCCAGGATCTTAATAGTTTTTATAGAGGCCATGATGGTACTCAGTCACATTTCCCATCCAGATGGTCTCAAGGCTTCCTCTCTCAATTGACGCCTTACTCTCTCAAGGCTATGTCCTTGGAACAGCTCCTAGTGTGGGAATGGGGGAGGGACATACATTGCAAGGACAGGGGACAGGATGGAGAGCCTCTGATTGCCCAGGTCCTGCTCAGGAGTCAACCAGCAGTCATATTCTCTGATGACCTCCTCCGACAGGGAGGTAGGGGTCATGATGGGGAAATGAACTTGAGGGTTCCTGGGGTAGTCGGAATCTTCTATTCTTGACCTTGTTGGTGGTGACATGGATATTTGCTTACTATTTATGTTACACAGTATCTTCATGGCTTTTGCTCTTTTAAGAATGTATTCCATGAAAAAAAAATGTAGAAAAAAATAAGAAAAGGAATTTTAGATAACCAACAAGGACCTAGCACAGGGAACTATAGTCTATTTTGGGAAAATCTATGAGGGAAATGAATCTGAACAACAAAAAATAGATATATATGTATGCATAAGTGAATCACTCAGACAGGAAAGAATCCACCTGCAATGCAGGAGACATGGGTTCGATCCCTGGGAAGGGAAGATCCCTTGGAGGAGGGCATGGCTCCAGTATTCCAAAGTCTCCACTCCAGTATTCTTGCCTGGGGAATCCCTATGGACAGAGGAGCCTGGCAGGCTACAGTCCATGGGATCACAAAGAGTTGGATACGACTGAGGGACTAAGCACAGCACAGCACAGCCTAAGTGAATCGCTTTGCTGTACACCTGGAACTAACACAGCACTGTAAATTGCAGTGTGTCAATTAAAGAAAAAAAGCAATTTTGATCACATTCAATGAAACAAAGTAGTAATAGGGGAAAGATCAGGGGAGGAAAACCTGGCAATACGCCAAGACATCTCCCCCTACTTTTATTGAGAGATAATTGACATACATCACTGTATAAGTTTAAGGTATACAGTGTGATGGTTTGATTTACATGGCAAAACATTGCTCACAAATTTGTATCCTATTTGTTTATAATCAGTGATTTTGCTGTCACACTTTCTTCCTCAAGATTTAACACACACACACACACACACCCCACATAGAAATATAGGCTCCATACTGTGTCTAGGTGTGTAGTAATCTCAACTTATTAAATTAAGCAGAGAAAACTAGACACCACTTGGGCTGTGGGGAAGACAGCTCAATGAATTCCAAGGCATGGTGTCTAAAAACCTCTCAGAGATTGGTCCTGTAAGTAGTAGTTTCAACTTCCAAAATGATGATAGATTCAGACCTGTAAGAGGAAAACATGTTTATTTTGCCCTTGCAGGGGGCTTCCTTGGTGGTTCAGACGTAAAGAATCTGCCTGCTATGTGAGAGACCCAGGTTTGATGCCTGAGTTGAGAAGATCCCCTGGAGTAGGAAATGGCAACCCACTCCAATATTATTGCCTAGAATATCTCATGGACAGAGGAGTCTGCTGGGCTGTAGTCCAAGGGGTCGAAAGAGTCGAAAACAACTGAATGACTAAACCACCCCCACCAATGTCTCTTGAGAGCAGGCAAAATCATCCCCATTTGAGTACCACCCTTCCCTCGTAGCTCAGTAGGTAAAGAATCGGTAAAGAATCCTCCTGTGATGCAGGAGACCCTGGTTCAATTCCTGGGTTGGGAAGATCCCCTGGAGGAGGGCATGGCGACCCACTCCAGTATTCTTGCCTGGAGAATCCCATGGACAGAGGAGCCCAGCGGGCTACAGTCTGTGGGTTCTCAAGAACCAGACACAACTTAGCGGCTAAACTACTACTCCTCCTCCTCCTCCTCCTCTAGAACAATTTTGTTCAACATAAATATATACAATAAATACAAGGTGAGCCACAACTGTGATTTTAAGCTTTCTTATGCATGCTCAGTTGTTAAGTTGTATCTTACGCTTTGCAACCCCCTGGACTGTACCCCACCAGGCTCCTCTGTCTGTGAGATTCTCCAGGCAAGAATTCTGGAGTGGGTTGCCATGCCCTCCTCCAGGGGATCTTCCTGGACCAGGGATCAAACCTAAGTCTCCTGCCTCAGCAGGCACATTCTTTACCACTGAGCCACCCAACTATACAGAAGCTTTCCAGTAGCTCCACTAAAAAAGTAGAAAGAAACAAGCAAGATTACTTTTAATAACATATTTTATCTGACCCAATATCTAAAATATTATCATTCTGACATGTAATCAATAGGAAAAATGGACATACCTTACACTTTGGGGAAAAAAAAAAACAGTAAGTCTTGGTAAATCCTGTATTTTACACTCACAGCATATCTCAGTTTGTACTACTGGCTTTTCAAGTTCTCAACAGCCCATGTGGCTTGTGGCTGCTATATCAGACAGTACATTTCCAGAACAAAAGATCACGAGGGTCTGTTTTTTACATTGTTGTATCTTTAGTGCCTAATGCCATGCATAGCACATGCTGCTGCTGCTGCTAAGTCGCTTCAGTCGTGTCCGACTCTGTGTGACCCCAGAGATGGCAGCCCACCAGGCTCCCCCATCCCTGGGATTCTCCAGGCAAGAACACTGGAGTGGGTTGCCATTTCCTTCTCCAATGCATGAAAGTGAAAAGTGAAAGTGAAGCCTCTCAGTCGTGTCTGACTCTTTGCGACCCCATGGACTGCAGCCCACCAGGCTCCTCCATCCATGGGATTTTCCAGGCAAGAGTACTGGAGTGGGGTGCCATTGTCTTCTCCGCATAGCACCCAGTAGACCCTTAATAGATATTTTAAAATAAATGATGAAGTGCATATCCAGTTCTATCCAGAAGGGAGAGGAAGGGCATTCTTATCTGGTGGAGGGCACTTTAAAAAAAATTATTTATCTGACTGTGTCGTTTGACAGGCTTAGTAGTTGTGGCATGTAGGCTTAGTCGCTCTGTGGCATGGAGAACTCTGGCAGTTTTCCAACCAGGGATCCAACCCACATCCCTTGCACTGCAAGGTGGATTCTTTAACCACTGGACCATTGGGGAAGTCCAGAGGAGGGCACTTTCACAGCAGCAGTGAGGGCAAGCCAAAGCAAGTCAGAGTCATAATTGCATCTGGTGAGGGTTTAAATTTTGCACAAGATGAAATTCATAAAACTACCACAAAGGAGGCCACCTGGCTGTTAGGTGGATGAAATGTGTGGGTGGAGAGCACACACACATGCTCAACACACACACACACACACACACACACAATGATTTCCTGCTATCCCCCACACTTGCTAATAAGGTGCTGAGTTGTTTTCTTTTAAGCATCCTCCCATGTCACAATCCACCCCGAAATGTAGTTTTATTATCCAAATCATTGCTATGTTTGTTGCCACACTTTTAATGCCTCCAATATTGTGTTAAGAATACAGATCTCTTCCAGCTGTCTGGTATAAAAAAATACTGGCTTGCTGTACCTGCCTTAGAGATTAAATTTTTTTAATTGGCTAACACTATGATCTCCTGTGTATGTGTAGGCAGTTAAGGGTGTTATTAAAATGAGATGGTGTTTTGCTCTTTACATATGACATGCTGATGCAAGCAAATTGACCCCCAGAAGACACAACCAGGACCTTCTCTCAGCAACTTTTCCAGCATCTTCTCCCAATGTCTTGATGTACTTTTCAAATTAGGCTCCTAAGTCCTTTCTGGTCCTGCCTTTTTTTTTTTTCCTCCAGGAATAGGAGCACCACAGGCCTTCCCTGGTGGCTCAACTGTACAGAATCTGAGAATCCATCTGCCAACACAGGGTGCTTGGGTTTGACCCCTGGGTCGGGAAGATATCCTGGAGAAAGAAATGGCAACCCACTCCAGTATTCTTGGCTGGGAAATCCCATGGACCGAGGAGCCAGGTGGGCTCCAGCCCTTGGGGTCACAAAGAGTCAGATACAACTTAGTGACTTAACAACAGCAAGGAGCACCAGAATTTTGGGCAAGCCAGTTGCAGAAGATGACACTGGATTTATTTCATGGACTTTTTTTCTATCTTCCTTGGCATCTATATAAAAAAGCACATACACATAGATTAGTTTTATTTTTTTCAGTTCAAGAAAAACATTCTCCTCTGTTGACAAATAGCAAGGAAGAGACCTAACTGCACGAACTGAAAGACAATACTTTTGCGTCAGGAGATCATCTATATTACGCTGGATTTTCCCTTTTCAACAAATCTGCCTTTTGGCCCCTATTCCCACGAGCACATCTGCTTGGTAGATGTTACACTACCCTATTGTCTCCCTGGAGTCCAAGCAGACACATTTTGCTGAAGCTGCTTCTAATGCCAACCTTTTTGCTCTCTGTTAAGTGGTGACAGTCCAAGCTTGCATTCTCTGGCTAACATGGTTTACAGAAAATTCACCCCCAGCTGAACTGCAGAACTCTCCAGTGAGGACAGATCAGTGGTTTTGAGATTTTCTGAGTCAATTTAAGGTAAACGCATCCCTGAGGTTTAGCACAACCGCCTTTGCTCATCATGGTGGGGGGAGGCAGGATGGAGGCTACTACGTTAGCACCAGATAGGCACATAGACACATGTTCACAAGTTTAGCTGTATTAGTACTGGGGGAAAAATAGTCAGGGACTTCCCTGGTGGTTCAGCGACTAAGAATCTGCCTTGCAATGCAGGGGACACAGGTTCGACCCCTGGTTGGGGATCTATGACCCCATGAGGTGTGGAGCAACTAACCCTGCAAACCACAGCTACTGAACCCGCTCACTCCAGAGCCTGTGAGCCATGACTAGAGTCCATTCAGCACAATGAAAAATCCTGCATGATTCAAGGAAGATTGCAGGTGCTGCAGCTAAGACCAATGCAGCCAAATAAATATGTAAAAAAAAAAAAGACACATGTGACATTCCCTCACTATCGATAAGAGGCACTTTCCAGCTGACCCACAGGAGCAGCCAGACTCTGGTCCCCAAATGTGGGTGATCAGCAGAACCATTTGGGGGGCTTTTAAAGAACACAGATTCTGGGGCTAGTGAACATGAGATCTAGTTGGGCAAAGAGCCTTCTCCCCTTCTTCTGGCAATAGGACACATTTCTTGGGTGAAACTCATTTACATGACTTTGTGCTAAGTTGATTCAGTCATGTCCGCTCTTTGTGACCCTATGGACAGTAGCCCACCAGGCTCCTCTGTCCATGGGATTCCCCAGGCAAGAATACTGGAGTGGGTGCCATTTTCTCCTCCAGGGGATCTTCCCAACCCAGGGATCGAACTTGGGTCTGTCTCCTGCATTGGCAGGCAGGTTCTTTACCACCAGTGCCACCCAGGTGGAGTCAGCACTGACATCTCTGCCCAGGAATGGACACATGACTCAAGCTTCACCTCTCAGAGCACTGTAACTTTCTGAATATTGATTGGTTAAAAGATGGGCATGTGACCCAAGCTAGACCAATCAGACAGCTCTCAGAGAGCTTTGCTGAAACCACCTGAAAAGAAATACACTCCTATCTTTATGGATCAATAGCATACAGGCAAGGTGAGACAGGGCTGCTGGTGGCTATCATTTCATCACACGGGAGCCCAGGAATGAAGCCAAATGAGAAGATATGAGAGCCAGAAGACAGAGGAAAGAAAGAGCTTCTTTTAAAAAAATTTTATTTATTTATTTTTGGCAGCACTGGAATTTTGTTCCTACACGTGGACTTTCTTCCTCACTGCTGTGGTTTCTCTTGTTGTGGAGCACAGGCTCAGTAGCTGTGGCCTGCGGGCCCTAGAGCAGAGGCTCAGGAGTTGTGCCACATGGGCGTATTTGCTCGATGGCATGTGGGATTTTAGTTCCCAGATGTGGAATCAAATGAGAAAACACCTGCATTGGCAGGTGGATTCCTATCCACTGCAGCACCAGGGAAGTCTCAGGAAAGAGAGATTCCTGAAGGCAGCATTTGAGTCCTTGGATCTAGCCACACCTAAACCTAACCTTGGAGTTTTTAACTTTCTGAATAAATCTTCCCAATTCTTTTTTTTCCCCCCCTTTGGCTTAAGTTAGTTTCATTTGATTTTCTGTTATTTTCAAAGTCATACTGTTGAACACATATGTATTCTCATGATCACTCTGTTTGAAAGCCACTGAATCAGTGATGATGATTTCTAAACTTTAGAATGAATACGATTCAGGCTCAGACAGAAGGCTTTACAAAATGCCGATTTCTGGATATTTCCTAGAGATTCTGATTCAGAAGGATGGAGCCCAGAAATCTGCATTTGCTAAGCACACTAGGTGATTCTCACATGCGACCATACTTTAGGAAATCACAGAACTAGAATATCTTTATAGGCTACAGCTTCAGAATGTAGGAAGGTGACTACTTGATTGGGTGCTTACTATGAGCCATATCTCTGGATCAGGTCCTGAACTTAACCTCATTTAACACCCAGAACAATCTAGTGAGGTCCCTTCAAATAGAAATCTCTCTCTCTCCCCTTAGGTGTGTGAAATGATTTTGAAGTAGAACAGCAATTCTACTCTTTAAATAAAGACAGGTAGGTGCAAGAAATAAATGAGCCCACTAAATTTTTATTGACTTTCCAGATGCGGACAATTCCAAGGATACGTGTAATTAGGAGAACTTAATTGATTTCTTCCATGGAACTACTGGTCTTAGACACATGAGCAAGAAAAGATAATGAATCTTTCGATAGACAGAATCATTAGCAGGTTTAGAGTCTAAGTAGCAAATGCGGGAGCTGAAGCCATGAGAAACTATCATCATATCAGCCATGTTTTGAATCATCCTGTTTTATGAAAACTTGGAACTGAAGAAGCTGATCCTAGATAATGGTTTTTGTGCTTTTGGCGTCTGGTTTTGAGTTTAAACTTGTAAGAATGATCGCCTGAGACTGTGTTCTACAGAAGAAGACCCTGAGATGAGAATTCATATGTAATTGATTTATGAAGGAAGTACTTCCCATAAAGGAAAGACTAGAAGCCAAGCAAAAGTATGATTGTAGACGAAGTTCCACAGAGGGTAACTCCAGCCTGATTCCACAGGGGACGCTGGAATGTAAGCTGTCCCTCAGAGTTTATTCTGACCCAAGTCAAGAGAGCTGGAATTTCATACTCTTGTATTCATAAGTGGGCTTCCCTGATAGCTCAGTTGGCAAAGAATCTGCCTGCAATGCAGAAGACCCTGGTTCGATTCCTGGGTTGGGAAGATCTGCCGGAGAAGGGATATTCATAAGTCCCTGACCAAAGGGAAGTACCCTCTGAGTACTTCTGGTTTAGAACATCCAATCAAATCTGCTCCAGTAGCCTTTTTTTTTTTCTTTCTCTAATGACTTCCTTGTGCACAGCAACGGAAGCAAAAGCACAGCAATGCAGGCAAGGGTCACAGGACATGGTCAAAGGAAGCCAAGGGAATCTGGGTAGGACACCAACAGCACTTGGTCCAATAACACTGGTTCTGTTGCTGACTTGATACATCTCGTCATTTGTATCCATTTTATGAATGACAGACACTGGGTTTTTAACATGACCCTGATTTAATAAGAATGGTGGCTGAATGGTAAAGAATCTGCCTATAATGCAGGAGATGCAGGAGACCCAGACTCGATCCCTGCATCAGGAAGATCCCCTGGAGGAGGAAATGGCAACCCACTCCAGTATTCTTGCCTGGAGAATCCCATAGATAGAGAAGCCTGGTGGGCCACAGTCTATGGGGTCACAAAGACTGTGGACACACCACCTCCAGCACCACCACCACCACGATCTAATTTAAGAATTCAAGATTAGGAAGTATCCTTCAGGTGGCTATCTTTAAAACATGCCCATCTTTTAATATTTTTGTGCCTCAAATGTGCATAAAATAAACAGACTTTGTTTTTTTCATTAATGTTGTCTCACTCAATAAAGTATGAGTAAGCTAAGTTGAAGAATTCACATATTTTCCGTGGGAATCAATAAAGCCATATTTGATTAAAGAAAACTTGCCGATTTATTAAATGACGAAAGTAAGGCACGCCATAAGAAATCAAATAAGAAATGAAAAAATTATATGGAAAAATCTCCCTCTTAAGTAGCACTGCCTACAGGTAACCAAATTTTAGTGGCCCATCCTATTTACTTATTTTACTGTTTATTTAGCCAGCTTTCTATTTATGGACATTTATGTTGTTTCCAAGTTTTCACTAATACAATGTCACAATGAACTTTTTTGTCTAGAGTCTTGTATACAAGGATACTAGTATCTTGTGCACAAAGATAGATTCCTTAAAGGAGAATTGTTGACTGAAAAGATACAAGCACCCCAGCGTTCACAGCTGCACTATTTACAACAGCCAAGTCATGGAAGCTATATGTCCACTTGCAGATGAATGGATAAAGAATGTATATGCATACATACAGACACACACGATGGACTACTACCCTGAAGATGGGCTCTAAAGAATGAGTAGGATGTCCCAGGAAAAGGATATAATTCACTGGCTTTTCCTACCTTCACAATGTTGTACAACCATCACAGTTCTCTAGTTTCAGAACAGTTTCATCACTTCAAAAAGAGAATCATTGTTAACCACTTTTGTGTGGTACTGAGCGAGAAGGTGCTGGCACCCCACTCCAGTACTCTTGCCTGGAAAATCCCATGGATGGAGGAGCCTGGTAGGCTGCAGTCCACGGGGTCGCTAAGAGTCAGACATGACTGAACAAGACATCCCCTGCTTGTTGGATGTTTCGGGGGAGGAACAACATACATTTTGAGTAGAAAGAATGACCCTTGTTGAGATTAGGTTCTGATAATTTTTTTTTCTTCTGTGTTATAGAATTTCTAGGACTTCATGGGCTTTCATGGGCTTCCTTGAGCACTTGGAGACTTGCCAAATGTGCTATTCCTATAAAAGAATCCCTACTGGCCTGAATAATTTAAAACCCTGGGCTGGGATCTTGGGTGAAGATACGTGGTTCACTCTTACATTTTCCTTTTCCTCTTCTAGCTTTGTTTTCCATTTCATTCTAACATGTAGCCCCACAAACTGTGTTCCTTGGCTTCACTTCTTTCTTCAAAGTGTTCTCTCTGTCCAAGATACACTTTCCCTGGGACATCCTATGCATTCTTCAAAGCCCATCTTCAGGATCACCTCCTCTGTGAAGTCTTCTTTGATATTTCTCCCTTTCTCCCATTTGTACCCAGAGGACATTGTTTAAACCTCTTCTTTCAGACAATATGCTATTGGAATGACTTAACTGTGTATCTGTCTTTCTCCATCTAATTGTGAACTTTCTGATGGTAGAGACACTGCCCTCTTCGTCTCTGAGCTGCCCCACACCTCCTAGCAAAATACATGTTTACTGAACTGGATTTGAACCAGGGAACATGTTAATATGAATTTCGATAACATTTTATTTAAAAAGTTATCTCAGGGGAAAAAATAATTTATATTACTGGGGTAAAAATTATCTGCCTTTAGGGTTCTTCTGGATGAAGCAAACCAAATCTATTTAGATTAACTTAGGTGTAAGTGGCGGAGAAGGCAAGGGCACCCCACTCCAGTACTCTTGCCTAGAAAATCCCATGGACGGAGGAGCCTGGTAGGCTGCAGTCCATGGGGTCGCGAAGAGTCAGACATGACTGAGCGACTTCACTTTCCCTTTTCACTTTCATGCATTGGAGAAGGAAATGGCAACCCCCTCCAGTGTTCTTGCCTGGAGAATCCCAGGGACGGGGGAGCCTGGTGGGCTGCCGTCTCTGGGGTCGCTAAGAGTCGGACATGACTGAAGTGACTTAGCAGCTGCAGCAGCAGGTGTAAGTGGGCCTTTATTTATTTTTTAAGTGCTTCATTTATATTTATTAATTTAGTCCCCCTGTACAACTCTTACAAATTCTCATTTTACAGATGAGGAAACCTCATCACAGGTGAGTTAGAGGTTTTCGGAGGTCACAGAACTAGTAAACCCAGGATCTAGCTCAAGGGTCTTGGCTGCACGCCCACATGCCATGCCCCTCCAGCGGGGGGGTGTGTGTGTGTGTGTGTGTGTGTGTGTGCACGCGCGCGCGCGTGCGCATGCACTCAGTTATGTCTCTTTGCGACCCCATGGAATGTAGCCCATCAGGCTCCTCTGTCCATGGGATTTCCCAGGCAAGAATACTGGAGTGGGTTGGCATTTCCTTCTCCAGAGGTAAGTGGGCTTTTAAAGAAAGATAAAAACCCCATAAGAGAAACTGGAAATTTAATTTTCAAAAGGAAGGGAGCTAGGGTGGTACCAAAAAGTCAGACATGACTGAGTGACTGAACAGTAACAGCAGGGTAGTACCAGGGAGCTAGAACAATGAGATTCATGAAGCTTTTAGCTGGTGATTATTTTTCTCTTTCAACTAATGATTATTGAGCACCTGTCGTATGCTAGAATGGTGGCAGAGACCAGGCACGCAGCAGTGAACAAGACTGTCACAATCTCTGCCCTCATATTACTTTCAATCTAGTTCCGAAGCATTAATATAACGGGCCTTTTCACCTTCATTCTCCCGCAGATCACGTTTCTTAGTTCCAGTTCTTGAGGGGGACTCTAACTGACTTTAGGCAGGTTTCTCATTGATTGGATCCTTCTGATCAGTCGTCTGGGGCCACCTCTGACCAGGTTGCTGAGGGTGGGAAAGCAGAGACTCTTCTCTGAAGAGGGTCAAAGGCTGGTTAGGCATGCAAATGTGCCTCTTGTAAAAAAAAAAAAATCATCCCTTATTCTACATGATTTGCAAATACATTGCTTATGATTCACTTTCTACCCTTTAAGGCATCTGATTCCAAAGATGACTCTAATAAAGAAAAAGCCATTTCACATTATGACGGGAACATCTTAGGCAGCTGGGAGAAGCCGGCACAATTACTGCTTTAATTTGAAAGTTCTGCCCGAGCAATTAGCTCAGAGTTGGGACCTTGGAGAGCATCAAGTTCTGCTGACCTGTTTTCCAGAGGAAAAAACTGAGGCCTGAAGTAGGGAAATCATTTAGTTAAGATCAAGGACCTGTGAGCATAGAGGTGTTAGGAATGGAACTCAGAAGGCTGTTGTTGTTGAGATGCTTGATCTTCTCTTTTCATCTACCCTCACCCATTCCTCCTCTTTTTCTTTCCTTTCAGATTTTTGTGTTTGTGTGTGTGTGGCTGCACTTACCTAGCATTGAGATCTTAGTTCCCCAACTGAACTTGTATCCCCTGCAGTGGAAGGGTGGAGTCTTAATCACTGGACCGCCAGGGAAGTCCCCATTAAACACATTTTGATTACTTTTCTTAAATAGGTTAAGTGCACAGATGGTTTAAAAAACAGCACACAGAGGAATATCCTGGTGGCCCAGTGGTTAAGAATCTGGCTTCCAGTGCAGGGGATAGAAGTCTGATCCCATGTACTGTAACTAAGACCCAATATAGCTGAATAACTAAATGCTAAAATAAAATAAAAGATAAAACAGTACGGAAAAGTATAAGGAGGAAAGTAAATTTTCCCTCCTTTCTAGTTCCTATCCTTAGAGATCTAGTATATCTTTCTAGAAATGGTTCATATATTCTAACAATAAGTGTGTTTTTATTTTTGCCTTGCCTTTTTTTACCCTATCTTGAAAAGTTTTGTGTGTATAAATATATATATTTAATATATGTATTATATTTTATATATTTAAATATATTTTATAAGATATATATTTAAATTTTTATAATATATATTTAAATATTTAAAATATTTTAAAAATATTTTTATATTTGAATATATTTTATATGTAATATATATTAAATATATATTAATTTACATATTTAACATCCTGGAAATCAGTAAGGCATAAATGTACAAGCAGAAGCAGGAAATCAGAGTCAGAAGAGATTAGGAGAAATAGAAATCCCTATTGATCATGAGGTGGGTGGAGGTGGGAGTTAATGCTGGATTTCCCATTATGTGGAGATGGCATTTGAATTATTTTACTCAAATTACAAGGGGCATGGTGGCCCTGGTAAGCAATAGGATTTGGAAGAGGACTTCCATAGGGTAGCACTTAGGTTTCCCAGGCACTTTCCCTGTTCCTTTAGACCTTCCTATTTGATCTCTGTCCTGAATAGGTGGCTAAGCTGGTTATAGCCTCTGAAGATACTATTGAGCATCAGAGTTGGTATAGCTGATATTGATGGAGGAGATTGCTCTTTTGCCCTTGGTCAATATTTGGAGCCTAGGCAGTTCATCACCAAGCCCTCCTGAGTCCACCTACGCACTCAATTAGCACTCTGCCATGACCTTAGATTATGTATGTATGTGTTAGTTGCTCAGTCGTGTTTGACTGTTTGCGACCCCATGGACTGTAGCCCACCAGGCTCCTCTGTCCATGGGATTCTCCAGGCAAGAATACTGGAGTGGGTAGCTAGTCCCTTCTCTAGGGGATCTTCCTGACCCAGGGACTGAACTCAGGTCTTCTGCATTACATGCAGATTCTTTACTGTCTGGGCCACCAAGGAAGCCCCTAGAGTACTGCCTTTCTCCTTTTCCCCTGAAATAAAGCAAATGATTGCCTATTTCCAGCACTGATTCTCCTGGTCTGTTCTCCAAGAAGCAGGCAGAGCCACCCTTCAAAAATGCAAACCTTGATCAGGTCACACTTGCTTCAAGGCTGCCCTAGCACCCTCAGGTTAAAATTCAACCTGTCCCCCAATCCTGTTAGCTCTGGCCTTGGCTACCTCTCAGCCGTAACCTCCACCCCTCCCTGCCCTCCTGCCTTTTTGCCTGGCTCTCTAATGAGTGACCCTTATCTGGAAGTCAGTGTTGGCATGACTGCCTATATTAGTTTCCTCTTACTGTTGTAACAAATTGCTGCAAATTTAATGTTTTAAAACAAGAAAAATGTATTTTCTTACATTTCTGGAGGCCAGAAGTCCAAACTGAGTCTTAATGAGCGAAAATCAAGGTGTTGGCAAAACTGATTCCTTTTGGCAGCTCCAGAGGGAGAATCTATTCTTTGCCTTTTCCTCTCCAAGTGTCCTTTCTCAGCTTCCTGGACTTGTGGATCCTTCCTTCCTCTTCAAAGAGCACTACTCCAGTGCTCCCGTCATCACATTTAGGTTCCCTTTTCTGCAGTCAAATCTTCCTCTGTCTCCCTTTTATAAGAACATTGCTGATTACATTGAAGGCCCATTTGGATAATCCAGGGTAACTGCTGCATCTCAAGGTCCTTAACTTAATTACATCCACAAAGTCCCTTTTGCTAAGTACTGAGTTTCAGGGTTGGGTAGAACTTGGATAGGTAACATGGTCCTTGGCACAAAGTAATCATTCAATAAAGAACTGTTAAGTGAATGAAAGGCAGTTGGATTCAAGATAAGGACATAGGGAGCTGGATATCTTTGGGGGCCATTATTCAGCCCACCACCACACCTTGAATCCCAGGATACAGTAAATGTATTAAACTTTCCCCTGGTTCCCACAGGATGCTATACTTTTCCAGCTGTAGCATCTGTTAACATGCATATAATGATCTGTGAGGCGAGGACTTGTTATATACTCACCAATTCTCTTACCTCCTCTGAGAGCATAGGGGGACTACATTTCCCAGCCTCCTTTGTGCTTAAGTTGGGACCATGAGATGGAGTTCAGCTAACGGAATATGGTGGGAATGATGTGTGCCCCATTCAGCCATGGCCTTACGTTGCCTCCCTATATCCTTCTGTTCTTTCATTCACATGCATGGCTCCACTTGGTATCCACATGGCTTAGGGTAAATGATTTCAGGATGGTGGAGCTACATGATGGGAGGAACTGGGATTCCTAAGTCATCATTTACTACAGATCTTGGGCTTGTGTTTTCTAGCAGATGTCCTATCCTGACTAATAAATCTGCTCTCTTGTTTCTTTTCTTTACCAAAATATAGGCTGTATCTTATTTCCCCCCTGTGCCTAGCACAGTGCTTGGCACAAAGTGATCATTCAATAAAGGACTGTTAAGTGAATGAGCAGCAGTTGGATTCAAGATGGGGACACAGAGGGTTAGGTGACACTAGGGGGAAGTGTAATTGTCACTGTGAGAAATGAGGTCTGAACTGAAGCCATGACAATGGGGATGAAAGGAGAGGAAGGACCCGATATTTGTTTAGGAGGAAGGTCTGGCAGAATGTGGTGATTAACAGGACATGGACATTGAGATAAAGGATGGCATCGAAGACATTCCACTTTACCAGTATGGACACATGGCTGGACATTAATGCACTGAAATTTCAAATGTCCAAGTTCAGTTCAGTCTCTCAATTGTGTCCGACTCTTTGCGATCCCATGGACTTCAGCACGCCAGGCTTCCCTGTCCATCACTAACTCCTGGAGCTTGCTCAAACTCATGTCCATCGAGTTGGTGATGCCATCCAACCATCTCATCCTCTGTCATCCCCTTCTCACCATGCCTTCAATCTTCCCCAGCATTAGGGTCTTTTCAACTGAGTCAGCTCTTTTCATCAGGTGACCAAAGTATTGGAGCTTCAGTTTCAGCATCAGTCCTTCCAATGAATATTCAGGACTGATTTCCTTTAGGATTGACTGATTTGATCTCCTTGCTGTCCAAGGGACTCTCAAGAGTCTTCTCCAACACCACAGTTCAAAAGCATCAATTCTTCGGCTCTGAATATGTAGGTGAAAACACAGCTCTCTGTGACTGTTGCTTCTCTGTGTGTATGTGTGTGTGTTAGTCACCTAGTTGTGTCTGACTCTTTGTGACCCTATGGACTGTAACCCACCAGGCTCCTCTGTCCATGGGATTCTCCAGGCAAGAATACAGAGTGGATTGCCATTTCCTTCTCCAGGGAATCTTCCTGAACCAGGGTGTGAACCTGGGTCTCCCGAATTGCAGGCAGATTCTTCACCATCTGAGCTATAGGCAAGTTCCTTCTGTTGCTTCTTTGTGTATGTAAGTTTCTCCTTGAATATTGTCGGCTGGGCAAACTTGGTGATATGGAGATTTTGTTTGTTGGTTTTGGCTGTGCCATTTGGCATGTGAGATCTTAGGTCCCTGAGCAAGGAAGGAAATTGTGCCTGCTGCAGTGGAAGAATGGAGTTTTAACTGCTGGACCACCAGGAAATTCCTAGATACGGAGCTTTTTATTCTACTCCAGTTGGTAGTAATGGGATTTGAGATAAGTGGTGGTCTGAATGTTTGTATCCCTAACATATCCATAGGTAGAGATCAAAATGCTCAATGTGATGTATTAGAATGTGGGGTCTGTGGGAAGTGCTTAGGTCACAAGCCTGAAACCCTCACAATGGGAATATAGTTCTTATAAATAAGACCCCACAGGGAGCCCCTACCCCTTCTACCATGTGATGATACAATGAAAAGGTGCTAGCTATGAACAGGGAAGACGACTCTCACCAGAATGTGACCATGCCCCTGCCTTGATCTTGGACTCCCCAGCCTCCAGACTATGAGAAATAACTTTCTCTTGTCTAGAAACCATCCAATCTATGGTATTTCATTATAGGAGCCCAAACAGGGGCCTTCCCTCGTGGCTCAGTGGGAAAGAACACACCTGCCAATGCCAGAGACATAAGAGGCCCCAGGTTAATCCCTGGGTTGGAAAAATCCCCTGGAGAAGGAAATGGCAACCCACTCCAGTATTGTTGCCTGGGAAATCCCATGGGCAGAGGAGCCTGGTGGGCTACAGTCCATGGGGTCACAAAGAGTCAGATGAGACTTAGCGGCTAAACGATAACAAAGCCCAAACACACCAAGAGAGCTGATACAAAAAATGGCTACTGTCATTCACACATCCTTGTGTGCAGGTCCCTCTTCAATGTGACTTTTTACAGCTTTTCCCATCAAGAGAAGAAGTCTGTTTCTCTAATCCCTTGAATAGGGACTGGTTTTATGGCTTGCTTTGAGCTAACAGAATGTGGCAGAAGTGATGGTGTGATTTTTCCAACCTGGGTTTCAACTGGGCTTTCATGCTTTCTCTCAAATTCTAGGAAGCCTGCCCAAACACCATGTGAAATGCCCTGGGCTAGCCTGATGGTGTATAATGAACCTCATGGGGTAGAGTGGAGCTGACCCAGCTGAAAGCTGTCCCAGACCAACCAGCACCCCGGTGACCTGGCTGCTGCTGCTGCTAAGTTGCTTCAGTCATGTCCAACTCTGTGTGACCTCAGAGACGGCAGCCCACCAGGCTCCCCCGTCCCTGGGATTCTCCAGGCAAGAACACTGGAGTGGGTTGCCATTTCCTTCTCCAATGCATGAAAGTGAAAAGTGAAAGTGAAGTCGCTCAGTCGTGTCCGACTCTCAGCCACCCCATGGACTGTAGCCTACCAGGCTCCTCCATCCATGGGATTTTCCAGGCAAGAGTACTGGAGTGGGGTGCCATCGCCTTCTCCGGTGACCTGGCAGTTAACAGCAAATCTGTGAGTGAGCCCAGCCAAGACCAGAAGAAACATCCATGAAGCCAACAAAAAAGTTTTCAATTCAGAGAACTATCAGCTAAACAAACATTACTTGTTTTAGGCCACTGTTTTGGGATAATTTGTTACATGTTAAAAACTGATACAATCTCACTTATAGGCATTTATCTGAGCAGAGAGATATGGGCCTGGGGAGTATACAGTTGGGGCATTATCATCTAGTCTCAGTTGATTCCTAGGGATAAGCCTAGTTATTTTAATATAGCTAGCAGGAAAATTCATGACCCCCCAAACCTATTTTGGTTTCACAGTATAGTTGGAGGGACTTCAATTATTCAGATACTTGCTTCAACCTACCACTTTACTTGTAAATGGAAGCTACTGTGATGTTTTAAAATTAGTCCCAGACTCTGGGATTTCATCTATAGTAAAATAACCAAAAATTGGGAAGGGTAGGTTTGCCAATTTTTCTCTGGTAGGAAATATTTTTAAAAATAACACACACATACACACTAAATGGGCTTCCCTTGTGGCTCAGACAGTAAAGAATCTGCTTGCAATGCAGGAGACCCAGATTTGATCCCTGGGTTGGGAAGATCCTTTGGAGAAGGGGATCACAACCCACTCCAGTATTCTTGCCTGAAGAATTCCATGGACAGAGGAGCCTGGCGGCGTACAGTTCATGGAGTGGCGAAGAATCAGATACAACTGAGTGACTAACAATTTCACTTTCACACACTAAATGGAAACTAATGTGGAGTAAGTCCAACATACTTTACTTTAGAAAGTAAATTGTAATACAAAAATAATATATAATATATAACATAATAATATACAACAATTAAAGTGTTATTTTGAACACTTATTTCATCAGTCTTACTTTTTCTCAGTTTTCTAAATGGCCCAGTGAAAACCTCAACACATATTGGTATTATTCTTCAGACTAGCTTTTGAGAACTACTCCCCGTCCCTCTGTTTTCTGGTTGCATTGCTAGGCATGCAGGATCTTAGTTCCCTGATCAGGGATAGAACCCATCCCTGCAGTGGAAGGGTGGCATCTTAACTACTGGATCACCAGGGAAGTCCTGAGAACTACTTTTAAAGAGCATCTACCAAAATTTTTCCTGCTAAATTTCTGAGAATGCTTAGATATATTTAACTTAAATTAACATTCTCAAATGTCACCACCTCTGGGAAGTCCTCCTTTTCCGTGTTGGTGGAGCTAAACATCATCTTCTAAGTTTCTGTAAGATGAGAAATGACCTCTGAGAAATGGAGCATTTCTTGCTATATCAGTAACCAAAGGATGTCACACTCATCAAGCATTGCAGCCTCCATGGATGGTGAGTGGGTAAGCCCTGAAAGAACTCAGGAAGCAAAGAATACCTGCCATCTAGCAGCCATCAGATGGCAGCCACTCCCTACAGTGAGCCCTGAGGAACTCAGGATATGGAAACACAGGAAACTGGCCTATCAAAGGACCGATTTCAGTGAGCCAGATTCTTGCATATTCCCATACATAGAAAAGCGCGAAATTCCTTAACTTGGGATACCTGGTTTCAATTTACAATCATCTTTTAAGATTTAGACTATCTGCCTTTTTGCAAAACTTTACTATATAACCTACACCTAACGCTGCACCCATCCCCACCCCAGCTCCGCCCCCCTCCCCCCAGGGTTACTTGAGATGTTGCCTCCTGGGCTTGAAGTCCTAAATTCCCATCAAATAAAACATAATTCTCAACTTTCAGGTTGTGAATATTTTTTAAGTCAACACCGCTGTTTCTGCTGGAGTTGCATTGCCTATATACTGGTTATGTAATCGGTGGGACCCTGTGTTCAAAAATCACTTGGAATTTCAAGAAGGCAACTGTAGAGCATTGAACGAAGCACGGGGCCTTCCCCAAGCATGGAGCCTTGTTGTAGGGCTACACAGACTGCATGCCCAGGAAGCCTGCCCTGCCTCTATATTCTATCTCGATCTGCAGATGTTGAGATCCTGAAAGCAAGACTCTTGTCTCAGTCATCTGTCTCCTTACTTCCGGGTGTAGCGCCTGACACACTGTGGACTTTTCAGATTTACTGTATTAAGTGATGGTTTCACTGCTAAGTGTGAAACTGAATAAAGGAAACCTCTTTTAAAATGGAGTCTGGAGGCCAGAAAGGGAAACTCTCAGGCACTACCACTTCATTAAACCACAGACCCCAACAGGAAGAGACATACCTTGCATTTCCGGAGGAAGGTGTCTCTCTTCCCTACCACCTCAGCCTGAGGAAGATTTTTCCCCGCCCAGCAACAGGCCCAGCCTATGAGAACTGTCCAAACTCAGCCAATAGGAAGCCAGCACCACCCTGGACTCTCTGGATCCTCCATGGTGACTTTTGCTGCATGGAGTGTGGTGCTACTGGTAAAGAACCCACCTGCCAATGCAGGAGACATAAGACACACAGGTCGATCCCTGGGTGGGAAAGATCCCCTGAAGGAGGAAACAGCAACCTACTCTAGTATTCTTGCCTGGAGACTCCCATGGACAGAGGGACATGGAAGGTTACTTTGTCTGCTGGACTTAGATAGAACGTTTGCTTATCCCACATTGCAATTCTCTGATATTCACAAACTAACCCATTTTGCTGGTAAAATAAGTGGCAGTGTTATTTTCAAGGTCAACATCAGGTTACATTCACTGTGCTTTTTATCACTCTACACAAAGTATGGAGTGTGTGTTACAGGTCTGAGGAGAGGCACCGTTCTTATCCCCCCATTTATAGGTGAGGAAACTAAGGCTTAGAAAGCTGAGATGATTTGAGATCATCAAACTCATTTGAGAAACTGCTGGGATTTAAACATAAGCAAGATTCAGTGTTTTTTTTTTTTTTTTTTTTGCCCCCAGGGGATGTTTTGTAAACAGTTTTTGGTTGTCGTCCTGGGAGGTGGGCTTCTTTGATGGCTCAGATGATAAAGAATCTGCCTGCAATGCAGGCAACCTGGGTTCAGTCCTTGCGACGGGAAGATGTCCTGGTGAAGGGAATAGCAAGCCACTCCAGTATTCTTGCCTGGAGAATTCCATGCACAGAGGAGCCTGGCGGGCTATGTAGTCCATGGGGTCCTGAAGAGCTGTGCACAACTGAGGGACTAACACTTTCACTTCTCAACTGGGGGGTACTTTTGACATCCAGGGGGTAGAATCCAGGGATGCTGCTAAACATCCTACAGAGAGTTAAATAACCATTCCAGTCATCAGTGCTGAAGCTGAGAAACTCTGTCCTGATACCAAAGGCCATGTTTCCTCAATTCTGGTTTTCAGTACCAGCCACTTCGTATTCTTTTTATTTGTATTTTATTAATAAAATTTTTATTATATTTATTACTTTTCTTAAATTGACTTTAAGTTGATATACTTGAAAGGACTACATCTGAAACACTGAAGCCATGTGTTCGATGTGACATCATTTTTTTCCTGATATACATTGAAATAAATATGTCAGTGAAAAGATGTGGCCTGCGTATCAGTAAACAAAGGATGTTGCCACCATCAAGCCACTATAGCTGCCCATTGCCAAGCTTTTAGCCACCTGCAAGGGTGCCCCCAGAGGGAATTCAGGATTCAGAAAAGCAGGATACTGGCCCCAGACAGCTGAGGTGCACATCGAATGAATGATTTCAGTGAGCCCAGACTTTGCCAAAACCTTGGCTCCCTGTCCACTGATGCCAAATAGAAATACGGAGAGAGAGTTTGGAGGAAATAGGAAAGAGTAGCTTTATTACCTTTGCCAGGGGAAAGGAAAACAGCAGGCTAGTGCCTCAAGAACTGTGCTCCCTCTTTCTCGGGAATAGGGAGAGGTTTTATATCCTTCTGAAGGTCTTGCATTTTTTTTTTCTTGCAAAGTTTCAAAGTGGCTATAGCTGGCATTAGACAACTCACAGCCGGGTCTTATGTCCCTGAAGTTATCGGCCCATGACCTGCATGTAGGGGGAAGTATGACAGGTGCAGAGCATCATCTATATGGAGAAAGAGTAATTAGCTTTGTGAAGGACAAATCCAGCTACAAGTGTTTGTTTGTTTGTAGTAACAGCTAAAGAATAACCAAGGTTGTTTAACTCTTGTAGGCCGGTTTGACTAGTATGTACCAAAGGCTGTTCACCCATTTCTGTTTTTGCTGCAACAAATGCCCCTCTGTTAGTTAATCCCTCCGTATCAGTGGAGGAAACGAAACAGGTATCATTCCTGTCTGGCTGAAGACTAAAACTTCAGTTTTGCTCCATTTGACAAATATCAGCTGCCTGGCCCAAGGGCCCATTTATCTCCTACATCAAGAGTCTTGTATTTTCCCAGACACAGAAAGGCACTAAATTCATTAACTTGAGATATCTGATTTTCTTTAATTAACAGTAATTTTTTTATGCTCCAATTGTTGCAGAAACCAGTAATTGAAACACCAAGAACTCAGGTTTATTACTCCGGCGGGCCCAGAGGAGTTAACACTCCAAGCTCTGAGCCCTGAACAAAGGGATTACAGAATTTTTATAGACAGACTATAGTGGGTAACACTAGCTACTAATAGGCTGTGCACATGAAACCCCTTAGTTTAAACTAGGCTGGTTTAAACTAAGGGGTTTCATGTGCACGCGGGAATAGCAGTCAAGATGGGGAGGGGGATGCCTGACTTTCACATGGACAGGGATGATTAAGCAGGATTGCAGGGGCTGGGCAGTTGCAAAGAGCAGGACAAGGGTGAATGAGATAAGCTTCAGTTCCTAGTGTTGTAAGTCCCCACTTTCTGAAACTACGTGACCTACGTGATCCAGACTTTGCAAGCAGCAAGCTGAGTTACAGAGGCAGGAGGAGCAGGAGGTTATGTAAAATTTTAACTTTTTCTTTTCACGATAACCTGGCCTTTGTTGCAAAACTCCTGTATATCCAGCTTCCCTCCTTACCTCTTCGGAGCAGTCCCTCAGAGTGAGCTGAGAGTCTAGTTTTTCTGTCTTCCTGACTTGAAGTCCTTAGAATGTCCGCCAAATAAAATGTAATTCTCAACTTTTTAGGTTGTGCATTTTTTCCAGCCAATAAATATAAAACTATTAAAAAAAAAAATCTTTGTTGGGGGGACTTCCCTAGTGGTCCAGGGTTTAAGACTCCTTGCTTCCACTGTAGGGGGCATGGGTTAACGCCTAGTAGGGGAACTAATCGGAGAAGGCAATGGCACCCTACTCTGGTACTCTTGCCTGGAGAGTCCCATGGATGGAGGAGCCTGGTAGGCTGCAGTCTATGGGGTCGATAAGAGTCGGACACGACTGAGCGACTTCACTTTCACTTTTCACTTTCATGCATTAGAGAAGGAAATGGCAACCCACTCCAGTGTTCTTGCCTAGAGAATCCCAGGGACAGGGCAGCCTGGTGGGCTGCCGTCTATGGGGTCGCACAGAGTCGGACACGACTGAAGCGACTTAGCAGCAGCAGCAGCAGCAGCAGGGGAACTAAGATCCCACGTGCCCCATGGTGGGTTCAAAAAATAAAAATAAGTAAATAAAAATATGGCAAAGTCACTTAAAAAATTCAAAAAATGATAATGTTGCAAATATATTCAATTTCTGAACTGTTCTTTTAAATATTATGTTCATGGGATGTGTTTTCATCAATTACTACTAATTTTTACTGAAAATAAATCTATGTCACTTTTTCTGCCTGTTAAATGCATGGATCACAGTTAACATTGTTTTGTTTTCTGAATTTAAATAAAAATATATTAAATAAAAAAAAATCTTTGTTGGAGTACCGCCAAAAATCATCTCACACACTACCTCCTATCTGAGAGAACTGTATAGCAGACCTACTTTTCTTCTTCTAATAAAACTTCTTATCTTTTCAGAACAAGGGAATAAAATATATCATTTCAGTATTTCAGTTGAAACTGGCAGGGTGTTAGCTACACTTTGGCTTCTGTTGGAGAAGGTCATAGAGAGGATGTGACTTGAGAGCTAGACCTGGGCAATGAGAGGCTCCTGATTCTCCTTGGCCCTTGAAATGTACATTCCAGCCACTTTCCCCACACTAGAAGCTGTTCCAAGGATGCAAAAGTCTAAATAAAAGGTTAAGACTGGCAGACGGGTGCAGATCTATTCCTTTTGCAGCCACTCAAGACAAACTCATCTGTAAGTTCTCTTGTTTATTAATCCTGCTAATCTGAAGTGGCTGCTGCTTTCTCCTGTCTTCTCTCTTTGGAGATGGGCCAGTTTGGAATTTCACCTAGGAAGTTCCCTGAGGATTTAAACCAATAGCTTCTGTTTCAGTGCTTTTTATTTTTTTTCTTTCTCAAGGCTAACAGTTGCTTAGAGACTACTTTGAAACCCCAAGGCACTGGATGAGGAAAATTAACAAAGAACTCCTGGGAGTGAGGACCACTGCACAAATCATCTGATTTGCTGAGCTGCTTCTGGACGTGGGTTACAAGTCCTGGTAAGTGAGCATCCTTCATTACAAGTCCTGGTAAGTGAACATCCTTCGTTACAACGCTACCTCCACTAATTTTTGCGGGGAGGGGTAGGGGGTGGGGTGGGGCACAAATACATTCTGGATGCTGCACACACTGCAGCCTGACAGCAGTAAGGCTGGAGCAAATGAGATTCTTCTTCAGATATTAAAAGCCCCTGTGTTGTAAATAATAATGTCATCATCTCTTTCACAGAAAGCACTTTCATTAAGAGCTACGTTTTAATTTCAACATATTTGCATGAATTCATTCGGGTAGTGGTACGGGGTGGCGTTTAATAACGATTTTTCATCTTCCATGAACTTGCCAGGTGTTTCATTAGTAAGTTTACAAACGCGCCCCACCCCTCATCCCCAGAAGCCCTGAAAGAAATATCTTCTCAATCACATGTTCCGAATGGGGGCACTTACCCAATAATCACACATCTGGTAGGAAGTAGTGAATCTATTTCCTGAGTTGACATACCCAGAGGAAATTGACTTTTTTCCCTCTGAGGAGTAAAACGAAGATGACTCCCCTCTCCTCTAAGTATTTTTCCAATTCTTAGGAAATAGGCTTGGGCAGTATTCCAGGGGATACTGACAGCCACAGCAGGCGGGAGCAGGAAGGGAATTTGGTTGGGGCAAAGCTTACAGGGCTTCAGGTTTGAATCTGGCAAATAAGCCACGAAGAGTGGATTAGGTCTGCTTCTTCCCAAAGCCATTCCCTGCACTCTCTTTGTCACAAACAGGGGGCAGTCTCTGTTAATTAAAGCCGGCAGCAGCCTCCAGAGCCCGTCTCCTCTGAGGATCGGACTTAGATGTCCTGGTGACAGGCAATATTTTGCAGAGATTGGAGGCTGCTTCTGAAATGGACTTTTCAGTCTAGATTTCGTCTCTTTTTGCTAAGCTTTTTCTTTTTTCTTTTTTTAAATCAAATTTAGGAATGCCTTCAAACCTATTTTGCAGAAAGGTATCTGTGATCCAGCCTTCTGTCTGGGTCTTGCCCTCATCCCTCAGCCCTGATGCTTGCCGGGAAGTGTCACATGGGGTGCAGTGGGGTAGGATGGCGGGAGACCTGGGATTAGGGGCCGGGCGCTCTGCATCCAGCTCTGCATTTCCCATCTGCTGGCTGTGTGACCTGGACAAAGCCCTTAACCTCTCTGAGCCTCAACTTCCTGGACTAAAGCAAATGTGTTGGAGCAGCCTTTCTCAATTCTGAATTCTCATGTGAAAATATTCCAAACCCTCTGCATGTCTATCTCAGCCCTAATAGTTCCTTTCCTCTCTTAAAGACAGGGTGTTGCATAAAAGATCTTAATTAGTTCACTAATTAGCCTTTAGGTATTTTGGGGGGCTTCCCCAGTGGCTCAGTGGTAAAGAACCCGCTTGCCAATGCAGGAGACTGGAGTTTCATCCCTGGTCTAGGATAATCCCCTAGAGGAGGAAATGTCAACCCACTCCCATATTCTTGCCTGGGAAATCCATGGACAGAGGAGCCTGGTGGGCTACAGTCTTTGGGCAAGCGTTGGACATGACTTAGCGACTAAACAACAACAACAACATATTTTTAAAAGTGTTTCCCACATCCACATTGTTCTAGATGCTGGGGGACTCTTGCCAGAGTCAGCCTTTTCTGGCCTGGGCTTTATATTTCAATGTGGTATGACAGTAAAAAAAAAAAAAAGAAATAATAATATACTGCCAACTGGATGGAGAGTGTGGAGGCCTATTTTAGGAAGGCGCTACCTGCAGTGGTTAGAACACAGGCTCCTGAGTCAAATTTCTTGGGTCAAATGTCAACAGCAGCACTTCTTTGCTATGTTTCCTTGGGCACCTGGTTTAATTGCTTTGGGCCTCAGTCTCTCCCTCTGTTGTGTGGGGCTTGGAAAGATTACCTAACAGGGGGGAGTTAAATGAGATCAGTCACTCAATGGTTCAGCAGATATTCCCAGATTGTCTGCTAGAGATGCGAGGCACTGCTTTAAGTATCATGAGGAGGTGATTTTACACAAGCAAGCTTAGTGGGTATGTTATAGGCACTGGATAAATGTCAGCTGTGGTCAGCTCACACACCAATGCCTGCGTTTGCAGGGATTCATACTGTGGTGGTGGGTGTGGGTGGACATAGGTGTGGGTGGACGCTGTCTTGTTTTGGGGATCTTGTTCTGATGAACAGGAGTTCAGGCTAGGCAATCTCATGCCTTGTCCTGAGGGTTTTGGGATATAACACAGTTGATAATTCATTGATTCTTCCAGGGCTGGTTCACTCCTGGGTATGGCTCTATCAATATGGCCCTGGTGTGTTTTTGTTGGAATCGGGTCATTCTCTGCTAGTCTTTAGCGGGAGAGAGTAGGTGACGATTTCTTCAAAGAGAAGGCTTCTTCAAAGCCAAACCCCCTCTCATGCTGAGAAAATTTGCAAAACAGTCCCATTAAAACCCCATGATTTTTCAATTAAGGAGACCCCCACCCTAGTATGTCACCTTCTCTGTGGCCCAACCTTTTGATTCTTCGGAAATGCCCTGAGAAGCCCTTGACTGCAGCCAAATGGAGAAGAGGGGTGGTGGAAACATTTGCCGGCAAATCGCCTAGCCGACTGCAAAGTGTATACTTAGTTAATGCAATTAAAAAACAAAACGCAGGGGCGTGTGGGGATCTAAATTTGGTGTAGCAGCTTTGGTACAATTCTTGTTTTAGGGGCTCCTGGAGTCAAATTCAAGCCGAGGAGAGGAAGAAGTGGGAGAAATGGGAGAGGGCCGACGGCTGGCTGGAATCGGCTGATGTGAGCTAGGGCAGATTTGGAAACACTGACGACGGGAGACTTGGAGCCGAGGAAGCAAGGCCGGGTTCGGCAGCTCCGGTGAGGATATCCGGGGTGGTGGTGGTGGGAGTCGGTGGGGACAGGGGCCAGCCGGCTCCCGGAGAACGATGCGCGAGGGCTGCAGGTACCGGAGGGCGGCCGAGTCTGGGCGCCCAGGCCTTGCGCTGCACCAGATCTGGGCGCGCAGAGGCGGCGCCGCGGTGTGGCCCTCCTGTGGAGCGCGGGGAAGGCGGCCTCGGCGAAGAGGGACCAAGTAGCAGGTCCAGGGTCCTGGGAGAGCGTCCCAAGGAAAGACGTTCTGGGGCCAGGTCATCGCCTCACCTTCCCTGCGTTTCTTTGACTTTAGTTCATCCCGAGCCCCTCTCCCGGGGGTGCCTACGCCGGGCCCAGGCTCCCTCCCAGCTCTGCCTTGGTCCTCGCCTGGGCCCCGGGAGTCCACCCAGCCGGGGGTGGCGGGGGCGGGAGAGCCTCGGGTTGGAGGGCATGGCCCGGGAAAGGGCCAGGCAGCCCCCGGGCACCTGGGAGGGACAATCCTGATCAGATCGCGCCCCACTCCGTCTTGGAGTGGAAGCCACCTGGTCTGTCCCTCAACCCTTCGAGACACCTCTTTCCCCGGTGGGCCGACTCGAGACGCCGCTCCTGCGCACGCACCCGGGAAAAAGCCACAGGCGGAGCCGCCTCCGCGCCCCGAACAGGTCGGAGCCGCGGCTCCCGCCCAGTAAGGGCGCGGGAGGTCCCGCCGCCGTCCCCCACCTGCCGGGAAATCCGAGCTGTGCCTTCAGCCACTGCGGCTGCCGGAGCTCGCTCCGGTCCGCCCGCCAGCCCGGCTCGGCTCCGCACGCCCCCCGCCTGCCTCCCGCCCGCCCGCCCGCCGGAGTCACCTCTCCCGCGCCCCCGCCCCTCTCGAGCTCGCTCCCGCCCCCTCCCCCCCGCGCCTCCTCTGCCCGCCCTCCTCCCCCTCCCCCTTCCCTCCTGCCCTCCCTTCATTCCACAAGTGTCGCTTCGCTCTCTCCCGCGCACTTGGCGAGCTGGAGAGGTGAGCAGGGATCCTGCGAGCGGGCGCGGGGCGGCGAGTCCCGAGCCGCCGGCCGAGGGGAGGCGCGCACCGCCCGACTCGCCCTTGCTCTCCGGCCCCCGCCTCCCCCGGGAGCCAGCCGGACCTGCACCCCGCGCTGGCCCCCGTTCCTCCTCCCCCCGCCCGGCCCGGCGCGCTCCTCCCCGGCCGGCCCCTCGGCGCGCGGCGCGCTGGAGGCGAACGCGGGCTGAGCCGAGCGCAGT
Organism: Bos taurus; assembly: GCF_002263795.3. NCBI lineage: Eukaryota > Metazoa > Chordata > Mammalia > Artiodactyla > Bovidae > Bos > Bos taurus. Next base: position 11,633,267 of record NC_037352.1, read on the forward strand.
GGCCGCCGACCACCGAGCGCCCCGCGCCGCTCCCTGCATGTGCGGCCCGCGGCGGCTCGCAGCCCCCGGCAGCAGCCTCGGCAGCTTCGGCCGCGCCTCGAGAGGCGGCTGCAGCGGCTCCAGCGGCGGCCGAGTGGCCGAGCCCGGGCTGGGAGACACGATGCGCCGCGTCCTCCGGCTGCTCCTCGGCTGCTTCCTCACCGAGCTGTGCGCCCGCGTGTGCCGGGCGCAGGAGCGAGCGGGGCACGGGCAGCTGGCGCAGCTGGGCGGCGTGGTGGTGCTGACGGGGGGCAACCGCTCCGGGGCCGCCTCCGGAGAGGTCGGCGAGGGCGTGGGGGTCTCGGACGCGCCCCCGACCCGGGCGCCCACGCCGGACTTCTGCCGGGGCTACTTCGATGTCATGGGCCAGTGGGACCCGCCGTTCAACTGCAGCTCGGGCGACTTCATCTTTTGCTGCGGGACTTGTGGCTTCCGGTTCTGCTGCACGTTTAAGAAGCGGCGACTGAATCAGAGCACCTGTACCAACTACGACACTCCGCTCTGGCTCAACACCGGCAAGCCCCCCGCGCGCAAGGACGACCCCCTGCACGACCCCACCAAGGACAAGACCAACCTGATCGTTTACATCATCTGCGGGGTGGTGGCCGTCATGGTGCTCGTGGGCATCTTCACCAAGCTGGGGCTGGAGAAAGCGCACCGGCCCCAAAGGGAGCACATGTCCAGGTGGGCTGCCGCCCCCCGCCCCCCCCACTCCCCGGGCGCCGCTCTTTCCCCCCTTCCCTCCCCTCTCCACCTTCCCAGAGGCAATGGCGCTCCCTCTCCAGCCCGGCCTCTCCGCGGGGGAATGTCACCCGGGCAGCCAACTTGGGCTGGGAGTGCAGAGAGGGGACGGGGAGCTCAGCACAGGTGTGGACGTGAGAGTGTGTATGTGGATTAGGGGTGTCTTCCCCCGCCACCCCCGCTCTCTTGCCGCCCCCTCCCGCCGAGTATTGCAGCGGACTTGAGACACACAGCCTGGGAGCCAGTGCCTTTGGAATCTTGGGTTTTGGGGAGGTGGGGGTGGTCCAGCCTTCGGATTCCGCATACTATCCTTTAGGTAAACAGGGGCCGGCGAGCCCGAAAGGGAAGAGGGGTGTGTGTGAGCCCGCGCGCGCGTGTGTGCGGAGGGGGAGGGAGGGAGGCAAGGAGTGTGTGCCGCCTGCAACTCGTACGACTCGCGAAAATGTGGCGAGGGAGGTGGAGAGTGCGGGGAGGGCGAGAACAAAAGCTTTGCTCGGAGCGGCCGCCTCGCTTTCCGCCGAGCTGCCAGTTCCCTGGAATTGGGACCTCGGCCCCCCCCTCCCCCCCATCACCCCCTCGTCCCTCTCTCCAGACGCCTCCTCTCCCTGCCGGGGGCAGCGACCTCAGCCGTGGCGCTGCGCCCTTTGCGCGGGCTGGTGTGGCCTCCCAGGGCCGGAGCCCCCTCCCAGCGTGCCTTCACCCCCCCAGACACCCTGATTCGTCAACTTTCCCTTTTGCCTTATTCATTATGCAAGTCCCAGCACGAGCAAGTCGCAGCAGATGGGAGAAGGCATTTGGGGATTAATGGAGCTATTTGCCTTTTTTTTTTTTTTTTCCCCCGAGTGTCTAAATCGATTCGCACAACCCAGTAACTTTGGAGGCTGAAGACGCAGACTGGAGGATGCAACCCTCGGCCGGGGAGAGGCCAGGGGTTGGTGTGGGGTCCCGGCTGGGGTGAGGAGGGACGGGGGAGGGTGGTGAAGAGAGCGGGGTCGCCTGCACACAGCCGGATGACTGGGGAACAAGGTTTATTCTCTTCCCGTATACGCGCAACAGAGTCGCCATGTGTTCCCCCCCACCCCCAAACACACACACACACACACACACACACACACACACACCCCGCACCTCCGGCTGCCTGTGCGCGCGCGTGTGTCTGCACGCGCTCCGTGTGCCTGCCTAAAAAATCTCAACAAAGAGACCCACCAAAAATAGGCGAGGAACATCACCACCACATCACTAGTAATTATTTTCTATTTATATGCAGATTATCAGATGATTCCCCCCCACCCTTTCCCACCCCAAGGGAAGAATTTGGGGGAAGAAAGAGGTGAGAAGTTCCTCTCGGTTTGGGTTAGCAGGGAGGTGTGGATGGATGGTGGGATCAAGAGGCACAGAACCACCCCCACTCCAGGGGTTTCGAGAAAGCCTGACCTACCAAAAGAGTCAAGTGCGGGCCCCGCCCACCTCCTGCCACCCCAAGGTGCCCGATCGCCAACCCCACGGGCCGGTGGTTTCACGTCCCCCCGCTGTGCTCGCCAAGGGTCTGGTGTTGCGAGCGAGACTCGGAAGCAGGGTTGCGGCAGCGACTGTTGCCTCGGTAGAGAAATTCACCCAGGGATGGGTAGGGTGCCTGGCAGATTTCGACTTAACTCCTCTGCTGAAATCTCCTTGGAGCCTTTGCCTTGCCAACCAGGGCTTTGGGAGCTCTCCTCCTGGTTCGGCTGGGATGGGGGTGGAGAAGCAGGAGGAGGGAGGTGGGAAGCTGGGGAGGAGCACTAACCTCTGGGGAACTGGGGGAGAAACTTCCCGGTCCTGCCCCCTTGCAGCTCTGTTTACTCCAGCCCAGCAGGCTGCAGCCACATTCCTCTACAGGTACCGGGAAAGGTCTCCTTGGAGGTGGAATCTAGGGGGTATCCAGTCCTGGTGTTGCAGAGCCCCAACACAGGCTCTCCTTGCATACATTTTGAGAATTCCAGGCTGGAGTGAAGGTACATACTCTTGAAAAGAAAGACTGCTTGATTTTTACTGATGACCCCCAAGGTATAATTTTCAACCTTGGCTGACGTTTAGGGTGACCTGGAATGCTTTAAAAACAAAACAAAACAAAACACTGTTGCCAGGGGCCCCACCCTAGATGGTTCAAATCAGGATCTCTAGGGTGGGGTCTGCACATCTATACTTCTGTATATCTCTCCAGGCTTTATGGTGTTCAGTCAGTCACTGTCCCGGAAAAGGAAGTAACATTTGCTGAGCACAGTTCTGGGTGCCAGGCACTGTACTAGGGATGTGTGTGTGTCTGTGTGTGTGTATGTGTGTGTAAACATCATTTAGTTTGCCCAGTGATGAGACAGGTGCTAATTCTCTATTACATAGGAGCAAATTGTAGCTGAGGTTGGTAGCTTGCTCAAGGTCACACAGAAAACTGCGCATTCCTTACTCCCCTGGTGTCAGCTGTGTCTGGGGCAGATGTTTTCAGGTTGAGTGAGCATCAGAATTTGAGGAGCTTCCTAAAATGCACAGTCTTGCGCTTGATCCAGAGAGATTCTAAATCCATCTATCTGGGCCTCAGAAGTCTGCATTTTTACCACCTCCTTGAACGGCTTGTGTAAAGTGGTCCACACTTGACTTGGGAACATTTTCCCGGATACAGGGTGGATGGATTTATTCAGTGTGACTCTTACTGACATTCTGTTGCTGGTTCTCCCCATTTGTGTAGCCTTTGGGTGTGTTTCTATGGTGCTAGGGGCTGCCCCAAGTACTCACCAAGCGCATCCTGCTCTACTGATGCAGTTAATCATTTCATATCCCAGCCATGGCTCATTTGCTTTTGCCCGCATGGACCATAGGATGTTTGGCTGGGTCCAGCACGCCAAACTCCGCATCAGACAGACTGTACGGTGGCTTTCCGGTGAAATGAACGTGCTGGCTGCAGCCTCTTAATTTATTTTGTCTCGAGCTGCAGGGGTCGCTGGGGTGGGAAGTTTGTTCTTACCTCACCTGAGAGTACCTTCTCCTCAAAGACTTACAGCACGTGCTGCTCCCACGTCACACCGTTGACTGCTCCTAGTGCCCAGTGTGCTTGTGTTTGATAAGGTCAGTTTCCAGGCTCAGAGGCCTGGGCACATCGCCTGCTTCCTTCTGCGCTGATTAGGACTGAAAACGGGGAGAGACAGCAATTCCAGAGTATGCGCAGGCCTGGCCTGTGATGTGGAGAAAACTGTATAGGTGTTTCTACAGCAGATATAACCACAGCCACATTCAACCACTATTTATTGGAAGAAGTGACCACAAATGGTGGGTACCAAATGGTACCAAACCATGCAGACACATTTTATTTGGTCTGCAACATATTCCTATGTCTGTATTCTTATTTTTGGGCTTTCCAGGTGGCTCAGTGGGTAAAGAATTCGCCTGCAACGCAGCAGATGCAGGAGAGACGGGTATGATCCCTGGGTCTGGAAGATTCCCTGGAGGAGGGCATGGCAGCACACTCCAGGATTCTTGCCTGGAGAATCCCATGGATGGAGGAGTCTGGGGGGCTACAGTTCATAGGGTCGCAAAGAGTCAGACACGACTGAAGCGGTCGAGCCTGCACGCGTGAATTCTTAAGTTGTTCCCAATTTGTTATTGTGAACATTTTAAACATACAGAAAACTTGAAAGAAGAATAAACATAAACTCTAGTAGATCTTTCATCTAGAGCAGGGTTTCCTCCCCTTGACACTCTTGACATTTGGGGCTTGATTGTTCTCTGCTGTGGGAGGCCGTCCGGTGCATTGCTGGGTGTTTGGCAGCATCTCAGGACTCTGCCCCCTTAGGAGCAGGTGGCCCCCACACACTGCAGTCAGGACAATTAAAATGTCCTCAGACGTTGCCAAAAGTCATCCAGGAGCGGAGTCACTCCCAGTCAAAAACTGCTCATTTAGATTGAATACTTATTAGTATTTTGTCACGTTTGCTTTATGGCTCTCTCTCTCTCCCTCTTCCTTCTTTCCTTCCTTCCTTTTTTCCTTCCTCTCTCCTTCCCTCTCTTCTTCTCTTTTTCCTTTTTTTTTTGGCTGGAGCAGTTGAAAATAAGTTGCAGACATGACACTTCATCCCTAAATACTTTAGTGTGGATCTCCTAAGAACAAGGACATTTCTCCCACATAACACAGTTCCAGTATCCTGCCCCCAAAAAGGAACAAAATTTCCATAACATCATCAAATAGCCAATTGTATTACTGTTTTCCCAGTCATACACCAGAAATGTCTTCTAGAGATTGGGTTTTCAAACCAGGATTTCAGTCAAGGCTCACTGCGTTTGGCTGTGAAATCTCTTTAGTCTCTATGGTGTACGGTGTTTTAAAACCAACTTAGAACCAATGACCAACATTTAAAAAACTGGGAAGTTTCGCATAGAAATCTCGATTTTATGATTTCTCTTGAGAAGCTGATAGATTAGGTAACACTGGACCTGTATTTTCAAGTGGCATCTGTTCCCTTTAGGACCCTCTCAGGTTAATTTCACTTGCCCCCACCCCGTGCCCCGGTCCTCAGTTCAGTCAGTCATGTTCCCTGCAGTCCCTAGAGAGGTCGTTGGGCTGATCTGAAGAGAAATGGGTTCAAGTCAGATGGCTCCAGATTCAGTCCCAACTCAGCCACTTAATAGTGTGAACTTTTGGGAAATTTGCGGTTCATCTCTGATTCTCAGATTCCTATCTTTAGGGTCCCTATGTCATAGGTCTGTGTGAAGATTCACTGAGACTGGGCTTAGAAATCTCATAGAGCAGGACTGCCATAGGGTAACTGCTCAGTGACTATTACCCTTTATCATCATCCTTCTTATTGGAATTTTCTTCCCCTTATCTATGGAAGGAGGTGAAGTTGTAGTCTGGAACTCTGTGCCTAGTGCTTGCTCTGCTATGTCTATTTAGCTGCGTGACATTGGCCAAGTCTCATCACCTCTCTGGACTTGCATTGAATTTTAGCAGGATGGGTGGCAAGTTCAGTAAGTTCTCATTAGTTATCTATTTAATACATAGCAATGTATGTATGTCCATCCCAATCCATCCCACACCCCCTCATTGGCCTGGCTGATATTCAGGGACACTTGCTGGCTTTGCTATTTTACATAAGCTTATGTGTAAATTCTCATTTAATTTCATGTCCCACGGAGGTCAGCTTTATGACAATCTGCTTTTCACAGAGGCACAGATTGCTTTTCAAGAGGATGCAAAATCCCTTAGTGAGTGGAGGAGCTAGACTTCAGGCCCAGACAGTCTGAGGCTATGCCACGGGTCCTTGACCATCAGGCTGCACTGCCTTGAAGCACTGACATCCAGGACTTCAGTCTTTGCCGATCACAGAGAAGTGCTTGATGCCCTGCAAATAAGAGTGTCAGGGCTGGTTCAAGGAGCCCGAGTCAGATCAAGACTATGGATGTTTCCTGCATCTGCCCCTGGCAGGGCCAGCCCTCTTGGCAAAGGCATTAGTGAGGGCAGGAATGTGTGTTTGAAGCTCTTTACATTCGATGCCAGTAGGGAATGCATGTCATCATCTTGTCCACCTTCAAACAGTCAGAAATCCAAGTGGCAAATTACATAGCGCCATGTCCTGTGTGTTTTTCAAGCATGCTTCACAAACGCTCAAGTCTCTTGCAAAGAAATGGCATCAAGTGACAGACGTCTCTCCTGCTCTTGCCTTCTCTCTCTTATTGCAGCCTCCCCTCCATCTCCCGTTTCTTATACATTTATGGTTATCCTGTGGCTTCCACCAGCTGCCCAGGCTGGAGAAGCCCACGAATGCATATGCTGTTGGCCACAAAAAGTCTCTAAATTATTTTTTTGTTTTAATTTTTAATTGGAGGATAATTGCTTTACAATGTTGTATTGGTTTCTTCCATTCATCAACACGGATCAGCCATAGGTATACCTACGTCCTCTCCCTCTTGAACCTCCCTCCCACCCCTCACCGCATCCCAGCTCTGTAGGTTGTCATGGAGCACCGGCCTGAGCTTCCTGCATCATATAGCAAATTCCCACTGGCTATCTAAATTATTTTTCCTTGCAGAATATGTTTTGCTTCTCTTTGGGCACTGAGACCTTGCATTTTAAAAACCAACTTTATTGGAGTCTAATTTGCAGCATACAGTGTACACATATTATGTGTAGTTTGATGAATTTGGACACATGGCTACACCCATATAACCACTACCCCAGAAAGTAGCCTCATGTGCATTGCCCTTAGATCCTGGAAAAATAAATGATGCTTCTGGTACAAGAGGAAAATCTCAGGAATCCCATTCAAGTGTTTAAAAGTCAGAAAACTGTTCAGACCTTGGAACCCCTGGAGGCTTCTAAGCAAGATATTGCAACTATAAGCTCTACTTGGCGATGTTGGGGTCTTTTATTTATTCACTGTAATTGGAAAGAAAAGGGATGCAGGCTTTTCTTTTCATTCCTCAGATATGCCGTGCTCATTGCTGCCTTGGAGTTGTTGTGTTGGTTTGCCTCAGATTCTCTGGCTGGCCCTTTCTCAGCATTCAGGTCTCAGCTCAGTGTCACCTTGTCTGAGAAGCTGTCCTTGATCCCCTAGGATTATTTACCAATGCTCCCCCACCCCCTCCAGCCCATCACTCAATGTGATTTGCTTCATTTCACATTACAGTCTAAAATGAACTTACTAATGTACTGGTTTACTAGTTTATCATCTGCCTCCTTCCATTATTGTTCACAGTAAGGAATGCAGCCTTTCCCCACCTGTCACTTGAGTCCTGGTATAGTACCTGGCACATAGGAGTTCTGATGCCTGACATCCTGGTTTACATGACATAAGGCACCTCCTCATTCCATCATTTATTTGCTCATGGATGTAGTCATTCCGTAGGTGTTTATTGGGAGAAGGCAATGGCACCCCATTTCAGTACTCTTGCCTGGAAAATCCCATGGACGGAGGAGCCTGGTAGGCTGCAGTCCATGGGGTCACTAGGAGTCGGACACGACTGAGCGCCTTCACTTTCACTTTTCACTTTCATGCATTGGAGAAGGAAATGGCAACCCACTCCAGTGTTCTTGCCTGGAGAATCCCAGGGATGGGGGAGCCTGGTGGGCTGCTGTCTCTGGGGTGGCATAGAGTTGGACACGACTGGAGCGACTTAGCAGCAGCAGCAGCAGCAGCAGGTGTTTATGGAGTACCTATAGTAGATCCAGCATTGGACTGAGAGCTGTGAGACTGCAAGGATTAGTGCAGGCACAGAGCTCACGGTCCATGGCAGGAGATGGGCGATGTACAGGTGAATGTACAAGTGAATAGACACTAAGCTGAACCTTAAGCAACTGCCAGTATTCCATCATCTTCAACCTCAAAAATGGCAGTCTTTCAGCTGTTTGGAACTGGGTTAAGGGATATCGAGGAAAAGTGTAGTTTCTTCAATAAGGTGCCTTTATTAAGTCAGGGTTCTCCAGAGGAACAGAATCTTTAGGAGATCTGGCTAACTATCTACTTATCTAGAGATTATGCAGACTTGCCACACATGATAATGGAGGCTGGTACATACAAAATCTGCAGAGTCAAGGTCCAAGTGTTTTTTTTTTTTTCCTTCTTTTTTCACTTTTTGTCCGTGCCTCAAAGCATGTGGGATCTTAGTTCCTTGACCTGGAATCAAACCCATGCTCCCTGCAATGGAAGCATGGAGTCTTAGTCACTAGACCACCAGGGAAGTCCTAAGGTCCCAGTTTGAATCTGAAAGCCTATAAGTCACTGTAGAACCATGAGGACCTGATGTCGCAATCTGAAGGCCATCAGACAGGAAAATTCTCTTTCTTGGGGGAGGATGGGCCTTTGTTCTATTCCAGTCTTCAACTGATTGGATGAGGCTCACCCATGCTGTGGAGGACAATCTGCTTTCCTCAGTCTATCAATATAAATGTTAATTTCATCTAAAAACACCCACTCAGAGGCATCCAGAATAATGTTTGACCAAATCTTTGGTCACGCCGTGGCACCCAGTCAAATCAACACATAAAATTTACCATCACAATACCGTTAGGATCTTGCTCTTCTGAGTGTGGACCAGCAGTATCTCCAATCACAGTACCGTTAGGATCTTGCTCTTCTGAGTGTGGACCAGCAGTATCCCCATCACCTGGCCCCAAATCTCAGGGCCTGTTGCAGACATCTTGAATCAGAATCTGCATCCTAACAAAACCCCCTAGATAATCCATGTGCACATTCAAGTTTGAGAAGCACTCAGAATGTGTGCTACACATAAATACCAATTCCTTGGGCATTAGTTTGGTTTGTAGTACATAGTTGGTTCTTTCCACTGTCTAATTCAATAAATTAAAAAAAAAAAAAACACATCCCTATTTGTAACATGTTTTTTAGTATACACTGCAATATATGGGCTTCCCTGATGGCTCAGATGGTAAAGAATCTGACTCCAATGCAGGAGACCCAGGTTCGATCTCCAGGTTGGGAAGATCCCCTGGAGAGGGAAATGGCAACCCACTCCAGTATTCTTGCCTGGAGAACTTCATGGACAGAGGAGCCTGGCAGGCCACAGTTCATAGGGTCCCAAAGAGTTGGACATGACTGAGTGACTAACATACATAATATATGCACATATGTTTATTATTTTTAAAATTTTTATTGGAAGATAGTTGACTTACAATGTTGTATTAATTTCTGCAGTAAAGTGACTCAATTATATATATTCTTTTTCATATTGATTTTCATTATGGCTTACCACTCACCCCACTCCAGTACTCTTTTGCCTGGAAAATCCCATGGATGGAGGAGCCTGGCAGGCTTCAGTCCATGGGATTGCTAAGAGTCAGACATGGCTGAGGGACTTCACTTTCACTTTTCACTTTCATGCACTGGAGAAGGAAATGGCACCCCACTCCAGTACTCTTGCCTGGAAAATCCCATGATCGGAGAAGCCTGGTAGGCTGTAGTCCATGGGGTCACGAAGAGTTGGACCCGACTGAGCGACTTCACTTTCACTTTTTACTTTCATTGGAGAAGGAAATGGCAATCCACTCCAGTGTTCTTGCCTGGAGAATCCCAGGGACGGCAGAGCCTGGTGGGCTGCCGTCTATGGGGTCGCACAGAGTCGGACACGACTGAAGCGACTTAGCAGCAGCAGCAGCATGGCTTATCACAGGATATTGAATATAGTTTCCTGTGCTGTAGTTGTTGTTCAGTCGCTAAGTCATATCTGGTTCTTTGTGACCCCATGAACTGCAGCATGCCAGGCTTCCCTGTCCTTCACTATCTCCTGGAGTTTGCTCAGACTCATGTCCATTGAGTCAGTGATGCCATCCAACAATCTCATCCTCTGCTGCCCCTTCTCATCTTGCCTTCAGTCTTTCCCAGGTCTTTTCCAATAAGTCAGTTACTCACATCAGGTGACCAGAATATTGGAGCTTCAGCTTCAGCATCAGTCCTTCCAATGAATATTTAGGGTTGATTTCCTTTAGGATTGACGGGTTTGATCCCCTTGCAGTCCAAGGGATTCTCAAGAGTCTTCTCTAGCACCACAATTCAAAAGCATCAATTCTTTGGCACTCGCCTTCTTTATGGTCCATCTCACATCCATACGTGATTACTGGACAGTCCATAGTTTTGACTACATGGATCTTTGTCAGCAAAGTGGTATCTCTGCTTTTTAATACCCTGTCTAGGTTTGTTATACCTTTTCTTCCAAGGAGCAAGCATCTTTGAATTTCGTGACTGCAGTCACTGTCGTGGTGATTTTAGAGCCCAAGAAAATAAAGTATATCACTGTTTCCACATCTATTTGCCATGAAGTGATGGGACTGGATGCCATGATCTTCATTTTTTGAATGTTGTCCTATATAATAGGACCTTGTTGTTTAGATAGACTCTAAAGCATACATAAGAGCAGGTATATTAAGCAGAACTGAAGGTGAAACAAATATTTACAATTTGTTGCCAATGGTGATGACTTTGTGTAATAACACACTAGTGTGTGTTGAGGATGAAGCTCATCATTCATACATAGATCCATATTTTGAATATTCTTTATGAGAGTTTGAATCATTTTTGGCTGATTTCATTTTGATCTGAATAGGCCATCGTTTTTTTTTTTTTTTTTTTTTTAACTTTGTGAGAAGCTGTTGAAGAGGAGAGGGTCCAGTCTATCATTTTCCTGTCCTTGTTTAATCAGTATTGTCTCCAGGCTGTGGTTTTGTTATGAGGGAACATTCTTAAGCCCCATGTCCACCTAGTGATGGCTAGCTTAGTATAACTAGATTCTTTGCTTGCACATCCCTTTGGGGGTGTATATAACTACAGCACAGCTGATGCATCCTAAAGATGATGCCACTGCCAAGGTTGGCACCTTGGTCCAAGGTTCTTGCTTCTCACCATCTGACATGGGTGTTCCAAGTGAGGGCTCCAGCCTCAGTTCACACATTTATTTCTTATTTTTAATGACTAAAGACCATACACAGAAGTTGTCATATTTCCTTCCCCCCACTGCCAAACTATATTAGGCATTCCCTGAGTGAGTGGACCACACCTTGAAGACACCTTGTCCAGGATACAGAAGCCTAAGAATCCCCGTCCTCATGCCTACTCTGTGAAGGGCTACCCTGGGGAAAAGTATCCTTGACTTTCTGGTGAATTTCATGAATTTTGGCACTCAGCAGGAGCCAGGGAATCTGCCGATGGCAGTGCTGACCGAATTCACGGGTAGCCACCCTGATCATTTACTTTGCTATCCTCTTGAAAGTTCAAATATTTTGCAATTTTGGAGAGAAATCTTGAGAGACTGTGCTGAGAACTCTGGTCTCTTTTTTCTTTTTAACTCGATAGTGTCTCAGTCTGCCTTTATTTATTTTTATTTGCATATTTCATTATTTTGGCTGCAGTGGGTCTTCGTTGTGGTGTGTGGGCCCTTCGTTGTAGACTGTGGGTTCACTAGCTGTGGTGCCGGCTTAGTTGCCCCTCAGCATGCAAGATTTTAGTTTCCTGACCTCGGATCAAGCCCTGTATTGGAAGGCAGATTCACTGGATGGCCAGAGAAACCCAAACTATGGCTTCTTGTTCAGGAAAAATGCACAAATAAAATTTCTGTTCAATTCTAGAGGAGTTCAGAGATCCTCTGAAGTTCAATAAAGAACCTATGTATTTATTTATTTTTATTTTAACATATGTCTTTAAAAATTTTTTTTTAAACTGGAGGATAATTGCTTTACAGTGTGTTGGTTTCTACCATTCATCAACATGAATCAGCATGTGGCACCTTCTCATTAGCTATTGTTTTACATATGGTAACGTATATATCGGAGAAGGCACTGGCACCCCACTCCAGTACTCTTGCCTGGAAAATCCCATGGACAGAGGAGCCTCGTAGGCTGCAGTCCATGGGGTCGCTAAGAGTTGGGCATGACTGAGCGACTTCACTTTCACTTTTCACTTTCATGGATTGGAGAAGGAAATGGCAACCCACTCCAGTGTTCTTGCCTGGAGAATCCATATATCTCAATATTGCTTCTCAGTTCATCCCACCCTCTCCTGCCCTCATGGTGTCCGTAAGTCTGTTCTCTATGTCTGGGTCTCTGTTCCTGTCCTGCAAATAGGAAAGAACATGTTTAGAAGTGAAAAAAAGGCAAATTAGATTTGAGAGACATCTGTCTTGTGTTTCAAACATTTCTTTCCTGCAGTCCTTTTCAAGTTTCAGGTTCTGCTTACTGTGCAGGGTCGGGAGGAGCTTAAACAATTATTTCAAAGACATTCAGGTTTGTATCTTAGTCCCGCCACTGATTAGCTGGGTTAACTTGGGCGTGTGTGCGTGCATGCTAAGTTGCTTCAGTCGTGTCCGGCTCTTTGCTACCTGATGGACTGTAGCCCGACAGGGCAGTCTTTTAAAAAATATTTATTTATTTATTTGGTTGTGCCAGGTCTTAGCTGCAGCATGTGGGATCTAGTTTCCTGACCAGGGATCAAACCCAGGCCCCCTGAATTGGGAGCTTGGAATGTTAGCCACTGGACTACCAGGGAAGTCCTGTTGGGCAGTCTTTTTGTTCTGGAGAATGGGTATAGTAATCTACGCCTTGTAATGCTCTCCCACTTGTTGGCTGCAGTTCAGCTTTGTTAGCCTTCTTGTTCCTCTGATCTGAACTCTTCTATGCCTCAGGGTCTTTGCACTTGCTGACCCCTCTGCCTGGAATGTTCTTTTATCCTCTTCATGGCAGTAACGCCTCACTGTTCAGGGCTCAGCTGAGATGCCTTCTCAGGAAGGCTTTTACTGATCAACCAATCTGTCAGGTTATTTTGGATTTTCTTTTTTAAAAGTATACAATGCAGTGGTTTGTAGTATATTGAGAAAGTTGAGCAACCATCACCACTGTCTAATTCTAGAACATTTTCATCACCCTAAAAAGAAACCCCTCCCTCATTAGCAGTGATTTCCCATTTCCCCTCCCACACCCCTGGCCCCTGGCAACCACTACTCTGCTGTCCATATGGATTTTCCCATTCTGAACATTTCAAGTAAATGGAATCAGTTCACCTCTCTGAGTCTCTGTTGACTCATCAGCAAAGAAGGAGTAATAACCCTCATGATGTGTTTATGTGCTGCCTAATTGAATTAAGGCATGTCACGTGACTAGAACAGTGCCTGGCTTATGGGAAGTACTCAGTAAATGTTACTTATTGTTACTAATACTGGGCCGTAACTGTACCTGAAGTGTTGGTATCTAGGGTTAGCAAGAGTACTGTGCTGTGCTCAGTTGTGTCCAACTCTTTGTGACCCCATGGACTGTAGCCCACCAGGCTCCTCTTGTCCATGGGATTTCCCAGGCAAGGATACTGGAGCAGGTTGTCATTTTTCTTCTCCAGGGGATCTTCTTGACCCAGGGATCAAACCCATGTCTCTTACATCTTCTGCATTGGCAAACATATTCTTTACCAGTAGCGCCACCTGGGAATAAGCATTTTTTTATTATTAGGATTAGTTATAAAGGGTGATTAAACTTGTTGGGTGCAGACATATTACATATATTCATCATTTAATCCTCTCAATAACTCTATAAAGTGGGTAACGCTGCCATTACATCAGTAACATGAGAGGTATATGAATTCTTCTGCATGAGATCCTTATGTAATCTCTAATTGCAGGGATCTTCTTTACGTATGTCTTTTTCCCCTCCACCCTAAGTAGAATGGCAGCTACATGGAGAAAGGGGTCTTGTCTTTTGTTCATAAGCCCAAAGCCCTGGTAGCTCAGATGGTAAAGAATCCTCCGCCTGCAATGTGGGAGACCTGGGTTTGATCCCTGGGTTGGGAAGATCCCCTGGAGGAGGGAACAGCAGCCCACTCCAGTATTCTTGCCTGGAGAATTCCATGGATAGAGGAGCCTGGTGGGCTACAGTTCATGGGGTCACAAGGAGTCGGACATGACTGAGCCACTTTCAATTTTTAAGAATAAGTAGGTGCTAGTCATTGTTTTGAATGAATCAATTTAAACTTTCTCTCCTTTCAGGGCCCTTGCAGACGTCATGAGGCCACAGGGCCACTGCAACACTGACCACATGGAGAGAGATCTCAACATTGTGGTCCACGTCCAGCATTATGAGAACATGGATACCAGAACCCCCATAAATAATCTTCGTAAGTATAGCTCTGCCATCCAGTTCCAGTCCCACGGGGTGACCTAAGCGGTGGTCACACCTCCAGATTTCATGGTGTGTGTTTGGGTTTATGAGGAGCTTCTCTTTGTTGACTAAGAAGTTTTATTTTATCTCTTCTGGATCTAACTGTGGGTGGCATCCTCAGATTTCACTTTGTTTCTCCATTAAAGAGTCATCCACGTGGTGGATTTCTCATGGTTGGTTCTTCTGTTAACAGGCCACTTTGGAGGTTCATCTTGGTCATATGTTAACTAATAGCCCTTTTGGCTGGTCATCATGGTAGGTACTTAGCTAACCAAAGGATTACTTGGTTGGTTCATCCTATATAGTAAATCTGTTAGCCGATAACCTGTTTTGTTGGTTCATCTTGATTGGGTAATCTGTTAATCAATGGTTCATTTGCTTATCTGGCTGCCTCTTGAGGTAGACCAGTTGTCACTTTTAGGTTTTATATGGCTTTCAGTTAATAGATACTGGTTCAAAGAATTAGATTTATTTTTCATGAAATCAGAATTTCATAAACATAATCCACAAACTCTGTGTGTGTGTGTGTGTGTGTGTGTGTGTGTGTGTGTGTATACCTGTGCATGTATGTGGGGGGTTTTGAGTTGGGGTTGTGTTAGTTTGGGTGTGTACCTATGATTAAAAAGAAGCAAATTGTTCTGTTGTTCTCCAAGGGGGAAAAAGTTGCATTTGCTATTGTGTTTCAATAGGTATTCTTTAGCTGACAGCGCATACCTGGGAATCTTAGCGTGGTCCCAAAGATTTTCTTTCCTTTCAAAGGTCAGTATATACAATATGGAGCTGATGTACTGACTATTGGGAGTGGGGAAAAATAAGATTGTTTTGTTTTTGACAGTAGTGTACTATCATGGTTATTCCTAGCAATTATGTTTTCAAGTAAGCCCCACATTAAAGTAATGTTGTAGGGCTTTGTTTAAAATAATAAAAGCCAGAAAATTTAAAGGATGCATTTAGTTGTAGCTGGAGGTTTTTTAAAAACAGAAACAGTTCTGGCATTTTTGCACGTTTTTCTAGTCTGGGTCACCTTTGCTAAAGTTCCACCAGAAACAGCATTGGTGTTTTACTTGCTGAATCATAGTTTTGCACTGTTTGGTTACAAATTTTCATGCTCAATGGGTAGAGGAATAAGTCTGTGGAATTTGACATTGGTGATGCAAATTATCTGCCTCTACATGGTGATAATTGTTCATGGCCTTGGAAATGTTGCAGCATGTTTGCAAAGTTAATGTGTACGTGGTTTGAAATGGGTTACTAAGTAGAAAGTCTTAAGTTCCATTCTATTAAATAACTTGACATTATTTATTTATGAACTGGATCATAAAAATGATAAGAGAAATAGCCACATGTTAGAGCAAAATACACCAGTCATTGGAAGTTTTATGACCAAATCTCAAAGCCCCAAAAGGCATGGTGAATTGCACCACCTCTGATATAGCAATTGTTGTATCCAGTTCTGGCTTTGATGGAAATGAGCACATTCTCTTTCAGAATTCAGTGGAAAATAAGCTGAACCTAGGTGTATATGAGTCCTAAATATCATAAGCGAGTGAATATGACCATGAAGTAGAGAAAGCTGAAATGGTGTTGAATCCCTGGCTATAAAAAGGTGGCTGTTGAAAGTTTCTCATTTGAAGTTTCAATTTCTAGGATGATTTTGAATCAGCTCTTGAGTGGAATAACAAACTCATTGAAGTCACTCAAATTACACCACTCTGTCAGGCAAAAGGTCAGGCAACATTAATGAATCTTGCTTTAGGAAGGGATCTTTGTTTAAAGTTGTACTGAAAATAAATTGTGGTTCAGAGATGGGTCTCTAGGTACTGTGCATTTCAGAAATCTCCTGTGACAGACTAACTTGGTTTATTTATGAGTCTTGCTTTTAGTCTATATTTGTGTTTCAGTAATCAGTGATCTTTTACACCAAGGAAAAAATGTGTCTTGTAATATTTTACTGAGTAGAATTGCACTAGAGCTTTCCTGACAAACTGCAGGGGAGAATTCTAGGTACAATGTCAAAAACATTGCATTCTCCTAGGAATTACGACAGATATTAATTTTATGTAGTTCTGCTAGGTTGGTTCCATCCTTATTTCTTAGTATTTTGGGGAATATCTGGAAAATAAGAGCGTATAGCTTTTCTACAGGTTTACATTAATGAGTTTAATTTAAATAGCAAATTAATTCAGTAGTTGGTAGTGATAATATTTACTTGTAATGAAATGTTTGTCTTTTATTGATTTACAGGAGCTCTTTACATATTATGGACACGTGGGAAAAATTACATGTTCAAAAGAAACAATGATTTGTGGAGTTCATTGAGAAGATAAGAGCTAGGTGACTGACATTATCAGTTATTAAAGGTTCAAGAAGCCACGTAGTCTCCAGAGCCCACTGACTAATAGAGAAGTAGGAGAGGAGGAATCTTGTCTGAAAATCAGAAAGTAAGACCAGCTCTTGGTGCCAGAATTAGAATGCCACTACTGAATACAATGGCATAGGAAATGGTAACCTACTCTAGTATTCTTGCCTGGAAAATTCCGTGCACAACGGAGCTTGGAGGGCTACAGTCCTTGGGGGTCACAAAGAGTCCGAGCACACAATGAATATAAAACCCTTTTCTGGACATTATGGGAGCTACGAAGATTTACCATTACAGAAAGTGGAAAGATGCATCTATTTGATATACAACAAGAAGGGGCACATTGTGCCATTTTTAGGGTGTTCTTCACTAAATATTCAAGTTGTGAGATTTGATTGAAGTTCCAACTTAAATGTTATTTTTATCTCTGTTTGGTGACCCACTTGACATTGCTTTAAGAGAATAATCATCTTCTCTTGATACTAACACTAGATCACTTTCTGCACTTTTCCTTATGCTTTGTTCAAACACTAAGAGAACCAGCAACAGTCTAGAAACCTGGATATTTGGAAGGAGGGGAGTCGGGAAGGACTAGAGTGAAGGCAAATAGGGAGGAAAAGGCTTCAATATTGGGAATTTTTTTTGCCAACCTTTATCAGTTTCCTATGGTTCATTTTTCCTGTGATATAGGCAGGACTCGCCTTTTTTTATCTTCAGCAGATGCTGTTCAGGGTCTTTTCAGGCATTCAGTGTTATTGCCTAAAAATATTTAGTCTGATAATCAAAAGGGCTTGGACCTCTTTGATTAACAGGATGCAGATTCAGATGAGAGAGTGATTTTCTGCAAAAGCTCCTCGGCTTCTGCGTAATTACAGTTTGCTTTTGAAGGCGCATTTTGTTCTCAAGTACTGTGAACGTGCGCTGTCTCCCCCACCCCAGCCGCCCTGTTTGCCAGTGACAACCCCACCCCCCCGCCCCAACCTCACCTTCTGAGAGTCCAGGGTAAATGTAGGCTTCTTTTAGTGTCAAGATTGTGAGATTTGAGTGAGGGATTGTGGGGACAAAATACAACCTTGGATCAACACTTCTCAACTTGTTTGTATTAAAAGCACACTTCTTTTGAAATAAAGTTTTAATTTGGAAATAATTTTATATTTATAGGAAAGTGGCACAAATAGTACCCAGAATTCTCACCCACTCACCCACTTGCCCTTGATGTTAACATCTTACTTGACTATGGTACACCGTAGTTATATGTCAAAACTAAGGAGTCAATATTTGTACATTATTTTTAGCCAAATGGTAGGTATTGTTTCAATCTCACTAGTTTCTTCTCTGATGTCCCTTTTCTGCTCCAGGATTCAATCCAGAACACTACATTATAGTTACTGCAGCTGATTTGATAGTAGAATTTTGGTTGTGCAGTATTGTTTAACGATGTGGCAAAGGCTGGAAACAACATGAAATAAGTCAGTGGCAATTACACAGCCTTTATTGCCATTGTATAAAGTGTTGCCCAGTGTCTATGAAAACCTCGCATTAAGTTATGCACCTGCTCAGGGTTGGAATGGAACCAGCTGACATCCTGACTGCTCTCACATCTGTTCATGGGACAAAGGACCCTCACACTCCGTACAAACATACAGCTCCACTTCTGAATGGAGTCAATGTTGTAGTATTTATTTCACGGGCATAATCTGAGCAAGTGAGATCTCACCCCAAACTCTGGTGAAATGCTGACTTGCTATTTCAGGGCATGGAACTCATCAGAAAGACCGGATTCTTATCCTGGCTTCTACTCCCACCCTGTCCTTCCCCAGGACCATTTCCAAGCGGGTTTACGAGGAATCAGATGAAAAGCAGATCCATGACTTAGTTTCTGAAGAGGTTGTACGGCTCATGTTTAGGGCTAAATGGATTTTCATTCATTTGTCCATATTTACAAAGGCACCCAGGATGTCCCATACTCGATTTTTTTGAAATACTAGAAGGAATATTCCCACATACTTTCTAAAAATTGGGAGGAATTACCAACATGGGCCTCCTGTATAGCACAGGGAACTGTCCTCAATATTTTGTAATAATGTATAAAGGAAAAGAAGAGCTTTCCAAGTGTTGCTAGTGGTAAAGAACCTGCTGGCCAATGCGGGAAACATGAGACAGGCGTTTGATCCCTGGGTAGGGAAGATCCCCTGGAGGAGGAAATGGCAACCCACTCCAGTATTCTTGCCTAGGAAATCCCATGGACAGAGGAGCCTGGCAGAGGGCTATAGTCCATGGGGTTGCAAAGAGTCAGACATGACTGGGTGACTGACACCTTTACTTTCATTTTGGCCAGGCACAGGTGCTAAATGTTTTGAATATATTAACTCCTTTAATATGCAAAACAATGTTTAAACAGCCCTGCTCATTCCTGCCTCAGGGCCTTTGCACCTGCTGTGCTTTTTGCCTATAGCACAGGATCCCAGGCCTCTTGCATCTCATCTGTTACCCCTATTGCAACCTCACTAGAGAGGATGTCCTTGTCTACCTGTGGCTCCCAAGTCACCTACTGTTCCCCATTTTCCCACTATTCTCTCTATAACTTTTGTATTCTCTGAAGTTGTCTTGCTCACGTTTTAAATTTATTCCTCTTTCACTATATTGTAAACTCCACAAGAACAAAAGCTTTGTATCGTCACAGCTGTACTCCCCACGGCAGGACTGGGCTGGCTCATAACAGAAGCTCCATAAATTTTTGTCTAATAAATGAGAAAGCCTGTGGAAGAGGTATCGTTATCCCTGTTTTATGAAGGAGAAAACCGAGATTCATGGAAACTAAAGAACTGGTATGATAACTGAGATTTACTTTTAACATCACCAGGAATATATATAATTGTGGGGGATGGTAGATGAAACAAAATGGGAAAAATACTGTTATTACAGCCAGGTGACCAACTACATGGGGATTCCTTATTCTAGTCTATATTTGTGTATATTTGAAAATATCCATAATAAAATTGAAAGTTACACAGCTTGTCCACCATAGCAGAGTTAATTCACAGAGGAGCTGGGATTCAAACCCCGTTCTGTCTGAGTCCGTAGCCTGAACTTTAATGGAGGCATGTGGGTTATCTTCTGGTGAATATCCAGGCTTAGGAAGGATGAGAATCAGGACACTTGAGGGACTTTAGGAGGTAGAGTGGGTAAAACATCACTATTGTTTCTGTCCTTAATACACTCAATCACAGTGTCTTTTAGTTCACTTTATCCAGAGAGAGAAAATGTGGTTGGTTTCTGACCAACCATCAACCTGGCTCCCTTGAATCAGTTGTCAGACTCCTGAACAATCAGTTGGGTGGGATGGAGAATGTCTCAGTCTCAGGACTTAGGTGGAACTAGTCTCCAAGAGGCTATGTTTGAGAAGCACAGTGGAGATTGCTGTTTTAAGCTTCCTAGGGGTAGGGTAAGGATTACATTAGTTTTATTCTTTTCTGTACCTCCACTGCCTAGAAATTACACAGAGTTCAACAGACATTTGTCAAATGAATGATTACATGTATCTATGAATGACTCCCTCGCCGGAGCTCCATAAGAAGTCCAGGGGAACCCATTAACAGGACCCTTGAGATTTTTGAGTTTTGAGGAAGTTTGGCTAATTTCGACTCAGCTGAGGCTTTAACTCTCTTCTAAGAAGTGACAGTTACCAGCACTCATGTTCCTGAAATGACTGGACAGGTAGTCTTTCCATCTGAAGATCTATGACTGCAAATAGTTTTGCACACAGGTCAGTAGATTATAGCATTGCTAAGAGTTAAGGGGCTGGGCCACACTGGATCCACTAGAAACACTTTAAAAGAAAATGCTTATGTATTTGGTTGCACTGGGTCTTAGTTGTGGCCCAGGGGATGTTCGTTGCATCATGTGGGATCTTGTGTTGCAGCACACGGGCTCTCTAGTTGTGGCTCGGGCTTAGTTGCCCCGTGCTGTGTTGGGTCTTAATTCCCCGACCAGGGATCGAACCTGTGTCTGCTGCGTTGCCAGGCCAATTCTTAACCTCTGGACCATCAGGGAAGTCCCTAAAAACATTTTTAGGTTTAGTGCTGTGGCCTGAGTTCACTTGGTGTGGTTTTAGATTGGAGCCCTGGTTTTCTCCTGAAGTATTCAGCGTTATAGATGGGATCCTGACATGTAATGACGCTCATTAAACAGTGGACAGTTTGTCTTTGAGATAGTGCAGTGAGGGCATGGGAGATATGGACTTGGGAGGTGGACATCATTGGATTGGGTGTATGTATGCTCTGTCATCTGTGAGCTGTGCAATCTTGGAAGTATTAATGTAATTCTGTAAACTACAGTTTTCCATTCACTGAAAAGAGTGAAATAACATCTACCTTACAAGTTTGTTTTGGAGATAAAGGAATTAACACATACAAAGGATTTAGCATAATGCCCGGTAACATACGTATTGATTACTGTTGTTATTTGTGGAATGATTGAGCATAGGTGCTAAGGTGGTCCATAGACGAGGGGCCAGTGATGCTCATCAGCAGCATTTATTGTGCATTTGTCTTCACAGTGAACATATTTTCATGCTGCCTGTTGATAACCCCATTTGTGTGTGTGTGTGTGTGTGTGTGTTTTCTACTACTGTTTCTGATGTAAATGAGAACTGAAGAAACTGTCAACTCTTTCCTGAAGAAATAGCTGGGGTGCAGCAGGTGTCCCATTCTTAGCCATTTGTTCCTGTCTTATGTTTTCCTTCGAGTCCCATTAAAACACATGAGCTTTGGTTCTGAGTGTTGATTTTAATATTTACTTATACTAGCAGACCAGACCCATAGAAATCTGGCCCAAAACATGCCTTGTATTTCCACCTAGAAAAATGAGATTTTGTGTGTGTGTGTGTGTGTGTGTATGCACAAGCAACAGAAACAGATCCCTTAAAAGAAAAAAAAAAATTAGCACTTTCTGTAGGTCATATCCTGGGCTCTTTTCAAAAATTGCTACTAATGCTGGCCACATGGCATTGCCTAATTGGATCTACATTGCCTTTCCAAAGTGCTTCCAACCAGCTGTAGGACTATTTGTAAAGAAAGCCCAAGTGCTTATCACAGTGTCGGGTTTAGTTTAAAAGATGCCAAGTTCTGCTCTTTCCATTCTAGGGAAAGCCTATCCAGCTCCTTTGGGAGAGCATTTCTATTTAGGTATAGGGACTGAAAGATGCAACATGCTTGTTGTGTGATTGACAGGGTGCATTAAAAAAGAGAGGAATACATGAAATAATAACATTTGTTCTGCACCTGCTACATGCATGCATTTTCCTTCTCACAACAATCCATGAAATAATTGAAATAGGTCCTGCACCCCCATACTATAGATGAGGAAACGGGCATTGAGAGTTTAAGTAATCTGCCCAAGGCCCCTGAGATACTTGACAAGGAGTTCAGATCCTAGGGCTTCCCTGGTGGCTCAGATGGTCAAGAATCTGCTTGCAATGCAGAAGACCCGGGTTTCATCCCTGGGTTGGGAAGATCCCTTGCAGAAGGAAATGGCTATCTACTTTAGTATTCTTGCCTGGAGAATCCCATGGACAGAGGAGCCTGGCAGGCTATAGTCCCTGGGGTTGCAAAGAGTCCGAAATGACTGAGCAGTTAACACTTAACACTTCAGACCCTAGATGGACGCAGGCATGAACTCTTGATGACTTTTCTCATGACTTTCAAGGACATGCAGTGGATGATGTACCAGATTACGTCTTTTCTCCTACTCCCTTTTATTTATTGATCCTCATTAAGAATCACTGTATTAGATGACACGCATCTTTGAAAATAGACCGACTGGATAGAGCCATCATTTCTGGAAGATTCAGATATTCACCAATCTTTGCTTTCTTGTCATTAACATTTCCATGTCTTCATCAACACTGAACTAAAATTTACTAAAATTCTGCTATGTGTCACGCAATACTCTGTGACAACTGGAGGTATGAGGATAAATGAGAGAAAAATAAGAAATATCCTCCTGGAGCCTGTGATGCAGTCAGGGAGATGGAAGAGGAAACAGGTACTTGCAAAGCCGCGTGATGGGAGTAAGTATGGAATGTTGTGGGAGCATCATGCCGGCCTCCTCAAAACACCTGGGGCTGATGGGGAGGGAAGGGAAATGAGGACAGATTTTCCTGAGAAATAGGTATTTTGTTCTGTGAGAGAAATAGTCCCCAACAACTTTCCAAGAACCAGAGGGAAAGAAAGCAGAAGATTTTTATGTACTGACTTTGCTTGCTTTTGATTGAGAAGAGGACTACCAGTCCTAGATCTCTCTTGCACGTCTGATTGGTTTTATACAAATTATATAAGGGGAGAAGAGGATTTGGTCCTTTAGCGTCACACTGCTTTTGGTAGGAAAGTTAAAATGCCATGTCTGATGTGGGAAGCCTAAAACTTCTGGATCAGCTTTCAGGTTTGAGTACAGATTCTTTGCAGAACAGTCTCTGAGTTCAGGTCAGCTTGCTGTTCTTGGAGATTAGCATTGAATATTTTCTTCTTTTTTTTTTTCTTTTCTGAGCATTGTGGGGTCTTTTTTGCCTGACCAGGAATTGAACCTGTGGTCCCTACAATGGGAACACAGAGTCTTAATCACTGAACTGCCATGGAAGTCCCTGAATATTTTCTTCTTTAAAAAATAACAGCCAATATAAAATTCAGCAACATAGTTTAATACCATAATGCATATATTAAAAGAATTTGTAATAAGGCTTTAGGAAAAAAATCCCAATTAAGAATTCTCAGTAAAGTTAATTACAAGTTGAAAAGGAAATCCTGTCACATTAGTCTGAGAATGCAGTTAATGAAACTAAATGTAATCATAATCTGGGTATTTCATTGAATGGAGACTTAGACTTATTAATTTAGGTATTAGGCCTGGAGTTGTGTGCTCACAAAAGGCCATGCTCAAAGCAGAGCCTGGATTTTTACACGTAGAAATCCAGCCCTTGGTCCAGGGAGATGGGCCTTCTTTGAGATTTGTCCATGGTGCTGAATCACACCCCGGATGTATTTATTCAAGGCCACCCAGCAAGAAGTCTATCTTACAGAATTTCAGAGCTAGAAGGAACTTTAGGAGTCATTTTGCCTTTGGTTTACCACATTTTTGGTTTCAAAGGTGACAAAAAATTAAAAAAAAAAAACAAGAATGGAGGGACCAATATAGTGTGCCTTCAATTTTGCTAAGGAAGATAATGATGTAAAAAGTAACTATGAAAGCAATCAGCATCATTTCCCAAATGATATGGGCATTGTAACACCAAACATTTAGGTTAGATATAGCTCTCAAAATAAAACACAACTCCTAAACTGAATGAAATTGATTTTATGAAAAATCTCATTCCAGCATCCTTATATTTTCTCTCTGTTTTTTTTTTTTTTTTTGGCCTCCCGTCAGTTGAAAGTGAGAACACAGACTTACATTTTGGGGAATTACTGATTGTTCCTTAAATGGTTTGCTCATTGGATGAGTGTGTATTGAGTACCTACTATATGGTAGGCACTGGGGCTTAGTGCTAGGGATATGGAGAGTGGCATTGTGTGTGTGTGTGTGTGTGCATGCACACATGTGTATGTAGGTGTATATATATATAGACATGTATATAGGTGTGTATATATATGTGTGTATATATGACTTCATGGAGCTTAAAGTCAGTCCATTCTTTGCATTTTACAAATAATGAAACTGAAGTACATGGAAATGTATGGGTTCTGTTTTTCTTTCTAAAGTGACACAACCATGAAACTTGTGAAGTTAATACTGTTTAGAAGACATTATTGTGCTTCCCTAGAGGTTCAGTGGTGGAGAATGCACCTGCCAGTACAGGAGACACAGGTTCTACCCCTGATCTGGGAAGACCCCACATGCAGTGGAGCGGCAAAGCCCATGTGCCGCATCTGTTGAGCCCGTGCTCTAGAGCCCAGGAGCTGCAGCTACTGAGCCCACGTGCTTCAACCGCTGAAGCACACACACTCTAGAGACTGTGCTCCGCAACAGGAGGGGTCATAGCAGTGACAGGCCTGTGCACCGCAATGAAGAGTAGCCCCTGCAACTAGAGAAAACCTGCACAGCAATGAAGACCCAGTGCAGCCAAAAAAAAAAAAAAGAATTATTTAAAAAATTGTGCAAGCAAATTAGCTGAGATATTGATATGGTTGTTAATTCAGAGTGATGGAAAGTGGATGAATTGCTATTTAAAATTGAATATTTAGGACACAATTACTGATCACAGATACATGTTTACTTGGCATTTCTTGGAAATGGACTTAAGGATGTGAAGCACAGGGATAGACGTCATAGTTATTGGTACAGTTCCTCCTTAGTTTGATGCCTTACCTGTTATCCAAAGAAAGCTGTTTAAAATATTCAGATACTCAGATATTTTAACAAAATATCGAAATGCCTAAAGCCCATGAATTGAAAGTTGTGCAAGGGCAGCATGTAATTTTTGACTGTCTTTATTAAGTACTAACAAGGAATGGAGAAAGCACCTCATTCTTCAGAGGCATTGTTTAAAAATATTTAGTGCGTACATTCAAAGTCAAGGAAGGTCCTCAGTCAAACAATCCTTTGATAATAGCTGACAGGAGGATTGTATAAGCATGTTTTCCTTTTAAGAGAGAAATTGCATGTTTAATATTAGTGAAGACAAGAATGTGCACTTTAAAAACATTATTTCACTGAAGTGTAGTTGATTTACAATGCTGTGGGTTTTTTTTTTTTAATATTTACTTATTTCTAGTTGTGCTGGGTCTGATTGTGGCAAGCACACATGCTTTTTAGTTGCAGCATGTGGGATCTAGTTCCCTGGCCAGGGATTGAACCCAGGCCCCCTGCATTGGGAGCTCAGAGTCTTAACTTTTCCTACAATGTGGTGTTGATTTCTACTGTTTAGTAAAGTGGTTCAGTTACACATAAGATGTACACCTAGAGACATGAGAGAATATTGCCTCTGTTTAAAGAAAACACAAATAAGGCAGTTTTCCCCAAATCCATAGACTAGAACAGTGATTGAAGTTAAATCCTGATCCTGCTTCTTTTTTTTCACTGAAGTGTAATTAACCCACAACACCATGTTAGTTCCGGGTACACAACGTAGTGACTTAATACTTATGTAAATTACAAAATGGTCACCACTGTATAAGCATATTTTTAAAAATTGTTCATTATGAAGATTTTTGTTCTGCTAATAAGCATAGAGGTGGGTAGGTTCAGATCCTGGTATGGTTCTTTAAACATGTATTCATTGTTATTTAATTTACATGAGTATTACACCTATGGGCTTCCTTCATAGCTCAGTTGATAAAGAATCTGCTTGCAGTGCAGGAGAAGTGGGTTCGATTCCTGGCTTGGGAATATTCCCTGGAGAAGGAAATAGCAACCTGCTCCAGTATTCTTGCCTGGAAAGTCCCATGGACAGAGGAGCCTGGCAGGCTACAGTCCATGGGGTTGCAAGAGTTGGACACAACTTAGCGACTAAACCACCACCATTATACATGTAATTATGAACCTCTTCACATAATGTGGTACTGAAAATCTTGCTTCTGTCATTAATCATCGCCTCTTCATAGATACAAAATAATCTCCAGTCATAATGATGATGAATAAGGTCTATCATGTTGTTGAACCGCTTGGGAGAAAAATCACTTAGGGTTGGTAGGAGGTAGAAGGCACACCTGGAGTTGCTTGAAGCTACCTTGCCTTCACAAGGGGCAGGAGCATCCCACCATGGAATAAAGACATGGAAGAGAAAGGCAGAACGGAAAGGGGGAGAGAATGAGTTTAGTTCTGATAGGGTTTGAGTTCCTGGATCCAGCCATACCTGAAGCCATGGGCCTTTCAGGAACAGAATGAATTTCTTTGAAATTCAATCAGCTTGAGTTGGGTTTCTGTCACTTGCTTGGGAAAGAATGCTGATTTCTATAAGCAAAACCTACCATCATAAATTACCCACAGTTTCCAATACTTAGGTCATCTCATCTAACTTTTAGAAAAACCACCTTGGGACTATTGCCTCTTTAGCTGGGATACTCAAATGTAGCCGTAAGTATGCTAACTCTGTTGTGATTTTATTCTGCCGGATTGTGAGCTCTTCTCTGTGTATCTCTATCCCCCACATTTAGACCTGAAAACAGTTCAGTTCAGTTCAGTCTCCCAGTCATGTCCGACTCTTTGCCACCCCATGGACTGCAGTATGTCAGGCTTCCCTGTCCATCACCAACTCCTGGAGTTTGCTCAAATTCATGTCCACCGAGTCAGTGATGCCATCCACCCATCTCATCCTGTGTTGTCCCCTTCTCCTCTTGCCTTCAATCTTTCCCAGCATCAGGATCTTTTCCAACACAGTAGACCATGAGTCATTACTTGGTGAATAAACTAATGAAGCCCAGCCACTTAACTAGCTGTGATTGGTCTAAGCTAACAGCACTGGTTAAGTGGCAAGACAAGGACTAGAATCCCAAACTCCAAACCCCAGGTCTAGTGCTCTTGCATTTGACATGGGCAATTTGGGTCATAGCAACATTTGGCGGTCTTCACCTGAATTT
The DNA here is from genome assembly GCF_002263795.3 of Bos taurus. Classification (NCBI taxonomy): domain Eukaryota; kingdom Metazoa; phylum Chordata; class Mammalia; order Artiodactyla; family Bovidae; genus Bos; species Bos taurus. The sequence continues at coordinate 11,660,646 of NC_037352.1, forward strand.
CATTATGCCACTTCCTGCTTAAAACTCTGCAGCTGAGCTCTCCATTGCCCATTTCTGTTGCAATAATAATAACAAACTCCTACTTGGTCTTGCATAATCTGGCCCAAACACTGTCTCACTCATTTGACCACAGGGAGCTCTCTCTTTTCTTATTTAAATGAACCAGGATTGCTTTTGCCTTAGGTAAGGACTTTCTTTTTGCTTTTCCCTCTGCCTTGCCCCACTCTTTGCATCATTTAGGTTTCTGCTAAACAGTTATCCTCCTAGGGAAGCCTCCCTATAGAAAGTAGCTCATCCTACATATGGAATCCCACAACCATAACTCTCTATTAGGTCACCATTTTCTTTTCGTCATAGCTCATATCACTACCTAAACATCATCTTGTTCATTTGTTTCTTTACTATCTTTCCCATCCAAAGGTCAGCTCCACAAGACCAGGGAATTTGTCTCTCTATATTAGGTGCTCAATAACAGAATTGTTGAATGCTATGCTATGCTAAGTCACTTCAGTCGTGTCCAACTCTGTGCGACCCCATAGACGGCAGCCCACCAGGCTCCCCCGTCCCTGGGATTCTCCAGGCAAGAACACTGGAGTGGGTTGCCATTTCCTTCTGCAATGCATGAAAGTGAAAAGTGAAAGGGAAGTCGCTCAGTCGTGTCCGACTCTTAGCCACCCCATGGATTGCTGCCTAACAGGCTCCTCCGTCCATGGGATTTTCCAAGCAAGAGTACTGGAGTGGGGTGCCATTGCCTTCTCCGGAATTGTTGAATAAGTACTGTCAAAATACAACCCTGAGGGACTTCCCTGGTGCTCCAGTGGCTCAGACTCCATGCTTCACATGCAGGGGGCCAGGGCTCAATCCGTGGTCAGGGAACTCGATTCTGTGTGCCACAACTAAGGCCCAGGGAAGCCAAATAAATAAATAAATAAAAAGGAATATAAGAAAATACAACACTGAGCACATTTCTCAAGGAATTGCTACTCACATTTTTTCTTGTCAGTTCACCAGGTTTTATTTCTTATGGACTAAGCTTTCAGTGCAGTTATCAAAGTTTAGCAAATGCCAAGTTGCATGCCCAGAGAAATTACATATAATAAACTCATGAATGCATATTCCAGCATCACCTGGAAATTACATGTAATAAAAAAAATCATGAATACATATTCCAGCATCACCTGGAAATTATGAAGTGTCACACCAAGTTCAGTCCACTAATTTGAGCACAATTGACTTTTTTCAATAGCGTTTTCTCCCATATCATTCCTTTGGACTTCCCTGTGTCTTAGGTCCCCTACGATATCCCTTCTCCATCTTGGCTCTCAATTTCATCACCGCAAAAACAAATTAAGGAGGGAGCTGGGCGTATTTAACATTTTTGAAATAACTATGCTGTGTTGATGTGCACAATTAAAAAAACTCAACTCCGGTGTATGCCAAGTAACTGTAATAACAGCCTGCTTTGGATTATAATGTTGATTTTCAAATATTGCCAAGCAGACTATTAAATCCCCAACAGCTATGTTCCACATTTAATTATTATATTTAAAAGGAAGTCTTAAAATCCAGAGGGAGGAGATGGTGGATACAAAGGAAAAAAAACCCCAGCAGATCCACAGATTCATTTCATATCCCAAAACTGGACAGCCCTCCAGTAGCAAGCCATATGCCCTGGGTATAGCATCTATAATTAAGATCAAGTACTTACCTACCTTTTGACTCTGAATTCCAAAATGCCCCCAATATGCCACCGATCTTATAATCCTCACCCTCGGAGCAAAATCAGGTCAAGCTAAGAAAAGCACTCAAGAACAAAAGATGCAGTCTCTGAATTTTCCATCATGAATGCTCTGAGCATCCTCTGCCCCCCCAAGGATACTTTTTAGTAAAAGTATGGGAAGGAAATGGGCTATATCATGGTGGGGAAAGTTTGCGGACAGAGGACATCGTTGTTGCTCCTTTTGCCCGGTTTTCCAGCTTTGTATTCTGTTGTGGTTGTTTTGGCTGGTTATTGCTCATGTCAGCCCATTTGATTAAGCATCACGGTATGTGAAACACTTTATGAGGCTTACTTGGGTAAATGTAATAACACCAATAGTTAGCATTTATTGGATGCTGTCTGCCAGGTGTTTCCAATGTATTATCTCATTTAATTCTCTTAATGAGCTGGTATGGTGGCTGAGGTTTTCTATATCTGACAGAGTAAACAGATATAGATGTCAGATACCATGTATCAGAAGCTATGCATATGATGCATGGATTCAAATACACTACTGTATCAGTATCAGTTCAGTTGTTCAGTTGTGTCTGACTCTTTGTGACCCCATGGACTGCAGCACGCCAGGCTTCTCTGTCCATTGCCAACTCCTGAAGCTTACTCAAACTCATATCCATCGAGTCAGTGATGCCATCCAACCATCTCATACACTGTAGTCTGATTTCAAAACCTGGGATCTTTCTTCTACCCAGAGTAGGCACATGGATTCCCTTTTAGGTGCTGGGAAGGGGCTGCCTGAAGAAAAGTGCTGAAAGGGATTTTTAGGTTAGAGTCAAACCCTGTGGGCATGAGTGCTGTGGTTGATTAACCGTGTCTGCTGTGAGAGCTAGCTAGGAGCATAGTGTTGTTTGCCTTATATTTATACTCATATTGACATAAGTCTAAGCACTTATGATTTTTTTAATGAGGGAAGATAAATGGAATATAAACTGAGGGAATATAAACCCACTTGATGGATTGGGAAGGCCTCAATGCATGGTGCCTAACATATGGTGTTTGGATGTATAGTAGGTGATTAGCATATCTTTAATGAATGGATGAATACATGAGTGGATAGTCTGAGGCATATTACAACCCTTTGTTCTTCTAGGTTCTTTTAGCTATTTACATGTAACAAGTCAATCTACCATAAAACTACATAACAGAACTATATCCCTTTGTCTCCTATAGGAAAGTCAACCTAGAGCTGAATATTTCAATAGTATATTTTTGATCTTTAAAAAAATCATTGTTGTTTTTCCTCCATTGGCAAGTGGATTCTTTACCAACTGTACCACTTGGGAAGCCCATCCTTTGTATGGGGAATTACTTCTGTCTTATGCATGTATTCAATAAATCTTTTTCTTGTTAGATCTAGTTAGACACTGTGTTAATGGAGCAAAACCCAGCCAGGTTTCTGACCTCTGGAGTCTACAGTTGAGGGGGATAGGACTGTTTGCAAATCTAATAGACTAAAAACGTGTAAGAGATATTACTTGTGATAAGTATAGGAGGAAACAAGGAAGATGATGGGATTAAGGATAACAGGGCTAAGTCACTGAGGGGGTGACGATTCACTGAGACCCAAAGATGAGTGAGAAGGAACTGTCCAAGTGAAGCACAGGGGAAAGTGAAGGCAGAGGAAACAGAATGTGCAAAGGTCTTGAGGCTGGAAACTACTTCATCTGTGAAACCAAAGGAAGCCCAAGGGGGCTAGAGTCTGGTGAGGGAGGGGCAGAGGTCATAGTCCTAAATGTGGGGAAATGATATTCAGAAATGAGAACAAAGTGAGATATTAATTACAGGCATGTCTTGTTTTATTAAGTTTTGCTTTATTGTACTTTACAGATACTGCATTAAAACTTTTTTTTTGAGTTAGTTGATTTACAATGTTGTGTTAATGCACATTTAAGGGACAGCTAATTAGTGACAATTAATTTAAAGGATACATGCACCCCAATATTCATTGTGGCACTATTTACAATAGCCAGGACATGGAAGCAACCTAAATGTCCATTGACAGGTGAATGGATAAAGAAGCTGTGGTACATATATACAATAAAATATTGTTCAGCCATAAAAAGATACTGTGTTTTGTTTTGTTTTGTTTTTTTTTTTTTACAAATTGAAGGTTTGTGGCAACCATGCATCAAGTCTATCAGCAGCGTTTTTTCCAATAACATTTGCTCATTTTGTGTCTCTGTCTCACATTTTGGTAATTCTTGTCATATTTCAAATACTTCACCAGTAAAAAGATCACAATTTGCTGAAGGCTTGGATGATGGTTAGCGTTTCTCAGCAATAAAATATTTTTAAATTAAAGTATGTACGTTTTTTCAGACATGATGCTATTGCACACTTAATACCCTACAGGCTAGTGTAAACATGATTTTTATATGCACTGGAAAGCCAAGAAATTTGTGTGACTTGTTTATTGCGATACTCGCTTTATTGCAGTCATCCGGTACTGAGCCTGTAGTATCTCTGAGGTGTGTCTGTATAGATTATAGCTACGATTTTGAGCACTTACTATGTGCCAGGCACTGTGTTAGGTGCTTTACAGCTGTTCTAGTGTGTCCCAGGACTGCTCTGTCCCTCTAATTGGGCTTCCCTGTGGGTGTTCCACGGAACACTGGTCCTTTAGTTTCTTGCCCAAATAAATTTGGGAATTGCTACCTGCTGTCTCCACCTCTTGGAGATTCTCAATGCATCTTATTGGCACCTTAAAGATTGAGAATAAAAGTAATAAAGCCATTTATAATTGCATTCATTTCAGTGTTTTTCAAACTGATAGATCTGTTAAATATCTTTTTGTGTAGCAATTATTGATGTGTACGGAGGAAATGAAATACTGGAGAACTTAGAAGAATGCTGCTGGGCTCATGTTTACTCCGTCCAACTTAATCACCTTCCCTGGTGGCAGACTTATTATTTCCCAAGGCAATCCTTTCTGGTTTCAGGCAGACCTCATTGATAGGGCGCTTTCCTATTAGTTTTCCCTATCTTTGATAGGGGGCTCAGTGGTAAAGAATCCATCTGCCGATGCAGAAGATGAGGGTCGATCCCTGTGTTGGGAAGATCACCTGGAGAAGAAAATGGCAACCCACGTCAGTATTCTTGCCTGGAAAATTCCACAGACAAAGGAGCCTGAAAGGCTACAGTCCATAGGGTCACTAAAGAATTGGACACAACTTAGTGACTAAGACAACAACAACATTGATATGGAGTGTGCCCATTCCAAAGTTATTAGCCAACCTCTTAGAGCGGCTTAAAAGAGCCAGTGGAGGACAAAGCTATTGACAATTCTCTTTCCTCCTCTCTGCATGCTAGTTTCTGTCATCCTTCAAGGCTTGATGTAAACAGTCCGTATCAGGCTGGTTTGGTTATAAGTAACAGAAATCAGGGACTTCCCTGGTGGTCCAGTGGTTAGGACTCTGTACATCCAGTGCAGGGGGAATAGGTTCAATCCCTGGTCAGGGAACTAAGATCGTGCGTGCTTGCTGCACACAGCTCAGCCAAAAAATAAAAATAAAAGAAATTAAAAATAAGTGACAGAAATCAGTGCTATGCGACTTAAGCAAAAAGGGAGCTCTTTTGAAGAATTTGGGATGGTTCATAGAACTGAAGGGGCATTTGAAGAACAAAGCTTGGCATAGTAAGAATCAGGGCAGCTCTAACCAGGGCTGGTGGCTTGAGCTAATCTGTGGTCTCATCAAAGCTCCCCTGCAGACATCAATCATTCTAACCATTTTTCTTTCTTTGTGCCTACTCCACTTAAATATAAGGTCCTGGGGAGTGTCTGGCTAGCCCACACTGAGTCACATGGTCAACCTTGGCTAGGGAGGGCTGGTACCTTGATTGACAGTCTCACCAAGATTGCACTCAGGGAGGAAGATGAAAATCTCCAAAATGAAATTGAGACTCTGGGCAGACAGTGGAGGAATGGATGCTAAGTATTCAGAGAGAGAAACCAAGGTCCAAACAAATCTCATCTTTTGTCTGATCACTCTTCTGAATTTATATATGCCTTGATATCTGTCTGAATCCCTTCAGACCACTCAGTTCTGCCAATATCCACATGCTGCCTTGCCATCTTTCCTGCATTGTTTTCCTCTTCTGTGGCTTAGCTCTTGTGGGATGAATTTGCCCTGTATCTCTAATTAGGCATAATAACAAAACCTATACGACATCTCCAGCAGTAGTCAGAGTTAAGTGATTATGGGAAAGCTATTCCTAGGGGAGGGCAGTCAAGTGATTAGAAGTATGGTGTGAGGTGTGGGTGGGCTTCCTAGGTGGCTCAGTGGTAAAGAACCTGCCTGCCAAAGCAGGATACATGTGTTCAATCCCTGGTTCGGGAAGATTCCCTGGAGGAGGAAATGGCAACCCACTCCAGTATTCTTGCCTGGGAAATCCCATGGACAGAGGAGCCTGGCTGGCTACAACTCCATGGGGTTGCAGAGTCAGACATGCTTAGCCACTAAACGACAACAACATGAGGTGTGGGGTGGGTGGAGGGGATGTAGTTAGGGAGGAAGGAGATGTGGGTAGAAACATGGGCGTATAGAAGAAGACGTTCAGAGAGGGCTGCAAGGTGGATGGAGAGGAGACAGCCTTGCTGGGGTGGAGGGGCTGCACATGGAAGTGAAGAGTGATGAAACTGATGAATGGAAGACCCCCGAGTCCAGGTTAAGGAATTCAGACCTGAGCCTCTGGGAATGTTGAGCAGCTGGGCTGCCTTACATCACTTTTGTGACTAACAGTGTCTTGTTGGGTTGCTGGGATGATGGATGACAATGGCCTTTTAAGACAATTCGGGGGAGCTCCCAAGCCATCTCCAGCACAGCCGCCACTACCTTACCCGCTTACCCATGAAGTCCTCGTTCTAACCCTTCACCAAAGCGTTTCGAGGGTTGCTAGGAAACTGGATGCTTGAACAGTTGGGATCTGATGATAATAATTCTCTAAGTTTCCATGATTGGAGGAAGAGCCAGGTCAGTCCAATGCCATCTTTTCTTAACCTTACTACGGAGTAGAGGGAGACAGAAGTGCCTTTAAGACATGTGAATTCTATTCTGTGATCTCAGGTCAGGGATGGGAAGAAGCAAATGGGAGAGGGGGCGTGAGAGGGGGAGAGAGAGAGAGAGCAACATAAATAACGTGAGTATTTCTGCTCACCCTTCCACACAATGAGCATATGCTCGGAGTGAGACGGGAGACATGAGTCTGCTTTTGCTGCAGACAAACTCACTTCCCACGAGCTTCTCCTGAGTGTGATTCTAGCATTTAAAGATATGCATTTTTCATATAACTTGGCCACCAAACAGAAGCCACTTACTTCATCTGGTGCTCAACCAGAGAAACAGCCATTGTGGGTAATTTTGGCTGAGCATGATTTTAGCTGCTCCCTCTGGCCTTAGATTTCTGCACAAGACAGGATTCCAATGAATAGCTTTGTGAAATTCCTACTTGGTGCCATGGATAATCCCACAATGGGGTTCACCTACTTGCCCACCCGCCCTGGCATAGTATGGACTGGCTGGAGGGTAGTGGGGCTTATTTATTTGTACCTTACCCCAAAGATGTCATTTCTGAGATCACTGTTATAACCTGGAGCAGAAAATACCACTAGGTACCTGTGGTTCAGATGGTAAAGAATCCATCTGCAATGCAGGAGACCCGGGTTCAATCCCTGGGTCGGGAAGATCCCCTGGAGAAGGGAATGGCTACCCACTCCAGTATTCTTGCCTGGAGAATTCCATGGACAGAGGAGCCTGGCGGGCTACGGTCCATGGGGTCGCAAGGAGTTGAACAAGTTGCTTGGACTGAGCAGCTTTCACTTTTTCACTCCCATACAATTAGCTGGTCCTCCCAAGAATCACAGCTCAGCCCCCCGGGTTATGCAAGTACACCACTGCCCTTGCATCCTTGCATTGCATGTTTTTTGGAGATTTAGGGATTGACTTTTAGGTCAGTGGTGGAGCTGAGGACGTTCCACCAGGACAGCTCACCCAAACCTCTGGGGAGTGTCTCTTGCCATTTACTTATAGTACTTTTTTTTTTCTTCAGTATTATTGAGATATAATTGACATACAGCGCTGTATACGTTTGTGTACAGCATAATGATTTGATTTACGTGCAGCCTGAAATGCTTATTAGAAGTTTAGTGAACGTCCATCATGTTGCATGGACACAATTAAAAAAATAGAAAAAAAGTTTCCTTTGATGAGAACTTTTAGGGTTTACTCTCTTGACAACTTTCATGTGTAACATATAACAGTGTTAGGTTTATCACATGTACATGACATCCCAGTACTTATTTATGTTATAACTGCATGCTTGTAACTTTTGACTGCACGTGTGCTTAGTCGCTAAGTCGTGTCTGACTCTTTGCAACTCCATGGACTGTAGCCACCCAGGCTCCTCGGGTTGCCATTTCCTTCTGCAGGGTCCCTTCCCAACCCAGGGATCGTACCCACGTCTCCTGTGTCTCCTGCATTGCAGGCAGACTCTTTACCTGCTGTGCCATTGGGGAAGCCCCTTCATCTAATTCTTCTCCACCCCTGCCTTTGGTAACCACAAATCTGATCTCTTTTTCTATGACTTTGTTTTTGAAGCGTAACTGACCTACAACACCAGGTTAGTTCCTGTTACACAACAGAGTGATGCAGTATTTCTATGCATTTCAAAATGATCACCATGAGTCTAGTTATGATCTGTCACCATACAAAGATATTACATAGCTGTTAAGCACATTCTCTACCTACACTGTACATTTCATACTGGTGACTCATTTATTTTGCACCTAGAATTCTGTGCCTCTTAATCTCCCTCTCCTCTTTCTTTCCTCTCCTCATCCCCTCCCCCTTTGGCAACCATCCCTTTGTTTTTTGTATCTATAACTCTAGTGTTGCATATTTGTTAGACTTTCAGCAATTGAGTTTTAGGTGGTTGGTGGAGCTGGGGATTTCCCCAGAAGGACCGCTTAGCCAGCCTCTGGGCAGTGTCCTCTTGCTTTTTGCATTCAGTACTTCCAAAAAATTAATGCATTCATCTATATGAATACGCAACATGAATATGGAGAAAAAAATGAAGTGCTACAAAAGGGTATAAACACAAGGTGTCCTCTACCCTCCAGCGCACAGTTCTCCTCCTCAGAAGCAATCACTGTAATAAGCTTATTGTCTGTTCTCCTGAAGATATTTATTAACATTTGTAAACACTTTCATACCTTGCTTATTTCGCTTACCAGTAGATGTCTTCATCTGCTCAGGCTACCATAACAAAAATACCATAGAGTATGTTGCTTAAACAGTAGAAAGTTATTTTCTCATCGTTTTTGGAGGCTGGCAAGTCCAAAGTCAAGGTGCTGGTCAATTTGGTTCCTAGTGAGAGCTCTCACCCTGGTTTACAGATGCTGCTTTCTCACTGCGTCCTCACCTGGTGGACAGAAGGAGAGATTTCTGGTGTGTGTGTGTGTGTGTGTGCACATGCGCGCCTGCTCTGTCATGTCTGACTCTTTGTGACCTCATGGACTGTAGCCCACCAGGCTCCTCTGTCCATGGAATTCTCTAGGCAAGAATACTGGAGTGGGTTGCCATTTTCTTCTCCAGGGGATCTTCCCTACCCAGGGATCAAAACCACGTCACTTGCATCTCCTGCATTGGCAGATGTATTCTTTACCAAACTGTGCCACCTGGGAAGCCCCAAATCTCTTCTTAGAAGGGCACTAGCCCTATTGGTGGAGAAGGCAATGGCACCCCACTCCAGTACTCTTGCCTGGAAAATCCTATGAACGGAGGAGCCTGGAAGGCTGCAGTCCATGGGGTCGCTGAGGGTCGGGCACAACTGAGCGACTTCACTTTCACTTTTCACTTTCATGCATTGGAGAAGGAAATGGCAACCCATTCCAGTGTTCTTGCCTGGAGAATCCCAGGGATGGGGGAGCCTGGTGGGCTGCCGTCTACGGGGTCGCACAGAGTCGGACACGACTGAAGCGACTTAGCAGCAGCAGCAGCAGCCTTATTGGATTAGGGCCCCAGCCTTACATTCTCATTTAACCTTTATCATGTTTTTTTGTTGTTGTTGTTGTTCAGTCACTCAGTTGTGTCCCACTCTTTGCAACCCCATGGACTGCAGCAGGCCAGGCCTCCCTGTCCTTCAATTTCTCCCAGAGTTTGCTCACACTCATGTCCACTGAGTCAATGATGCCATCCAACCATCTCATCATCTTCTTTATCATCTCCAAATACAGTCACCTTGGGAGTTAGAGCTTTAACATATGCATTTGTAGGGGACACAAGCATTCCTTCCACGACAGTGGGTATATGCCTGTCTAACAGCCTTACATTTTCCCAGGTGATCCTGATATAGATGGTCCTGGGTCATATTTTGAGAAATACTGTCTAAGAACCCTAACTGTTCAGCTAACTTATCCATACTCTGGTGGAGGCGGTAGGCATTCAAAGTTTGGCTCCTCCCATAGCAGCCCATTCCAGTATTCTTGCCTGGGAAATCCCATGGACAGAGGAACCTGGCCTACAGTGTACGGGATCACAAAGAGTTGACTGAGTGACTCAGCACCTCCAAGATATCATATTTTAGTGGTAGCCTTGGTGGGAAGGAAGGCATTTTTGGCTGGATGAACCTCGGGAGCAAGGGATTCTTCTGCCCATTTGTGGTTACATGTTGTTCACCCTCCAGGGTTTGAGGCAGAGTCTAGAGCATGGGTTCATGGGTCCTTTAAACTTGGGTTCAGATTCATGGGCTCTGCCTCTTATTAATGCTAATGGTGTGATCTTGGACAAAGTATATAACCTCTTTCTCCTCTCATGGGATATGGTGTTACTATCTGGTTCCTTGGATCACTGTGAAGATGAAATTAAATAATGCATATAAAACCCTTGGCACAGATCTGAGGATAGTGAAAGCAAACAAACAAATAGATGGAAGGAACAAATAATACAATCAAATCTTGTCTTCTTTAGTGTCACAGTAAAAGTGAACTGCAAACCTGCCTGTGTTTATGGTACTTGAATGAGACATATGGTTAGAATATACTTCATCAAAGCATCACCTCGCCAAGACAAGTTTGGGGGCACATTTGGCAATTTTTTGCTTGTAAGAACAGGGGACCTGGGGTAACCTGTTACTTGGGCTGAAGTCATTTGAAATCCTTAGTGCTGTGACAGTCTGATGGTAACATGAGATCCCAATGGCCTAAGTTAATCATGGAGACAGGATATGAAGAAGAGGGAAGCCCTTGAGACCTCTGACCTGTGGGTCCCTCAGTGCGTCTTCATTAGCGCTGGAGGACAGGAGGCTCCAATTCTTTTGAACATTCCTCCTCTGAAGGGGAGGGGGGAAACTTCTGAAGTTGAAACAAATGACTTTATTTCTTTTTTTTAAAAAAAAATATTTATTTCTTGGCTGCATCGGGTCTTAGTTGCAGCACATGGGATCTTTGTTGCGACAAGCAGATCTTCCCTTGATGCACGTGGGCTCTCTAGTTGTGGCACTTGGGTTCAGCAGTTGCAGCCTGGGGCCTTTGTTGCTCCAGCGACATGTGGAATCTTAGTTCCCCTTCCTGGGATCAAACCCACATCCTTTGCATTGGCAGGTGGATTCTTAACCACTGGACCACCAAGGAAGTCCTGAAATGACCTTATTTCTGAGAAGGGAAAGGCAGAAATGGGCTGAGAATCAGTCGTGGTTAAAATGTCCTGGAACCAGTTCTAGGAATGTTCACACATGGAAAAAGCTTCAGGAAAGTTCATCCTTGGAGCACACTGCCTCTCTCTAAGTCCCACAGAAACAAGTTGACCAACCGGGGAAGAGTGAGTCCCCCAGCATCTGCTTCAGAGTCTGTAAAAGGCAGTTTACTATTTGTATTCGTGAAGGTGCCAATCAGATAAAGCACCATCCTTCATATCTCAGTGTTTCCTTTCTTATCATGCTTTGAGAAGTCAGTGCTAGGGAAAGGCTTTGCTTCTCTCAAGGAGCCTGAGTGTTCTCACTGCACTCATGAAAATGATGTAACCAGCTTTCCCTTTTCACTCTGACTACCGAGAAGCACACAGCCAAATTCAAACCTGTGTTCAGCCTCATGTCCTGCTCCCTGGTTTCCATTTTGCTCTTATCTTGGCATATGCCCTGTAATGTATCATAATCTTGTAGGTTCAAGTGACAGAAACCGAATGCTAACAGGAACTTAGTGGGTCAAGAATTTCAGGCATGGCTAGGACTCAGCCAGTGTTCTCAGGGGTCTGACTCTCTCTTCATCTCTAGATTTGTGTGCCTCTCTCCACTTAAGTTTCAGACAAGCTTTTTCCCTGGGAAGGCAACTTGGCTTTAGCAGCCCTAATCTGACTCTGTCCTTAGACTCCAGACCTGCAGAGAAGGAAAGAGCTTATTTCTCTACAACTTTGGGGAAAAACTTTGGAGTGGTCTATGGTTGGTTTCTGGTAGGTCACGTGCCCATCCCTGGGCCAATCATGTTAACTGAGGAAGTCTGACTGGTTAGTCTAGAATCATGGATTCACTGTTGGACGTAGGTAGAATCAATTCACAGACTGCACAGGATTGCTATGGAGCAGTGAAGGTGTGTTTGTATTTGTATGTGTGTGTGCACGTGTCATATTTCAGGAGGAGCTCCTCAGACAAGAGACTCCAAACAGACAACAACCATAAAGAAAACAACCCCACACACCTGTTGTCCCTGGTTTTGATGTATGATTGTTTATTTATATTTTGCTTCACTGCCTGAAACCCTATGTGAAATGAGGCGGAATAAAAAACCAAGACGTGTAAACTGACTGAATAGACACATCAGTGCATCTCTCTTTATGGGAGGAGGGAGGGGCCGATGAGAGATGACAGTGGGCAAGCTCAGCCCCAGGTTGAGCTCTGGAATGTGATGGAGAGGGGAAACTTGTTTCTGATTGCCCACAGGTGTGCAGCCAAGACCTCCATACTGTTAGGGGCACGCCTGTTAAAAACTGACCCTACCTTCATTTGTAGATACTGATGAGAAGCTCGTATGATGTAAATAGCATTTTATAGATTGATAACTGAAACCTAGCTTAGGTCAAATTTGAAATACTCCATGGTTTTTTTGTTTGCTTGTTCATTTGTTGTTCTGTCTTCTCCTTCCTTTACTGCCGGGTTTCTCAGCCTTGGCACTTTGGACATCTTGGACCGGATAATTCTTTGCTATGAGGGTTGTCCTATGTGTTGTCGGATGTTTAGCAACATCCCTGACCTGTACCCACTAGATGCAAGTTACCCCTCCCTCCTGTACAACAACCAAAAAATGTCTCCAGAGGCTACCAAGTGGCCCCTGGGGACAAAATCATTTTGGTTGAAAAACCACTGCTCTTTTTATTTAAATTAAAAAAATAATGTATTTATTTTATTTGGGGGATAATTACTTTACAGTATTGTGATGGTTTGGGCCATACATCAACATGAATCAGCCACAGGTATACATGTGTTCCCCCATCCCGAAGCCCCCTGCCACCTCTCTCCACCCTATTCCTCTGGGTTGTCCCAGAGCACTGACTTTAGGCGCCCAGCTTCATGCATTTAGTTGGAGGACAATTGCTTTACAATGTTGTATTGGCTCTGCCATACAACAATGTGAATCAGCCATGTGTATACATGTGTCCCCTCCATCTTGAACCTCCTTTTCACCCCCCATCCTATCCCACCCCTCTAGGTCGTCACGGAGCACGGGGCTGAGCTCCCTGTGTATCCAGCAACTCCCCATTAGCTATCTGTTTTACGTATGGTAGTGTATATGTCTCAATGCTGCTCTCTCAGTTCGTCCCACCCTCTCCTTCCTCTGCTGTGTCTACAAGTCTGATCTCTATGTCTACCCTGCAAATAGGTTCGTCTGTACCATTTTTCTAGATCCCATATATTTGTGTTAATATATGATATTTCTTTTTCTCTTTCTGACTTACTTCACTCTGAATAATGAGCTATAGGTTCATCCACCTCACTAGAACTGACTCAAAGTCACTCCTTTTATGGTTGAGTAATATTCCATTGTATATATGCACCACAACTTCTTTATCCATTCATCTGTTGATGGACATCTAGTTTGCTTCCATGTCCTGGCTATTGTAAATAATGCTGCAATGAACATTGGGGTACATGTGTCTGTTTGAATTATGGTTTTCTCAGGAAAACCACTACTCTTATTTGAATGTGGCTTCTGAGAGAAGAGGGTCCCTGAATAACTTAGTTGTCTGGAACTTAGTAGATGCTCAACAAATCCTTTCTTTTTTCCCAACAAATCTTTGACTAAATGAACTGGCCCACTTTGAACTGAATTCTAGGTACTTTTGGCCTCCAAACAGCCACATTTCTTCTTGTTAGGAGAACTAAACTAATTCGTGTAAAGTCTTACCTCCTTTCAGGGACATGATGAGCACTCAAGAAATGTTTGCTCTTGACATTACTGTTATCATGATTACTTCCTTCCTGGAAGAGTGCTAAGCCCAAAGCCATGTGGTTATTTTGTCCTAAAAATCATGGCTGTTTCTTGAATTACAGGAAGGAAATGGATGGAAATAGCTGGAGAGGAAGAGAGCCAAACAGGCACAGGGGGTGCAATTATAGGACTTTTAGGGGCAGTTCTCTGTGAGATGACCTTGCCATGTGCTTCTCTTAGAGCCAGATCTCTAGCCAGACAGCAAACATTTTCTTATGCAGGAATAGGAAGTCCTCCCCCTCCACACTTCAGTATGGGTGTTTGGAAAAGTGTAGGAACTTTTTCAGTGTCAAGAGGCCTAGGGACTGCCTTGGCTTGAATTTCTCCAGAAGCTGACCTTGAGACAAGATTTTTTGGGGGGAGGTGATCCCAGAAAACACTGTTAGGCAGGTGTAAGCAAGATAGAGGAGCTAATAAAAGGTGTATTTTCTGACCATTTACCATCAAGGCAACTAGGAGACCAAGTGTGTTTTCCAGCCAGAAGGAAAGTTACTGGGTAGAGAGTCAGAGGTGTTTTCAGATGGCAGCACTGGGTGTAGAGGTGAGTTGTTGTTGTTAAGTCGCTCAGTCGTGTCTGACTCTTTGCAACCCCATGGACTGCAGCACACCAGGCTTCTCTGTCCTTCACTGTCTCTCAGAGTTTGCTCAAACTCATGTCCATTGAGTTGGTGATGCCATCTAACCATCTCGTCCTCTGTTGTCCCTTTTCCTCCTGCCTGAACAGATATTGGCAGGGCATTGCTATGGGAGGGATGTTTGGTGGATGGGGCAGTGGTGTACATAGCAAAGTGCTAGAAGAAGGATCAGATCAAGAATGAGAAATGGGGACTTCCTTGGTGGCCCAGTGGCTAAGACTCTGAGCTGCCAATGCAGGGGGCCAGGGTTCAATCCCTGGCCAGTGAACTGGACCCCACATGCTGCAAATTAAGACCCAGTACAGTCAAATAAATAAATAAAATAAATATTTCCTGTTTGGAATACCAGTCTACTAATAAAAAGAACTGATAATAAAGGACTTCCCTGTAGCTCAAAGGGTTAAGAATCTGCCTGCAATGAAGGAGATCAGGGTTCGGTCCCCTGGGTTGGGAAGATCCTCTGGAGAAGGGCACGGCAACCCACTCCAGTATTCTTGCCTGGAGAATCCCGGTGGAGAAGGAAATGGCAACCCACTCCAGTGTTCTTGCCTGGAGAATCCCAGGGACGGGGGAGCCTGGTAGGCTGCCGTCTATGGGGTCGCACAGAGTCGGACACGACTGAGCGACTAACGTATATAACGTATATTTTGGTAGCATCTGCTGGTTGCAGAACACTTTGACCTTCATGTGAGTTACCATAGCAACCCTTCAAGGTAGCTATCCTTACTCTCATCCATTGAATGGGTGACCTGGGCAGTCTCTGAGGCTAGGGGTCCTTATAGCAGTGCTGGGAGAATGCAGACACCACTAACAAGAACGGCTTAGCAGAGTGCCTGCCACACAGCACACTTCCCACTGTGTGGCACCTGCTGTCACCGGTATCACTGCCACTGTTAACTGTTATTGTCATTAGGTCACAAACCGAGTCAGTGACAGAGCCAGAATTTCAACCCAGGCCTGGTAACATAAAAAGCCTGCATTCTTTGTCCTATACTATGTGCTGAAGACGCAGCCTCCATTTCACTCCTCACCCTCTAAGAATCTCACAGTCGTACTGGGAAAGATAAACCTAGGAAGCATAAGACAGCCAAGAGAGAAAGTCGAGACCAGTAGGGAGCCAGGATGGGTTTTAATGTCTTATCTCAAGTTGAGTTTCCTAGCAGCAAAGCCTGAGACAGGGGTTTGGGAGGATTTAATTTACCAAGGGAGGCTCTTAGGAGAAGGGGGATGAGGAAGCAAGATTGGGAAAGAGACAAAGCTAAGCAAGCATTGGACTTGATTGGAGACCGACTTTTCTGCCTGATCCCAGAGGGAACTCTGGAGCATCAGTTGTACCACAGAATGGTTTCTGCCTTAAAACAGGTGGCTGGCTTTCTGTACTTTCCCCTAAGTCACCCATTCACTGATCCTGGCCACCCCATTGGATGGGCGTAGGGGTGAATAACTTTTTAGTAGAGAAGGCTCTGCTGGCCAAAGTGGAGAAGAAGGCAGCTGGGAGCCATCAGCAGCTGGTAAAAGGGATCTCAGCAGGGCACTGAGAATGGCCACTGCAGGTCTCTGGGGCAGGAGTCTGCAAACTACAGTCCATAAGCCAAATCCTGCTTGCTGCTAATGTTATAAATAAAGTTTTATTAGGACACCGACATGCTCATTTGTTCATGTATTGTCTATGGCTGTTTGTGCTCCAAGGGCAGAGTTGAGTAGTTATGATGGAGACCCTAGGACTTTGAAAGCTCAAGTATTTGCTATTTCCGTCAATCAGTCCAGAGGTTCAGACAAGAGAGG
This sequence comes from Bos taurus, assembly GCF_002263795.3. Taxonomy (NCBI): domain Eukaryota; kingdom Metazoa; phylum Chordata; class Mammalia; order Artiodactyla; family Bovidae; genus Bos; species Bos taurus. Next base: position 11,677,315 of record NC_037352.1, read on the forward strand.
AGTTCACAGTAATCCAGAGTGGCCCCAGAATGGAAGTCACTTTTCTCTGGACTGGAGAAGGACATGGCAACCCACTCCAGCGTTCTTGCCTGGAGAATCCCATGGACAGAAGAGCCCATCGGGCTACAGTCCATGGGGCCACAAAGAGTCAGACACCACTGAGTGCCTAACACTCACTTTTTCTTTTCTCTGGACTTGGGTTCATGATGAGGAATCCAGAAGAACTTCAAGGATGAGCAAGTTCATGTGGGTACAGGGGAAGCAGACACCCAGAAGAAAGATGGAAGGTTGTATACCAAGGAAGCGTGATGTCGTACAAAAATTCTCCCAGGACCACATGGATATCTGGGACAGTAGCTTGTTCAAGGGAAGAAATCCACTTTAGACTCGTTTCCAGGGAAGAATTCCATTTAGAAACCCTTAATCAGAGGAGTGCACGGTCTGGGGTGTGCTCGACGCGATGTGGTCAGACATAATTATTTGGAGCAGCTGTAAACAAGTCTGGTCACTTAAGATAAAGATGGAAAGCACACGCTTTGCCTTCATAGGGACAGCAAAAGGAGAAAAACGTATCTCGGCCCTTGGCGTTGGTGAGCGCTTAGCAGGAATTCATTCAGCGCCCGTAGACATCACGTGCTCGCTAACAGGGACAGCAAGACAGCAGCTCTTGAAACTCACGGACTATTTTTGTCAAAGGAGGATTCAGTTTTAAATATTCGATGCCTTTAGGATAACTCATCTATCACTGCACCAATTTAAGTCTCATTAATCACGTACAGGAGAAGGGGGAAAGAACTCCCAGCCCTTGGAGATTTTAGTGCACGGTGGGAAATGGAGGCTGGGAAGTGGAACTCGAGTGGCATAGTCACACAAGGAGGTGAGTGAGAATGATCCTCCTGCATTGGAGACTGTTTCTTGGCTCAAAAATCGCCAGTTGAGATTTTTAAGATCATGATAGGGATCTAGGGATTCCATCTAGGAACATGGAGTAGGGTAAAGACCATGACTCTTGGGGCTGGGCAACCTCTGTTTATGGATCTACCATCTACCAAGAGCCTACATGTGCCAGGCAGCATACTGAGCACTTCCAATGCAAACCCTCATGAGGATGAGATGGTTAGATAGCATCACTGACTCACTGGACAGGAATTTGAGCAAACTCCAGGAGATAGTGGAGCACAGAGGAGCCTGATGTGCTACAATCCATGGGGTCGCAAAGAGTCAGACAATGCTTAGCGACTGGGCAACAACATGTAACCCTCATAACGACCTTATGAGATATGTCATTGTCCACGTTTTACAGATATTAAAATTGAGGTTTAGAGATGTTAACTCTTTTGCCCATGGCCATAGCACTTCAGAGTGGTGGAGCTGGGATGTGAACCCTAGGTTGACCCATTCCAAACCAAACCAAGCTCTAACCATTATACTACAGCGCACTCAAGGCAAGCCAAACCTCAACAGAAATGGAGCCCTTTCTCTCCTTGGAAAAACTGAAATTACAGAATGGTAGGGACTGTTACTGAACCAAACTTGTGTCTGCCTAATGTGGAGCAGAGCCAATTAAATGGTTGTAGTGAAGGAGTAAAGTGCTGTTTTTTTAATTCATTAGTTTTTGGCTGTGCTGGGTCTTCATTGCTGCATGCAGGCTTTCTCCGGTTGTGGCGAGCAGGGGCTACGCTCTCGTTTCAGGATGAGGGCTTCTCACTGTGGTGGCTTCTCTTGTTGCAGAGCACAGGCTCTAATTATGCAGGTTTCAGTAGTTGTGGTATGGGCTTAGTTGCTCCACGGCATGTGAGATCTTCCCGAACCAGGGATGGAACCCATGTCTCCTGCATTGGCAGGCAGATTCTTAGCCACAGAACCACCAGGGACATCTTGAGTAAAGTGTTTATTGTCAGGTGCCAAGCAACACATGCCAAGCAAGGAGCATGGGAGGTTAGTGCTCAAAGGACTCAGACTCTTTGATTGCTTTTTAGGGAAGTGTTTTTAAAGGGATGAAGGTCATAAGACATATGATCAACTCATGGACTTTCTTTTCTGATTGGTTGGTGCTGAAGTAACAGGGTGATATTTTTTGGTGTCTTGATCATCAACCCTCTGATTCCATCCAGCCTTGAGTCTCTGTGTTTCTGTCTGGTGGGGTCCTGGTTTTTGAAAAACAGCTCAAGGACGTGCGTTGGCCTATGATTTTCATCCTTTGCAGGGGAATTTGGGGTCCTATGGCTCTTTTAATGGCTGATCTACTTAGTTATTACTACCTTTTTTGCTTGACTGTTTTCTTTTTGTTTCTTTTTTTCTGCTTCTCTAATGATTAACTGCTTGTGTCTGCTCTTTGGAACTTGGGGACTGCCTAGGAGCCCAAGGCTTCTTTTATAAACAAGAACTGGGGGACACAGGAGGTCTATTACTGGGGAGTCCCTGCAGGGTCTTATTAAATTGTAGAATAAACAGCCTTTAATAAACATAAACAGCCATTCATTTTGATCGCCCAAAGTAGGTTTTTAAAAAAATCATTTGTTTTGGCTTCTCTGGGTCTCAGCTACAGCACACGGAGTCTTTGTTGTTGTTGCAGCTGGTGGGCTTCCCCTTGGTTGTGATGTGACTGCCCCAGCGAGTATGGGCTCAGTAGTTGTATAGTCTACTGGTGTACAGTCTCTGTTGCTCTGCAGCATGTGTGGTCCAAGCTCCTGGGCCAGGGGTCAAACCCACATCCCCTGCATTGGAAGGCGGATTCTCAACCACTGGACCACCAGGGAAGTCCCCAGAGTAAGTTATGGATAGCATTGTGCTGTATAACCTTTCCGGCTTTTAAACAATGTTTGTATTTTAGAAGCGTATGAGGACTTCTCTTGTGGTCCAGTGGTTAAGACTCCATGATACCACTGCAGGGGGCACGCGTTAGATTCCTGTTCCGGGGAGAGCCCCTATGCCACATGACTTGGGCAGAAAAATAAAAAAATAAAGACACATGTATTCACATAGCACATTTTTGTCTTATTTTTCCAAATCAACATTATACCGTTAAGTGTTTAAATACTATCACATACCTTCACAAGTATAATTTTAAATAACCTCATAATATGTTGTTGAATGGCTGAGTATACTTACCTATGTAAGTTTCCGTATCTTTGAAGTGGGGCTAGAATTTGCTACCTCATATCTTTGTGATGAGATAAGTTATTAAGCCTCTGACATGTGATGGATACTTAGCAAATATTTATATTCTCTTCTCCTCATGTTTGGATAACTTTACTAGATTCAGAGCCTGAGATGGCAATTCTTGCACAGGTCACTTTTTAGAGGTGAGGGGTATCTCAGGAAATATCTGAAAAGGGAGAGATGGTGGCAGGAGGCGGGCAGGAGAGGAAGGAAACAGCATGTCTACTCTGGAGCCCGGCTACAGCCTGATCCCACGGCAAGCTCTGAAGCATCACAGAGCTGGCATCGCCTTGAGGCTGTGGGGTTGACCTCTGACACCTTCACATTAGTGATCGTTGGCTGTGGCTTTGTGTAGGAAAAACCTACTCTTCTTCCTGTGTGAGTCTCCTTTACGATCACACTGACACCACTTCTCCCACTAGATGTGTAGGGTTATTTTTCCCACACCAAACGATTCTCTGTGACACCAGCTGGTTGTCCTACAGTTCAATTATGACATTAATGGGAGGAAGCTCAGATCACAGATCAGACATATTTCTGATGTCAATTGCAAGTCCCAGGATGTCACCAGTACTTCTGCCTGACTGGTTATAAACCAGGCTTCCCATGACCTACTCCTTGAGTTCAACAACTTGCTAGAATGACTTGAACTCCGGGAAACACTTCCTTCCTTTTATTAGTTTATTATAAAAGAGTATGATGAGAAGTGGGTTTCCCTGATGGTTCAGCAGTAAAGAACCTGTCTGCCAGTGCAGGAGACGTAGGTTCAATCCCTGGATATGGAAGATCCTCTGGAGAAGGAAATGGCAGCCCACCCCAACATTCTTGCCTGGGAAATCCCATGGACAGAGGAACCTGGTGGGCTTCAGTCCATAGGGTCGCAAAGAGTAAGACACGACTGAGAGACGCAACAACAACAATTTGATGAGATGCAGAGGAGCATCCAGACGGCAAAGAGACATGGGGCAAGGTGTGGGGAGATGGTATACACAGCTTCAAGCTCCTTCATGTCTTCAGCAACCTGGAAGTTTTCTGATCCACTTTTCCCTTCCTGGAGGATAAGGAATGGGGCTGAAACTCCCAAGCTTCTTATCATAGTTTGATCTTTCTGGTGGCCAGCCCCCATCCAGGACCCCATCAAGCATTGCCTCATTAGAACAAAAGACATTCCTCTCACCCATCAGGGAAATTTCAAAGAATTTAGGAGCTCTGTGTTAGGACCTGTGGTCAAAGACCAAATATTAGAACAAAAGATCCTCTTGGACCCCTGTGTTTGTAGCAGCACTATTTGCAATAGCCAAGACATGGAGACAACTGAAATGTGCATTGACAGACGAATGGATAAAGATGACGTGGTGTATATATATAACGGGTCACATGGTGTATGTATATAACGGGTCACTACTCAGTCATAAAAGAATGAACTAGTGACATTGGCAGCAACGTGGATGGATCTAGAGAGTATCATACTAAATGAAGTAAGTCAGAGAAAGACAAATAACCAAATGATATCACTTACATGTGGAATCTCAAATATGATGCAGATGATCTTATTTACACAGACATAGAGAATAGAGTTGTGGTTGCCAAGGGGAAGGGAGGGTGGAGGGGAGCTGGCTTGGAGTTTTGGGTTAGCAGATGCAAACTAGTATATACAGAATGGAGAAACAAGGTCCTGGGCTTCCCTTGTGGCTCGGCTGGTAAAGAATCCACCTGCATTATGGGAGACCTGGGTTCGATCTGTGGGTTGGGAAGAGCCCCTGGAGAAGGGACAAGGCTACCCATTCCAGTATTCTGGCCTGGAGAATTCCATGAACTGTATAGTCCATGGGGTTGCAAAGAGTTGGACACGACTGAGTGACTTTGACACTTCAAACAAGGTCCTACTGTATAGCCCAGGGATCTATATTCAATATATTGTAATAAGCCATGTGTATGTTAGTCGCTCAGTTGTGTCTGACTCTATGCGACCCCATGGACTGGAGCCCACCAGGCCTCTCTGTCCATGGGATTCTCCAGGCAAGAGTACTGGAGTGGATTGCCATGCTCTCCTCCAGGGGATCTTCCCCACCCAGGGATTGAACCCGGTCTGCTGCATTGCAGGTGGAGTCTTCATCATCTGAGTCTCAAGGGAAGCCTCCAATAATAAGCCATAATGGAAAAGACTATGAAGAAAGATGCTATTAGTACTCATATCACTTAGCAAATTACTAAGGTTTCAGGGGCTCTGTGCCAGAAACCAGGGGCAGAGACCAATATGTGTATTTTATGTTATTTCTCATGTGTAAAACCTCTGGGTAAACCTCTACTAGTCAACTAAAGGAGACTCTCTTGAGTAGTCCTTTCCAATATGGTAGCTCATAGCCACATGTAGCTATGAAGCACTTCAAATGTGGCTAGTTTTAACTGTGATGTGTTGTAGGTATAAAATATTCATCATATTTTGAAGATTTAGTGTGAATAAAGAGATGTCTACATTTCCTTAGTAATTATAAAGTAGATTACATGTTGAAATAACATTTTGAGTATACCAGGTTAAATAAAATAGATTTTTAAAATTAATTTCATTTTTCTAATATGGCTATTTGAAAATTTGAAATTATATATGTGGCTCACATAATTTCTTTAAAAATTTTTGAAATGCATTTGAGTTACATTCATTTGTTTAAATTTATAGTATTGAAGTATAGTTGATTTACAATGTATTAATTTCTGCTATATAGCAAAGTGATTCAGGTACACGTTGTTCAGTGGCTAAGTCATTTCTGACTCTGCGATCCCATGGACTGCAGCACGCTATGCTTCCCTGTCTTTCATTATCTCCTGCAGTTTGCTCAAACTCATGTCCATTCAGTCGATGATGCCATCCAACCATCTCATCCTCTGTCGCCCCCTTCTCCTCCTGCCCTCAATCTTTCCCAGCATCAGGGTCTTTTCCAATAAGTCAGTTCTTCCTATCAGGCGGCCAAAGTATTGGAGCTTCAGCTTCAGCATCAGTCCTTCCAGTGAATCATCAGGATTGATTTCCTTTAGGATTGACTGGTTTTATCTCCTTGCTATCCTAACTATATATATATATTCATTCTTTTCATATTCTTTTACATTATGGTTTATCACAGGATATTGAATATTGTTCCCTGTGCTGTACAATAGGGTTTGTGGTTTACTGATTCTGTATACAATAGTTTGCATCTGCTTCACATTATATTTCTACTGGACAGTATTGCTCTGGAGTAGGGGTTGGCAGACTCCATAAAAGGTCAGAGAGCAAATATTCTAGACTTTGTTAAGCCATACAATCTCCACTGCAATTTCAGTTCTTCAGTTATTGGGGAGGCAACCATAGACCAAACATAAATCATTAATGGTCATGGTCATGTTCCAGTAAAGGATTCTTGATAAAACCATGTGGTGGGCTTGACTTGGCCCGTGGGCTGTAGTTTTCTGATCCCTGCTTTAGGGAAAAATAACAGCTGAGAACTGTTAGCAGTCAGTGCTTATACCAGATAAGCATGGTGGTGGTGGAGGGGTCTATATGCCTCTATTTTTCTCCTGATTAGGAATTTTTTTTTTTTCTGAAATGATTTTCCCCAGGTTTTATTACTAACTGCTAGCTATTTTGTTTATAAAAGAGGAAGCTTTGAGGGGGAAACTTTATTTTAGGGAGCTTGGACTGTGAGACTACAGGTGGAGAAATATGCAGAAGGAAGGAAAACAGGACCAAACATTTATTTCCTTCTCAGGATTGTAGGAGAGGTACATATGCACATCAATATAACATTTAAAAATATTACTTAGTATTCTGCACATCTGTGCAACTGGTCTACCCTGGATGGCGGTAGCAGTGTCATCTTGAGGATTTAAGTGATTTTTAAAAATGATACATGTTGATGTATGGCAAAACCAATACAATATTGTAAACTAATTAGCCTCTAATTAAAATAAATAAATTTAAATTAAAAAAAATAAAAAAATAAACTTGACTAAAGTGGGAAAAAAAATGATACATTTCCCCGCCCCCCAACATTTGCCAATACAAACACAAACATGAAATTTTCCAATTGAGGCCAATTAACATGGAATGCCTTAGGCCAGGAAATAATTAATACAGAATCCTGGGGAAATGACATCTTTGCAACTCCTGCTTTCTCAAGGTGGAATCGCTCAATTAAAATGATTCTCTGGCCTCCAGAGAACTTTCTGTGACCTGTTTGGGCTGGACTCAAATGTCTCCGATGTCTCTGTGCATTTCCTCTGGCACCCCCATGGCCCTGCCCCTCTTTGTAAATGCTGAGACTCTTCTAAAGGCCCCTTCAGCTGGTTTGCAGTCAATTCTTCTCGATTGTTTTTACCCATTGATGTGTTGGAGTGGTCTCCCCAGTCTTCAGTCTCCTCCAATCAGAATCTTATTTCTTCAAGGAAGAATTGACATCTTCTTCCTTTTTGTCCTCTTCCTTTGACAAATGTTTGTGTGTGTGCTCAGTCCCTAAGTTGTGTCTGACTCTTTTGTGACTCCATGGACTGTAGCCCGTCAGGCTCCTCTATCCATGGGATTTTCCAGGCAAAAATACTGGAGTGGGTTTCCAGTCCCTTTTCTAAGGTGTCTCCCTAACCCATGGATCAAACCCATGTCTCCTGTGTCTCTTGCTTGGCAGGCAGATTCTTTACCACTGAGTCACTTGCAAAGCCCCTTGACAAATGTTTATTGAATGTGTATTGTTCACTGAGCCTGTTTTAAGAACCATGTATTGTCAGGCTTGGTATGCTAGTGGGGAAGACTAATACTCATTTTTTAAAAGAATTATCTATTTATTTTGGCTGCTCTGGGTCTTTGTTGCAGCATGCCGGCTTTCTCTAGTTGCAGTGAGTGGGAGCTTCTCTAGTTGTGGTGCATGGGCTTCTCACTGCAGAAGCTCCTTTTGTTGCAGAGCATAGACTCTACGTAGGAGGGCTTCAGTAGTTGTGGCACCTGGGCTTAGTTGCCCCAAGGCATATGAGATCTTTCCAGACCAGGGATTGAACCTGTGTCCCCTGCATTGGCAGGTGGTTTCTTAACCACTGGACCACCAGGGATCTCCTAATAATCAACTTTCAATAAATAAGAAAATCGTGCAAGTTTGCCAAATGATAAGGTGTGTGAAAAGAATTAAAGGGGCAAAAGAATAGAAAGTGATGGTATGTGTGGGATATCACAGATAAGGTGGTCAGGAGTGGTCTTTTTGAGAAGGTGGCATGTGGAAGAAGGCCTACAAGTAAAAACAGCCAGTGCTTGTATGGTGCCTACTCTGTGCTAGGCGGTGTTTGGAGTGCTTCTTACACATTGATTAATCTGCATGACGATGCAGGAAGGTAGAACTAAGATGAGCCCCACGTGATAGGCGAGAACCTAACATAGAAAGATGGAGTCATTGGCCCAAGGATGCCAAGTTCATCAGTGCTGAGGTTGGGTTGGAACCCAGGCCCCTGGCTCTAAGTGCTCTTAGCCATCAGGAGGCATAAGGACATTGATTTATTGAATATTTGATTCATTAATTTATACTCATCTCTCACCCACAGAGGACCTCACATAGGCTAAGTAGACATAAGCAAGACCTATTCCTCTCTTACACAGATGGGGAAAAAGTGGAAACAGTGGCAGATTTTATATTCTTGGGCTCCACAATCACTGCAGATGGCGACTCCCGCTACAAAATTAAAAGACACTTGCTCCTTGGAAGAAAAGCTATGACAATACTAATACTAAACAGAGTATTAAAATGTAGAGACATCACTTTGCTGGACAAAGGTCTGTCTAGTTAAAGCTATGGTTTTTGCAGTAGTCATGAGTGGATGTGAGAGTTGGACTATAAGGAAAGCTGAATGCTGAAGAATTGATGCTTTTGAATTGTGGTTTTGGAGAAGACTCTTTAGAGTCACTTGAACAGCAAGGAGATCAAACCAATCAATCCTAAAAGAAATCAACACTGAATATTCATTGGAAGGACTGTTGCTAAAGCTGAAGCTCCAATCCTTTGGCCACCTGATGTGAACAGCTGACTCATTGGAAAAGACCCTGATGCTGGGAAAGATTGAGGGCAGGAAGAGAAGAGGGCAACTGAGGATGAGATGGTTGGGTGGCATCACCGAATGAATGGACATGAGTTTGAGTAAACTCTGGGAGATTGTGAAGGACAGGGAAGCCTGACGTGGGGCAGTTCTGTTAAGTTGGACAGGACTTAACGACTGAACAGCAACATTCCTCTCTTATTGCCTCAGGGTAGAGACAACCTCAGGGTTCAGGCTTTCTGGGAATTGTTACTGAAGTGAGGAGCACGTGATCTGGTCTCAGCCTGGGATAGTGGAGGGATAATCATGGAAGACCGTTCAGAAGGGACAAGATGGATTGAAACTTGAAGGATGAGTTTTCGGGATGGCAACATTAAACTGGAAATGTACAGAGTGTGAAAATAGGCATGGGGAATGGCATGGCAGGTGGAGGGAACAGACAGTGCAAAGGCACAGAGTCAGAGCATCTCAGTCCTTAAAGACGCATAGTGTTCACATGGGGGAAATAACAGCTCATGAGACAGGAAATGTGGGCAGAGTTCAGACTGCTTAAGGAACCTCGATTTTATCCAGAGGACAATGGGTAGCCATCGAATGAGGGGTGATGTGTATAGATTTGTGTTTTTAGAAGATAGCATAGTAGCAGTGTGTGCATGCATGGTGTTTTGATGGGGATTATGTTACCCACTTCATTTTTCTTGACACCTTCCCATCAGCCCAGTGGAACTTTTTTCTTAATTCTTATTTATGGTAATGAAGAGTAATAGTAGATATTTCTTACAGGGCACATCCTAGGGGCTGAATAGATCCTGTGCTGATTACTTCACATTTTTAAATGTTATTTAATTCTAAAAAATCACTCTGCATGATAGGCATCCCGATTGCTACTGTTTCTGTTTTGGAGATGAAGAAACCAAGGGTCAGAGAGGTTAAATGACAGATCTCAAATGACACAGCCATTCAATGGTGAAGCAGGGATGACAGTCCAGAGATTATAATTCTGGAGGCCACAGTAAAATTGCAGAGGCCACAGTATAAAGCATGATGCTTTCATCAACTCATTTTGTCAAGTGGACTTGTCTTATTGTCATACCCAGAGGGCAGGGAATAAATGAAGACACGTGTTGAGCACCTACTATGTACCAGGTGCAGGTAAACAGGTCCGTGCGTATTTCTGATGCTCTTTCCTTACAATAGTAGTGCATCTCCTTTTAGAAGATAGGAAAACTGAAGCCAGGAGGTGTGGACTGCTGGTTTTTTTCCTCCTGCTTGATGTTTCCACTTGTTTCTCCCTGAAGACTTAGTAAGTTGCCTCCTCAGTCTTCATTTTTAAGTGCATCTCTTCCTGTGGGGGTGCCACGCTCTCCCCGACCTGCACTCCAGCCAATGGGTACATTAGGATTGACCACTTAGTGGTCATTGCTCCCTGGTTTCCTTGTCAGGTGACTCCTTCCGTAAGCAGCCTTCTCTCCAGTGCTTATCACACCTCTGAGGATAGCCTGCCCCTCCAGGCTTTGAGCTGATGTGTGTCTCTGTTCCCACTGGGGTGTTGGGGAGGGGAGGAGGGATTGCATTTGCAGAGACTAATTCTGGGATGCCAAAGACCATGAGTTCACTTTTCCTCATAGTGGCATGACTAATTTATTATAGACACACAGAAAAAGTATATTTGTGTATTGCTTCTTATTCCTATAGTTTTATTCATCACCAAACATTTAGAATGTTTCAATAAGCAAAAAGAAGCAATCAAAAAGTGTTAGTTGCTCAGTCATGTCTGACTCTTTGCGACTCCATGGCCTGTAGCCCTCCAGGCTCCTCTGTCCATGGGATTCTCCAGGCAAGAGTACTGGAGTGGGTTGTCATGCCCTCCTCCAGGGGATCTTCCTGACCCATGAATCGAACCTGGGTCTCCTGCATTTTCAGGCAGATTATTTTCCATCTGAACCACCAGGGAAGCCAAAAAGCTATCAAAAGAAACTTTTAACTGGTGGTCCAGTGGTTAAGGCTCCATGCTGCCAATGCAGAGGGTGCAGGTTTGATTCTTGAACAGGGAACTAAGATCCCACATGCCATGTGGGTGCAGCCAAAAGATTAAAAATAAAAAGGAGAGAGTTGAAAAAAGTAGAAAAGCATTTATCAAAGCAAGAGACTTTTAATCTTACCTCCTAGTGATAAACACTGCTAACATATTGGGGCATATTTATCTTATCTGTTTTTTTTTCTCTCTCTCTCCTTATTACAAAGTAAAATAATGCTATACAAGCTATTTTGTAACTGGCCATTTCCCTTTCACAACTCAGCAGAGGCACCTTGACATTCTCCTCTAGTGATGGTTTTCAAACTTGTTTAAGCAGCTCCTGGACCGTTTCTGCAAGCACTGTCTTTGGAAATGAAATTTATTAGACAGATTGTCTTAATCTGCTTGGGCTGCTATAATGAAAACCATAGACTGAGTGGCTTAAATAACAGAGACTTATTTCTTATAGTTCTGGAACCTGGGAAGTCCAAAATTAAGATGTCAGTCAATTTGGTTCCTGAGAGAGCTTGCTTCCTGGTTTGCAGATAGTCACCTGCTTGCTGTGTTCTCATAGGGGCACTAACCCATCATGAGGTCTCTAGCCACATCACTTCATCTAATCTTAATCACCCCCGAAGCCTCATCCCCTATTATTATCATGTTGAGGATTAGGGCTTCAACATATACATTTAAGTGGGGCCATAAACATTCAATCCATAATATGAATCAAAATAGAGCTTCTTTAATTGAAGAGTAAATAGAGGAACCAAAATTCTGCCTATTTGCTTTGTTGTTTTGCTCAAATTGGCTCCTGAATCAACTCCATGAATTTTCTAGTTTTCCAACAAGCATTGCTTGCAAAAAAATTCCCCAGCTGACATTATTTTGAATGGTTGTATTATATTCCATCGTGTGGATGTACCCAGTTCCTTGTTGTTGAACATTTAGCTTGTTTCTCATTTTCCATCATGAACAAAGTTATAATGGAAAGCTTTGTGCTGCCAACCTTGTGTGTATTCATGATAATTTCCCACAGATAGTTTTAGAAGCAAAAATGTCTTTTGATTGCTGCCCTGTGGAAATGTCTCTCTGAAGCCCTAATCTTTGTCAGGCTGGGACTATGGGCCTTGGTTCAGAGTGTGTATGTGCTGGACACCGTATGTCTTCATAAGGCGGCTGGTACTGGCCTGCTGAGGCATGCTTCATGGTCAGGACAGCACGGACCTTCCTCTGGGTCTGGGTGGGCAAGACTGTTGCTGAATAGTCTATCTTATATTTGCAACAGGTTTTGGCAGTTTCCAAAGCCTTTTTTATTTGTCATCCCACTGTCACTGGAGGTAAATGGAGAAGAGACATATATACCTTCAAAAAATTTAAAGCATATTAGGGTTCAAAGAGGTTAAGTGACTTTCCTAAGATTCTGCTTCTAGTAAACGACAGCACTCTGTTTCAGTCAGCTATTACTGCAATAAAGCTGTGTAACAAATAACTCTCTCCCCTCCAAAAACATCTCAGGACCTTACATCAACAGTTACTTTCTCACATGATAGCTGGGACTGAGGGTTGGCTGTGGTTCAGCTGATCTCAGCTGGTGCAGCTGGGCCTAGGGGACAAAGAGCACAGTGACAATAGATAATGTCATAGAGAAAGACTTGACCATGGCCTTAAATGCCGTGGCAGCAGAGGTGGGGGGCAGTTCTTAATCTTATACTTATTGCATTAGGAGGCTACTGAAGGATTTTATGTTGGAGAGCAATGTGATCTGATTTATGTTCTAAAAGATTATTTAGACTTGTCTGTTCAATGTTAGATTTTTTAGTGCTGGGTTCATAACAGATGCTCCATAAATATTTTATTGGATTAATAAAGAACCTGGTTCCCAGAGAAAGCAGTGCAGTGCAAGCCCTGAGGAACTGGGCCCAGTCCCACTCTGTGCAGGGGGCTGGTAAGCTTGTTGGCTTTTCTGGGCAAGATTCGTTAAGTCAGTTTGTTCATTTATTCATTCATTTCACTAATTCAGAGGACATTTACTGGGTGTAGCCCCTGGGGTGTCCACACCAGCAGAGGGAAGGCTGTGATTCTGTAAACACTCTAGAAACCTCAACTGAAATGATGTCCTCACTCGTCTTTTCTTTGGAGGAGGAAATTCTCAGGGCAGCTAGTGAAGAAAAGGACTTCCCTGGTGGTCCAGTGGCTAAGACTCCGCACTCCCAATGCAGGGCACCTGGATTCAATCCCTGGTCAGGGAACTAGATCTCATATGCTGCAACTAAGGATCCTGCATGCCACAAACGAAAAAAGATCCCGCACGCAGCAACTAAGACTTGGCTCAACCAAATAAATAAATAAGTATTTTTTAAAAAATAAAGGGGGCTCAGCTCATACTCTTATTAAGAGGTCTTCTCTTTTGGGGTGGAATAACCAGGGCAGAGGGAGATAATCACTGTTAGGGCTGGGACATCCTTTATTCATCAGTTCATTCAGCTCCTTGTGTGGAAGAGGAAACCAAAACCCTTGGAAGCACGGGGGGTGGGGCATCGATTGCTCAGGATGACCCAGAAAATTGGTTCACAGTCCAGGAGACCCCAGCCCCCCAGCTGCCGCCTAGCTCTTTGCTTCATGCTGCCCTGAACTGTGCTGAGCTTAGTCGCTCAGTCGTGTCTGACTCTTTGTGACCCTACGGACTGTACCCCACCAGACTCCTCTGTCCATGGGAATTCTCCAGGCAAGAAAACTGGAGTGGGTTGGCATGCCGTCCTCCAGCGGATCTTCCCAACCCAGGAGTCGAACCCACGTCTCCCGCATTGCAGGTGGATTCTTTACCATCTGAGACACCAGGAAAGCCGAAGCCCTGGACACTCACCCTTAAACCAACAGTTTAAACACTCTAAATACAAATTTGGGGCAGAAGATGATGGTCTTTATTTCGAATGAAGATGCTTTTTTGATTAAAAAACAACCCCAGAAAGATAGTTTACATTTAAAGAGAAACGGTGAAGTGCAAAGGTTTAGAAATAGGAATTAGGATTTCTAATTATATAGCACTTGGGACCACATGTTTATGAAATCTTTGAAGAAATGCTTTATAAATAGGTCAGAACAGGCATCACAGTCTTCATGAGTATGTTTGCTGGGTGTGCTTGTTTAGCACTGGGCCCTGATCTTCTGTAGTCTTGAACTCTAGTTGCATTTTCTTGTGTAAATGAATCATCTCCAGCTAGACTGCAAACAGGGCGTTTTTTTTTTTTTTTTTCTATTTATCATTCCCTCTCCCTCCGTCCCAGTGTCTAGTGTAGGGCCAGATACAGGAAGTTTGCTTAATAAATCCATTTCATACCCAGCCCCTCCCCGCACCTCCTCCCTCCAGCTTCGCCTCCCCTCCTCTCTGTTTCTTCGCCTTCCTCTCAAGCCCTCCTCACCCTTGCTTCCTCCCTTTCCCTCTTGCCTTTTTCCCTCCCTCCCTGCCCTTTTCTCTTTCTCACCACTCTCCTCCCTTCTTTCCATAAACATGTCTACTGCAAACCAGTGCCAAGGGCTTACAGGCACTGGGGATTCAGTGATGAGCAAGGGGAACAAGTTTCTTCTTCCCTGTAGCTGTGTGTCTGCTTGGGGAGCCTGGGCACTAATCATCTAGACGTGGGGGCGCTGATAAAAGTATCTTTATACCATGTGGAGTGAGGAATGCAATGGAGGGGGCGCATGGTGTCAGGGGTCAGGGAACACTTTCCCGTTCCTCCTTACTAGAGCAGAGACCCAGAGGACAAGTAGGAGACAGCAGCTGAAGGAGGGGAGCAGGTGGAACATGGATCAGCAGAGGGAACTGCATGGTTCTGGGAAAGCCTTGGGCAAGGGGTTCGTGGCTGGGTCTTTGGAGGGATGGACAGGAGATCTGCATGGCCAGAGCAGAGAAAAAGTGGGAGAGGAAGTGGAGAAGGATGTGGACAGATCAGCAGGCAGGTCAGGCAAGGTCTCAGGGGTCCTGGGGCCAGGGAGCAGGAGTAGGGGAGAAGGTGAAGTTTTGGTGTTTTTCTTTAGAGTGGTGGAAATTGTGGAAGGGGTTTAAACAGAAGAAAATCACACTTGGAATTCATTTCTAGAAGGTCACTTTAGACCAGAGGGATATGTGGCTCCATTGATGGGGTGGAGATGTAAGCTGTGAAGGCCTGCTCCCCACCCCCAACAATGGCACATGCCATATCCTGATAGAGAAGGTCCCCAGAGTGACGTGTTGAATGGCGAAAACCAACTGCGGGACAGTGTCAGAAAGAGAGGTGGATCGGAGTATGCATTTGGATTTACATGTGTTTGATTAAGGACACACTGGGAGGATGAAGAAAAGATACCCCAAGAGGCTATATATTGATCGTGTGTATGTGTGGGGCAAGATGTCTGGGGACAGGTGTGGTCTCCATGTGTGCCTTTCAAAAAATTTGTTTTAGGTCACTACAGAGCATTGAGTAGAGTTCCCTGTGCTATAGATGAGGTGCTCATTAGTTATCTATTTTATGCATATTAGTGTATGAATGTAAATTCCAATCTCCCAATTCATCCCACCCCCCATTTCCTCTCTGGGTGTTCATATATTTTTTTCTCTACACATGTGTCTCTGTTTCTGCTTTGCAAATAGGTTCATCCGCACCATTCTCTTAGATTCCACATAGATGTGTTTCTCTTTTTGACTTACTTCAATCTGCGTGACAGTCTCTAGGTCCATCCATGTCTCTGCTAAAGGAGAAGGGAATCCAAAACAGAGGGGATCTATGTATAAGTGGATTCACTTTGCTGTGCAACAGAAAATAACACAACATTGTAAAGCAGCTGTGAAAAGTGCAAGTGAAAGTGCAAGTCGCTCAGTCGTGTCCGACTCTTTGTGACCCCATGGACTGTACAGTCTATGGAATTCTCCAGGCCAGAATACTGGAGTTGGTAGCCTTTCCCTTCTCCAGGGGATCTTCCTGACCCAGGGATCAAAGCCTGGTCTCCTGCATTGCAGGTGGATTATTTTACCAGCTGAGCTACAAGGGAAGCCCTGATTTACTTCACTTAACATGATAATCTCATGTTAACATGACATCCACCAATGTTGCTGCAAATGGTATTATTTCATTGCTTTTATAGCTGAGTAATATTCCATTGTGTATATGTACCGCATCTTCTTTTTCCATTCATTTGTGGATAGAAGTGGCTTCCATATCCTGACTATTGCAAGTAGTGCTGCAATGAACATTGGGATGTATGTATCTTTTTGAATTAGAGTTTTCTCTGGATATAAAAAGTGGAAACAGTGACATATTTTATTTTCTTGGGCTCCAAAATCACTGCAGATAGTGACTTCAGCCATGAAATTAAAAAACCCTTGCTCCTTGGAAGAAAAGCTATGACAAACGTAGACTGAGTATTAAAAAGAGACGGTCTGACAAAAGTCCATAGCTTCTAGTCAAAGCTATGGTTTTTCCAGTGGTCCTGTACAGATGTGAGAGCATGGCCATAAAGAAGGCTGAGCGCTGAAGAATTGATACTTTCTCATTGTGGTGCTGGAGAAGACACTTGAGAGTCCCTTGGACTGCAAGGAAATCCAACCAGTCAATCCTAAAGGAAATCAACCCTGAATATTCATTGGAAGAACTGATACTGAAGCTGAAGCTCCAATACTTTGGCCACGTGATGCGAAGAGCCAACTCTTCGGAAAAGACCTGATGCTTGGAAAGATTGAAGGCAAAATGAGAAGGGGACAGCAGAGGATGAGATGGTTAGATAGCATACCAACTCCCTGGACATGAATCTGAGCCAACTCCAGAGGAGCCTGGCATGCTACAATCCATGGTGTTGCAGAGTCCGACAGGACTTAGCAACTGAACAACAACAAACAATTGGATATATACCCAGAAGCTGGGTTGCTGGGTCATATGGTAGTTCTTTTTCATTTTCTGAGGAACCTCCATGCTGTTTTCCATATGGCTGTACCAGTTTACATTCCCAGCAGTGTGGGAGGGTTCCCTTTTCTCCACACCCTCTCCAGCATTTGTAGCATGTGAACGCTTTTATGCTGCTTTGACTTCTGAGCCACGTGTTTGGCTCATCACTCAAAAATTGAATAAAAATGAGCTGAACTGAGCTCTAAAAGCAGTTATGAATTTTGGAGTGGGGCGAGGGGAATAGAATATGAGCTGTCAATCCATGATGGGAGATTCTCACTCTCCTTTCACTCTCAGCAGATTTTCTTTTCTGTATCTGATAGTGGCGAGGCTTTAACCATTTACTGAATAAACAGCCTCTTGATCTCATACTTCCTCCTCTAGCCAGACTTTTGTCATAATAACAGGAATTCATCAACATCTTACCTTTAACAGTTGTTAAAGTGTTGCCCCCCTGGAGGGTCACGGTACGTAACTTGTGTTGAGCACGTACGTCATGCCGGATGCACATTTCACTTTCACAACAACCTGTCACCAGCGTTTTGTGGACATGCAAACTAAGACGTGCAGAGGTGAGCCGATTTGTTCGAGGCCCTTGGAGGTTAGCCTGTGGAGGGTAAGATGGAGCATTGGGTAATTAGACGGCTGTGTGCTAGGCACTGACTAGGTCCTGGAAATACCCTGATGAATAGAAGTCAGGTTTTGCTCTTTAGAGATCACACTATCCAAAGGGAATGACAGAACTTCCACACGTAACTGTTATGTAGTGTGACAGAGGCTTTAAGCTGGGAATAGGCAAGGCCAAAGAAATGGGAGAAGGGAATCAGGGAAGGCTTCCTGGAAGAAGAGAAGATGCTGTAGTTATACATAACTCCTGTGTGCATATAGGAGTTTAATAAGACAGGGAGAGCCTGGAGGGCATTTTGAGGGGAGGCCAGTCCAGGGAGAGGAAACAGCACATGCAGAGGCCTGGAGGTGGGAAGTGGTTGACCATGAGGGAGGAAATATGAGAGCCCTTGAACTGCCATGGAGGAGGAGCTGAGTGGGGACCTTGATACCGTGCACGGGGTTCATGCCATTTTCCTCCAACCAACCCCTTATAATGTATGACTTTTCCTGCTGGCAGTATGTCCCTTTGCCTTTGTGATATGTCTGTAGTCAGCTCCCAAGATTCATTCTTTGCTTAGCTGAGTTGTTGCTATG
This sequence comes from Bos taurus, assembly GCF_002263795.3. NCBI lineage: Eukaryota > Metazoa > Chordata > Mammalia > Artiodactyla > Bovidae > Bos > Bos taurus. The sequence goes on from NC_037352.1 coordinate 11,695,657, forward strand.
TGTCACCCTCGGAGCTGGAGGTTCAATGGCAAAAATGAGGTGATGGTGTCATGGGTGAGTCAGGCATGGACATAGATAAATTGATATCAAATGGATGTTCATAAATGGCATTATACAAAGAAGTCCAGAATGGAGCATATAATTAGGGACAGGAGGTGGTTGGGAGGACTTCTTGGAGGAGGTGACTCTTGAGCTAAGTTTTTTTTTTTTTTTTTTTGGTTTTAATTTTATTTTATTTTTAAACTTTACATAATTGTATTAGTTTTGCCAAACATCAAAATGAATCCACCACAGGTATACATGTGTTCCCCATCCTGAACCCTCCTCCCTCCTCCCTCCCCATACCATCCCTCTGGGTCGTCCCAGTGCACCAGCCCCAAGCATCCAGTATCGTGCATCGAACCTGGACTGGCAACTCGTTTCTTACATGATATTTTACATGTTACAATGTCATTCTCCCAAATCTTCCCACCCTCTCCCTCTCCCACAGAGTCCATAAGACTGTTCTATACATCAGTGTCTCTTTTGCTGTCTCATACACAGGGTTATTGTTACCATCTTTCTAAATTCCATATATATGCGTTAGAATACTGTATTTATGTTTTTCCTTCTGGCTTACTTCACTCTGTATAATAGGCTCCAGTTTCATCCACCTCATTAGAACTGATTTAATAGATGAGGAGGCCTTGGTTGTGGGAGTGGGGATAAGCTAGTTTGGCCTCAGAGAAGAAGGGACAGCAGGGACAAAAGTCCAGAGATATGATGAAATTAACTGTGTGTGGAGCCAGTGGAGTGGCCAGAAATAAAACTGAGATGGGCGTTCCCTGGTGGTCCAGTGGCTAAGACTCTGTGCTCCCAATGTAGGGGACCCAGGTTCAATCCCTGGTCAGGGAATTATATCCCACATGTGGCAAGTAAGACTTTGCGTGCTGCAAATAAAGATCTTTCATGATGCAATGATATCTGATGCAGCCAAATAAAATAAGTAAATAAATATTAAAAAAACAATTGAAGAGGTAATGGAGCCCAAAAGGCCTAATAAGGTGTTTTCATGAGGGAGGAGGAAGAAGGAGAAAGAAGGGGAAGAAAGGTGATATCCTCGCATTCTAAAATGCTAATAAAACCAGAGCATCCGGTAAAATCAGACCATTGCACTAGAACTGTTCCCCTGGGGAACAGCAAGTGAACTCACCAAGTCAGGTTTCGGCCAAGCCCTGTGAGTCGAGTGGCTGTCAGGTGTGATCACACATCCCTGCCAGAGCTGGCCTTTCTCTGCTGGGGAGTTGTATCGTCCAGCCTGGCTGAGACTGAGAACCCAGGGCCTCCACTTCAGGCCAGTAAGAGTAATTAAAATGGGATCAGTGGTTGCCATGGCAACATTGACATCCGTGCTCCCAGCATGGAGGCCTCTGGCCATGGCCAGACTTGCCTCCTGAGGACTGACACCTGGCCCCCCTTGCCTGCCCTGGCCAGGCTCCCTACCAGACAAGCAGGAAACACCCCACACGTCCCAGCCATCATGTGCCAGCGCTATCCTGTTGTCACTTTATGCATGTGACCTTGGGTTCTCAAGACAACAGCCCTAGGAGGCAGGAGGGGTCAGCTGAGGCCAAGAGAGGCTCAAGGATCTGCTCAAGGACAGTGGGAACCAGAGTCTGCAAAGTTTTGTATCTGCAGGATACAAAACTGCAGAGCCTGGGGTCATTAGTTTCGGGCTTTTTGACCTTCCTCACCATTACTTTTCAGACCCACAGTTGTGAGAATGACACTTACCACATTCACTTCTGTTATGGACTAAATGTTTTTGTCCTCCCAGAATTCCTATGTTGAAAGCCAAACCCCTAATAAGATGGTTTTAGGGAATGGAGACTTTGGAAGGTGATTAGGTTTAGAGGGGTTCATGAGGGTGGAGCCCCCACGATGGCATTAATGCCCTTATAAGAAGAACAGACATCAGAGCTCGCTCTGCCATGTGAGGTCACAGCAGGAAGGTGGCCACCTGCAAGCCAGGAAGCCTTCATGGTGAACCGAATCACCTGGCACTTTGACCTTGACCTTGGACTTCTTAGCCTCCAAAACTGTAAGAAGTAAATGCCTATTGGTGTAGTCACTCAGCCTATGCTATTTTGCAATGGCAACCTGAGCTAAGACAGCTAGCCTTTAACCTCCTTCCTTGCAAGTGTGCATGCGTGCTCAGTCGCTTCAGTCATGTCTGATTCTTTGTAACCCCATGGACTGTAGCCTGCCAGTCTCCTCTGTCCATGGGATTCTCCAAGCAGGAACACTGGAGTGGGTTGCCATGCCCTCCTCCAGGGGATCTTCCTAATCCAGGGATGGAAGCCACGTCTTTTATGCCTCCTGCATTGGCAGGTGGGTTCTTTACCACTAGTGCCACCCAGGAAGCCCAGCCTTCTTCTTCTTTGCTGCTGCTGCTAAGTCGCTTCAGTCGTGTCTGACTCTGTGCAACCCCATAGATGGCAGCCCACCAGGCTCCCCCGTCCCTGGGATTCTCCAGGCAAGAACACTGGAGTGGGTTGCCATTTCCTTCTCCAATGCATGAAAGTGAAAAGTGAAAGTGAAGTCGCTCAGTCATGTCTGACTCTTAGTGACCCCATGGACTGCAGCCTACCAGGCTCCTCCATCCATGGGATTTTCCAGGCAAGAGTACTGGAGTGGGGTGCCATTACCTTCTCCGGCCTTCTTCTTTAAAGTACCTCAATTTCCGTTTGGAGAATTTTGTTCCCTTCATTGGCTGCGTCTTGGTGGGACTGACTGTTGATGGTCACGTGACCACGTTGGGCCAATCAGAGTTCTCCCCAGGCCTGGCCTCTGCCCATTCTTACAGTCCAGCATATTCTTTCCACAGGGCGCTCGGGGAGACAAGGAGGGAGCTTGGCTCCTGTCATCTGATCCCAACCCTACTTCCAGTTCGAGTTCTCAGCCATTCCATCCTGTGTAAGCTGCTGCTCGGGGTCCATCCAGTCATGTCTGTTTCTGCTTCAGTTCCCCACCATCATTTCTGTTCCTTGCAGACAGAGGTTCCCCAAGAAGGGTTAGCCTGGCTCTGGGAACTTAAAAAAAAAAATCAAATATAGTTGCTTTACAATGTTGTGTTAGTTTCTAGTGTATAGCAAAGTCCATCAGCTGTGGATACATATATCCCCTTGTTTTTGGATTTCCTTCCCATTTAGGTCACTGCAGAGGTATTGGGTCCTTTCAGTGCTGTTTGTTTTTGTTTTAAATCAGCTTTATTGAAACATAATTTACATGCCAATAAAATTACCCATTTGAAAGTGTACAGTTCATTTGCTTTGGTATATTCATGAAATGTGTATCCATCATCACTGTCTTATATTAGGACATTTTCACCATCCCCAAAGAAACTCATAGCCATGAGCAGTTATCCCTTCAGCCCTGGAAATTACTGATTTACTTTCTACTCCATGGATTTGCCTATGGCAATGGCACCCCACTCCAGTACTCTTGCCTGGAAAATCCCATGGATGGAGGGCCTGGTGGGCTGCAGTCCATGGGGTTGCGACTGAGCGACTTCCCTTTCACTTTTCACTTTCACGCATTGGAGAAGGAAATGGCAGCCCACTCCAGTGTTCTTGCCTGGAGAATCCCAGGGACGGTGGAGCCTGGTGGGCTGCCGTCTATGGGGTCGCACAGAGTCGGACATGACTGAAGCGACTTAGCAGCAGCAGCAGCATATTAAAGAATCACATGATATGTGGCCTTTCGGGTCTGGTTTTACTTATTTATTTATTTGGCCGTGCTACATGACTTGTGGAGTCTTACTTCCTTCCCCAACCAGGGATTGAACTCATGCCCTTGGCGGTAAAACCACTGGACTTCCAGGGAAGTCCCATGGTCTGGCTGGCTACTTAAGCTTAGAGTGTTTTCAAGGCTCATCCATACTGTAGCACATATCAGTATTTCATTGCTCTTTTAAAAACTGTGGTTAAAAAAACACAGAATGTGAGATCTACCCTCTCAACACATTCTAAGTGAATTGTAGGCATGATATTGTATAACTGATAACCAGGACTTTTTCTCCTTCCATACTTGAAATTTCATACCTACCAAACACACTTTTTTCTAAGTTTTTTATTATATTTTTTAACACCCAAATCATTTTGTACTGAGGTTATAGCGGGTTAACAATGTTGTGATAGTTTCAGATGAGCAGTGAAGGGACTCAGCCATACATTTACATAAATACCACTTGTTTTTAATCGTTGGCTGAAAGCATGTTGTGAGATGAGCATGAACGTGTGTGCATGTGATGAGCAAGAAGAGTGGGAAAGGTGAGGGATGCGAGGGACATCTCTGCAGGACCCAGGATGGCGGGGGGGAAGCAGACAGAAGCAAGGCAGCAGCCTGGATCTTTCCTGCAGCCTGACTGGGAATGGGAAATAGTGTCAAAAATACACACAGCATGGCCTTGGCCTTCAGGGCCTCATAGTGTATCAGGAGAGCTGTTGACAAGGCATAAATAACCATATCAGAGCACGTGTGATAAGGACGTGAGGGAGACAAGATGGGTGGTGGGGATCCAAAGGAGGAAGAGATTGTTCAGTGGGGGGGATAATTGATAGTAACACAGTAACAATGATAAGAGGTAGCATTTATTGAACTTTTATTGTCTGCCAGGTGCCTAACTTAATGTTTTACATGCTGCTGCTGCTGCTGCTAAGTCACTTCAGTCGTGTCCGACTCTGTGCGACCCCATGGACTGCAGCCTACCAGGCTTCCCCGTCCCTGGGATTCTCCAAGCAAGAACACTGGATCGGGTTGCCATTTCCTTCTCCAATGCATGAAAGTGGAAAGTGAAAGTGAAGTCGCTCAGTTGTGTCTGACTCTTAGTGACCCCATGGACTGCAGCCTACCAGGGTCCTCCATCCATGGGATTTTCCGGGCAACAGTACTGGAGTGGGGTGCCATTGCCTTCTCCTTTACATGCTGATGTCATTTAATTTTCATAATAACCCTAGGAGGTAGCTACTCTTATTTCTCCCATTTTCCAGATGGGGGCTACCGAGGCACAAAGAGGTTATATAAGTGTCCCAAGGTTACAGGGCCAGGAAATGGTTGGGTGGCATTTAAACCTTCCCTTTCCGGCTTCCCAGCCCATGGTGTCACAAGGTATCATGGGGGTAGAGACTTTGGTGTCGCCTTGTGAAAGGCAGCCTGAGAAAATTGATGCCAGCGTCAGATAATACTTGGGCTTCCCTGGTGGCTCAGTTGATAAAGAATCCGCCTGCAATGAGGGAGACCTGGGTTCGATTCCCTGGGTTGTAAAGATCCCCTGCAGGAGGACGTATCAACCCACTCCAGTATTCTTGCCTGGAGAATCCCATGGACAGAGGAGTCTAGCAGGCTACAGTCCATGCAGTTGCCAAGAGTCGGACATGACTGAGCGACTAAGCACAGCACAGCACAGATAGTACTCACCTCAGGCAGAAGGTATTAAAACAAGCTTTTTCACATGTTTTGGGTGTTGTAGCAGAGAGAAAAGCACTCATGTAATCCCTTCCCTCTAGTCTTCACCAAGGGGGCTTCTGGAACCCTTCAAGTGACAGCCTTATAATTAACTAAATGAAAACCTCCCTGCAAACAAGGAATCTTCAAAGGGCTACTGCTTGCAGACTAATAACACTGACAAATCACAGTTTTATTTGAACAAATTTCTGCTGAAGTTGGGCCAGTTCCCAGACCTGCCCTGGCTATGTTACGAATCAGTCCACTTCCAGATCTAGCCCAAGATGCTGTGTTTGAAAAGAATTTTGAGCCAAGATATAGTCAGAGCTGATCTTGAAGGAAGCAAGATTGTTTCATGACCACAAGCCCAAGACCTTGGACTCTGGCAGGTAGCTGCAAGTATCTGTTGCCTGAACAAATAAAAATGATTCAAAGGTGATTAATTCTATGGTGCATCATAGATATGACATGAACCAAAGGGGTGATGGTGTATCTGTCAAGACCTTGGGGTTTTCTGCGTGTCTATTCAACAGAAATTCAATCTGACTTAAGTAATAGAATTGGTCAGCTGTATAACTAAAATGTCTCGCAGTATTCTAGCCTTCAGGAAAGGTTTGATCCAGCCATGCCAGTGTCACAAAATTATTATTTTCGTTGTGAGAGCTCAACTTCTGGGCAATTTATGACAGATATGTTTATACTACACCTCTGTTTGAAGTCTGATATTGTGGTTTGGTCAAGGGTAATATTTTATAGACACACAATCTGGCCTGAGATGGAAAAAAATTCACCAGATTGCCAAGCTTGTGTGAAGTACAGAAGAACAGATGACCAGAATTCAAGAACGTAACAGAAAATGGAGGACATTCCTAGCTGTGTAACCTCAGAAAAGTTTCTTAAATCTCTCTGAGATTTTCCCCCTGGAATAAACATGAATAGTCATTTCTGCCCTATTTTAATGCTTTGGGGTTGTCAAAAGCCTCAACTGAGAAAATATATCTATTAGAATTCTATGCAAGTGAGCAACTATACTTAGTGATCATGGGAATTAATGGTTATTGATCATGACAGTTTCTTGTAGTAGATGCTTAGACTGATCCATTCATTTATACGTTCATTCATGTATATTATGTATATATGTGCCTTCAGGAAAGGTTTGATCCAGCAATGACAACAAATTATTGTTTTTGTCTTGAAAGTTCAGCCCCTAGGAAATTTAAGAGATGATGTGCTTAAACTGCAACCGTGTTTGAAGTCTGTTGACATATGTCTGTGTGCTTATATGTATTTAAGATATAATTTACGTACCATACAATTTCACATTTTAAAGTTATACAGTTCATTTTTTTGGTACAGTCACAAAACTGTGAAAATTCACAGGCCATTTTCGTCACCTCAGAAAGAAACTCCATATTGATTAGCAGTCACTGCCATTCCTGCTCACCCCAGCCCCTGGCAGACATTACTCTCTTTTCTGTCTCTCTTTTATTGAGCACCTCCTATGTTCAAGGAAGAGTTGGAAATATGATAGTAAGAAAATTCTCCCAACTGACTTGGAATCAGATGAACAAACCCTAAATTATCGAGATAAAAAATGAATGGAACTGACTGTCGTTGTCATTGAGGGGGTGACTGCTGCTTTTAAATAAAAATTTCAAAATATTTAATTAATTCATTTGGCTACGGCAGGTCTCCGTTGCAGTAGGATCTAGTTTCCTGGCCAGGGGTCAAAGCTGGGCCCCCTGCATTGGGTGTGCAGAGTCTGAGCCACTGCACCACCAGGGAAGTCTGGCAGGGGAGTGGGAGTGAATGCTTTTGCAGGCAGGGGCAGTGTAGGGTGGACCAGATTTACTTTCTCTGCCACAGCTTGGCAGCTGTGTGGCCTGAGTCTTGTTGAGTCTTAGTTTTCTTGTCTCTAAAATGCCACCCACCTCTGAGGGTTGTTCTGAGGGTAAAATGAGATGAGGCATGTAAAGAGTTCAGCATGTCATCTAGTGCATGCCTGCGTGGGAAGTTGCTTCAGTCGTGTCTGACTCTTTGTGACCCTAAGGACTCTAGCCTACCGGGCTTCTCTGTCCATGGGATTCTCCAGGCAAGAATGTTGGAGTGGGTTACCATGCCCTCCTCCACAGGATCTTCCTGACCCAGGGACTGAAATGGCATCTCCTGAATCTCCTGCATTGCAGGCAGATTCTTTACTGCTGAGCCACTGGGGAAGCTCATCTAGTGCCTAGTAAGTGATCAATAAATGGTAATGATATTATGCTTGAAGACTTTCCTGATGGCTCAGCGGTAAAAAATCCACTTACAAATGCAGGAGATGCAGGTTTGATCCCTGGGTCAGGAAGATCCCCTGGAGGAGGAAATGACAACCCACTCCAGTATTCACATCTGGGGAATCCTCTAGACAGAAGAGCCTGGTGGGCTACAGTTCACGGAGTCGCAAAGAGTCAGACACGACAGAACAACTGAGCAAGATGATGCTTGAAATGAATGATGAGGAGGAAATGGTATTTCTGGAGAACCTTGTAGTAAGTGTGAGTGCTTATCTCAGGAACTGAAGGCTGGGGAAAATTTGCTTAGCAAATGCTCCATTGAAACTGAGGTCTGACTTGGCACCATTACCATCTTGAGCTGGATAATCCTCTGTTGGAGGGGCTTCTTGTCTACTGAAGGACATTTAGCAGCATCTGTGGGCTCTCTCTGCTGGATGCCATTAGCATTTTCCAAGTTGTTCCAATCAAAATTGTCTCCATGCGTACATGCTAAGTCACTTCAGTCATGTCCAACTCTTTGTGACTCTATGGACTATAGGCCTCCAGGCTCCTCTGTCCATGGGATTCTCCAGGCAAGAATACTGGAGTGGGTTGCCATGCCCTCCTCCAGGGAATCTTCCCGACCCAGGGATGGAACCTATGTCTCTTATGTCTCCTGCATTGGCAAGCAGGTTCTTTACCAGTAGGGCCAGCATTGCCACACGTCCCCTGGAGGGCAAAGTTAGTCCCTACTTGGGCACCACTGATCAAAACTGAATTCTCAAGAATCCTTTGAAGAACATGTTGCTTTCCTGCATCTATGATTTTACTCACCTCAGGGACTTCTACCTCCCAGCTCTACCATGTCCAAATACCACCACTAGCCTTCAAGGCCAGGCTCCAATGCTACCTCCTTCCTGTGTCTTCAGTGCTGAAAGAGCTTCCCCCATTTCGAGTCTCTGCTGCTGCTGCTAAGTCGCTTCAGTCATGTCCGACTCTGTGCAACCCCATAGACGGCAGCTCACCAGGCTCCCCTGTCCCTGGGATTCTCCAGGCAAGAACATCGGAGTGGGTTGCCATTTCCTTCTCCAATGCAGGACAGTGAAAAGTGAAAGTGAAGTCACTCAGTTGTGTCCGACTCTTTGTGACCCCATGGACTGCAGCCCACCAGGCTCCTCTGTCCATGGGATTTTCCAAGCAAGAGTACTGCTGTTAGTATACATATATCCCTCTTGAGCCTCCCTCTCACCACCCTCCACCCATCCCACCACTGTAGGTCATCACAGAGCACTGAGCTGATCTCTTTGTTTTATATAGCAGCTTCCCACTGCTACTGCTGTCACTTCAGTCATGTCCGACTCTGTGCAACCCCATAGATGGCAGCCCACCAGGCTCCCCTGTCCCTGGGATTCTCCAAGCAAGAACACTGGAGTGGGCTGCCATTTCCTTCTCCAATGCGTAAAAGTGAAAAGTGAAAGTTAAGTTGCTCAGCCGTATCCGACTCTCAGCGACCCCATGGACTTCAGCCTACCAGGCTCCTTCATCCATGGGATTTTCCAGGCAAGAGTACTGGAATGGGGTGCCATTGCCCTCTCCGAGCTTCCCACTAGCTATCTATTTTACAAGTGTGTGTGTGCTAAGTGGCTTGAGTTGTGTCCGACTCTTTGTGACCCTATGGACTGTAGCCCACCAGGCTCCTCTGTCCATGGGATTGTTCAAGCAAGAATGCTGGAGCAGGTTGCTATGCCCTCCTCCAGGGGATCTTCCCAACCCAGGGATTGAACCCCCATCTCCTGCAGCTCTTGCATTGCAGGTGAGTTCATTACTGCTGAGCCTCTGGGGAAGCCCCTATTTTACACAAAATAGTGTATATAAGTTAATGCTGCCGTCTCAATTTGTCCCACCCTCTCCTTTTCCCCCCACTGTGTCCTCAAATTGAATCTGTAAAGCTCTTAATTTCTTTTTTGGCTATGCCCTGCAGCATGTGGGATCTTAGTTCCCTGACCAGGTATGAAACCCATAAGACCTGCACTGGGAGCATGGAGTCTTAACCACTGGACCACCAGGGAAGTCCCTAGAATCCCTAAAGCACTTTATGTTTTATATGATAAATGAGTGCCAGTAGGTACTGGGTCTGTGCTTTACAATCCTAGTCACAATCCTATGAGTATATGGCAACCTGTTAAAATGTTTTGCCTTGGGTGAAAAAAAAATTCCATGAGGATGACATCATTACTCTCATCTATAGATTTAGGAAGCCAAGGCTTAGAAAAGCTATGTAATGTGGTCAAGGTGACAGCTGGACAGTGGCAAAGCCAGGACCTCTCAGAGTTTTGGCTGCTTCTCTTACCCCACCCAGTCTTTGGGACAACCCCTTTCTTCTTTGCACTGGAATGATCTGTATACATCAATTATTTCCTTTGGACACTGTGAATCCCCTGTCTCCTTCATTTCCAGCACAGTGCCTGTCACATAAGTGCTAAGAAATATTTGTTGAATATATAAATAAAAAGAAGTCTTTAGAAGGCTTCCAGGTGTATTTACCGAGCTGTTGAACTTGAGAAACACTCAGCTCTAGCCAAGGTGGTTAAATATTCACCTTCCGGAAGGAAGGCTGTGGTCCAGATTATCCTCTTGAATTTTTTTGCCTGGTTCTAGTCATTTGGTAGAAATTTTCTGAGTGCCTCCTGTGTGCTAGGATTTGTGAAAATCTCTGGGGATCTAGAAATGAAGAAGATGTGGTCTTGTTGGTAGAAATATTTTGAAGAGCAGTTTGGAAACGTCTTGGAAACTGAAAGATGTTCATACTCTTTGAACTGGCAGTTTCTCTCCCAAGTGGAGATTCTTCTTTTTTTTTTTTTCTTGTGTTGTTTTTTTAAAATAACGATAACCCTGTATTGTTTGCGAGACAGCAAAAGAGACACAGATTTATAGAACAGTCTTTTGGACTTTGTGGGAGAGGGTGAGGGTGGGATGATTTGGGAGAATGGCATTGAAATATGTATATTATCATATGTGAAATGAATCGTCAGTCCAGGTTTGATGCATGAGACGGGATGCTCGGGGCTGCTGCACTGGGATGACCCAGAGGGATGGTATGGGGAGGGTGGTGGGAGGGGGGTTCAGAATGGGGAACATGTGTACACCCGTGGCGGATTCATGTCAATGTATGGCAAAACCAATACAATATTGTAAAGTAATTAGCCTCCAATTAAGATAAATAAGTTTATATTAAAATTTTATTTTTTAATTGGAGAAAAATTGCTTTACAGTGTTGTTTATTTCTGTGTACAAGAATGCAAATCAACCCCAGGTGGAGATTCTAAAGGAGCCCATGGCTGTGGGCACAGCAGGACCTGCAAAGAATAGTTATTGCAGTGTTGTTGGTAATAGTCAAAAAATCGGAAACAGCCTAATTCAGTGGTTCCCAAGCATGTCTGCATATTAAAATCACCCAGAGATGTTTTGAAAATTGTCTACATCCCATATCAAGTATATCACAATCGCTGGAGGTAGGACATAGCTGTCACTATGTTTCGAAGCTCTCAGGTAATTCCAGTGTGCAGACTCCTATGGGAACTGCTGATCTAAATGACCACTATCAGCTGAATGTATAAATAAACTATGGTATGCTTATATCATGGATTGCCTTGCTGTAATTATAACATATGAACTATTCCAAAAGATGTATACCAGAATGTTTACAGCAAGACTTCCCTGCTGGCCCAGTGGTTAAGACTCTGTGCTTCCAATGCACGGGGCATGGGTTCAATCGCTGGTCAGGAAACTAAGATCCCACATGTGGCATGAAAAAGAAAAAAAAAAAAGGATGTTTATAGCAGCAGCACTATTTACAATAGCCAAGAAATGCTGCTGCCGCCAAGTCGCTTCAGTCGTGTCCAACTCTGTGCGACCCCATAGACGGCAGCCCACCAGGCTCCCCTGTCCCTGGGATTCTCCAGGCAAGAACACTGGAGTGAGTTGCCATTTCCTTCTCCAATGCATGAAAGTGAAAAGTGAAAGTGAAGTCGCTCAGTCATGTCTGACTCTTATCGACCACACGGACTGCAGCCCACCAGGCTCCTCCATCCATGGGATTTTCCAGGCAAGAGTACTGGAGTGGGGTGCCATTGCCTTCTCCAAGCCAAGACATGGGAGCATCCTAAATGTATTGACAGTTGAATGGATAAGGAAAATGTGGTTTATACATACACACATATAGTCAGTGGACTACTACTCAGCCATAAGAAGAATGAAATAATGCTATTTACAGCAATATAGAAGGATCTAGCAGAGAAGACACTGGCACCCCACTCCTGTACTCTTGCCTGGAAAATCCCATGGACAGAGGAGCCTGGTGAACTGCAGTCCACGGGGTTGTGAAGAGTCAGACACGACTGAGCGACTTCACTTTCACTTTTCACTTTCATGCATTGGAGAAGGAAATGGCAACCCACTCCAGTGTTCTTGCCTGGAGAATCCCAGGGACGGGGAAGCCTGGTGGGCTGCTGTCTATGGGGTCGCACAGAGTCGGACACGACTGAAGTGACTTAGCAGCAGCAGCAGCAGCAGAAGGATCTAGAGCTGATCATACTAAGTGAAGTATGTTAGACAGAAAGACAAATATCATAGAATATCACTTATATGTGGGGTTCCCAGTGGCACAGTGATAAAGAATCTGCTTGCCAATTCAGGAGACTTGAGTTCGATCCCTGGGTCAGGAAGATCTCCTGGAGAAGGAAATGGCAACCCACTCCAGTATTCTTGCCTGGGAAGTACCATGGACAGAGGAGCCTGGCGGACTACAGTCCATGGGGTCACAAAAGAGTCAGGCACAACTTAGTGACTAAACAACAGCAATAAATAAAATAAACAACAAGGACCTGCTGTATGCACAGGCACCGATATTCAGTATCTTATGACGAATTATAATGGGAAAGAATATGAAAAAGAAAATATATATGTATATTTATCTATAATTGAATCACTTTGCTGTCCACCAGCAACTGATGTGATGTTGTAAATCAGCTGTACTTCAATAACAAAGTTTGTGAAAATAATGTTCATAGCATCACTATTTGTAATAGCGCTCAAATGGAAACAACCCAAACATCCATCCACATATGGATGCCTAAATCATGGCATGTTTATAAAAGGGATTATTACGCATCAGTGAGAATAAAGAAACTGCCATGCATGTGTGACTCCCCCTCACTGTTGGGTAAAAGAAGCCAGGCCCAGAGGTGGACAGACTGTGTGATTCCAAGCACATGGTGTTCTAGAACAGGAGTCAGCAAACTTTTCTGCAAAGGGACAGACAATAAAATTCTTTAGGTTTGTGTGCAGTATTGTCTCTGTTGCTAAGTCACTCTGCCATTGTTGTACAAAAGAAGCCATGTATGTAAACAAGTGAGTGTGTCTGTGTTTCAATAAAACTTTATTTATAAAACAGGCCGCAGGCTGGCTTTGGCTCACCGGGTGTAGTTTTGCCACAGTTTGCTGATCCCTATTCTAAAGCAAGCAACATTGATCAACCCTAAAACTGCCGTGAGACTTGTCACTCCAGGTGGAGGGTGGGGATGAGAAGGGCAGCTGCAGAGGCTCAAGAAATGATCTTTTTTTTCTTTCATTTGGCTGATGATCGTGCTGCTGTGTTTACTTTGTGGCAATTCATCCTTCTGTGCGCTTCTGATGTGTACACTTTTCTGTGTGGTATTATTCTTCAATGTTAAGTTTGCATTAGAAGCAGCAAATAAACAGATGAGCCGAAATGATATGCCCTAAATCATAATGTACAAAAAATGTGTTTTGGAAGGCATGCTGCTGCTGCTGCTAAGTCGCTTCAGTCGTGTCCGACTCTGTGTGACCCCATAGATGGCAGCCCACTAGGCTCGCCCGTCTCTGGGATTCTCCATACACAGAATGTAAAACAGGCAAAACGATGTGATAAGCTGCTTAGGGACCAGGCACTAGATTAAGATCGAGCACCAAATTCAGGATCTTGGATAGATCAGTGTGGAAGCAGGGAGGGATGTGGGAGGAAAAGGGGTCCACAGAGGCCTTTATGTGGAGTTGTAGTTTTTTATTTCTTGAGCTGAGTGATGATTAAGCGGGGTTTATCATGTTATCCTTTATTTCTTTTTTGTGTTCAATTATTCAGTGATAGGGGCTTCCATGGTAACTCAGCCTGTAAAGAATCTGCCTGCAATGCAGAAGACCCCAGTTCCATTCCTAGATCAGGAAGATTTGCCTGGAGAAGGGATAGGCTACCTACACCAGTATTCTTGGGCTTCCCTGGTGACTCAGACAGTAAAGAATCTGCCTGCAATGTGGGAGACCTGGGTTCAATCCCTGGGTTGGGAAGATCTCCTGGAGGAGGGCATGGCAACCCACTCCAGTTTTCTTGCCTGGAGAATCCACCTGGACAGAGGAGCCTGGTGGGCTACAGTTCGTGGGCTTGCAAAGAGTCAGACATGACTGAGTGACTAAGCACAGCGCACATTCAATACTAACAGCAAAAAGAATAGCAGACGATATCTTTATTTTTCAGGGGCACATGCTTCAAAGTTCAGAAGAATGTGTGCCTAGGAGGACAGTGGTTTTTAATTATTTTATTTCTCTCCAGTGCCTGGAATAAGGCCTGATACATAGTAAAGTGAAAGTGTTAGTTGCTCAGTCGTGTCTGACTCTGTGACCCCATGGACTGTAGCCCGTTAGGCTCCTCTGTCCATGGAAGTCTCTTGTCAAGAATACTGGAGTGGGTTGCTATTCCCTTCTGCAGGGAATCTTCCCAACCCAGGGATCATACCTGGGTCTTTCATATTGCAGGCAGATTCTTTACCATCTGAGCCACCAGGGAAGCCCTGATACACAGTAAGTAAAGTAAAGTGAAAGTTACTCAGTCGTGTCCAACTCATTGCATCCCCATGGACTGTAGCCCCCCAGGCTCCTCTGTCCATGGGGATTCTCTAGGCAAGGATACTGGAGTGGGTTTCCATGCCCTCCTCCAGGGGATCTTCTCAACCCAGGGATTGAACCCAGGTCTCCTGCATTGCAGGCAGATTCTTTTAGCCATGATGGAAGCCCTGATACACAATAGGGACTCCCCAAATATTTGTTGAATGAATGAATGGGTGAAATGCTCATCACCTGAGACAGTTGCAGACTGACCGACGAATACGTTTTGGAGGTGTCATGGGAATTTGGAGAGAAGGGAAACCAGGGATTCTGTACAGACCCCCACCTCAGACCCGAGCAGTAAGACAGACTCTGTCGGGTCTCCCCTTCTGCCCAGTCTGCAAAGCTTCGGATTTTCCAGCCTAAATGGCAAAAGCAAAACTGTGTCCAACATCTGAACGATGATACCTGCTGACCTTGTTCCCTTTCCACATTCTGAGTTTGTGCAGGAAAGGCTGTGAGGGACCCCTTAGCCTGCCTGCTCTCTGAGACTGTCTAGTAAATCCTGAAGCCTTGTCAGAAGCCAGGGAGCTCAGATCACTGGTGGGGAAGGAGGTGATGGGGGAGATGGAGGTTGTGCCCAGCCGTGTTGCAGAGGCAGGCAGAAACCCGCTTGTCTTTTGGCTGGCTGCCTGGTCTTGAATGGGAAAAAGGTCTTCCCGTGAAGCATGAGTCAGCCTCTGAAGCTTGGGGAGGAGATGGGGGAAACTGTGGCCTAATTTGGTGCATAAATGGGGAGGCAAGCATGCTCCCTGTGCTCGGGGGATGCTGTCATTTAAAAAATTCATGAATCTCCTTACTCACCCTGTGCTGTTGTGTAGATCATCTCTATTTAGGAGGATGAGCCCTGAGTGCCAGGCACTGTACCCGATTATTTTTATGATGGCCATTATTAATGCCATCATCGTTGTTCTTGGGGTGGATCTGGGAGGCAATTAATCAAGGCAGCCAAAGTAAAGAAAATCCTATAAAAATGGAGAAAGCTGGTATTTGGCAGACTTTCTTAGCTCCTTTTCAGCTCAGTGTTCAGCTCAATTTTAGTGGTACCCATGGGGTTATTCATATTAGCTTTCCTTTTACAGGATTGCCCCGTGGATCCTGGCCTGTCTTTGCATTGTATTTAGCCTAGTTAATCCACAAAATTTTCTCATGAACCCTTACTCTATGCTAGGCACCTTCTGGACACCAAGGATGTGGTCATAAATAAATTAGGGGAATATCTCTTCTGTCCTGGAGTTTATATTCTAGCACGTGTGTGTCTAAGTGGAGCCCATGGGGGAGAAATAAGTAAATATATATGATCTTTCCAGTTGTTGTGAGCACTGATATGAAAACTGTGCTGTGTGTGTGCTGTGCTAAGTTGCTTCAGTTGTGTCTGAGTCTTTGCAACCCAATAAACTATAGCCTGCCAGGCTCCTCTGTCCATGGAGTTTCCCCAGGCAGGAATACTGGAGTGGGTTGCCATTCCCTTCTCCAAGGGATCTTCCCAACCCAGGGATCAAAACTGTAGGGATACATTAACTAGGGTGGTCAGGGAGGGCTCTTTGGAAAGGAAATATTTGAATTAGAACCTGAAAGATGAAAAGAAAAACAATAAGGACTTCCCTGGTGGTCCAGTTGTTAAGAATCTGCCTGCCAGTGCAGGGAACAAGAGTTTGATCCCTGGTCTGGGAAGATCCCCCATGTGTTGGAGCAACTAAGCCCATGTGCCACGACTGTTGAGCCTGTGCTCTAGAGCTTAGGAACCACAACGAGAGAAGCCACTGCAATGAGAAGCTCTTGCACTGCAGGGAAGAGTGGCCCCTGCTCACTGTAACTAGAGAAAACCCACTCGCCGCAGTGAAGACCCAGTGCAGCCATAAATAAATTAAAAAAAAGAAGAAACAGTAGGGCAGAGTGGAAGAGTATTCCAGCCAAAGAGAACTACAGATGCAAAAGTCCTGAGGCAGAACAAAGTCTGGCAGGGCCTAAAACCGAACAAGGGGCTTCTCAGGCGGCACTAGTGGTAAAGAATCCACCTGCCAGTGCAGAAGATGCAGGAGACAGGGGTTCGATCCCTTGGTCGGGAAGATCCCCTGGAGGAGGGCATGGCACCCTCCCTCTGGTATTCTTGCCTGGAGAACTCCATGGACAGAGGAGCCTGGCAGACTACAGGCCATGGGGCTGCAAAGAGTTGGACACGGCTGAGTAATTGAGCACACACCCAAATCTGAAGAGTCCAGTGTAATTTGAAATGAGCAAGAACAAAAGTGATGCATAATGGAATTAGAGGTATTGGAAGGAGTGAAGTTATATAGAATTGTTTAAAGCGCATTAGTCTTTCTTCTCAGTCAACACTGTCCAGTAGAATTTTCTGTGATGGCGGGCATGTCCTATATCTGCTCTGTTTAGCATGGTAGCAACTAACCTTTTGTGACTATTGGGCAGTTGACATGTGGCTAGTGCAACTAAGGTACTGAATCCTTAATTTTAATGAATTCAAAGTTCAATTGGAATGGCTGTGAATAGCTATTGGTTACCATATTGGAGGGCAGTTATAAGTGATCCAGGAAGCAATGCATGGTTTTGCTCAGTGGAGTGGTGCGTGAGTGCATACTAAGTCACTTCAGTCATGTCTGACTTTTTGTGACCCCATGGACTACATAGCCCACTTGGCTCCTAGATCCATGGGGTTCTCCAGGCAAGAATACTGGAGATGGTTGTCATTTCCTACTCCAGGGATCTTCCCCACCCAGGTATCGAACCCACGTCTCCTGTGACTCCTGAATTGCAGGCAGATTCTTTACCATTGAGCCACCAGGGAAGCCCCAGTGGAATGGTATGATTGGGTAATATTTTTCTGGAGGGTGAATTTTTAGGGCAAGCGTAGAAGCAGGGGCCCATTTCAGAGGCTATTTTATACCATTCACTTTTCCTGAGAAACCTGGCAGCCGAGTCTAATATTCGAAGAAAATTTTTCTTGTGTCCTTCTTCTTCTTCTTCTTTTTTTTCCAAATGCTGTCTGCTTTTCTGGAATGGTCCAGGATCAAGACTGAGCTGATTCTTTCAGAAGACAGAAAGCCCCAGGGAGTGTGCACTGTGTTTCAATGGACAGCTCAATTCTAGTGGAATGGATTCTTGATTCCCATAAAGATATTGGTTACAGACCAAGCTACTTTACCACTGGGTCACTCACTAGGCAAGAGGAACATTTTGATTTCAGAACAGAGTCGTCAGGATGCTGGAGAAGATGAGACTAGTTCACCCCATCACTTCTCTTTCCTTCTGCAGACAAAATGCACTTAATAAAACCTGCAAATGATAATGATTGTTGCCTTTTTGCTTTTAGTATGTATGAGCTACACAACTTACATATATGTAACATTGAATTTTCATAACCACTCTGCCTGTTAATGATAGGTTCCTAAAAAGTACTTCAAAATTTTCAAAATAAGATCTGTAGATGAGACTTCCCTGCTGGTCCGGTGGTTGAGAATCTGCCTTCCAATGCAGGGGACGTGGGTTCAATCCCTGATCCAGGAACTAAGATCTCACATGCTGTGGGACAACTAAGCCTGAGCACCGCAGCAAGAGAAGTCTATGTGCTGCTATGAAGACCCAGTGCAGCCAAAATATAAAAAAATGAAATAAAATATTAGAAAAAAGACTCATAGAGGTAAGGATGGCATCATTGACTTGGGTACAATGAAAGGAACAGAGGCTTGTGTTCTAGTCTGAGTTTCGTCACCAGTTGGCTGTGTGGCCTGGGCAAAGCTCTCCCTGTGTGTCCAGATATTATTTGGAGGGGATTAATCAGGTATTCTCTAAGTTCCAGTCTGGGTTCTGTAACCTATGGCATCAAAGTGGGCTTGCTTTCTTTATTGTGTGTTACACGGCCTCACTGTTATTTATTGGGAGTGGAGCTCAGGGAAAGGTGAAGACAGAGGCGAGGGTCTCCAGCATTGGCATGGTCAGCATTCTGGGGTGGCAAGCAGCAGAAGCCAGTGATGCTGAAGTATGAGGCCTCGGAAGGACAGGAACCAGGGAGCTCCAGGGTATCCACAGAAAGGCAGTGAAGACCTGTCTAGGTTGAATCCTTGTATTCACGCTCATGATTCAAATTATGTGGAGAAAGCATATGTTTAGAGAAGCTTGGCCCACTCCTTGGCCAGGAGAGGGCAGGACATCTTTTATGATGATTTTGAAAAAATTGTATCCAATAGGAGAGAGGTAGTTTCCTAAAGGAGCTTACTGAATGAAAAGGGCAGAGGAACCAGATAGACAGTTCCCTAAAAACACAGCCTATGTTTTTGAAAATTAAGCATGTAGTCTAACTGCTATGCACACAAAGTCTGTGCTAGCTGCTGCTGCTGCTGCTAAGTTGCTTCAGTCGTGTCCGACTCTGTGCGACCCCATAGACGGTAGCCCACCAGGCTCCCCCGTCCCTGGGATTCTCCAGGCAAGAACACTGGAGTGGGTTGCCATTTCCTTCTCCAATGCATGAAAGTGAAAAGTGAAACTGAAGTCGCTCAGTCGTGTCCGACTCTTAACAACCCCATGGACTGCAGCCTACCAGGCTCCTCCATCCATGGGATTTTCCAGGCAAGAGTACTGGAGTGGGGTGCCATTGCCTTCTCCACTGTGCTAGCTAGTGATTTATAAATCTAAGCAAAACCCCTATTCATCAGAATCCTCAATCCACTGGCATTTTTAGGTTACTCCCTGTGAAAATTATTGTGAAGCTAGGATTACCTCTCTCTCTTTCTTTCCCTATGTCTACATT
Organism: Bos taurus; assembly: GCF_002263795.3. Lineage (NCBI taxonomy): Eukaryota > Metazoa > Chordata > Mammalia > Artiodactyla > Bovidae > Bos > Bos taurus. Next base: position 11,715,115 of record NC_037352.1, read on the forward strand.
TATGTTACCAGTAGGTATCAGTCAGTTCAGTCACTCAGTTGTGTCTGATTCTTTGCGACCCCATGAATTGCAGCACACCAGGCCTCCCTGTCCATCACCAACTCCCGGAGTTCACCCAAACTCATGTCCGTTGAGTCAGTGATGCCATCCAGCCATCTCATCCTCTGTCGTCCCCTTCTCCTCCTGCCCCCAATCCCTCCCAGCATCAGAGTCTTTTCCAATGAGTCAACTCTTCACATGAGGTGGCCAAAGTACTGGAGTTTCAGCTTTAGCATCATTCCTTCTAAACAATACCCAGAACTGATCTCCTTTAGAATGGACTGGTTGGATCTCCCTGCAGTCAAGGGACTCTCAAGAGTCTTCTCCAACACCACAGTTCAAAAGCATCAATTCTTTAGCGCTCAGCTTTCTTCACAGTCCAACTTTCACATTCATACATGACCACTGGAAAAACCATAGCCTTGAATAGACGGACCTTTGTTGGCAAAGTATGTATTGCTGCTGCTGCTAAGTCGCTTTAGTCATGTCCGACTCTGTGTGATCCCATAGATGGCAGCCCACCAGGCTCTTCCATCCCTGGGATTCTCCAGGCAAGAACACTGGGGTGGGTTGCCATTTCCTTCTCCAATGCATGAAAATAAAAAGTGAAAGTGAAGTCGCTTAGTCGTGTCCAACTCTTCATGACCGCATGGACTGCAGCCCACCAGGCTCCTCCATCCATGGGATTTTCCAGGCAAGAGTACTGGAGTGGGGTGCTATCGCCTTCTCCCAAAGTATGTATATGTCTGTCTATATATACACTTCTGTGTCTGCTACTAAATCAGCTAAGATTCTTGTACATTGATAACCTACATGCACAATACTCTCATTCATTCATCCATCCAACCAACCCTTTGTCCATCCAGTCATCCAACAAATATTTGTTTAGCACCTAATTGTGGCCAAACATTGAATAAGTGTTAGCTGCTTAGTCGTGTTTGACTCTTTGTGACCCCATGGACTCAAAGGGTGGGTCCTCTGGGATCCTCTGTCCATGAAGTTCTCCAGGCAAGAATATTAGAATGGGTAGCCATTCCCTTCTCAAGGAGATCTTCCCAACCTAGGGATCAAACCCAGGTCTCCTGCATTGAAGGCAGATTCTTTACCATCTGAGTCACCCGGGAAGTCCTTATGCACTATATGAGCACAAATTATATAAGATACATTTCCTATTCTTGAGCAGTTTTTGGTTAAGTGTGGGTAGTTGTGGGGTGTGGGGAGATGGATAAGCTCACAAATTAATTGTCATATGCTGTGTTTGAAACTAGTACAATCACAGGAACAAATTGTTGTGGGGGGCTCAGATATTAGAGCCATTAGGTCCTTCACAATAGTTGGGATTTATGGGACTTGGGAGTTAAAGGATTATTAAGCCTATTTAGGTAATAACCAAGGAAGGTCATTCAGGCAACGGTAACTGAGAAGCACATGCATGGAATTGTGAATAGGCTCGATCTCATCAGGAATTGGCAAGTTTAAGAACTGGTGAGTGAGGGGTCTGACAGGAGGTGGATGATGACCCAGATTTTGGCAAAATCCTTTGTCATCTTAGAAAGACTTAAAGTCATCCTCAATGGCCTGCCTTATAAAAAAGGATAATGATTTCATTTATTTGAGCAGTGTTTTTGGCAATGAACATTAAACTAACAGAAAATTCTAGTTATACTTTGATTCATCAGAAAATCTGATGACCCAGAGTGTCCGGAAAAATCAAAGTTTTACTGTGATTCTCAGTTAATTTCACTTGGCAGCATGTTTGAACCAATCATGGAATGCCTTCAAATCATAAGTTGCCTCCCTGCTGATGGCTCTAGGAAAGGAAACGTGTTAATTTTTGAAGAGTGTAGTCCTTTGGATTTTCTTCTGTCCATTTGTGGTCCTGGCCATGTGAGCATCATCTCTTGGCATGAAAGCTTTGAGACTAAGCATCCCCACTGAATAATTCTTATTCTGCTACCGTCTCAACTGAATCATAGAGATCGGAAAGGATGCTTACTTCCTTCAAAATTCAGTTATCTTGTAGGCTTGAACTAAAGATATATTCTCTATTCTCAGAATCTCTCTTAATCATTCCAGGTGTGCTAAAGTGTGGCTAAGACTTTCCAATGAAAAGTGCCTTTTGGGGGTCAAATATTAAATGGTTTTTAGGCAAGTGATTTTTATAGTGGGAGACAGTAAGTCTTGTGGCTGAAAGTCAGACTTACTCTGATTCCAGGCTTGGCTTTGCCTAGAATTTCACTCCAGGTAGAGAAAATGAGATAGGACGGTTAAAATGGACAGATATACCTGGGATCTCAGAGGAGAATGGCTGAAGGTAAGTCAGGGAAGGCTTTTAGGAAGAGTTGACACTTTAAATGAAGAAAAAGCCATCTAGGGTTGCATGGTTTCTCTGGAGGAGGAGAGTATTGTGAATTTGAGTGATATAGGAAAATATAAAGTAGTGTGAGCAGAGAGCAAATTGAACATATTTCAGAGGTTAAGAACTTAGAAGAACAGGTGTGTATTAGTCACCATGGTCTAGGTTATGCTGCAGTAACAAATAGCCCCTAAATCTCAGTGGTTTAAAAACAAAAAGGTTATTACTCCTGCTGTAAGTTATTGCAGATAGGCTCTGCTCCAAACTGTACCTATTCAGAAACCAAGTTTATCAGAGCCTCAGTTGTCTGTAATATTGCCATCATTCAAGACAGGGTGAAGAGAAGGTGACAAGTCACACAGTGGCTCTTAAAGCTTTCCTTTTGAATGTCATTGACAAAAGCAAGTAACATAGCTATCCATAGCTCTAAGGAGGGCTAGGGGGTGTTGTAAAGTTTGATCCTATCTGGAAAAAGAAAAATGAGGAATATCAGTGGATAGTAGGAATGCCTACCAAGAGTATTATAGCATTAGTTTGGAATCATTTGGATTTGTAACTTTACATGATTTGAGTTTTATATCATTATAAGTATAGCTGCAAATTGTGCTATGTTCTAAGCATTGGCTAATGATTTACATACATTAGAAATTATGTGTTCACTACCTACTGTGTATGGTAGATTTTTATCCTGCTCATTTAATGTGAGAAGAAACTGAGGTCCAAAAAAGCTAAATTTGCCCGAGGCTACATGTTTAGTAACTTGTAGGGTTCCTTCTTGGAGAAGGCAATGGCACCCCACTCCAGTACTCTTGCCTGGAAAATCCCATGGATGGAGGAGCCTGGTAGGCTGCAGTCCATGGGGTCGCAAAGAGTCGGACACGACTGAGCGACTTCACTTTCACTTTTCACTTTTCACTTTCATGCATTAGAGAAGGAAATGGCAACCCCCTCCAGTGTTCTTGCCTGGAGAATCCCAGGGACGGGGAGCCTGGTAGGCTGCCATCTATGGGGTCGCAGAGAGTCAGACACGACTAAAGCGACTTAGCAGCAGCAGCAGCAGCAGGGTTCCTTCTGCATCAAAGCTCAGGCTCTCTATTTATAGGTTAAAGGAAGATGGAGCCCTTATATGCATAGCTCCTGTCGTGTGTGTGTGTGTGTGTGTGTGTGTGTGATGTTCCCACTGGACTGTAAGCTCCATGAAGGCAGGGCATTTCCTGTCTTGTTTACCATTGTGTCGCACATGCTTAGAAGAGTTCTTGGTAGATACTCAACACATATCTGATGGGACTTGCCTGGTGGTCCAGTGGCTCAGACTCTGCACTCCCAATGCAGGGGACCTGGACTCGATCCCTGGTTAGGTAAGTATTAATAGAGGCTATGTGCTGCAACTAAGCGTTTGCATGCTGTAACGAAAACAAACAAACAAAAGCCAAATACCTGATGAATGCATGAGAAAGGGAAGATACTATGCCGATAGCAGTCACTGGACAGGTAAATGAAGGAAATGGCTCCTGCCCTCAAGGAACTCTTCCCCGCCCCCCAAATATTTATTTACCTATTTGGCTATGCTGGGTCTTAGTTGGGGCGCTTGAACTCTTAGTTGCAGCATGTGGGATCCAGTTCTGCAACCAGGGATTGAAGCCAGGACCCCTGCACTGGGAGCTTGAAGTCTTAGTCACTGGACCACCAGGAAGGCCCCCTGGAGGAACTCCTGATGGAGGGAAGAATATGGTGCTGTGGAGAACACAGTCCAACTTGATGGAATCAGGTGAGGTGTCTTTGAAACTGACACCTGAGCAAAGTTGTGAAAAAAGAGGAAGGGATGGATATTCATCTTATGTGAATAAGGGTAGGCGGTGGGGAGGAGCCTTGCAGAGGGTCTAGGTGGTTCAGAGAAAAAGAATAAAAGGAAAAGAGTTTTGGAAATGGGCAGATGACACAGTGAGAGGATGATGTTCTCCAGAAAATAAAGTGGAAGCCTGAATTTGGTCCCCATCTGGCTCCTACTTTCATGAACCAAAGTGGCATCACCTACTTAGGATAGGATAATCGGATTGCTTACTGTTTATTCTGGGAGAAACAAGCCTGACTTCTATCTCCCCCCGGGGAAGAATTTTCATAAGTGCAGCCCTATTTCATCAAATTATGATTGCCGATTTGTACAGAGAAGGAAGAGCCACTGTGTAACCCAAGGAGTCGCTCTGGATTATAACCTGATGTCTGAGCTTTATTTGAAGCACTCAGAATTCAATTATGCTCCACGTAGATGGTAAATAATTTGAAACAGTAGACAATGAGCGTGTTTCCAAACCCCAGACCAAATGCCAGTGATGCCAATTTCCACCTCCATAAACTCCCATGAAGAACAATCAAGGACAACAGTGTTTGTTTTCAGAGTTATCTGTTTAATATCTGATTCCAATGACGTTAGAAACAGCCTTAAAGGAGGGCAGCTACCTTGTGGGAGGGGGACGCTGGTGGTGGAGATCATCACAGAACATTTGGTTTTGGTGTTTAAGGCGGTGATGCATTTTCTTTTGTTTTCTTTCCGCTGCAACGTGACAGAACCAGAACCACCCCCTTTTGAAAAAAAGGAAAAAGAAAAGAGTTGATGGGTGGCTAGAGAGATAGATACAAGGAGAAATGTATGTAAAAGGAGCTATTCTCAAGTATTAATTGTAGAATCTAAGTGTGAGTGAGTATGTAGGTGTATGTATTCACATACAATTCTTTCACATTTTCTGTATATTGGAAAGTTTCTGTAATAAAATGACAAAGGAATGAAACAGTGAGATGTAGAGTCTTTGACTTACGGGATGGTTCGTGATCTCTTTGGGAATCTCAGAACTCGGTCACTGACGTTGATTCCTCTCTTCTCTCCAACTCCTCATCTGATTAGTCTCCAGGTCCTGTGGATTCTATTGCATTAAATCTTCAGATTCCATCCTTCCCTTAGCTATTCCCTTGACTCCTGCCTCCAGAAGGTCTTGCCTGGGTTATACAGGAATTCCTTCTTGGTCTTTATCTGATCCCTTTCTGATTGATCCTTCCCACTGCTATCAAGGTGCTCTATTTATTCATGAAGCACCTTTTGAGTATCGGCCATATGCTAGACACTCTGCCAAGGGATTGGACCTCAGGTACACAAAACTGGAAGGAAGATCAGAAATAAAATCAGAATAACCCCTAACACCATACACAAAGTGCTTTTTGCTCTGTTGTGTCTGACTCTTTGTGACCCCATGAACTGTAGCCCACCAGGCTCCTCTCTCCATGGGATTCTCCAGCCAAGAATACTGGAGTGGGTTGCCATTTTTTGCTCCAGGGCGTCTTCCAGACCCAGAGATGGAACCCAGGTCTCCTGCACTGCAGGCAGATTCTTATCCTCTGAGCCACCAGGGATGGATGATAATCGTTAGTTTATATAACACGCTTTCATCATTCCATGTGGGACTTGCTTTTGTTTAGTTAATTCTGTTCAATAGTCAAAGTTTGTTATTTTTAATAATGGAAGAAGCACCTCTGAACTCATGCCCCAAACAAAATCTGGAATATTGATGATAAAGCACATCTAATCTTATGGTTCTCTATCAGCCCCTAAACCCCACTCCATGCCTTCCTCCATCAAAGTCAACTACCATTCTCAGGGCTGCAGAATCATTTTCTTGCTTTCCTGTTGATATATTTATTGCTTCTGTTTATATTCCTAATTGTTTATATTTTTATTTTGGTTATCTTTAACCTTGAAGAATGTGCAGCACACTCTATGTAACTTTTTGGAACTTCCATTGTTTGTCTCCATTTAGTAAGATTTATCCATAATGTTGTGTGTTGCTAGAGTTCATTTCTTTTGACTGCTGTTTATCCATTTTAATTTGTTTCACTTTTTAATTTCTTTCACGTTTAACATTTTTAAACTTTAAAATGCTTTCTTTTCAAAAATGGGTATCTGTATCTCCCCTCTAATAAGAGGGATTTGACATACTTTCCCATACCTCAGTTTCTTTCCTTCCCATCACTACATCTAATGCTTTGGTATTTCTGTGTAAAGCTGCTCAGTTTCAAAGTGCATGCAGATCACTTGGGGGTCTTATTAAAATGCAGAGTCTGTTTCAGTACATTGTGGGTGGAACAACAGTTCCTGCATTTTTAACAAGCCCAGGTGATGCTCTTGCTGCTGGTCCAGGGACCACAGTTTGAGTACAATCTGGAGACTTTTAATTCTCTGTTTTTCTGGTTATAATTTCTCTTTTTATTTGGTCCTAGCTATTTTTTAAAGACAGCATCAAGGCATTTGATCATCTACAGCTGTATGCCTAATACCATCTCCTGGATATGTCTTTCCTCTGATTTAGGTAATTCATCCCAAATTGTGTTCAAGGTGGAGCTTTGTGTGGCTAATCTTTGAGGACTTCTATGCCTGAAAATATTTTTATTATGCCTTCATATTTCAATGATGGCTTAATTGGATATAACATTTTGAGCTCTATTTTTTTTCACTAAATTCCTTGAAATCATTCCTGCATTTATTCTTTTTTTAGTCATTCAATAAATATTTATTGAGTGCCTTCTTTATGCCAGACAGTGTTCTAAGAATTGGAATACAGCAAAAAAAAAAAAAAAAAAAACAACCCCACAAACAACTACTTAAGGTCTCTGCTCTCATAGAGTTAGATTCTAATTGGGGTAAACAGCCAATGAGTAAATACAAAGGGAAATTTCAGATTAGTGTAACTAAAAAAAGAAATATGATAGCAGAATGGAATTAAATGGTGATATTAAATAGAAATATAAAGTGAGCTACACATGTGCACCATATTAATAATTTAAATAGTCTAATAGTTTCATTTGAAAGAATAGAACTATGTGAATCATAATATATTTTATCCAACTTAGTAGACCCAAAATATTATCATTTCAACATGGAATTAACATAAAAATTAATAATGAGCTAATTTGTATTTTTTTTATCCTAAGCCTTTGAAATCTACTATATCTTTTATACTTAAGGCACGTCAGAATCTGGACTAGTCACATTTCATGTAACTACTGTCCGTCATGTATTCTTGCATTTGGTATGGCTGATGAAAAAGTTCTGATGTCAATTTGATTCTTTCTTTTTACAAATGTGATCTCTTTCTTCTTGGAAGCTTTTTAGAATTTGCTCTTTGCTTCCCTAGTGGCTCAGGATCCACCTGCAATGCAGGAGACCTGGGTTTGATCCCTGGGTTGGAAAGATCCCCTGCAGGAGGGCATGGCAACCTACTCCAGTATTCTTGCCTGGAGAATCCCCATGGACAGAGGAGCCTGGTGGGCTGCAGTCCATAGCGTTGCAAAGAGTTGGACGTGACTGAGCAACTAAGCACAACACAGCTTTGTAATGTGTGTTGTTGTTGTTGAGTTGCTCAGTTGTGTCCGACTCTTTTAGACCCCATGGACTGCAGCATGCCAAGCTCCCCTGTCCTACACCATCTCCAGGAGCTTGCTCAAACTCATGTCCAATGAGTCAATGATGCCATCCATCCACCTCATCCTCTGTTGCCTGCTTCTTCCCCTGCCTTCTATCTTTCCCATCATCAGTCTTTTCCAATGAGTCGGCTGTTTGCATCAGGTGACCAAAATATTGTAGCTTCAGGTTCAGCATCAGTCCTTCCAATGAATAGTCAGGGTTGCTTTCTTTTAGGATTGACTGGTTTGATCTCCTTGTTGTGCAAGGAACTCTCAAGAGTCTTCTCCAACACCAAAGTTCGAAAGCATCCATTCTTCGGTGCTCAGTATTTTTTATGGTCCAACTTTTACATCCATACATGACTACTGGAATAATCATAGTTTGACTAAACTGACTTTTGTTGGCAAAGTAATGTCTCTGCTTTTTAATACTCTGTCTAGCTTTGTCATAGCTTTCCTGCGGAGAAGCTATCATCTTCTGATTTCATGGTTGCAGTCACTGTCCAACATGATTTTGGAGCCCAAGAAAATAAAATCTGCCAGTGTTTCTACTTTTCCCCCATCTATTTGCCATGAAGTGATGGGACTGCATGCCATGATCTTAGTTTTTTGAATGTTGAGTTTTAAGCCAGCTTTTTCACTTTCCTCTTTCGCCCTCATCAAGAGGCTCTTTAGTTCCTCTTCACTTTCTGCCATTAAAGTGGTATCGTCTGCATATCTGAGGTTGTTGATATTTCCCCCAGCAGTCTTGAGTCCAGCTTGTGATTCATCCAGCCTGGCATTTCACATGATGTACGCTGCATATAAGTTAAATAAGCAGGGTGACACTATGCAGCCTTGATGTACTCGTTTCCTGATCGTGAACCTGCCCGTTGTCCCATGCCCAGTTCTAACTGTTTCTTCTTGACCTATGATGTGTGTAGATGTGGGTTTTCCCTCATTTCTTCTCTTTGGGACTTTATAGAACATTAAACAAATTCTGAGAAATTTGTATCTAACATTTTTTCAAATGTTTACTCCTCTTCACTTTTATTCCTCTCTCTGGGAATCTTCTTAATTAAAAAAAACTTTATTTGAGTATAGTTGATTTACAATGTTGTGGTAGTTTCAGGGGCACAGCAAAGTGAATCAATTATACATATACATATATGCACTCTTTTTTTAAGATGATTTTCCTGTATAGGCCTTTATAGAGCATTGAGTACAGTTTCCTGTACTATACAGTGGGTCCTTATTAGTTATCCATTTTGTATATAGTAATGTGCATATTTTAATCCCAATCTCTCAATTTATTCTCCACCTCCTGGAATCTTCTTATTTTGTATTAGCAATTCTATTTTCCATATCACTTAGCTTAAAAAATTTTTGGCCTCCTTTAAAAACTAAAAATAGAGTTAGCGTATGATCCAGCAATCCCAATCCTGGGCATATATCCAGAAAAGATGAAAATTCTAATTAGAAAAGCTACATGCACCCCAATAATAATAGCAGCACTATTTACATCAGCCAAGATGTATAAGCAACTGAACTGTCCATCAACAGATGACATTCAGAAAGAAGATGTGGTATGTATACACAATGGGATACTACTCAGTCATAAAAAGAATGAAGTAATGCCATTATTAGCAACGTGGATGGACCTAGAGATTATCATTCTAAGTGAAATAAGTCAAAGACAAATATTGTACATGACTTATATGTAGCATCTTAAAAGGTGATACAAATGAACTTGCTTACAAAATAGTATAGATTCACAGACATAGACAATGAACTTAGAGTTACCAAAGGGTAAAGTTTGGGGAGGCATAATTTAGAAGTTTGGAATTAACATATGTGGATGTGTACTCAGCTGCTCAGTTGTGTCTGACTCTTTGTGACCTCAAGAACTGTAGCCCCCAAGTCTCCTCTGTCCTTGGGATTCTCCAGGCAAGAGTACTGGAGTGGGCTTCCCTACCCAGGAACTGAACACACAATGCATGTGTGCCATGCATTGGCAGGTGGATTCTTTACCACCAAATCCCCTGGGAATCCCAATTAACATGTATACACGACTGTATATAAAATAATGAACAGCAAGGTCCTAGTATGACAGAGGGAACTATATTCACTATCTTGTAATACCCTGTAATGGAAAGAACCTGAAAAGATAGATATATATATGGATATATATATATATAGATAGATAGGTAGATAGATATAGATATCTGATATATATAGCACTCTCTTGTAATACCATGTAATAGAAAGAACCTGAAAAGATATATATATATATATATATATATATGACTCATTTTGCTGTACATCTGAAATTAATTGTAAATCAACTGTACGTCAATAAAAAACTTTTGTCACTCTGCTTCCTTCTAGAAGATTTCTTCAACATTGTTTTCGAGTTGCTTAATTCATTCTTCAGTTGTATTCATTCTGTCTCCATTTGTCCATCCATTGTGTTCTTTATTTCAACCATTGCATTTTTCATCTGTGATACTTCAGCCTGCCTTTTTAAAAAATATTTTCTTGTTCTTGTTTTGATTTATATTGTTCATATTTTCTTTTATGTCTTTAATATGCTTTGCTGCTGCTAAGTCGCTTCAGTCGTGTCCGACTCTGTGTGACCCCATAGACGGCAGCCCACCAGGCTCCCCCGTCCCTGGGATTCTCCAGGCAAGAACACTGGAGTGGCTTGCCATTTCCTTCTCCAGTGCATGAAAGTGAAAAGTGAAAGTGAAGTCGCTCAGTTGTGTCCAACCCTCAGCGACCCCATGGACTGTAGCCCTCCAGGCTCCTCGGTCCATGGGATTTTCCAGGCAAGAGTACTGGAGTGAGGTGCCATATATTCAAAGTCCAGCTGTTCTAATATTCTTACTTCTGTTGGCATCTGAAGCCCAGTGTGTTGTTTTCCCTTTGAAATTATTTTAATCCTCAAATGTCTTGTTATTTTGGGTTGTAAGCTCATGTCACCCTGGAGGAGTTAGGCATTGACTCTGATGGGCAGTGTGGATGGATGAAGGCCAGACGCCCATGTCAGTTCCCATGAGCTCAGAGGGTAGGGAGTAACTGAGCCCTAGGATGGAGAACTCCAGACAGAAGCACCCCACGATCACTGCTCACCATTCAAAACAGCTTTTCAGACATCACTTTTTGCCCCTAAGGAAGCGCCTCCTCATGGAGCTTTTCCGTTTTCCCTACTCACACATACCACTTTTAGGGTATGAAAGGGAGAAGTCCTCACCTCTCTTTGAGGGAGCAACTTCCTTGAGGTCATTTTGTCCTGTCCCCATTTCTCAGCACCTCACAAGCACACAGCTTTTACTCTGGCCTGCTCTTTTCCCTGATGGTATTTGGACCAGAGGTCTGAATTGGGCTCTGGGGGCAGGCACTGTATGTATTTGGGAAATGGTAGAAGAGCACCAGGGGCCAAACTTCTAGAACCCTCTTTCCTTCTCCAACCATGCTGGGCAGCTTCTGCTTTGGATCCAAGTGGTCCCTGCCCATCCCAGTCCAGGTCAGCCCCCTGCCATGCCAGAAACTCCTCCCAGGTTCTCTGCTTTCCCCTTGATTCTTCCAAGGTGGCTCATGTGGAAATGAGCCAGTATATAGGTCAGAAATGCAACTGTCAATCTTGATTTTCAGTCTGTAGTGTCTTTACTATTATATGAATCATGCCTCCACACTCTGCAAATTCATGTCAATGTCCTAACCCCCAGGACTTTACAGTGTGATTATACTCGGAGATAGGCTCTTTAAAGAGCTAGTTGTGTTAGAATGAGGCTCTAATCCAGTATGACGGGTGTTCTTATAAGAAGAGGAGACTGGGACACAGTCACCCAGCAGGAAGACCATGTGAGAACACAAGGAGAAGATGGCCATTGACACAGCAAAGAGGATGACCTCAGAGGAAACCCAGCCTGCTGATGCCTTGATCCTGGGCTTCTAGCTTCCAGAATTATAGGAAAACAAATTTGCCGTTAGCACCTTCCAAAGCTTCCCATCACCTTCCGAACTACACAGATACTTGTTGGGTTATCACAACATGCCAGGTGTTTGTCCAACTGCTTTACGTGTATCGACTTACTTATCCTTACAACACTCCTAGGAGATATGTTATTATCATCCCATTTTACAGATGGGAAAACTGAGGTACAGAGCAGTCATGGAACTTTCTCAGAGTCACACAGCCAGTTTGACTTGGAGCCAGTTTCAAGCCTTCCTCGGGAACTCACAGCTTTATGGATAGATTTGGGTGTCCAGTATGGCAGCTGATAGCCACATCTGGCCATTTAGATTTGAATGAATTGAAATTAAATGAAATACAGAAGTCAGTTACTCCGTTGCTCTAGCCATAGGCCAAGTGCGCAGTCAGTGGCCACCATGTTGGTCGCTGCAGATTTAGGCCATTTCCATCATCATGACAAGTTCTATTGGACAGCACTGCACTAGATTGTTGCTGCTTGGGAAATGAGTATGTTTCTTTTCTTAGCACTCATGGACTGGCCCTTGTCTACCTTTTTAACCTCATTTTCTGGTACTCCTTCACTCTTGCTACCTTTCCGTGGTACCCAATTCCCCAGACCTCTCCAATGCATCACACCTTTCAGGAATACACTATACTTTCGTCATGCCTGATCATTCATCCAAGACTGGATTCCTGTGTTACTGTCTTCAAGACCTCTTCCTTGCTTTGCTGGGCCAGACCAGGTATACTTTGTCTGCGAGGTGGCAGCACTCCTGTCTCTCCCAACCACAGCACTTATCTTGCTGGATGACCATGGTTTAGTGATGTGTCTATTCTAGATATGGTGAGCTGCCCAAGGGAGGATCTGATAACTACTTAATCTTGGAAGCTCTGGCACCTAGATTACCTGGGAAGAATGAGATGCTCACTCAAGAAGTGTCACGTATATAAATGAGGGCATTGTAAGTATCTCCCATTTTCCCATGTCACACACCCACTTTCATAGAGAAATTGCCACCCCACCACAAGCTGCCCTGATTTTTACAAGGTGAGGTCTTGCTCATCATCAGAGCTGAAGGGATAAGAAACCAATCAGACTCTTAAATTTGAACCAAAAGACACAGACACGTGCATCAGATGGTTTCGGGTACCATTGACTGTAATTGTTGATATGGGTGGGCTCACGTCTCCCATCCTGGTACTTTCCCCTGGGCGCCGGAACCAGATTTGGGCTGGTCATTTTGCCACTTCACAAGCTCGTTGAGGCAGGAAGAGCCAGCCTGCAGGGAGCAGCATTCAGGATGTAGTAGACCCAGAGAGAAGAAGCTGAGGTGGAGCTCACATGACTGGTGACAGAGGACAGTTGTTTTGAGGACCGGGCATGAATTTATTTTTTAATTGGAGTATAATTACTTCTCAAGGTTGTGTTGGTTTCTGCTGTACAACAACATGAATTGGCTGCATGTACACATATGTTTCCTCTCTCTTGAGCCTCCCTCCCACCCCGACTCCATCCCACCCTCTAGGTCATCACAGAGCACCGAGTTGAGCGGGGTGTGAATTCTAATTCTGCCAATTTGTAGCTGTGCAACCTTTTACTTTAGCCTCAGTTTTCCCATCTGAAAAATGGGGATGTTTGTGTCTCAGAGACTTTCTGTGTAGGTAAACTGTGAAACAATGCAGGTAAAGCATTCAGCACAGTGCCCGACATGTAGCAGGACCTCAGTCAACATTATGTGTTTATGTGGAGTCAGAGAGGAGAGGATGGTTTGTTGTTTTTGTTTTGGGCTGCACTGGGTCTTCGTTGCAGCATGTGGAGTCCTCTAGTTGTGGCACGCTGGTGCGCTCAGAGGTTGTGGTGCACAGGCTTAGGTGCCCCATGGCACGGTGGATCTTAGTTCCCCGACCAGGGATTGAACCAGCATCCACTGCATTGGAAAGCAGATTCTTAACCACTAGACCACCAGAGAAGTTCCTGTGGTTTTGATTTTGAATTCTGTTGTTTATTCACCCTTTTGCTTTGAATTCTCCTTCTGATTCTTCCAATTAAAGTCCCCTTCATCTCCAGCTAGTTTGAGTGAGTTATTGTTTCTTACAACCAAACGGTACATATTAGGATAATGAGTGCCTGTTGGCTTTTGGCATTAGCTCCTGTTCAAGACTCCCCTATGGGCACCCATTCGACTCCGCTCTTGGTGCTTTTCTTTAAATACTTGGTATTTAGCACTGATTTTGAAGCTCAAGTCCATCCTGGGCTCCCCAGATGAGACCTCCTTCATGTCATCCCAGCATTTCCAGCCCGGAGCCCTTGGCCTTCCTACCAGTTTACTCCATTGCCAAGACACTGATTCCATCTCTTCCTCAATATCAGAGCCTCAAGCATTGAGGAAATGAGCAGCAGAAAGAAATGAAAGGCTCATTCAATATCTGTCATGGTAAAAATTGAAGCCCCCATAATGTATTCAATCATCTTCCTTGTAGAAGGATTTCATATTAAATCTCAGGAGTCTTTATTTTTGCCCCCAAATAGGAGCTCAATTTGCTGAAGTTCTGTGAACAGTCAAATTTTCCTTTATTTACTGGTATCTGTATGAATAAAGCCAAAGAGCCAGGGACAAGTCACTTGATTATGTTTCTTTCTCTACAGAGGTGGAAAATGGGATACTTTTCTTAGATTAGAGCCAGGCTCAGGTAATCAGCTCTTGAAAATGGTCTTTGAGATGATCTTTAGACTATCCGAAAGGGAGACTTTTTTCCCCCTGGCAATAGGGAATTTGGTTCTTAGGAGTGAAAGCTAAGAATTAGGGAAAGGACTGCCAGGCTTCATTAAGAATAATGGGTGTCAGGGTGGTACCCAGATCGTCTCTGGTTCCTTAGGCATGCCTCTCTAGGCTTTGCTCTTATGGTCTGCTTGCCCCCCACCCCATCTCTTTTTTTAAAACAAGATTTATTTATTACTTTTATTTTTGGCTGTGCTGGGTCTTTGTTGCTGCACGTGGATTTTCTCTAGTTACGGAGATCAGGGTCTACTCTTTATTTCGGTTTGTGAGCTTCTCATTGTGTTGGTTTTTCTTGTTGCAGAGCACAGGCTCTTTGTGTGTGGGCTTCAGTAGTTGCGGCACTCAGGCTCAGTAGTTGAGGCACCTGGGCATGTGGAATCTTCCCGGACCAGGAACTGAACCTGTGTCCCTTGCATTGCAAGAATTCTTAACTGCCAAACCACCAGGGAAGTCTCGTCTACCTCTCTTTGACGGACTCCCTTGGGTTACTCGAGCCATTCTACTGGGAAAGTTACATGCTCTGGGTGCCTATGTGGTGCAGGCACATGAAAGCCTAGTTCTTTTGCTTCAAGTTGGAACTAACTCTGAAGCCTGATGTACACGCCAGAGCTCCAGCTGGAATCGTGGGGCTGGGACTGAGAGGTTCCTAAAGACCGCCTGATGCACAACTCTGTCCTCTTCCCTGACCCATTTCCCCCACTTAAGGAAATCTCTTCTTGCATGAGATATTGCATGACCCTCACTGCACGTGAATCCTCAGCTCAGAGCCTGTGTCTGGGTCATGTTTGCATCCAGAGGAGGTGATTTTGAGTAGGGATGGCAGTTGGACAGAACAGCAGCTCTTGAGTCCTATAGACTTGAGATTGATTGGAATTTCTCCATAACCATTTATTTGTTGTGGAAACTTTTAGAAGAGGCTTCAGTTCTCTGAGCCTCATCTTGCTCATCTGTAAAGTGGAAAGAATGTGACCCACCTTGGGAAGTTGCTGTGAGGCTGAGCATGGCATTTCATGGTGCCCTGCCCCTTGCAGGCGCTCTATACATTTGTTGTTATTCTTAAGTCACTAAATCCTGTCTGAGTCTTTTACGACCCCATGGACAGCAGCCTGCCCGACTCCTGTGTCCAGGCAAGAATACTGGAGTGAGTTGCCATTTCCTCCTCCAGAGGATATTTCTGACCCAGGGATCAAGCACGAGGCTCCGGCCACATCTCCTGCATTGAAGGCAGGTCCTTTACCACTGAGCCACTGGGAACCCCCACTTTATACTATAAGTTTAGCTCTTTTTACTCTTTGGGATGGAAAGGGTTGACACGGGAGGTCAGAAGTTCATTCAGAAATGAATTATATAGAACGAGAAACGGTGAACCCCAAAGCCGGTACCCCATGCTAGTCTAGGCACCATAGCCATCACTTGCGTGTGTTCCTTCCTTGTCTAAGGACTTAGGCTGACATTCAGTTGGTGTCATGGGAAGAAGTTCTGGCACTCCATCTAAATCCACTGATTATTATTGTTTTTCTTTTTTTTGCCATTTTCATGGTGTCCAGCCTTTGACTTTCCTGGGCTCTTGCTTCCAGGCGGGACTGGTGGCTCTTGTTCAGAGGACTTCCTGGGCAGCCCCTGGAGGTGCTTTGCTCTGCTCTGTATCCTGCTCCCAGGGCAGCCTCAACTCCTGCCTTCCAGATGCATGAACACGACAGTCAGGCTCTCTAGCCTTTGATCAGCCGACCGTGGGGCTGACTGTTGGCTCCAGACTCCCCCGTGGCATCAGGTTGAGGTCACCATCTGTGGGGCTTTGATTCAAGTCCTGAGCCGGCCCAGGGTTTCCTCCTTCTTTGTTCTGCTTTCCTTGCTTTCTTACTGTTTTTTGTTTGTTTGTTTTTATTTTTTCTCCCCAGGAACAGCTTTTTAATAAACCACCCACATACAAATCCTCATCTTAGAGCCTACGTTCAGTCTGACTGGTATGCACCAGCGTGCCCATGGTGGGCATTAAAATACTGAAATACTTCCACACCAGCTGGGCAACAATCATTGCCCTGGTGCCCCAAGTGCCTGCCTGCCACCCTGACCCTTCCCTTGTATCGCCTAACTGTCCCAAGATTTTTAAAATAAAAAGATAACAGCAGGGAACTTCCAGAACTTTCTCTAAAGTTATGATCTTTGTCCGTTCTGCTTGGTTAGTAGACGCGCTGTCAGAGTTGTTAAATATTTTGTCCATCACCTTAAGTAGGCACACATGGGGTTACTCGGAAGTGTGTGTGTGTGTGTGTGTGTGTGTGTGTGTGTACTTAAGAATGGCAGGCAGGCTGGTCCAACTTTCTCGTTTTGTGGTGGCATTTCTCCCAGATGTCACAATGCCTCTCTTGTTTAGCAAAACCCTCAAGCACTTGTGTCTGCCCAAATGCCCAGACTCTGCCAGGGAAAAGGAAGAATTGGGTTCTGTTGAAGATCAGCACGAGACCGTGAGTCCATTCAGTCTGAGGATCACCCAGAGTGACCTGGGTGGGGGGCGGCCGGACCAGCAGGTGTTCAGGTGAATAGGCACAGAGGAGACACCTGTCACCTGTCTGCTTGGTCAGGTGAGCAGGAGAGCGTGTGCTCAGGTGTCTGGTCCCTGTGTCCATCCTCAGACAATCCTGCCTTGCCCACGGTTAGTTCCTCATCACCCTTTCTGGTTCCTGTTAAAGGGCTTCCTTCTTCAATTCCTGCCTCCTTCCCACCCCTCTCCCGTCTCACACCCCGCCCCCACCACCGCCCCTCACTGTTTGGGGGGTGTGTGTATATGTGTGTGTGGCACAGGAGATGGGGAGAGTGGGGTATTGCTTTTATTAATTTTTTAAATATTTAATTATTTTTTGGTTACGCTGGATCTTAGTTGTGGCATGTGGGATCTAGTTCCCTGACCAGGGATTGAACTTGGGCCCCCTGCATTGGGAGCATGGAGTCTTAGCCACTAGACCACCAGGGAAGCCCTGATACTACTTTTTGAAGTGATTTGGAGTCTCTTTTCCATTTAGAAAATGGGTGAATTGCTCCACAGCCACAGGTCTTTTGTGGTTTTAGGGGAGGAGGGTAAAACAATAAAAGTGTCCATCTCAATTCCCGAGAAAGTTTTCTCTAGATCTGTGTGGTGATGCTGAGGGGGATTCAGGTGTGGTGTGATCATGGCCCTGAGGTGTGCCCAAGCTGGATATTGGAGGGGATGGGCTGACTTCCCCTGGGTGGATCCCACCCCTTTGCAAGTCAGAGACCAAGACTGCCTTTCTAGGGTCCATATAACTAGTTACTCAGATGTTAATAGCGGTAACCAAGCTAACATTTATTAAATCCTGTGTGCTGGGCGCAGTTCTAAGGGCGTCCCCTTATTTTGTCCTGACACAAACCTATGAAGGAGAAACACAACTATTGTTCTTTTATATTATTCTCCCATTTTACAGATGAAAATACTGAGGCTTGAAGAGGTAAAGTCGCCTGTTCAAGTTCACATGGCTTCAAGATCTGAAGATAAAAGGGAGGGTGGTTCCAGGGCCTGTGTGCTACCATGGCCTGATATCGCTTCCTCTTCTCACTGTCTGAACAAAGTATGTCTTCCTTGTCTGTCTTCTCTACTGGATTCTGAGCAACTTGCGGCCAAGGGACTGTTTCTTGGCATCACTGTAGCCCCACTGCCTACCCAGGACCAGGCACAGGTCAGAAACATAGTGATGAACCCTGGAGCCCCTGAGAAGTCTTGATGGACTAAAGAACTGTAGTCATTCATCCTTCTACCTCTGCCCATTGACCTACCCCACACTCAAAATTTCAAAACAATGATTGCCACTTTGAGGGAGATTCAAGTTCTATGTTTGGAATAACTTTTATTTATGATTATTTTTAAATTTGATTTTTATTTTATAGTAGAGCATAGCTGATTTACAATGTCGTGTGAGTTTCAGGTGTATAGCACAGTGACTATAGATATACATACGTTATGCATATATGTGTGTTTTTTTCTTTTTCAGATTCTTTTCCCATATAGGTTATTGCAGAATATTGAGTAGAGTTCCCTGGGCTAGACATAGGTCTCTGCTGATTACCTATCTTGTGTATAGTAGGTTTGAGTATGGAGTGACTTTTAATACTATTTATTTACTGTTGAGTCTTCATTGCGACATGTGGGCTTCTCTAGATGTAGCACACTGGCTTAGCAGTTATGGTGCATGGGGCTTAGTTGCCTGGAGGAATGTGTGATCTTAGTTCTCTGACGAGGGATTGAACTCCCATCCCCTGCACTAAAAGGCAGAATCTTAACTGCTGGACTGCCAAGTAAGTCCCTGAAGTAACTTTAAAGAAAGCAATTAGAGCTGCCATTTTAAGCCCTTGCTGGGAGTTACCTGGCTCCATGCGGAACCTCTTACAGAGGGTAGATACCATCACCCACCTCTTAGAGATGCAGAAATGAAGGCTTAGATCCATCAACTAAGCAACTCACCCAGAGATACAATAGCTAGTCTGTGGTAGGCCCAGAAATCACCTTTAGGTGGTTGGTCTCCAGTTTTCCTATTCTTCTAAATGAAGCCAATCTGCTAATCTGAATACATCGATTGTCAGAGATCCAAAGAGGAAAAGGAATTTGCAGGAAAAGACAGCAAAATCTAGAAACCAAGTCTCCAGACTGTTTCAGTCCATCCCGGTGCTCGTACCCACAGACCTCCGGGGCTCTCCTTCAATGACCTGGGGCTCATGGCTCTCCAGGCTTCAGATGAAATGGACCATGGCATGCCTGGGAACATTTCCAGTGCCAGTTCCCAATGCCTCTTTGTAAGACCCTAGATTGGTAGTCTAGCCTGTTAGGCAGTTAAACTTATGACTCTTGACACTTCAGTACTCTTGACTTGAAGCTGTTTCTCCATCCTGTCCAATTCAAATAACGTTTCCCCGCAGACTGTCTCCACTGCCAGATGGATTCTTCATCGCTGTTTTCATTTCACCACTAATAGTTCTGTCCAATGTCAGATCCCCGAGCATCAGCGATCTCTCACTCTCAGACCGTATCTCTCCCCAGAGAAACTAGACAAGCTCCTTCTGTCTTGATGTTGTGTGTTTTAAGAAAAAGATTTTAATTAAAAAGGTAGTACCTCTTAATGAGAACTCACCTTTAGCTGAATACTTATGGCCCACCAGGCACCTTGCTTAGCGCTTTCTATGCATTAACTCGTTTACTCTATACCCTCTTTGCAGTAGATACATGGTTATTCCCGTTTGATTGATGAAGTCACGGCACCTTAGAGGTTAAGAGCTAGTAATTAGGAGTTTGGAATTTACATATATGCACATTATTATAAAAAAAAATAGATAACCAACAAGGACCTACTTATTTCCTGTAGCACAGGGAACTCTACTCAATATTCTGTAATATGAGAAAATGAATCTGAAAAAGAACCTGACATGTATGCACTGTGTGGGTGTATTTAGTTGCTCAGTCACGTCCGACTCTTTGTGACCCATGGACTGTAACTCACCAGGCTCCTCTGTCCATGGAATTCTCCAGGCAAGAATACTGGAGTGGGTTGCCATTCCCTTCTCCAGGGGATCTTCCTGACCTGGGGATCAAACCCAGGTCTCCCTTATTAAAGGCAGATTCTTTACCATCTGAGACACCAGGGAAGCCCCATATATACATGACTATGTATAAAATAGATAACCAGTTCAGTTCAGTCACTCAGTCATGTCTGACTCTTTGCGACCCCATGACTTGCAGCACACCAGGCCTCCCTGTCCATCACCAACTCCCAGAGTTCACTCAAACTCACGTCCATAGAGTCAGTGATGCCATCCAGCCATCTCATCCTCTGTCGTCCCCTTCTCCTCCTGCCCCCAATCCCTCCCAGCATCAGAGTCTTTTCCAATGAGTCAACTCTTCGCATGAGGTGGCCAAAGTACTGGAGTTTCAGCTTTAGCATCATTCCTTCCAAAGAAATCCCAGGGCTGATCTCCTTCAGAATGGACTGGTTGGACCTCCTTGCAGTCCAAGGGACTCTCAAGAGTCTTCTCCAACACCACAGTTCAAAAGCATCAATTCTTTAGCACTCAGCTTTCTTCACAGTCCAACCCTCACATTCATACATGACCACAGGAAAAACCATAGCCTTGACTAGACGAACCTTTGTTGGCAAAGTAATGTCTCTGCTTTTGAATATGCTATCTAGGTTGCTCATAACTTTCCTTCCAAGGAGTAAGCATCTTTTAATTTCATGGCTGCAATCACCATCTGCAGTGATTTTGGAGCCCCCCAAAATAAAGTCAGCCACTGTTTCCACTGTTTCCCCATCTATTTCCCATGAAGTAATGGGACCAGATGCCATGATCTTAGTTTTCTGAATGTTGAGCTTTAAGCCAACTTTTTCACTCTCCTCTTTCACTTTCATCAAGAGGCTTTTAAAATAAGTTCCTCTTCACTTTCTGTCATAAGAGTGATGTTATCTGCATATCTGAGGTTATTGATATTTCTCCCGGCAATCTTGATTGCAGCTTGTGCTTCTTCTAGTCCAGCTTTTCTCATGATGTACTCTGCGTATAAGTTAAATGAGCAGGGTGACAATATACAGCCTTGACGAACTCCTTTTCCTATTTGGAACCAGTCTGTTGTTCCATGTCCAGTTCTAACTGTTGCTTCCTGACCTGCATATAGGTTTCTTGAGAGGCAGGTCAGGTGGTCTGGTATTCCCATCTCTTTCAGAATTTTCCACAGTTTATTGTGTTGCACACAGCAGTAATCCCTTAGAAGAAATGGAGTAGCCATCATGGACAACAAGAGTTGAAATGCAGTACTTGGATGCAATCTCAAAAAGGACAGAATGATCTCTGTTCGTTTCCAAGGCAAACCATTCAATATCACAGTAATCCAAGTCTATGCCCCAACCAGTAATGCTGAAGAAGCTGAAGTTGAATGGTTCTATGAAGACCTACCAGACCTTTTAGAACTAATACCCCAAAAAATAGGTAACCAATGAGAACCAATTGTCTGACACAGGGAACTCTACTCAATGCTGTGACCTACATGGGAAGGAAATCCAAAAAAGAGGGGATATATGTATACATAAAGTTGATTCACTTTGCTGTACAGCAGACACTAATACAGCATTCATTGTAAAGCAACTATACTCCAATAAAAAAGAAATAGATATATATGTGTGTGTGTATATATATATATATAAATATCTGAATCACTTTGCTGTACATCTGAAACCAACACAACATTATAAATCAACTATACTTCAATATAAAGGAAAAATTAAAAAACAATAAAAATTATTTCAAAATAAAAAATTTTAAAAAGTGTTAATGAGTAGTAGATAGTGGCAGTACTAGGATTTAGAGCTAGGTTTTTCAGACTAGAAATCCATTTTCTGAGCTTATAGAGCCAATAGGTGTTTTAAAAAAGGAAATGAAAACTGCTTTTTTATCGTACTACCTAGAGATAATTGCAATGGACATTTGCTTTATTTCCATTCAGTCTGTTTTTCTAGGAAAAGCATTACTAATTAAATGATTAGGGGCTAATTAATGACTAGTTAAGTACTTCTCTTCTTTGCTTTTTTTCATACACCGTTTTATCATGATCAGGTTTCCATGTCATTAAATACTCCTTGAAAGCAACATTTTAAGTGATTGCATAATGTTTCATCTTCTGAACAGACTGTAACACATCTGACCATTCTATTATACCTGAACATTTAGGTCGTTTAGAAGTTTTTATTCTTAGATCACCAGTTCCTGAGGCAGATTTTGTCACCCCAAGGAACATTGTCCATATGAGGCAGTGTATGGAGATAATTTTTTAAAAAATTTATTTTATTGAGGTATTGTTGACTTACAATGTTGTGTTAATGTCTGCTGTACAGCAAAGGGATTCAGTTATACATATATATATACATATATATGTATATATATATATTCTTTTTCATATTGCTTTCACTTATGGTTTATTGCAGTTATGTACAATCCTTTAAGATCCCACGGACTGTAGCCTGCGAGGCTCCTTAGTCCATGGGATTCTTTCAGGCAAGAATACTGGGATGGGTTGCCATTTCCTCCTCCAGGGGTTCTTCCCAACCCAGGGATCAAACCTGTGTCTCTTAGGTCTCCTGCATTGTAAGGCAGATTCTTTAGCACTGAGCCACCTGGGAAGCTTTATGGTTCATCACAGGATATGGAATATAGTTCCCTGTGCTCTACAGTAGGACCCTGTTGTTTATCCGTTCTATATCTAATAGGTTGCATCTGCTAACCCCAAACTTCCACTCTACCCTCCCCACCAACCTTGGAGACAGTTTTGACTGCCATAACTAGAGGGATGTTGGGTGTGTGTAGAGTCTAAGGGTGCCCCACATGTCCTGTAATGCCCAGTACAGCCCTCCAACAAAGAATTAATTGTCTGACCCCAAATATCAAGAGTGCTGAGATGAAGAAACCCTGATCTTAGAAAAACCCATCATGCTAGACTGCTTTGTCCATTAAACAGGACATGTTTGATAGACAGATCTCCTCTGGTTTTCTGTGGTTGATTCCTAGAAGGGAAAGTACTGAGTCAAATATTAGAACCTCTTTGAAGGATCCTGAAACACAGTATCAAATTGCTTTCCAGCAAGGTGGAAATACCATTCTTCTAACACCAGTACCTATTAAACCCCACTCTAGCTAGCATGGAAAATGATTATACTATAGCCCTTTGTTAATTTGAAACCGGAAAAAAGTCCTCTCTTGTTGTTTTAATTTGCATTTGCTTTGATTATTAAGGAGCTGAGTACCTTTTCATATGCTTATGAGTTGTTTGCATTTCTTCTCCTGTGAATTAACACTCCTTTCCTTAGCCCATTTTTCTTCTGAAGTTTTAGGGTTTTAACTGATTGGTGGGAAAGTTTTCCTTGCAAACCTTTTTTTTTTTTTGGATTTCAAAGGCAACTCAGAACATACATTTTGGACTCATTAAGTACAACTTATTAACTATTGTTGGGAAGAGCTGTCGAGTAGGGTGATTTTGAGTTTTTTTGGAGCTGTTCCCGTGTCAGATATAGAGACGTCATTGCAAGTTGATAATATCCTTTGAAGATGAAAACAGCACTTGGGTGTAAACCAAAGTCCTCTGTGACTGAAGGGGAGGAGATGAAAGTGCTTGAAGTTTGGGGTGTGAATTAAATGTGGAGAGCCAGGAAGTTCAAGCATGTTCTCAAACTGACAGAACCGTAGTCTCTGGCTCAGAAAAAAACTTCTTGTAATCGCTGAATAATTGCTTAATTAATGTCACTCTGTTCATGGCTGGAGCAGAGTGGGTTGGAAGAGAGGAGATAAAGTGTGTCAATCTCTCCAGAGAAATCTAGAACAGAACATTTTTGAGAGTTAGCAGGAATCTTAGCTATTATCCAGGTCCCCCAAAGCATCCACTTTGTATCACTTGGAACACCTGAGATTGTTAGTCACTCAGTCGTGTCCAACTCTTTGTGACCCCATGGACTGCAGCCCACCAGGCTCCTCTGTCCATGGGATTTCCCAGGCAAGAATACTAGAGTGGGTAGCCATTTCCTTCTCCAGGGGATCTTTCTGACCCAGGGATAGAACCCAGGTCTCCTACATTGCAGGTAGATTCTTTACCATCTGAGCCACCAGGTACCCCTACCTGAGAGTAACGTGGATGTTTAAGGATCTGTTTCCTTCTACAATTTTCACATTGATTAAAAAAAATGTTATTGAAGTAGAGTTAATTTACAATGTTGTGTTAATTTCTGCTGTACAGCAGAGTGATTCAGTTATACAGACATTCTTTTTCATATTCTTTTCCATTATGGTTTATCACAGGATGTTGAATATAGCTCCCTGTGTTATACAGCAGGACCTTGTTATTTTCACATTGATTGTAATATACGTTAGGAAAAAAAATACAGTTAGCTTATCAGTTCCATGAGTTCATGGATATTATTGCTTAGGATGGGAGAAAAAAAAATATTAAGTAAAAAAAAAAAGTCATCTAGAACGGTGCCTCAGTATCTAGAGGATTGTCTGGCATATTGTAGGTGCTGATGAGGATTTGTTGAATAAATTGGTATAAATTAGAAATATTTAATAAATAATATTATGAGTCGTGTCCGACTCTTTGCGACCCCATGGACTGTAGCCTGCCAGGCGCCTCTTTCCATGGGATCCTCCAGGCAAGAATATTGAATGGTTTGCCATGCCCTTCTCCAGTGGATCTTCCCGACCCAGGGATTGAACCCATGTCTCCTGTGCCTCCTGCATTGCCAGCAGATTCTTTACTACTGGGCCATCAGAGAAGTGTTATACTGTTCAGTAAAATCTGTGAAAGTGGTAGGAGAATGAGAAGTTTACAAAAGAGTGCTGTTAACATTCTTGACTGCAGACAAAAAAAAAAAAAAAAGTTAAGTCTCACAGAAGGAGAAACATTGCCCATGATCACAGGGTTGGTAGGACCTAGAATCTGCTCTAGATTCCAGTTTTTCTGTCTCAGAGACCTGGGCTTTTTATGCCCTAACTGGCTCAGATGGTAAGGTGTCTGCTTACAATGCGGGAGACCTGGGTTCAATCCCTGGGTTGGGAAGATCTCCTGGAGAAGGAAATGGCAACCCACTCCAGTATTCTTACCTGGAAAATCCCATGGACGGAGGAACCTGGTTAGGTTACAGTCCGTGGGGTCGCAAAGAGTCGGACACAACTGAGCGACTTCACTCATTGACTCACTCAAAGGTTGTTTACAGCAATTTAATCAGGGGATTCCCTTCTTCACTGTTGTAACTATAGTATCCACAGAGGTTACTATCATTTTTGTTTTGTAAATTGTCTAGGGTGACTGGCATTTTGCAAAGGGGTCATCACTGAATACTTGCAATTTTCTAGGTAAAACCAAACACTTCGAATGTTTAGCTTCCTTCCCATACTTCCTGGAGATTGGGACCAGTCTTATCACCCCATTTCACAACTGGGTAAACTGAGGCACAGAAGTGCTACTCCACTTCTAACCTGGCATCGTCTGTCCAATCTATTTGGCCCTGGGCACACACGTCCTGTGCCTACTCTTTGTCTCCATCTTGGATTCTTAAGCAATTCAGCTTTGTGTGTATTTCTCTCTCTTTCTCTAAAAGAGATTACTCATTTCATGGTGGAGGCTGGGTGGAGAGGAGAATGGGACAGTTCAGTCCCTCCCTGAGCCCCCTGTGCTGACCCTCAGGTAGGTTTTTTGCAAGAGGAACTGACTTTCTTCTTGTCTCGGCGGTTGACTTACATTGCAAAGAGCACAGGATGGATCATCTCATGTCCTGCGAAACTACTTTTGCGTTTCTTTTAGGGGAAGCAGCAAGGGACAACACTTACTTGTGTGGACCCCAGAAATAGACACATCTGGACATATCTAGGCTCTGATTTTTCCTAACATTGCTTTTCTGTGCTTCAGTTTCCTTGGATTAATATACTTAGATCAGGAATGAGGACGAAATGAAAGTAAGTGCTCAGTTAAAGAGCATTTGCCATTCGTTCAACAACCAGTCATCTGAACTTCCCTGGTGGTCCAGAGGCTAAGACTCAGTGCTCCCAATGCAGGAGGCCCAGGTTCAGTCCCCAGGTGGGGAACTTGATCCCACGTGCTACAACTAAGAGTTCTCATGCTGCAACTAAAGATCTTGCACGCTGCCGTGAAGACCGAAGATCCCACATGGGACAACTAAGACCTAGTGCAGCCAAAGAAATAAATAAAATGTTAAAAAATCCCAAGCAAGCAGTCATCAAGCATCTACTATGTGTACTGTGTCCAGTACTGGTGACTTGATGGTGGGCAACATAGACACACAGCTCCTGCCCACGTGGAGTTTACCATGTGGCAGAGAGGCAGACATCAAGCTGGGAATTGCCCACTTACAATTTCAATTTGTAATGAATACAGGTTATGTAAGAAACTGTATGAAGGGTTCATTTAGACTGGGCGATCTCTTGTCTTTCTGAGCAGGGTATTGTAGACTGAGAACTGTTGGTGAATAGGAGGAAGTTCAGGTAGCAAGGAGAATGGGAAGCGTGTTCCAGGCTGAGGGAATGGCATCCAGAATGGAAGTGAGGTGGCATCTAGAAATGAAGACGGTGACTTAGAGGGACCTGCAGGAAGGTTGGTTTGGCTGCAGCATGAGAGCAGAGAAGAGAGGGAAGGGAGGCAGGAATCCAGCGGGGGTCTGTGGACTCCAGGCTCAATATACCTGGTCTAGGGAGATAGTCTAGGGACAGCTTTGGTTGGGCCTTAGCACCCAATACAGATTTTGAATTTTTCCCGTGCAGTGGAAACCATCAGAGAGCCCACCATGAGCGGATCAACCCTGTGAACAAATAGCACTGATTTCTGTGTGGAGACAGATTGGAGGAGCCATGGATGGCAGGCAGGTAGTTGGGGGGCTGTGTGGACAACCAGTCAGAGATGATGCTGACTTGGACCAGGATGGGAGCCATGGTAACGGAGAGAAGTGGATGGATCCAGGACATATTTTGGACATCACCGAGGACTCTCTCATCGTTCTGTAAGGATTCACTTTCTGCTTCATGTACTTCCTCACTCTGCTGATTTTGGGCTTGGCCATATGGCATGCTTTGGCTGATGGAATATGGGTGGAATCAAGACGGTACAGTCAGAGAACAGGCTTTAAGAGAACTCATGTGCATCTAGCAGCCTCTTTGTGTTCCTGTCATTTGCTATCACCCTGGCTCTGGAATGAGGTGACACATGGCATGGTCCTGAACTTGGCCTGCCTCTTGAGAATGTCCTGAACTTGGCCTGTATTTTGAGAATAAGTTCCACAGAGTCAGGCAGAGCTCTAGCTGATTCATCGTGGTCTTCAACCACTCAGATTTTAGAGTTATTTGTTTCTACAGCAAAACCTGACCCTTACAGAGGTAGAACTGGTCATCAATGGATCATGGTCAGGGATATGATGTCATGGGTAAGGAAAACAGAGGTGCCAAAGATGATTCTCGCCTGGCATAAGCAGCTAGTTGGATTGAGATGCCATTTACCAAGAAGATCAAGAGTTCAGTGTTGTTCTTAGAAATTTAAGATACCTATGAGGTGCCCAACTAGAAAAATCAAGTCTGAAGATTATCTTTTGTGTCTTGGACTCACAAGAGAGTTCTGAGATAAAGATATATGGCTTTTTCTAATGGTGTGCAAACAGAATTTGAAGACACAGGAGTGGATAAGATTTTGGGAGCCAGTGTTTCTTGAATTTGATGTATGTCTGAAATTCTTGAAGATACTTGCTGAGAAAGCAGGTTTCTTGGCCACACCTATGGAGATTCTAATTGAGTAGGCTGAGACAGGACCCAGGTAGGGAAAGGGACTTGAATCAGATGGTTCAGTTCAGTTCAGTTGCTCAGTCATATCCGACTCTTTGTGACCCCATGGACTGCAGCACACCAGGTCTCCCTGTCCATCACCAACTCCCAGAGTTTACTCAAACTGGTGTCCCTTGAGTCAGTGATGCCATCCAGCCATCTCATCCTCCGTCGTCCCCTTCTTCTGCCTTCAGTCTTTCCCAGCGTCAGGCAAGGTCTTTTCCAATTAGTCACTTCTTTGCATCAGGTGGCCAAAATATTGGAGTTTCAGCTTCAGCACCAGTCCTTCCAATGAATATTCAGGACTGATTTCCTTTAGGATGGACTGGTTGGATCTCCTTGCTGTCCAAGGAACTCTGAAGAGTCTTCTCCAAACCACAGTTCAAAAGCATCAATTCTTCAGCGCTCAGCTGTCTTTATAGTCCAACTCTCATGTCCATATATAACTACTGGAAAAACCATAGCTTTGACTAGACGGAGTTTTGTTGGCAAAATAACGTCTCTGCTTTTTAATATGCTGTCTAGGTTGGTCATAACTTTTCTTCCAAGGAGCGTCTTTTAATTTCATGGCTGCAGTCACCATCTGCAGTGATTTTGGAGACCCCCAAAATAAAGTCTCTCATTGTTTCTATTGTTTCCCCATCTATTTGCCATGAAGTGCTGGGCTCAGATGCCATGATCTTAAAAGTTTTCTGAATATTGACTTTTAAACCAACTTTTTCACTCTCCTCTTGCACTTTCATCAAGAAGCTCTTTAGTTTTTCTTTACTTTCTGCCTTAAGGGTGGTGTTATCTGCATATCTGAGATTATTGATATTTCTCCCGGCAATCTTGATTCCAGCTTGTGCTTCATCCAACCCAGCGTTTCTCATGAAGTACTCTGCATATAAGTTAAACAAGCAGGGTGACAATATACAACCTTGATGTACTCCTTTCCCAATTTGGAAACAGTCTGTCGTCCCATGTCCAGTTCTAACTGTTGGTTCTTGACCTGCATACAGATTTCTTAGGAGGCAGGTCAGGTGGTCTGGTATTCCCATCTCTGAAAGACTTTTCCACAGTTTGTTGTGATCCACTGCCTCTTTAGAAACCTGTATGCAGGTCAGGCAGCAACAGTTAGAACTGGACATGGAACAACAGACGGGTTCCAAATAGGAAAAGGAGTACATCAAGGCTGTATATTGTCACCCTGCTTATTTAACTTCTATGCAGAGTACATCATGAGAAACGCTGGGCTGGAAGAAGCACAAGGTGGAATCAAAATTGCTGGGAGAAATATCAATAACCTCAGATATGCAGATGACACCACCCTTATGGCAGAAAGTGAAGAGGAGCTCAAAAGCCTCTTGATGAAAGTGAAAGAGGAGAGTGAAAACGTTGGCTTAAAGCTCAACATTCAGAAAACTTAGATCATGGCATGTGGTCCCATCACTTCATGGGAAATAGATGGGGAAACAGTGGAAACAGTGTCAGACTTTATCATTTGGGGCTCCAAAATCACTGCAGATGGTGATTGCAGCCATGAAATTAAAAGCCGCTTACTCCTTGGAAGGAAAGTTATGACCAACCTAGGTAGCATATTGAAAAGCAGAGACATTACTTTGCCAACAAAGGTCCGTCTAGTCAAGGCTATGGTTTTTCCAGTGGTCATGTATGAATGTGAGGGTTGGACTGTTAAGAAAGCTGACACTGAAGAATTGATGCTTTTGAACTGTGGTGTTGGAGAAGACTCTTGAGAGTCCCTTGGACTGCAAGGAGATCCAACCAGTCCATTCTAAAGGAGATCAGCCCTGGGTGTTCTTTAGAGGGAATGATGCTGAAGCTGAAACTCCAGTACTTTGGTCACCTCAT
The DNA here is from genome assembly GCF_002263795.3 of Bos taurus. Lineage (NCBI taxonomy): Eukaryota > Metazoa > Chordata > Mammalia > Artiodactyla > Bovidae > Bos > Bos taurus. The sequence continues at coordinate 11,744,903 of NC_037352.1, forward strand.
GCGAAGAGTTGACTCATTGGAAAAGACACTGATGCTGGGAGGAATTGGGGGCAGGAGGAGAAGAGGACGACAGAGGATGAGATGGCTGGATGGCATCACCGACTTGATGGACGTGAGTTTGAGTGAACTCCGGGAGTTGGTGATGGACAGGGAGGTCTGGTGTGCTGCAAGTCATGGGGTTGCAAAGAGTCAGATACGACTGAGTGGCTGAACTGAACTGAACACAGCCAAAGGCTTTGGCATAGTCAATAAAACAGAAGTAGACATTTTTCTGGAACTCTCTTGCTTTTTTGATGATCCAAGGGATGTTGGCAATTTGATCTCTGGTTCCTCTGCCTTTTCTAAATCCAGCTTGTACATCTGGAATTTCACGGTTTACATACTGTTGAAGCTTGGTTTGGAGAATTTTGAGCATTAGTTTGCTAACGTGTGAGATGAGTGCAATTGGGTGGTAGCTTGAGCACTCTTTGGCATTGCCTTTCTTTGGGATTGATATGAAAACCAATCTTTTCCAGTCAGTCAGGCATGTCCCGAACCCAAAAAAGAGTGTCTTTTAAAAAAATATTATTTTCAATTTATTTTAATTTATGGCTTTGCAAGGTCTTCATTGCTGTGTGTGGGCTTTCTCTAGTTGTGGTAAGCCAGGGCTACTCTTTAGTTGCAAGGCACAGTGGCTTCTCTTGAGTCAGAACACAGGCTCCAGGTGCCAGGGCTCAGTAGCTGTGGCACATGGGCTTAGTTGCCCCGTGGCATGTGGGATCTTTGTTCTTGGACCAGGGATCAAACCCATGTTCCCTGCATTGGCGGGTGGATTCTTAACCACTGGCCCACCAGGGAAGTCCCAGGAGTGTCTTTTGAATGTCCAACTGGCCTTCAGCCCAACAAAAATGATGGTTTGGCTTCTGAAATTTTTCCTGCTCTCTCTTGCTCCCTCACTGGCTTCTACTCTTGCGTGGTTAAGAATTCCTCCTAAATCTCAGAGGATTTCTCCAAATGACATGGAAGAAGGGCTTGAAAAACCTGACATGTTTGCATTCATTTCTATGTATTTATTTATATAGAAGAGCCTGCTTTTAGATCATCTAATGTGAATTTTATTTTTAAAAAACTTCTTATTTTGTTTTGGGGCTGTAGCTGATTAACAATGTTGTGAGAATTCAGGTGAATAGCCAAGGAACTCAGCCATGCATATACATGTATCCATTCTCTCCCAAACTCCCCTGTGGAGTGTATTAAGCAAGCAGTTTTATCCTGCTTATTCATTTAAATGGTGCCTATGCTGAGCTGCTCTGAGTCTGAGATCTGGGTACCTCAATCTTGGAATCTCCGCCTTCACAACGGTGGCCACTCAGGTGTATCACTGGCCAAGGGGTGGACGGACATGCAGGAAACAGCACCGTCGCTCTTTCTGTGCTTCCCGAGCCGGGGTTTCTGCCTGTGTCGCTGGTAATGCCGATTGCATAATTCCTTGGAAATTGCAGGGAGGTGTGACTGAGGTCTCCTGACTCAGAAGGCAGACCGCTCCAATTCCTGGATATATCCATGGCACAGAGGGTGTGATACATACGTGCCTCTTTTTATTTGTTGCCAAGAACTCAGATACTTTCTGATGAAACTGTCAAACCAAAAGCTGCAAAGTGGTGACCCAGAGGTGTATTTGTCTTGCAGATACATTTGATTTGGGCTACATAATTTTTTTTAAAAATAAACTTAATTCCTAGCATTTAAAAACTGGGAAGCTTCATATGAAATCCAGATTTTTGGCTTCTCTTGAAAAAATTCAGATCTGGCAGTACTGAGCTGGTTTTCCTGCATAGCAACAATCAGTCAGAGGTGAGTAGCAGCTGTCCTTACTTTTAACAGGGCTGAGTTTACCAGTTTGCGTCAAGCCCTACCATGCTCTCTTGAGCTTGGTGCTCTGGCTAAGTCCTAGCTACCATTCATCACCTTTTCCAGGCCTACTTGTCTTGCTTGTGTTACAGCATGGCCCCCAAGTCTGCTGCCTTGCACACCTCCAAGTGATATCATTCACATCATAGTCTGAAGTTGTGCAGTGCTCACCTGTGCAACTGACTTTGCCCTCAACCTGGGATCCATGATCTCTAAGGATTTTTGGATGTGTCTCAGGGTCTTATGGGATAGAAGGGGAAGTCCTGAGGGAGGGGCCTTCGAGAGACCTTCAGTTGCTTATCTCCACTTCAAACAGAAAGCTTCCTTTGGGTCTGTTATTTTGGCATGCTGAATTGTAATTTTGAAAAAAAAAAAAAAAGTTTGTTAAAATTTGATAAATGACGGCCAAAATTCATTTTATATAAGGCACCCAGTGCTGAGTCTTCTGGGGATAAAACTGCTTAGCATGCATGTAATTGGTGTCTGCAAGTCCCCCACTGCCAAATCCTCAGCCTCGAATTTGTTTTAATCAGTATAATTTACATACAGCCAACTGCCCAGTAGCTGAAGTGAACAATGAGTTTCGACAGATGCGTAAACCTGCATCACCAACTCCCCTATGAGGATGGAGAACCTTTCCATCATCCCCTAAATTCCCTTAGAGCTCTTCTCAGGCAGCGCCCCCATCTCCTAGGGTGGGGGTTCCCAGACTCTGGGATCTAATGCCTGTTGATCTGAAGTGGAGCTGATGTAATAATAATAGAAATAAAGTGCCCAATAAATGTAATGGGTTTGAATCATCCCACACTCCGATCCGTGGAAAAATCATCTTCCACAAAATTGCTCCCTGGTGCCAAAACGGTTGGGGACCACTGCTAGAGGAAGCCGCTGTTTCGATTCCTCTACCGTGAAGTAGGTCCGCATGCTCCCCAACATGGTACAAATGGAATCATAGCCAATGTAGTCCTTTGTGTTAGCTTTCTAGGTGTTCACTTAATATACCTTTTACTTCTGAAATAATTGTAGAGTTACAGATAGATGTAAAAATAGTACAGAGAGGTTACATGTACTCCTTACCAGGTTTCTTCCACTGGTTCAATCTTACATAATTATAGTTATAGTATCAAAAATAGGAATTTGACATGGGTACGATGTGTGTGTACCCATTTTGTCACATGGGTAGATTACAGTAACCACTGCTGGAATAAGATTCCATCACCACCAAGCTTTTCTTCATTCTATCCCTTCACAATCATACACTGCTCCTCCCGCTACACACCCTCAATCCTGAATCTGTTTTACCTCTGTAAGAGCTTTGTCCTTCTGAGAATGTTATGTGTTTGCTTCTTTTCCTTCTCGCCTCCCTGGCCAATTCGAGGGGGGCCAGTGACTCTTCCATGTCCCGGTCTCCTCCCCTCTCCTGAGACTCACTAGGGTAAGTGCATTTAACTAGGTCTTTGGTTCTGAATTTTGACTTCACAAAGAATCTCCCCTAGAGCACTTTTTTAGCAATTTTATTAAAGGATAGTTGATTTACAATGTTAATTTATGCTCCTCTAGAGTATTGAAAACTCCATTGCCCTAAAGTAATCTATGGAGAAAAAAATCAGAACAAGGGTTGATTCTGGGGAGTAGAGGTATGCATTCACTGAGGAAGGATATGAAGGAACTTTCTGGGGTGGTGGTGATGTTGTCCATCTTGATACAGATTGAGGTTACATGGGTGTATGCAAGGGGGCTTCCCAGGTGTTGCAGTTGGCAAAGAATCCATCTGCCAATGCAGGAGACAGAAGAGACTCGAGTTCAATCCCTGGCTCAGGAAGATCCCCTGGAGGAGGACATGGAAACCCAATCCAGTATTCTTGCCTGGAAAATTTCATGGACAGAGGAGCCTGGCAGGCCACAGTCCATGCGATCTCAAAGAGTCAGACACCCCTGAGCGACTGAGCATGCATGCCAGCAGATGCAATTGTTAAACCTGTAAAATGATATACTTCAGATTGTGTGTTACATTCTTAAATAAATTTTATCTCCAAAGAGACAAATATAAACAGATACTGAACTTTAGTTCATGACATGACACTCATGCAGAAGTGTGTAGGGGAAGATAGACTGCTGTCTGCAATTTACTTTGAAATAATAAAAAAAAAGCAACCCCACAAATATGGGTTGATGGGTGGAAAGATGGATAAATATATGAAAAAGCAAGAATCAGATCAGATCAGATCAGATCAGTCGCTCAGTTGTGTCCGACTCTTTGCGACCCATGAATCGCAGCACGCCAGGCCTCCCTGTCCATCACCAACTCCCGGAGTTCACTCAGACTCACGTTCATCGAGTCAGTGATGCCATCCAGCCATCTCATCCTCTGTCGTCCTCTTCTCCTTCTGCCCCCAATCCCTCCCAGCATCAGAGTCTTTTCCAATGAGTCAACTCTTTGCATGAGGTGATCAAAGTACTAGAGTTTCAGCTTTAGCATCATTCCTTCCAAAGGAATCCCAGATTGATCTCCTTCAGAATGGACTGGTTGGATCTCCTTGCAGTCCAAGGGACTCTCAAGAGTCTTCTCCAACACCACAGTTCAAAAGCATCAATTCTTCGGTGCTCAGCCTTCTTCACAGTCCAACTCTCACATCCATACATGACCAGAGGAAAAACCATAGCCTTGACTAGACGAACCTTTGTTGGCAAAGTAATGTCTATGCTTTTGAACATGCTATCTAGGTTGGTCATAACTTTCCTTCCAAGGAGTAAGTGTCTTTTAATTTCAAAGTCAAGTGGGCCTTAGAAAGCATCACTATGAACAAAGCTAGTAGAGGTGATGGAATTCCAGTTGAGCTATTCCAAATCCTGAAAGACGATGCTGTGTAAGTGCTGCACTCAATATGCCAGCAAATTTGGAAAACTCAGCAGTGGCCGCAGGACTGGAAAAGGTCAGTTTTCATTACAATCCCAAAGAAAGGCAACGCCAAAGAATGCTCAAACTACCGCACAATTGCACTCATCTCACACGCTAGTAAAGTAATGCTCAAAATTCTCCAAGCCAGGCTTCAGCAATATGTGAACCATGAACTTCCTGATGTTCAAGCTGGTTTTAGAAAAGGCAGAGGAACCAGAGATCAAATTGCCAACATCCGCTGGATCATAGAAAAAGCAAGAGAGTTCCAGAAAAACATCTATTTCTGCTTTATTGACTATGCCAAAGCCTTTGACTGTGTGGATCACAATAAACTGTGGAAAATTCTTCAAGAAATGGGAATACCAGACCATCTGATCTGCCTCCTTAGAAATTTGTATGCAGGTCAGGAAGCAACAGTTAGAACTGGACATGGAACAACAGACTGGTTCCAAATAGGAAAAGGAGTTCGTCAAGGCTGTATATTGTCACCCTGTTTATTTAACTTATATGCAGAGTACATCATGAGAAATGCTGGACTGGAAGAAACACAAACTGGAATCAAGATTGCTGGGAGAAATATCAATAACCTCAGATATGCAGATGACACTACCCTTATGGCAGAAAGTGAAGAGGAACTCAAAAGCCTCTTGATGAAAGTGAAAGTGGAAAGTGAAAAAGTTGGCTTAAAGCTCAACATTCAGAAAACAAGATGGCATCCGATCCCACCACTTCATGGAAAAAGCAAGAATAGTAAATGTTAAATGCAGAAATTAAGTTGTGGATATATGAGCATTCATGGTAAAAATTCCTCAACTCTTCTGTGTGCTTAAGCATGTTCATAATAAATAGGTTGGGAAAAGTGCCAATCACCCAGGATTCTACCCTAGATAAATGGATTTAATTGATCCGGAATGGGGCCTGGCCATCAGTGCTTTATAAAGCTCTATGTGATGGAAAACCACTGACCTGACTTAGAGTAATAGCATTTGGACTTTACAAATTGCCAATTTTATGTCAGGACCTTCACTTGCAAGATCTTGTTTAATCCCCCACAACAGCTCTGGGTGATCAGAGAGGTGTCTGTCACAGTCACATGGCTACAAAGTGGAAGAGCCAGGATTGGAAACACCATGCTCTGGATCCCTAAATCATGCCCTTTGCTGAATCTTGCCCTTTGATGCCCCTTTAACGTGGGCCAGGCATGATAATAAGCCTGCGGAATTTCCCTGCTTCTCCCTGCAATCATTCCAGGAGTTAGTCCTGATTATCCTCATGGTGCAAAAGCAGAGGCTACAGGGGGTTAAATCACTTCACAGTCATTCATTCGATAATGATCTAAATGTCAGGCACTGTGCTGGGAGCTGGCGATGCCCTGTCAGAGTGTCAGTGATCCCTGTCTTTGTAGGTGGTTGTTGTTGTATAGTCACTAAGTTGTATCCGACTCTTTGTGACCCCATGGACTGCAGCATGCCAGGCTCCCCTGTCTTCCACCATTTTCCGGAGTTTGCTCAAGTACATGTTGATTGAGTCCGTGCCATCCAACCATCTCATCCTCTGCTACCCCCTTCTCCTTTTGCTTTCAGCCTTTCCCAGCATCAGGGTCTTTTCCAATGAGTTGGCTCTTTGCAACACATGGGCGAAGTATTGGAGCTCCAGCTTCAGCATCAGTCCTTCCAATGAATATTCAGGATTGATTTCCTTTAGAATAGACTCATTTAATCTCCTTGCATTACAAGGGGCTCTCCAGAGTTTTCTCCACCCCCACAATTTGAAAACATCAATTCTTTGGCACTTGGGTCTTCATAGGGCTTGTACTCTAATAGGAATGTAAGCTCAAAATTGCATTCTTAACCAAGTATTGGATGACAGCCATGATCTATGCTGTTGAGATCTAATTAGAGGGAGCTGTGAGGGCATCTACAAAGGACATTAGACAGAGTCTTGGGGATGGATAGACCATCAAGACAGCATCCCTAAGAGGATAACAGTGAGCTGAAACTGAATAGTTGGTGTTGTCAAGGGGCACACATCCCACTGGAGGAAACAGCATGTGTATGAACCTCAAAGTGGGAAAGATTTCAGGAGTGAGAAGGTCAGCATGGTTGAAGCAGAGTGAGATGAGAGGGGTGTGGTGCAGAATGAGATCAGAGCAGTCGCAATGACCAGAACACACAGAGTCTTAGACCCTATGGCAGTGACCCAGGACTATAGCCTCAGATCACTGGGGAACCAAGGAAGGGCTTCAAATATGGGAGGAACATGACCCATTTTGCTCCAGGTTATGCAAGTTCCAAAATGGTCAAATCCAGATTTAGACCCAGATTTCTTTGCCTTCAAAGCCTCTGTCTCCCTAAGATTGATGTATTCCGATCTTTTCAAACATTGGTGTATATTTCTGAGAATTGTTTGTTTTGGCCACGTGCAAAAACCCAACCTGCTCGAATGGCAAGAAACCTTCTCTTCGTTACAAGACAGAGGGCATAAAAGCAATCTGCAAATACTACTAACAACAACAATAAACAGAACTGACAATGTCCATAATATTCTGTGGGGCAGAACGAAATAATAACTGTTGGATAAGCCATATGCTGGCCTTGCATTCTTTTTTAGACTGAAGTATAATTGATTTATAATGTTGTGTTAATTTCAGGTGTACAGTAAAGAGATTTCAGTTCAGTTCGGTTCAGTCACTCAGTCGTGTCCGACTCTTTGCGACCCCATGAATCGCAGCACGCCAGGCCTCCCTGTCCATCACCAACTCCCGGAGTTCACTCAGACTCACGTTCATCGAGTCAGTGATGCCATCCAGCCATCTCATTCTCTGTTGTCCCCTTCTCCTCCTGCCCCCAATCCCTCCCAGCATCAGTGTCTTTTCCAATGAGTCAACTCTTCGCATGAGGTGGTCAAAGTATTGGAGTTTCAGCTTTAGCATCATTCCTTCAAAAGGACACCCAGGACTGATCTCCTTCAGAATGGACTGGTTGGATCTCCTTGCAGTCCAAGGGACTCTCAAGAGTCTTCTCCAACACCACAGTTCAAAAGCATCAATTCTTCGGTGCTCAGCCTTCTTCACAGTCTAACTCTCACATCCATACATGACCAGAGGAAAAACCATAGCCTTGACTAGACGGACCTTTGTTGGCAGAGTAATGTCTCTGCTTTTGAATATGCTATCTAGGTTGGTCATAACTTTCCTTCCAAGGACTAAGTGTCTTTTAATTTCATGGCTGCAATCACCATCTGCAGTGATTTTGGAGCCCCGAAAAATAAAATCTGACACTGTTTCCACTGTTTCCCCATGTATTTCCCATGAAGTGATGTGACCAGATGCCATGATCTTCGTTTTCTGAATGTTGAGCTTTAAGCCAACTTTTTCACTCTCCACTTTCACTTTCATCAAGAGGCTTTTGAGTTCCTCTTTACTTTCTGCCATAAGGGTGATTTGGTTGTACATATATATCTACTATGTATCTATACATATCTATTCTCTTTCAGATTCTTTTCTATTATAGGTTACTATAAGATTGAATATAATTCCCTGTGCTGTACAGTAGATCCTTGTTGTTTATCTATTTTATGTATAGAAGGGTGTAGATATGTTAAGCTCCTACGCCTAATTTATCCTTCTCCCCACCTTTTCCCTTTGGTAGCTATAAATTTGTTTTGTGTGTCTCTGAGTCTATTTCTGTTTCCTAAATAAGGTCATTCGTGTCATTTTTTAGATTCCACATGTGAATGGTATCCTATGGCATGTGTCTTTCTCCGTCTGACTTATTTCACTAAGTCTGATAATCTCTAGGTCCGTTCATGTTGCTGCAAATGGAATTATTTTATTCCTTTTCTATGGCTGAGGAGTATTCCACTGTGTGTATATATTTGGTCTCTTCTCTAAGTCTCCCTCAAAGGGGCTATAGAAAAAAGCCCAGCTTTTGACAGATCTGTAAGGCTCCTTAGTGTCCTACTTGTCCATTTTTAAAAAGCCCCAGAGAAGAGATGTTATGCAGTCAAAGCTCAAAAGGAAGCCTGTGGTCATTCAGGAACCAGAAGTCAGGTTGCTTGATAGTCAGGTCTGTGTGTTAAGTATCCCCAAAGTCAGGGCCAAAGGAATGGTCAATGGTGAGGCCAGAAGGCTGGGCTGGACCAGTTCACGCTCTTTTTGAGTTAAGGTAAAGATTTCTGATTTTATTCTGAAAGTCCTGGGAAGCCACTGGAAAACTGTATGCAGAGGGGGTGACCTCAACCAGATTCCCCTTTTACAAAGAGATCTCTAGATGCTCAGTCTAGAGTGGATCAGTGCTCTCATCCAGGCAGGAGATGATGGTGACTGAACCTAGGTTGGGATGGGGATGTTTTTGGAAAGGGGAGAGATTCAAGAAATATATGAGAGACTATCAACAGAACCTGGTGATGGCTTAGTTCTGAAAATGGGGGATACCTCCTGGCTTGCTGGGTTGGCTGGCTGAGACCATTGGAGGTGCCATTTCTGAGATGAAGGTGATTGAATGCGTGTGCAGGGAAGAATGGCTCAGTCCTCGATTTGAGGCATTGTTAAGTTTGGAACACTTGGGAAACATCCAGACAGACATGCCAAGTCAGTGGTTGGATAGATGAGTCTGAAGATCAAAAGAGAGATCAGTGCTGGAGATTTAAATTTATGAGTTTTGGAAGGTTTCCAGATAGATGAGATCAGCTGTTAAGAAGCATAGAGGAAGAAGAGGCTGGGTGTGGGGGATGGTGTTTATGAAGCACCCACTGTGTGTTGTCATCTTGCAAGCACTGGATGGTTGGATACCCATTTTTGGCCAATGAACACAATGAGTCTCAGATAAGTTATTTGCCCAAGGGCACATAGTAAGTGTGCAGAAAGTGAAAGTGAAGTCACTCAGTCATGTCCAACTCTTTGCGACCCCGTGGACTGTAGCCCATCAGGCTTCTATGTCCATAGGATTTTCCAGGCAAGAGTACTGGAGTGGGTTGCCCTTTCATTCTCCAGGGGATCTTCCCGGCCCAGGGATTGAACCTGGGTCTCCTGCATTGCAGGCAGATGCTTTACTGCCTGAGCCACCAGGGAAGTATGCAGAAGTGGAATTTAAATCCAGCTCTTTCTCTCTTCCACTTCTAGGAAAAAAATCTTCCATGAGGGTCCTGAGATTGACTCTCACTGGACAAGTCTGAGTACTTTCTCATCCTTGCTCCCCTCCTCAGGCCAGTGGGACTTTCTGATTGACCAGGCCCGGGACAAGGGTCATCTCTTGAAACAGGACACTGAGGTTGACCCCACTGACCACATGGCTGCAGAGTGGGGGAGGGGAAGAACTGTGATCAGAGAAGGCGGGGTGGATGCTGGCGGGAACGAGGAGCAGGTGACCTTTGCAAACAGATACTCTTCCTCTTGGGCACTAATGTCCCAGGGACGGCTGCCTGTTTGGAAAAGCATTGCGGCCACATGGCATTTCTTGGGTGACCTCGGCTTGTGAGCAGGGAAGGTCTGAAGCGGTGGGAGGGTTATTTCAGAGAGTTGAGCACAGAATGTTGGAGTCCTTTTCAATTGCAAAGTCACCCACTAAGGCATATGTCTCCCTGCAGCTTAGGCTACAGATGGGCAGTGAAGCCACACACACGCGCACACACACACACACAAACACATACACAAAAACACTCTCCAAGAGACTGATTTCAGATGAGCTTTTATTAGCTAGCATATCATCTGTGCAAAGAAGAGACTCACATCTGAGTGTTAGCATCATTGGCAGGAAAGGAAAATAAGCCTGCCAGACTCTTTCCTTCCTCCTCCAAAAGAAGGGGCCAGAGTGACCCCAGCAATCTGAGTGGGTGTGTTTGCTCTGGGCACCTGTCCCTTGCCTTGTTTCCTAAACCCAGAACCAGAGAGGTCAAACCACCAGCTCTCAGCAGGGTGATGGGTGGGGGTGCGTGGAGTCCACTTCCCTGCTACTGTATCAACATTCCAGCCCTTGACACTCAGTCAGCATTTATGGAGCACTTTCTCTGTCTCTCTGACTTGTGGCTGAGGGCAGAGAGGATGCCAGTGAAGCATGACTCAGAACTCTGTCCTCAAGGACTCTGCAAGTCACTGGGGACTTCATTCATTCATTCATCAGACCTTTTTTTTATTGGGGTATAATTGCAATGCAAGTACAATGTTGTGTTAGTTTCTGCTGTATGACAAATTGAGTCAGCTATATGAATACCTATTTTCTTTCTCTCTTGGACCACTCCCCCACCCAGTTCCACCCCTCTAGGTTATCACAGAGCATCGAATTGAGCTTCCTGTGCTGTGCAGCAGCCTCCCACCAGCTAGCTGTTTTACACATGGCAGTGTATATATGTCAATCCTACTCTCCCAACTCATCCCACCTCCCCTTCCCTCTCTGTGTCCACGTATCTGTTCTATACATCTGCCTCTCTATTCCTGCCCTGCAAGTAGGTTCATCTGTACCATAAATTATCAGACATTTTTATCTGCCTTGTTCATTACTGTGGTGCTAGTACTGTGCATGCTGCCTGGCTCACTACAGGTAGTGAGTACATATATGTTGGATGTGCAAATGAGAGAAGACATAAGAAAAGGAAGTGAGTTATACCCTGTGATGTGACCCGGAATCTCACTTCACATGTTTACACTCACTGGGGGCACACAGATACCATCCCTGAATGGCATACACTCTCTTCTCCAGCCTACTCAGCTACACCTCATGTCTGACTCCGCTGGCCACTCTCCGGTCTTTGAAACTCACCTTTTCCTTGGTTTTCATGCAATGCTTTCTTCTCTGTTTCTTTTCCACCTTTCAGACCGTCCAGCTCAGGCTACTCTTAAAAAAAAATTTTTTTTTTTTAAATTTATCTGGCTGTGGCAGGTCTTAGTTGCAGCATGTGGGATTTAGTTCCCTGTCTAGGGATCAACAGTGACGGCAACGGCACCCCACTCCAGTACTCTTGCCTGGCAAATCCCATGGACAGAAGAGCCTGGTGGGCTGTAGTCCATGGGGTCGAGAAGAGTCGGACACGACTGAGCGACTTCACTTTCACTTTTCACTTTCATGCATTGGAGAAGGAAATGGCAACCCCCTCCAGTGTTCTTGCTTGGAGAATCCCAGGGACGGCGGAGCCTGATGGGCTGCTGTCTATGGGGTCACACAGAGTCGGACACGACTGAAGTGACTTAGCAGCAGCAGCGGCAGCAGCATCCATTGGAAAAGACTCTGATGCTGGGAGGGATTGGGGGCAGGAGGAGAAGGGGACGACAGAGGATGAGATGGCTGGATGGCATCACCGACTCGATGGACGTGAGTCTGAGTGAACTCTGGGAGATGGTGATTGACAGGGAGGCCTGGCGTGCTGCGATGCATGGGGTCGCAAAGAGTCGGACACAACTGAGCAACTGAACTGAACTGAACTGATCCATGTGCCTCTTTAAGGGTCTATTCTAGGTGTTACAGACAATACAATGAACCACACGCAAGTCCTTGTCCTCCAAGAATGTCTGTCTCCTACTCTCAAGTCTCTTTCTTGAGTTGCAGACTCATGTAGCCAAATGTATACATGATGTTCTATTGGACATCAAAAAGAGATTCATCCTTTCTCCCACCAGACCAGCCCCTCCTCTTGTTTTATGGGTCTCAGCAGATGGTTCTTTCCATCACCTGTTTCCCCAAACCAGAGAATAGAGACTCATTCTAGACTCTGCTCTCTTCCCACACCTCCCACACCCAATAGGTCCCAATCCTGTAGTTCCCACATCTCCCATATTGCTTCCTTTTCTCTACTCTCCACCCACAAATGTTCCTTATCTCTTGCCTGTATTTATTGCCATGGCCACCATATTGCTCTCTCTGCTTTTGTTCTTTCCTTCCTTCAACTCATCTCCCCACTGCAGCCAGAGGAATCGAAGATCCCAATAATTTCACATTGCTGCGTTACTTAAAAACTTGAGAGCCTTCCATTGCCCAAGGGTGAGAACCCAAGCTTTTAAATGTGCCCTTCAGGGCCCTTCACGACTTTCCCCTCGGTACACTCTCCCAGCCCCCACTCTTATATGGCCTCGTGCAGACTTGCTCTTGGCTCCTCTAGTGTGATCCAGCAACCCTTTGCTCATGCCAGCTTTCTTCTCTGCAGCTGTTCTTCCAGCTCCCTGCAGAGAACTGGCCTTTCCCTCCCTCAGACCCCTCTTGTGCCCTGTCATCTAGCTCTGCGCCTATACTCTTTTTTAAAAAATTTGTGTTTTTTAATTGGTGGAAAATTGCCTTACAATTTTGTGTTGGTTTCTGCCATACAACAACATGAATCAGTCTATATATATATATCCCTTTCCTCCTGAGCCTCCTCCCTACTCCCCATCTCTACCCCTAGCTTTATTCTTTTCTTCATAAATGTTATATATTATTATTTGGCTATGCTGAGTTCTAACTATGGCATGTGGGATCTAGCTCCCTTACCAAGGATTGAACCCAGGCCCCCTGCATTTAGGAGCATGGAGTCTTAACCACTGGACCACCAAGGCAGTCCCTCTGCTTCTGTATTCCTATTGCACATGAGTGTTTACATGACTCTCTCCTTTAAATCCCACAATAGGAGGAGCAGTCGCTTAGTCTTCCAGTGCCTGGCACTTGTAGTTGACTGTAGCGGGTGTTATTGGTGCCCTGCCCTTATTCCTTCAGCTTGTCCCTCTTCCATACCTGCTGTAGGTTTCTGCTTGCCAGGACGGGTGATGCTCCACATGAGGGTTTTCTCGGACCGCAGGAGCATGCCTGGGAGGTGAATGGAGCAGAATGGAAGTGTCAGGGTGTTAACATTTTAGGGAACATCGGTGGGTAAATAATAATTAAAGATAACTACAGTGGAATCATAGTCAGCCATAGAAAGGAACAAAATTAGGTCATTTGTAGAGTCGTGGCTGAACCTAGAGTCTATCATACAGAGTGAAGTAAGTCAGAAAGAGAAAAACAAATACCATATATTAATGCATATATATGGAATCTATCAAAATGGTATAGATAGGGACTTCCCTGGTGGCTCAGGGGTAAAGAATCTGCCTGCCAATGCAGGAGACATGGGTTCGATGGGTCCGGGAAGATCCCACACGCTGTGGGGCAACTGAGCCCGTGTGCCACAACTGCTGAGCTCTGGAGCCCGGGAGCTTGTGCAGCTGCTGAAGCCCACGCGCCCTAGAGCCTGTGCTCCACAAGAAGAGGAGCCGCCGCAACTAGAGAGAAGCCTGGGAAGACCATAAATAAATAAATAAATAAAACTGTGTTAAAAGTGGTATAGATCATCTTATTTGCAAAATAGAAATAGAGGCACAGACGTAGAGTACAAACATATGGATACGGAGGAGGGAAAGAAAGGGATGCAAGGAATTGGGAGATTGGGATGGACATATTTACACTGATACTGTGTATAAAATAGATAACCAAAGAGAACCCACTGTATAGCTCAGGGAACTCTACTCAGTGCAAAGGAAGGAAATCCAAAAAATGGGGATATATGTATAAGTATAGCTGATTCCCTCTGCTGTACAGCACAGACTAACACAACATTGTAAAGCAGCTATGAAAAGTGAAAGTCGCTCAGTTGTGTCCAACTCTTTGCGACCTCATGAACTGGGATTCTCCAGGCTGGAATCCTGGAGTGGGTAGCCTACCCCTTCTCCAGCTGATCTTCCTGACCCAGGAATTGAACCAGGGTCTCCTAGATTGCAAAGCAACTATAATAAAAATTAATTCAAAAAAATCTTCTAAATTTAGATTAGCATTGGAGGGTTAATAGCCCAGCTTCCTCACTGCTTGTGTGCAACCATGATGAGATGGTCTTCACACGTGCTCTCGGTGGTCCCCATCGTGAGTGTGCTCCAGCCGTGTCAGGGGTAACTTGCTTGCCAGTACACCCTCCCCCCTTGTCACGTCCCCACTTCTCTGCTGAGACTTCCAGGGGTCGTCAGCTCACTAACGACCATCTCATCCAGATCTTTGTCTCAACATCTGCCTCCGCCCAACTAAGACAGTGCCTGAAAGATGTTTAATGACTGACTAAAACATGCCATACAATGACTATAAAGTATCCATAAAACAGTTAGGGAGTGACATGAGACAGTTTACAACCACCAATCAGCCGTTTCAAAGCCTCTGTAAATCAGAGGATAAGGACCCCAGCGAGGATGGTGAGTAGTTAGCATTAACACTGAGTAGGCACTGACCAGGTCCCAGGCTCTAAGAGGGAGTGTGTCTGTGTGTGTGTGTGTGTGTGTGTTTCTTTCATTTAAACATCACAGCAGCTTATGGTCAGGCCATTATAATAATCCCTATTTATAGATGAGGAAGTTAGCTGGGAGACAAAATGGTTAACCCAGCTTCCCAGCTGTAGGTGGGGGAGCTGGGAGCTGGCTCCGGACGTCTGGTTTTGAGCTGGATTCTGAGCTGCTGTGCCTTAGAGAGAGGGTGAGACTTGATTTGGGTTTTGGAAGAGGTCACGAAGGGCATTCTAGGAAGGGGGGTCAGCAGGAGCAAAGGCAAGGTGAGAAAGTACAGGATTTGTTCAGGGTCATATGCCTTGAGGGGAGGTTTTTTTGTTCTTCTGTTTTGCTTCTTTCTCTTCAGTTTTATTCAGAAATAATTGACACACATCACTGTAATTGCTTTTTTACTATAAAATAATATACTCATTGTAATAAAGAGAAAAGGGGCTTCCCAGGTGGCTCAATGGCAAAGAATCTGCCTGTCAAGCAGGAGACATAGTGTTTGATCGATCTCTGGGTTGAGAAGATCCCCTGGAGAAGGAAATGGCAACCACCCCAGTATTCTTGCCTGGGAAATCCCATGAGCAGAGGAGCCTGGTGGGCTATAGTCCATGGGGTCACAAAGAGTCAGACACAACTGAATGACTAAACGGAAGCAGCAGTGATAAAGAGGAAAAGAAACAGAAAAGCAGATTCTGATGCTATTTTATGACCTAACTACTGTTAAGGATCTCATCTGTTTCTTTCTAATAAAAGTGGGACTTTATTTATTTGCAGGAAGCTCTGCCTTCTGCAGTGATCTCATTTCCTCCTCCCCTTTTACTGTCCCCTATATTATTATCTAAAAGATGATGCTGTTAAAGTGCTGCACTCATTATGCCAGCAAATTTGCAAAACTCAGCCGTGGCCATAGGACTGGAAAAGGTCAGTTTTATTATCAGGCTTCCCAGATGGTGCTGGTGGTAAAGAACCTGCCTGCCAATGCTGGAGATGTAAGAGCGGCTGTTTTGATCCCTGGGTTGGGAAAGATCCCCTGCAGGAGGGCATGGTGACCCACTCCAGTATTCTTGCCTGGAGAATCCCATGGACAGAGGAGCCTGGGGGTCACAGTCCATAGGGTCACAAAGAGTCAGACACGACTGAAGTGACTTAACATGCACACACATGCTATATTATTACCAGCATCCTGGGATGTGGGGAAGGCTGAAGGGTCAAAAGCTGGAATCAGAAACCTCGGAGGAACCTGGCTACAGATGCTGCAGTAGCAGATTCTTTCCTGTAGCTTTACTAATTTTAGGTAGAGGTTGTAGGAGTCTCAAATGCACACTGGAACTTAGATTCAAAACCACCGGATTCCGGAGCCTCATGGCCAAGATTGCAAACTCAAATGCCTGCAAGGGCCAGGCAGCCAAGGTGACCCCCTCGAGGTAAGGTGGTAAATGGCAGCACCGGTGTCTTGTCTGGAGGAGGCAGGCACAGTCCACTGCAGCCCCTCATTGCTTGGTGGGGGTGGGGGTTCAGCATGGCTGCTTTTTCCATTCTATAGGAAAGAGCAAACAGAAATCCAATTTTTAAAAGGAAGAACATCCTAAATTGTGAGTATTGGCCATAAATTAATTTTAAAAATCATTTTGTAGGGTGACATTGAAGAGCTCAAACAAAATGTATTAATGGATCAGATTCAGCTTATAACCCCCTTATTAAGACCCCCTACTTAAGACAATAGAATATTGTGCTTAGCTTGACAGAATCCATTTTAAATAAATAATGAGAAACCAAGAGAATCTTGACGTCAGAATCATTAGTGTTATAGATTCTTAGAGGTAAAACTATCTCCTAGATACTTGACACATTCAATCATTAGAATAACAGACAGAATTTTAGCTGAAATCTCAGGAATGTAAAATCGAATAACCAGAAAAACAGAATTGCTAGCGTTATTTGTTTTTTTGAGTCTAGACCTTTACTAATTAACCTCTACAACCTCATAATCAAGCATTATTAGAATCAGGTGCCTCCTACAACAAGTATCTGGCCTTTAAGAAAGCCGGTTGAATGACTCTACTCGGCAAATCTCGGCTTGAATGAACTGGACCCCCTCCAAGATATTCTTGTTCATTTCTTCCAAAAATATATACTTTAAATATTTCTTATTTATTTCTCTGGGCTTCTCTGAGGGCTCAGTGGTAAGGAATCCACTTGCAATGAAGGAGATGCAGGAGGCATGGGTTTGAACCCTGGGTGGGGAAGATCCCCTGGAGGAGGGCATGGCAACCAACTCCAGTATTCTTGCCTGGAGAATCCTATGGTCAGAGGAGCCTGGTGGGCTGTGATCCATAGGGTGGCAAAGAGTCGGACACAACTGAAGCGACTAAGCACACAAGTACACTTATTTGTTTGGCTGTGCTGAGTCTTAGCTGGGCTTGTGAGCTCTCAGTTGCAGCATGTGGGATCTACTTCCTTGATCAGAGACTGAACCCAGACCCCCTGCATCGAGAGTCTGGAGTCTTAGCCACTGGACCACTAGGGAAGTCCCCCCACCAATATTTTTTATTGAGCACCTAATACATATGGGCATCAGTGAACCAGAAAGACACAACGCCCACTCTGATGAAGCACACATTCTTTTGCAGGTGGGCAGGCAGAAAACAGACACAAAAGATAATTTTAGACAGTAATCAGTTCTAAGCAGAAAGAAAACAGCATAATACTACAGAAAGTGACATGATGGCATGATCAGGGTGGACCTCTCCTCCTTTGAGAGGGGACACAAATGATGAGGAAGAGTCAGCCATGGGCAGATCTGGCGAAGGGAGGTCCAACCTGGGAAAAGGCAAGTGCAAAGGCCCCGAGGTGGGGACAAGCGTGTGTGATCACGGTGCAGGAAAAGCCCTGGTGGGTTGAAGCACAGTGAGTGGAGGGTGGGGGGAACAAGGTGGAAGAGATGGGGTCAGATTGCTGGGCAGCAGTGCACCCTCTTTTCATTTCAAATAAATTATGAGAAACTTTCAGCACACCTGTGTTTAACCCACTGCCCACTACACCTTACACACAAGTGCTTGCTAAGCGATTTGGAGGCAGAAGCAGGTCCCAGAGAATGAGGTCAGGGTTAGTAGTGCCCTGGGCCACTGCTTCATACAAGGGTCCGTGGTTGTGCTTCGTCAGTGCTTTGCAAGCATTCTCGTACCTGCGTGCTTATCACTTCAGTCGTGTCTGACTCTTTTCGAACCCCATGGACTGTAGCCCGCCAGGCTTCTTTGTCCATGGGATTCTCCAGGCAAGAACACTGGAGTGGGTTGCCATACTCTCCTTCAGAGCATCTTCCCGACCCAGGGATGGAGCCCGAGTCTCTTATGTCTCCTGCATTGGCAGGCAGGTTCTTGACCACCAGTGCCACCTAGGAAGCCCTTGCGAGCGTCGTCTTCTTTACATAAACCACCTGCCCATCACCCTCGCCTTGTGACTTCCCCTCCTCTCTGGTCCTGTGGGGCTGGGCTCCTATATCTCCATCAACGACGGCCAGACGGGGAAGAGAGACAACTTTCAGAAGTATGTGTGAGAGCTGTCACAGCCTCTGTGCTTGCTATCTCCATGGTACCCAGGCAGGGGGACAATCTAATTAGGCTATTTTCAGCATCCCAGAGGGAGGGGAAGTGGAGGGAGACAGGGAGAAGGGGGCCTGCCTCTCTCGCTGCCTATCTCTCCTCTCTCTCTCCCTCTCTGAAGTTATTATTGATTAAGCAGTCAGAGGCCACGGAGGCAGGACCTTTCTATGCTCCATGCTGGGATCAGAAGAGGCTTTTCGGCAAAGCGGTGGGACTTGCTAACCACATCAGGGACCCCAGGGCTGGCGGGCTTCCAAGTGCCTGGTGCTAATGAGCTCTGAAGCCTACAGCTTTGACCGATAACACGTCCCCTACAGGCTGTTTGTCCTCTGCCAGGGTTGGGCTGCCACCAGCTTTCTCTGGAATGATGGGCCCAGAGACAAGGAGGCTGGCAGGCCTTTATTTCTTAGCCTGGGGCCTGTGTTGGCCTTCAAGGCTTTTGCCTGTGATCTTCAGAGCCTTGCAAGGAAGTTAGGCTTTCATCTGCCTGGAGCACAAGGCCAGTAGCTCCTGGGAGTGACTCAGGGCCATGGAGTCAATAAAGATACAGTTGACTAAATTCCAAATGGCCAGAGGTTGCATCCAGTTTGCTTGTCCCATGCCGCAGCTTGTAGCATCCAGAGGGTCTAAGCATTTATTCACCAAATATCCTGCTATGTACTTGTAAGAAGGCTGACTCTAAACGCCCACCTTCTTTAATTCACAAGGCCCCACTTTTCACATCTCTGCATTTGTTCCTGCTTTGCCCAAGCTTGTTGGAGCTGGATGTTAGTGTGGTCAAAGCAGATTGAAAAATGCTGGGTATCTTTAAAGCTCTCACTGGACATAGAAACGGTGCCGGGTGAGACGCCTGCACCATCTCATTTCACCCTCATACAGTTCCATGAAGTAGGTCTTTTAATTCTCCCCATTTCACAGATGAGAAAACGGAGGCACAGAGAGGTAAAGGCATGTGCCCAAACTAACAAGGCTGGAGACAGATTTGAGATTACCATCCACGTTTGCCTGACTCCAGAGCCAGCTTCCCAAGGTAACCAATTTAAATGGGACTCTCAGTTATAGGATTCAGAGGAGTTTAATAGGTTAATAGGATTTATGAGTCTCCAAGTAGGGGCATTTCCTACAATCATTCGACCTTTCCCTCTTTATTTTCTGGGCATACTTGTTAACATCTTCTGACAGCATTTTGGGAATGGTTACTTGGAGGTAATTAAACAGAGCGAGCGATAATGTCCTTAATTAATCCAATCCAGTCTCCTTCATTTGTGCTTATTTCCTTATATTGGCAATAGTTCCAACAGGAGGGCTTTACAATCACATCCCCTGGTTCTTCCTTCTGACTCCAGAAAGAGCATGAACACCAAAGGGGGAATTTTCAAAGAGCATCTCATCTTGGGTTACTGCTTTGTACCAGTTTGATGTGTGATGCTGTCTATCACAGTGGAGGGCTAATGTGGCTTTTGAACCAGGGTTAAGGCTGTTAAACACACGCATGCGCACGCGCGTGCACACACACACACACACACACACACACACACACAGGCACACACACACACACCCCCTGATGAATCAGATCTCACTATGAGCCCTTTGTTTAAAATATCATAGAGCCACAGGATTTCAAAGACACCTCTCTGATATTTTTTCATTGCTGTGTTCCTTTTTATCTGTTATTTACCTATTCAATAAGTGAAAGTGACTCGAAGATGGAGGCCTCACCTATCTGCCTGGTACCTCTCTCCTTTAGCATCTAGTAGAGGGTTGGATGGGCTTCCCAGGTGGCTCAGTGGTAAAGAATCTGCCTGCCAATGCAGGAGACACGGGTTCGATCCCTGGGTCAGGAAGATCCCCTGGAGGAGAGCATGGCAACCCACTCCAGTGTTCTTATCTGGAGAATCCCATGGACAGAGGAGCCTGGCGGGCTACAGTCCATGGGATCACAAAGAGTCCGACGTGATTGGAGTGGTTTAGCACTCACGTGTGCAGAGGGTTGGACAAACAGGGCACTCGGCAGATGACTGGCTGGTGGGTCTTCTGTGTTAATCAGCGTTGCTATCATCATCATCATCATCACTACCATTTTTGATTGTCTTTCATGTGTAGACACTGGGTTTTATGTTTTTCAGCCACGAGTTGGCACTCTATACCTCATGGGCCAAGTTCAGCTGGCTGTCTATTTTAGTAAATAAAGTACTATCAGAACACAGCCATGCCTAGTTATGTATGTATTATCTGTGTCTCTTTTTGTTCTGCAATGGCAGAGTTGACTAGTTGTGGTAGAGACCATATGACCCTGTTAAGCCTAAAATATTTGCCCTCCGGTTCTTTACAGAAAAAGTTGGCCGACTCCCGCTTTATAAACAAACCTGAAAGGCAGTGTTCCCATTATACAGATGAGAGGACTGAGGTTCAAGGAGGTTAAACAGTTTTCCCAACTGATAAGTAGTGAATGCAGGGTGTGGACTCAGTTCTAGTTCTCTAAAGCCAAGGCTTTTTTAGTTTACCTTATGCTCCCTATTCCCAGATACTGCAGAAAATTGAGAACAGACTGAATTTTTTCATCTTGATTCTTGAACCCAGTTTTTGGAGCATCTGGGGTTAATTCTTTTGGGGGCTTTGAGGGCACTGCCACCTAAAATCACTCGAGAAAGCAGGCAGGAGGCCTGAGTAGTTTGTGGCTGGAAGGAACTGTTGCTCTCTGCATAAACACACAGATTTGCTCCTGGAGATCAGAGGTGTCTGGAGCAGCTGATTTATCAATACCTTTGAAGTCTGGTGCCAATTTCACAAAGACAAATTAATTTCTTTAGCTTCTTAGCCGCTTATGGTTTCAGCCCTCCTAGAGCTTTCAACGGGAACATTTTCCCCATGTTTCTCCATGCCACAGATTCTTCATGTGTGTGCACATGCTAAGTTGCTTCTGTCCACTCTTTGCGATCCTAAGTCTGTAGCCCACCAGGCTCCTCTGTCCATGGGATTCTCCAGGCAAGAATACTGGAGTGGGTTGCTGTGCCCTCCTCCAGGTGGTCTTCCCGACTCAGGGATTGAACCTGTCTCCTGTGTCTCCTGCATTGCAAGCAGACTCTTTACCACTGAGCCACTGGGGAAGCTCTGCCACAGATTCCTAGAGCTGTCTAAATCTTTGCTGACTGTATGTGCAAGGAAGAGGAGGGGCGGTAACACTGAATTCACAAACGTAAGTCCACGTAGCTGGTTGTATAATAGGTGGTGATGAGGGCAGAGATTATTTTTTCTCTGCACAAAGGAAGATGCAGGGTCTAGCTTTCCAGTTTTGGTGGCTTTATCATCACTTATATTTGCATTGGGCAGATCTTACAAGACTAATAACCAAACTCAACTCAGTACATTCATTTTACTTATTTATTTATTGGATCTTTAAAAAACATATTTACTTGTCTGTGTTGTGTCTTAGTCGTGCCGCACAGGATACTCGCTGCATCATGTGGGGTTTTTCATTGTGCACGGGCTCTTTAGTTGTGATGTGCGGGTTTAGGTGCTCCAAGGCATGTAGGATCTTAGTTCCCCGAGCAGGGATCTAACCCACATCCCCTGCTTTGCAAGGCGGATTCTTAACCACTGGACCACCAGGGAAGTCCCAGAACATTCATTTATTGGTTGCTTGGTTGATGGATTAGACCTATGACAACCTTTATGTTGAAAGTATTACAAAAGCATTATGCCACGTGTTAAAGGAATGGGCTGTGTGGGAAATCATGAAGGGGGATGAAGTCAACATCAAGATGCAGGGACATACTGTGCTTCTTAGGCACTTTCCTGGGACGTTTAGAAACGTAATCCCCAAGAAAGGCAATTTTGACCTAGGTGAGTATTCTCTGGTATTAGAAATTTCAAAACGCATTTTGAAGTGTTGAGCAGGAGTCTAAATGTTTATGTATATGTTGGGGTTCCCTGCCCCATGGGAACTTTTGCTCTTCTGAAAAGATGGGATGTAAGATTTTGTGAAAGGCACTTTTCTATACATCATCTCACTGGAGTTTCATAAACAGATTTCCAAGTTGGAATAATTACCCCCATCTTGCAGAAAAGGGAACTGACACTCAAAATGATCAAGTAATTTGTTGAAAATCTCATGGCTATTGGCTAAGCTGGGATTCCCATTTAGATCTCTCTTATTGAAAGTCCTTTTTCTTTGAAAATAATATCGTCAACAGCAATAAATATTAATAGATAATACAAACTGCCCACTATGTGTCAGGCATTGTGGTAAACACCGTCCATCGATGATCTCATTTAATCCTCATGAGAACCTTACAAAATAGGTTATTATTCCCATTTCACAGGTAAGGGAAACTGAGGTTTAGGGAAGTTAATTTACTGGCTCAAGGCTCCCCAGCTTGTAAACATCAGAGAAGGGGCTTGAATACATCCTTGTGTGACAGCAGTGCTGAAAGGACATGGACTCTGCCAACTTCTGCCCTTCTCAAGTCATACCGGGTCATGCATTCAACCCAGAGTCTTTCCGCAGGCCCGTATTCCCTTCTAACAGGAGATTTTTGGCTACTTTAACATTTTTATTTATTCATTTAAAAGTTTTATTGAAGTGTGGTTGATTTACAATGTTGTGTCCATTTCAGGTGTACAGCATAGTGATTGCATTACCTATATTCATCTAGTCATTCTTTTTTAGATTCTTTTCCCTTGTAAGTTATTACAGAGTATTGAGTAGAGTTCCCTGTGCTATAGAGTAGGTGCTTGTTGGTTATTCTATATATAGTAGTGTGAGTATTTAATATAGAATAATGTGTGTACGTTCATCCCAAAGATTTTTGGTTACTGAAAGGAGAAAGGTCTGAACTTGGATTTCTTCCTTGTACCAGTCCAGACCATTCACACTTCCCCAAATCCTATGTTGTCCCCTACTAACAGGCCAGCTCAGAGTCCCAGCCCTTGATTGGGCAGAGGTAACCACAGCTGGATCCCTGCCTAAGCAGCCTTTGCTCCCCTCTGTTTGCCTGTCTTGGAGGCTTTCATAATCAGCAGAACCCTTCTGTGGAGAGGGCTTCTTGAACTCATGTTGGCCTGGCTCCCCCTCATTATTCATGCCCTGCGCTCAAAGCTTTGGCCCCAGATCTGGCAAGAGGGATCTGGCCTCTAGTCTGAATTTAGACGCAGGCCAGTTGGCCCCACTTCCTGAGGAAGTCATTAAATATGGTCAATTAAGACCCGTTTCTCAGTATCTCCTGTTTCCTTCCTGTGTGTGTGTGTGATTTTTTCCCCATTCATTCTCTTTTCCTACCCTCAGTCTGTCTACCCTACCTCTTAGCATTTGCCCGGCACACCGTCCTTCACTGCATGGGTCATCTTTTACGAGCTGTGTCTTTTGAGCAACGTGTAGGAAGAGGAGGGTTGTTCCATAGGGATAAAGGCAAACAGTTGCAAAGCAGCAGAAAGAAGAGTCTCAACACGTGCAGACTTTGCAGTGTTCTCTCTGCCTCCATCCCAGCTGTTTTTCAGTCCAGGAGAGGCACTGCAGCTGGAAGTAATTCCAAAATATGTCTGCTTAAAGTTCTTTATGGATTCCCAGCCACTGTTAACTTCAGTCATGCAGTTTTTAAATTTAATTAATTAATGGCTGTGCTGAGTCTTTGTTGCTGCATGTGGGCTTTCTCTAAAGTTGTGGCGAGTGGAGGCTACTCTCTAGTTGTGGTCCTTGGGCTTCTTATGGCAGTGGCTTCTCTTGTCGTGGAGCCTGGGCTCTAGGGTGCTTGGGTTTCAGTAGTTGCAGCATGCAGGCTCAGTATTTGTGGCTCATGAGCTTAGTTGCTCCATGGTATGTGGAATCTTCCTGAATCAGGGATTGAACCTGTGTCCCCTGCATTGGTAGCTGGATTCCTATCCACTGTACCACCAGGGAAGTCCTAGTCATATAATTTTAATGTGTGTAAATATCACCTGGTGCTCTTATAACAATGCAGATTCCTTGGCCCCACTTTCAGAGCCCCTGATTCAGCAGGTGTGGGTTGTCTGCATTTGCAAGAGCCTCTTGCAGATGGTGATTGCAGCCATGAAATTAAAAGATGCTTACTCCTTGGAAGGAAAGTTATGACCAACCTAGACAGCATATTCAAAAGCAGAGACATTACTTTGCCAACAAAGGTCCATTTAGTCAAGGCTATTGTTTTTCCAGTGGTCAGGTATGGATGTGAGAGTTGGACTGTGAAGAAAGCTGAGCACCGAGGAATTGATACTTTTGATGTGTGGTGTTGGAGAAGACTCTTGAGAGTCTTCTTCCCTTGGACTCCAAAGAAATCCAGCCAGGCCATCCTAAAGGAGATCAGTCCTGGGTGTTCATTGGAAGGACTGATGCTGAAGCTGAAACTCCAGTACTTTGGCCACCTCATGCGAAGAGTTGACTCATTGGAAAAGACCCTGATGCTGAACCTGAAACTCCAGTACTTTGGCCACCTCATGCGAAGAGTTGACTCATTGGAAAAGACCCTGATGCTGGGAGGGATTGGGGGCAGGAGGAGAAGGGGACGACAGAGGATGAGATGGCTGGATGGCATCACCGACTTGATGGACATGAGTTTGGGTAAACTCCAGGAGTTGGTGATGGACAGGGAGGCCTGGCGTGCTGTGATTCATGGGTTCGCAAAGAGTCGGACACGACTGAGCGACTGAACTGAACTAAACTGAATTAGGAGATCTGATACAGAAGGTCCAGGAACTGAGTTTTGGAAATTTTCTACCCACAGGACAAAGTTCAAACTCCTTAGAAGGAGCCTTTACCTGCTTGGGCTGTCATAACAAAATACCATAGGCTGAGGGGCTTAAATAATAGAAATCTGTTTTCTCGAAGTTTTCGAGGCTGGAAGTCCAAGATTAAGGTTCCAGCTGATTCAGTTTCTGGTGAGGCCCCTCCTCCTCACTTTTGCAGATGGTTCCTTCTTACGATACCCTCACATGAACTTTCCTTGGTGTGTGTCTAAGAAGAGAGTTAGAGGTAGAGATCAAGGTTGACGTAGAGGAAGAGAGAGAAAGAGGGCAGGGGCTCTTTGGTGTCTGTTATAAGGACACTAATCCTATTGGATTAGGGCCCCACCTCTATGACCTCCCTTAACCTTAATTCCTCTAAAGGCCCCATCTCCAAGCAGAGCTGCTGTGTGGTTAGGATTTCCAAATATGAATTTGGGAGTTGGAGGGATATTTAATCCATCCATATAAGTATGGCATATAAGAGTCTTTAGCACATCCTTTCCATCTCCAATTTCCCTTCCTTTCTGGATTCTATGGTCCAAATGTACCAAAGGCCTCTGATACAGTGGAGCTATAAGTTTCAAGACCTTTGTGGTTATAACTGTCAGGCATTCAGTGTGAGTAGGATATCCTATCACTTCTCTTTGAAGGAATTATACACAAGGACACAGAGTCTTGCGTTCATTTTTATCTGCAGACACCTAATATCTCCCCAGTCCTAGGCTCCTCTGCTGGTTGGTGCTGGAGCAAGAAGCTCAGGCCCAGAATTGGTTGGGATTTCTGTTCCTGGTTTATTTCAGTCTAGAAAGGCTGGGTGTGCCAGGCTGAGCTTGCTCGTTCAGCCTCATAGACAGAGATGACAGGGTGTTTCTACCCTTTCTACAAGCCTCGTAGATGCTGGACTTTCCTGTAGAGCAGGAGTGAATCAACTTGGGATGGTTTTCCTCTCTCTCCTCCTTTAGGGGTATTTGCCAGTAGTCCTTCTTCTTTTCTTTTTGGCTATGCTTGGTTCAGCATGTGGGATTTTAGTTCCCTGACCAAGGATCGAACCTACAGTGAAGTCTTAACCACTGGACCCCCAATGATCCAATGAGTCATCATCACTGGGGGAGGGTGGTGGCTCTTGGCACCTATTTCATGTAAAGGCCAGGGGTGCTTCTCAATACCCTAGACATCACAGGACCCACTCCTTTCTTTTCTTAAAATTTATTTTATCATTATTATTTTGTATTTTGGCTATCCCAGGTCTTAGTTGCTGCATGCAAACTCTTAGCTGCGACATGTGGGATCTATTTCCCTGGCCATGGATCAAACCCAGTTCCCCTGCATTGGGAGCTCAGAGTCTTAGCCACTGGACCACCAGGGATGTCCTGACTCCCTTCTTTCCATATACACATAATGAAAAGTGATCCAGTCCAAACAGTAGTGATGACATTGAGAAATTCTCTTTTGGTGGTCCTGCTGAGGGCATGTTTGCAAAACAGTCTTCGACAAATGAGGGACGCAAGTGTAAAATAGGATACGGAGCCAGGCTTCTGATATTTAAGGCTCAGTGGCATTAGTAAAATGTGGCTCAATCCATGTATCTAATTCCAGACATTCAGATGAGCTACTTCTCTTCCCATGTGAAGTAAGAAGATGGGGAACTGTGGTGAGGAGGAAGAAGAGGAAGACTGAGTCACTGGCTATTCTTTTCTCTAAGGGTTGAGGTGGAAATTTGGTGAGGGGTGAGAAGAAGGTGCATTAGGGTTCTCTTGCAGATGGATCCTATCACTATCCACTGTCTGGCTATAAAACAATACCAAGTTTTTTTCTTATAGTTTTGGAGACTGGAAGTCTGAAAACAAGGTGTTGGTAAGGCCACACTCTCTCTTAAAATCTTTAAGGATTGTGTGTGTGTGTGTGTGTGTGTGTGTGGCTGCATCTCAAGTCATGTGGAACTTCCCTGACCAAGGATTGAACCCATGCTCCCTGCATTGGAAGCACGGAGTCCTAACCACTGGACCACCAGGAAGTCTGAAATCTGTAAGGAGAGTGCTTCCTTGCCCTCCTGCCTTCAAGCATTCCTTGTCTTGTGGCTGCAAAACTCCAGCCTCTGCCTTCACATGGCCTTCTTTCTTCTGGGCTTTTATGTGTCAAATCTCTCTTTGCATTTCTCTTGTGAGTACGCCTGTCACTGTATTTAGGGCCTGCCCATCTGTATAATTCAGGATGACCTCATCATGAGGTTCTTCATTTGGTTATATTGACAAAGACCCTCTTTCTATATAAGGTCACATTCACAGGTTCTGGGGATTAACACTTGGACAGACTTCAGTGGGGATACTATCTAACCCAGGACAGAATGGAATACACCAGAAAGATAGAAGGGATAAGAGAATACTATGGAAAGTGATTTACCACCTAAAATTCAGGGAAAGGAGAGACTGAGGCAGAGAGGGACAGTAATAAAACATCTAGTGTATACCAGGGTAGCTCAGATGGTAAAGAATCTACCTGCAGTACAGGAGACCTGGGCTTGATCCTTGGGTTAGGAAGATCCCCTGGAGAAGGGAATGGCTACCCACTCCAGTATCCTTGCCTGGAGAATCCCAAGGACAGAGGAGCCTGGTGGGCTACTATCCATGGGGTCACAAAGAGTCAGACATGACTAAGCGACGAATACTATATGCCAGGAACTGGACTAAAGCTCTCCATTTCTCATAGCCATGAATCCTTGCTAACACTTGGTGTATTGGTCATCTCCATTTTTAATTTATTTTTTAGTTTTAATTGGGGGATAATTGTTCTACAATATTGTGTTGCTTTCTGCCATTCAACAACACGAATCAGCCATAGGTATATAATGTCCCCTCCCTCTGGAACCCCCCTCCCACCTCCGATCCCATCCCACCCTCTAGGTTGTCACAGAGCACCAGGTTTGAGCTGCCTGCATCATACAGCAAATTCCCGCTGGTTATCTATTTTACACATGGTAATGCGTATATTTCGATGCTACTCTCTCAGTTTGTCCCTCCCTCTCCTCTCCCCACTGTGTCCACAACTCTAGAGCCTATTGTTCAGAGTGAAGTAAGTCATAAAGAGAAAAATAAATATCACATATTAACACATATATATGGA
The DNA here is from genome assembly GCF_002263795.3 of Bos taurus. Taxonomy (NCBI): domain Eukaryota; kingdom Metazoa; phylum Chordata; class Mammalia; order Artiodactyla; family Bovidae; genus Bos; species Bos taurus. The sequence goes on from NC_037352.1 coordinate 11,773,404, forward strand.
ATCGAAAAGGATGGTAGTGATGAGCCTATTTGCAGGGGTTATCTCAATTTTAAAGATGAAAACAGAAGCTCAGGGAAAGTAAACAAGTAGCTCAAACACATTCAGAAACTGAACACAGCTCTGCTGATTCTTCCCTGGTGGCTCATTGGTAAAGAATCTGCCTGTAATACAGGAGATGCAAATTCAATCCCTGGGTCAGGAAGATGCCCTAGAGAATGGCACCCCACTCCAGTATTCTTGCCTGGGAAATCCTATGGACAGAGGAGCCTGGTGGGCTACAGTCCAAGGGATTGCAAAAGTTGGACAAGACTGAGTGACTAAACCACCACCACCACCACCACCACCACTGTTGATTCTAGAGTTTGTGCTCTTTCTAGGGTAAAGGAAGCATTTGCATGGCTTTTTACTAGCAGCTGTAGGGAGAGGTCAAGACTCGGGCATATCTTTTGCAACACAGAAGCTGTCACTGCTCATCCTGGGCCTCCCCCAGCCTGGCATTCACCACCTTACCTTTGGCAGCTGGAACTCAGGGCCTTGGGCAGCCCAGCTGGTGGGGGCACAGAGGCAGATTTTGGCAGGTTCAGTGCCAACACCCTCTTTGGCACCCTTGGCCACTTGGCACTGCAGAGGAGCCAGTCCCACAGATAAATATTAAAGGGTTTGGATTCCCTACACCCTCCAGTGCTGGAATTGGAGCAAGTCAGGTAGAATTTTCCAAGAGGGAAGCAGTATATTCTGCTATAAGGAGAAGGTTGGGATAAGACAGACCCCAGCTCAAGTCCTGCCTTTGCCATTTAATGGGTTGTGTGACCACTGGTGAGTTATTTCAGCTCCCTGAGCCTCAGCATCCTCATCCTCCTCTCAGAGCCTCTGCATCCTCTCTGAACCTCAGCATCCTCTCGAAGCCTTAGCATCCTCTCAGAGCCTCTGCATCCTCAGCTAAAACCTAAAGGATGATAGTATCCACCTTTGCAGAGCCTGCACATAAAACGCCTTGACTGATGCCTGCCACACCGTAGACCCAGAGTTCCTGGGTTTGGTGAATCTGCAGATCCCTGTGACGCTTCCTTATCCCTGATTAGCATCTTCTATAGGGTGAGGTCGGAAGTGGCAGTGGTGCAGCTGGCATCACAGTACCAGGTACCTTCTGTCAAATACAAATATGTTGAGCATCTTCACTAATGAGGGCGGGGGGCAGATCTTGGAGAAGGGATGTCTGGATGGAAGATTGTGGGATCCCATGTGACTTGGTCTGGAAAGGCTTTTATTGAATATCTACTGTGAGTCAGGCCCTGTGCGAGTACCTTACTAGCTTCTCTCGTTTATCCTTAGTTACCTTGATTTTTTTTTTTTTTTTGACTTTAAGTATAGTTAAAGAACTTAAAGAACTATTAAGTATAGTTCTTTTTAGATATTCATTTCCATTATGGTTTATCACAAGATATTGAATATAGTAACCTGTGCTATATAGTAGAACCTTGTTATTTATCCACCCTGTATGTAATAGTTTGCATCTGCTAATCCCAAACTCTCATCAATCTATCCCTCCCTAACATTCTCCCCCTTAGCAGCCACAATTCTGTTCTCTATGCCAGTGAGCCTGTTTCTGTTTCATAGATAGGTTCATTGTGTCATATTTTAGATTTCACATATGTCATAATCCTGGTGGGACTTGCCTAGTGGCTCAGGCGGTAAAGAATCTGCCTGCAATGTGGGAGATCTGGGTTCGTTCCCCATTGGGTTGGGTTGGGAAGATCCCCTCAAGAAGGGAATGGCAACCCACTCATGTATTCTTGCTTGGAGAATCCCCATGGACAAGGGGAGTCTGGTGGGCTACAGTCCATGTGGTCACAAAGAGCTGGACAGGACTGAGTGATTAAGCTCAGCACACACATAATCCTGGAGAAGGAAATGGCAACCCATTCCAGTATCCTTGCCTGGAGAATCCCATGGACAGAGGAGCCTGGCAGGCTACAGTCCATGGGATGGCACAGGGATCAGACACAACTTGGTAACTAAGCAACAACAACAACAGCAATATCATAGTCAACTTGGGACTGATATCAGTATTTTAAGAGGATTCTTTAAAACTCAGTATAGCATCATCCCCTCTTGGAATTTTCTCTGAACCTTTAGGCCTATGTGATGTCTTCCTTCTATGAGTTTCTAGAATACCTCATACTTTATTTATCATCACACTTATGACATTGGATTGTAATGTCCTATTTATTATATAGGGCTTCTCTGGTGGCTCAGATGGTAAACAGTCTACCTGCAATGCAGGAGATCCAGGTTAGGACACATTTAAAGGCAAGGGCTAATTATTCTTTTTTCAGGCTTCCCTGATAGCTCAGTTGGTAAAAAAATCTGCCTGCAATGCAGGAGACCCTGGTTCGATTCCTGGGTCGGCAAGATCCGCTGGAGAAGAGATAGGCTACTCAATCCAGGACTCTTGGGCTTCCCTTGTAGCTCAGCTGGTAAAGAATCTGCCTGCAATGCAGGAGACCTGGGTTTGATCCTTGGGCTGGGAAGATCCCCTGGAGAAGGGAAAGGCTACCTATTGCAGTATTCTGGCCTGGAGAATACCATGGGCTGTGTAGTCCATGGGGTCGCAAAGAGTCAGACACGACTGAGTGGCTTTCACTTTCACTTTCATCATCCTAGACCACTGGTTTTCAGAATTTGGTCCCCAGACCAGCAGTATCAGCATCATCTGGAAACTTGTAAGCAATGCAGATTCTCAAGACATACCCCACATCCATTGGATCAGAGACTCTGAGCCTGGGCCCTGGCAGTCTGTTTCACAAGCCCTCCATGTGACTCTCATACATGCTCAAGTTGAAAAACCACTGCCCCAGACCCCTGGTCCTCAAGCTTGGCAATGTGCCAGAAGCCCTAGGGCACTTTAGAAAATAATGATGCCTTGGTCTCACTTCCAGAGATTCTGACTTACTTGTTTCAGGGTGTGTCCTGGGCATTGGGATCCTTTGAAGTCTCCAAAGGATTCTAATATTTAGCCAAAGGTGAGAACCACCGACATGGTGTGTCACTCCCAATAGGCACTCCGAGTGCATTTGTTAGTTAATAGAACATGGTGATTCAGTGCCTGCTTGGGAGTCAGACATAGATGACATCCTAAGGTCCTTGTTTCAAACTGTGGGTCCATTCTTTTTTTTACACTTGTAAGAAAATGTGGCAAGAATACTTAGTGTGATATCTACTCTCTCATCAACACTTTACAATTTTTATTACAGTATTTTTAATTATGGGCTTCCCCAATGGCTCAGTGGTCAAGAATCTGCCTGCAAGGTAGGAGACACAGGAGGTGTGGGTTGGGTCCCTGGATTGGGAAGATCCCTTGGAGGAGGAAATGGCACCCCGCTCCAGTATTCTTGCCTGGGAAATCCCAAGGACAGAGGAGCGTGGAGGGCTACTGTCCATGGGGTTGCAAAGAATTGGACACAACTGAGAGACTGACTGTGTGTTTTTAACTACAGACACTGTTTTGTACAGCAGATCTTTAGAACTTATTCATTTTGCATGGCTGAAACTTCATACCCTTTGAACACCAATTCCCCATTTCCTCCTCCCCCACAAACCCCTGGCAGCCACCACTCTATCTTCTGCTTCTAGGAGTTTCACGACTTTAGATTCTTCATATAAGTGGAATCGTGCAATGTTGCTCTTTCGCCACTGGCTTATTTCACTTAGCATAATGTCTTCCAGATTCATCCACATTGTCAGGTGTGGCATTGTTTCCTTTTTTTTTAAGGCTGAATAATATTCCATTGTATGAATATGCATTTTCTTTATTATTCATCTATCAACCCTGAGTATTCATTGAAAGGACTGATGCTGAAAGTCCAATACTTTGGCCACCTGATGGGAAGAGCTGACTCATTGGAAAAGACCGTGGGGCTGGGAAAGATTGAAGGCAGGAGGAGAAGGGGACGACAGAGGATGAGATGGCTGGATGGCATCACTGACTCAATGGACATGGGTTTGATCAAACTCTGGGAGATAGTGAAGGACAGGGAAGCCTGGCGTGCTGCAGTCCATGGGGTCGCAAGGAGTCGGACATGACCTAGCAACTGACAAACAACAACAGTCAATGGACATGAAGGTTGTTTTCCTCTTGCTGACTGTGAATAATGCTACAATGAACATGGGAGGGCAAACAGCTCTTGAGATCCTGATTTCAACTCGTTTGGGTGAATTAGAAGTGAGGTTGCTGGATCTTATGGTAGTTCTATTTTCAATTTTTTTGAGGAAACTCTATGCTGTTTTTCATAGTGATTATCCTGTTATACATTCACTGTGGGTCAGTTCTTAACCTCTGTCAGCCTTCATTTCCCTATCTGTTAATAGGAGTAATAATGGGAATCTTCTTATAGGATTGTTTTGAGGATTACCTGTGTAATGCATATAAAGCACTCAATACAATGAAAAACTTCCAATTAGCTGGGGTGATTAGTATCATTTCCACTTTATAGGAGTAGAACGTGAAACGCAAAGACTTTGGCTGAAGAAAGAGGAAATCAGTGCCACTCCTGGATCAAAGTCAAAGTGTCAGGTTTTAAGGTTCAAAGTTATTAGCTCTGCCTTCAGGGTACCGAAACCTCCTGGAGTTTTGTCGTCTGGAAGGGACTAGAAGAGACTCCCGGCAACTGCCTGAACCACTGCACCCAAGTCTTTGGGGCTATAATTTATCTACTGAACAACAAAACGGGAGCCCCAGGATTTCTCTTTTCAACGTTAAGTTGTACTAGGGATTCCCAGATGGTGCTAGGGGTAAAGAACCTGCCTGCCAATGCAAGAGACATAAGAGATGAGGGTTCGATCCCTGGGTCAGGAAGATCCCCTGGAGGAGGGCATGGCAACCCATTTCTTTATTTTTGCCTGGAGAATCCCTTGGACAGAGCAGCTTGGCAGGCTGTGGTTCATAGGATCACAAACAGTCGGACATGATTGAAACGACTTAGCACGCATATTGGCTGTCAACTCTTGGATGCAGAATTCCTAGGTTTCTTTGGAAACTGGCCAATAGTTATGGATATTGTTACCTGGAAGATGGACTCCATCGGTATTCTTTCAGTTATAAGTAGCAATAAAATCCACTTCAAACTTCCTTAAACAATTAATGTTATTAATTGGGTCATGTAACAAAAAGTCTAGGAATCCAACTAGAAACAGGTGCTCTAAAGACCTTGTTTAAAGTTTACCTTTTGTTTCTTAATTCAGTGAACACTTAGCATGCCACTGAAACATCCCCTTCCTGTGTATTTACCCAAGAGAATTGAAAATTATATCCATGCAAAGAAATCTACACTAGTATTCATAGAAGCTTTATTCATAATAGCCCCAAACTGGAAGCAACCCAAATGTCCATCAACAGGAGAATTAATAAACAAGCTGGAATATCCACACAATGGGGTAATTCTCAGCAATGAAAAGAATGAATATTGATACATGCGAAAACAAGGTTGAATCTCAAAAGCCTTATATTGAGTAAAAGAAGCCAGGCACATCTGTATATTCTATTTACATAAGATTCTAAAAAGGTAACCCTATAGTGACGAAGTAGACCAGTGGTTACCTGGAGTAGTTGTTCAGTTGCTCAGTCACGTCTGACTCTTTGCAATCCCATGGACTTTGCAGCACGCCCGACTTCCCCGTCCTTCACTACTTCCCAGAGTTTGCTCAAACTCGCGTCCATTGAGTCGGTGATGCCGTCCAACCATCTCATCCTCCGTTGTCCCCTTCTCCCTCCTGCCTTCAATCTTTCCCAGCATCGGGATCTTTTACCTGGAGTTGGGATGGAGTAATTGACAGCAAACAGGTCTGAGACCCTCTAAGGTGATGGACACATTATAACTCTTGCTTGTCATGGTGGTTACTCGACTATATGCAAATGTCAGAATGCATCAAACTGTGCCCTTAACATGGGTGTATTTTATTTTATGTAAATTATACCTCGATAAGTTTTATTGAAAAATCTGCCTCTCTCCCTGGCTCTGCTTATGTTGATGTGGCTTTGTTTGCACACAGGCTCTCCCCGCGTGGTAGCAAAGCCAGTTCCTGGCAATGTATGTTCCTCAGTTCAGCAACCTTAAGGGAAAAAGAGCTGCTTCTTATATTATAGTTATGGTATAAATTGTCACTGGAATCATCAGGGGCACATGACCTTCCTTGAACCTATCACTGTTTGGAGATGGTAGTGGAATTCTATGAGTGGTCAGGCCTGGGTGATGTAATCCAGTTGGAGGGTGGGTTCAGCCCTCCAAAACTGGAGTGGAATCCTTTCTCAGAGGAATGCAGGGGTGCTGTTACCAAAAGATGGAGAAATGGATGTAAATGCCACAGAGGTCTTCTACATAGGCCTTTCCTGGATATAACCTTTCTGGCTGGGTACCCATCTCTCTTTCAGACCCTTCATCCTCCAGAATGAGATGGATACATCTGTCTCATCACTTTCGTGATTTCTACGACCAGAATGAAGTCAAAGAAAGGCAAAGGCATTGAAGTCAGACACATGTGGGTTCCAATCTCATCTCAGCTCCTTCTTGAGTCCCTGAAGTTAGGTGATTTATTTAAGCTCTTCAAGAATCAACCTCCTTGTCTCTGAAATGAGGATACTTATAAGACCTACCCTATGACAGTGCTGTGAGGATTCAGTGAGATAGTTTGTATCAAGTGTTTACACAATGCTTGGCACACAGTAAGCCCTTAATCAGTGGAATCTATGATGACTACTTTTTTTATTGGGATATAGTTGCTTTACAATGTTGGGTTAGTTTCGGTGGCACGGCAAAGTGAATCAGCCACACATATACATATATCCTGTCTTCCTTGGACTTCTTTCCGTTTTAGGTCACCACAGGACATTGAGTAGAATTTCCTGCGCTGTATGGTAGGCTCTCATTAGTTATCTGTTTTATACATACTAGGGTGCATTTGCCAATCAAGGTCTCCCAATTCATCCCACCCTCCTTCCCTCCTTGGTATCGTATGTTTGTTCGCTCCATCTGCACCTTTATTTCTGCTTTGCAAATAAGTTCATCTATGTATTATTACTATTTTTTAATATTGTAAGTGACTTAAAAAAAACTGGGTACTTACCTGTAACCAAGTGTGCAGGTGAATGGGTGCCTATTACTTATCTCTTTGGCACTTACCTGCCTGTATCTGGTGATGGCATTCCACTACAGGGACCTTCCGCTCACTCTGTAGGAGGGCTTTCTCTGGCATGCTCTCCTGCATGTGAGGTGGCCTAGAAGTGCTGGAGAGTTGATACCTCTGGAAGCAGCTCTCAGCCAGTAATGGATTCCCCAGTTTTCTCATCTCTTGGGTGAAGTAACCCCAAGGCATATTCTACATACTCCCAGGAGTTCCCCCTCCTCCACTCTCAGTGTGGGGATTGAGCATCAGTTGCCCCTGCCATTTAAGACTGGATTGTCTTATGCCCCTTCTCTGTCTAACTTCTCTCCTCCTTCCTACCGACTATATAAACTATTTGCATTCAGACTTTATTTCAGACCCTCCTTCTGAAGCCAATCCAAGATCCAGATCCCATGAATGAGTTGAAACATCACAATTCTACTCTTGGCTAGAATCACCCAATGTCGTGTAGTGTCATGGTCTGGGCTAGTTATCTTCTGCCGGCCAGGGGTATTGATTGGCAGCTCTTTAAGGCTTTGATGAATAAAATATGGTAGAACAGAATTGTTTCTTAATAAATGCCATTTGCTGGGTAGGTGAACCCTATTAAATCACTTATAGGAGAACAATGCAATGGGGGAGATGAATCCTGAAAGGCCCTTTCACAACAAAAGAGAGGGGAGTTTTCGGTAAACAATGGTTGAGTGATTGATTAGCCTGGCTTGTAGTGTGGGGCTATCACTCTGTCAGAATAATGGGCTGTGGGTTTATGTGCAGCCAAGTGACTTTGCGAAACTGCAAGGCTTAGGAAGATGAGCACACACCTCCTGGCCATTTCTGTAGCTCTTCTCTGTTGATGGAGGGGCTAGTTTGAGTAAACAGTGGTTTAAGCAGGTTCCACTGGGCACCATGGTTACAATGAGTCTTATTCCAGGCACACTGAAAATGACTTTGCTAGGCATCCACAGCCCCGGATTTTAATCACTCTCCTGCTACCACCTTCCTCTGTGACCTTGGTGAGTCCCCTGCTCTCTCTGGCCTGCAGTTTGTGAAGTGAAAGTCACTCAGTCCTCAGTCGTGTCTGACTCTTTGCAACCCCGTGGTCTGTAGCCTCCCAGGCTCCTTTGTCCATGGAATTCTCCAGGCAAGAATACTAGAGTGGGTAGCTGCTCCTTTCTCCAGGGGATCTTCCCAACCCAGGGGTTGAACCCATGTCTCCCACATTGCAGGTGGATTCTTTACCATCTGAGCCAAAGGGAAGCCCCCTCCTGTGTTAAATGCAGTGGTTGGAATGAAGAAGCCTCGTGTGTTCATATGTTGTGAACTGTGTGAGGCTAGTGCCTTGTCAGCAGGGTATGCAGCCAGTGCACCGTCTCCGTGGGGTGGGTGGGTAATAAACGGAACTGCCCCATTTTACAGATGGAGTAACCAAGGTTGAGTGAGAAACATGATGCAGTCACTACCTCCTGTGCCAGATTTTTAAAATTTCAGTGCAGAATCTTATGTAACTCCTGAAACCTGAGGAGAAGACAGCCAAGGGTAAAGCAACTTAGACACGTAACCTAGGAAACACTGGTGCTGAGATGGAGCCTGCCAGTGTGGAGAGTGCGTGAGCTCTACAGTCTGGTGGACACAGCTTTGAATCTAAGTTTGGCCACTCACTGGCTCCCTGAACCTCAAGGTCTTTTCTTTTAAAATGAAAGAACTAATATCTATGATGTAAGATTAAGGTTAGGATCATATGAGATGGTTAATGCGGCTCTTAACACTTGTCCCAGAAACATGAATTTGTTCCAGTGAGATTGATACATTAGGAAGCAGTCTGAACATAATGTGAATTTCGTGTTTGCTTATGTACAATTTCATCAGTGAGAAATAATAGGTGAATGAAGGCAATTGCACTCAGCTGAAACTAGCCAGGTAAGAATACACGGGATACAATGTGCACACACCTCAAGCATCTACCCAATACCTAAATTATGAGCCATACCTAACCTCATCTGGTGTTAAAACTTCCTGTCTGACTTCAGATAGCCGTTATCAGTTCTATTATCTCATAGCTCATCAGCTGCTTTTCCCAACTCCTACCTTCACAAACCAGTGTTAGTCATTCACTCATGTCCGACTCTTTTGCAACCCCCTGGACTATAGCCCACCAGGCTCCTCTGTCCATGGAATTCTCCAGCAAAAATACTGGAGTGGGTTGCCATTCCCTTCTCCAAGGGATCTTCCCAACCTGGGGATCAAACATGGGTCTCCTGCATTGCAGGCAGATTCTTTACTGACTGAGCCACCAGAGAAGCCCTTCATAAGCCAACTTTGGGTCTTTTCCAGAGCAAAGGATCATATTTGTTGTAGTATGTATGTATTTAAAAATGATTTAACGTGTGTAAAACAGCGCTTCCCTTATTATCAGTTTGCTGTATTTTTTAATGTGTCACGGGTGAGGTTTTTGAGTGTTGTACTCCAGCCTCATTTCCCCATGGACTTTGTAGTTTTTATTGCACAGTTTTGCATAGTGCAGTGAATTTTAGGAATGCATATGTTATATGATAGCAGAACTGTCTGTGTAATGAGGTAAAGTGCCCGGCATAGCGCGTAGTACAGAGTAAATATTAGTGTAGCCTCATTCCCTCACTTTAAATCCTCATATGATGAAATGTAGAAAGAGCTGAATTGTAACTCTTGATTGCTTAGAGAAACAACTTGGGCTTCATAGGTAGAAAAGAACCAGTGATTTATTAGAATAGCTATCTCAGGGAGAGGAATGTAACTTGGCTTCGCTGAAGTCATGGCTATGACCTTTAGTTGTAAGAAACAGTAAACCCAACTGACACTTGTGGAGACAAAAAGTTTATTGGCTTGTAACTAAGGAGGTTCCCTGAAGATCAGTCACAGCTGGATCAAGGAACTAAACCCCTGCTATGCCACTGGGACTTAGTTTCCATCTCTCAGCCCTGCCTTCTGCTGGCTCTGTTTTCAAACAGGCTTTAATCCTGCTGATGGCATGATGGTGGCCAGTGACTCTTGGCTCACATCCATACATTCCAAGTCTAGTGGGAAAGATAGGGTGCTTCTTTGTTCTAGTCTCATCTGCTTAAATCCTGGGGCTTATTGGCTCTAATTGGATCATGTTCCTGAAATTATAATTGTGGTCAGAGTGATGCGATTCTCTTATTGCCAGGCTTGGGTGTCATATGTTCCCCTGGAATTTAGGGTATCGTCAGATCTTATGCAAATGGACCTGGAGGGAGAGTTGGCAAGAATGCTTCCTCACAGGAACCTCAATGTATTACTACCCGAATAAGGAAGAATGAATACTGGCAAAACCAACAAGATTCCGCTATAAGAAATTGCCCAAATCAGAAGTTTGGAAGCCATTTAGATTTTTGTAACTGCTCTATGCTTCACTGTTTTTCTTTTCCTGAAATTTTTCTTTCTCTGCTTTTCTGATCCACACAATCTTCATAATGGGCAGAATCTGCCAGCCCCACGCTATCCAAACTTTTAAAGAGCTAGCCACCGGAAGGACTGAATATCTCAATTCAAATTTCTAAAGCAAGGACTCTGACCCAGCTTGAATCAGGGGCTCTCTTTCATGTAAGTGACCTGATTCAAGCATGGGGGTGCTGCTTTTTTGTTGTATAAATAGACTTTCAGGAGCCGACTGTTATGTCTCTAGATGTGGAGACTGGCAGAATGGTCCTTGTGAGTTGGTCAGACTACCTAAGTAGGTGTCCATAATGAGGCAGGTCATCTCAAACTGGTGAAGTATAACTCCACTACTTCCAAGATTCAGGTCCAAGATGGCTTAACTCATGATTGATGAGGTGATGGAGAGTTGATAAATATCTCTATCTGAGTCCAGAGTTTTCACTCCCTCAAGCAGAGAGGTAGTCTGCTTGGCTCCTTGGAGTCCAGCTCATTTAGCAGGATAGAGGGTAATACAGAGGAATAAAGCTGGGTGTGTGTGTGTCGGGGGAGGGAGGGTGTAGAGGCAGTGAGTACCATTAACATCTCCTTACAAATGACCTAACTTCTCAGCTTTTCTTTTACTTCCTGGTCCTGCTAGACTTGCTAATGAACAATGACACTGACTCATATCTTACAGAAGTCAGGTCATTGGGCTGTTCTTTTTTCTGGGGGGAGGGAAACTGGATCATAGATATTCAGCCTGAGGCCAGAATTAGTGAGATTCGAGAGTGGGAAGTAATTTAAATTTATCTCAAGTTTTGTGTGGCAGATTGGCGTGATAGAACCAACTTTTCAGCCTCTCAGTATGCATACTCTTTTCCACGTGACTTTGTGATTTCTATCACCAAAGAGGTGGAGATGTTCTCCCACCTCTTGAACCTGTGGTTTGCTTTGACTAATAGAATATGATCAAAGTGTCTCTCTACCAGTTCAGAGTCCAGGACTGAGACGTCTTTGTGTGTTTCTGCTTGCTCTCTTGTACTTCCACCATTGCCTAGGGATCATGCCTGGATGAACCCGCTGGAGGTCGAGAGGCATGTGAAGCAGAAACCCCTAGCAACCTCATCTGAGATTATCTTAGATTAGTCAACAGTCAACCAATCCCAGACATGTGAGTGAGCTGAGTTGAAACGGGAAGGGAAACCTAGATGATCCTAACCTGAGTCACTGGTCATAGACTTGAGAGCTAAATAAGCACATTTTGAAACTAACCACAGCATTTGAGGGATGATTTTTTAAAACTGAAGTATAGTTAATGAACAATATTATATAAATTGTCATTGTTCAGTTGCTAAGTCGGGTCTGACTCTGCGATCCCATGGACTGCAACACTCCAGGCTTCCCTGTCCTTCACTGTCTCCTGGAATTTGCTCAAATTCATGTCCATTGAGTCAATGATGCTATCTAACCATCTCATCCTCTATCACCTTCTTCTCCTTTTGCCTGCAGTCTTTCCCAGCATCAGGGTCTTTTCAAATTTTATAAGTTACAAGTACACAGTCAAGTGATTCATACGGGGGATGGTTTTTAAAGCAGCATTGTTGTGGCAATCTATAACTAATATGTTTAAGACAGAATGAAAAGTTTTGTATCTCAAGTATTTACTATGCAACAGATACCATATGTACACCGTCTTCAGTCTTTCCAGCACATTTAGGAAGGTTGCATTTTGAAGATAATTGAGATGAGAATTACAGATGTTAAATGACTTACATGGGCCAACTAGCTAATAAGGGATTAGTTAGAGATAACAAGGTAGACACTTTCCACTGTCCCAGTCTACCTACCTCTCTGTGGTGTATCCACACCCAGAATCCTATGGTGGCCATTGCTGTTAGTTCAAAGAGCTCAATAATTTGGAGTAAAGGGGAATATTCTCTTGGACTGTTGTCATCCTGAGGTTGATTATGTCTTCCTTCAAGTCTCAGCTTTAATAACTTTTACCCTGAAGATCCTGTGTTTGTTGAGAGTATTACAATCATATTTAAAAGGGCAAAGGTTTGAACAGAGGGCAAAGGTAATTCACAAATAATATACAAATGTTTGACAAGCACATGAAAAGATGATCAGCATCATTAATTTCCAGAGAAATGCAAACTAAAACCATAATAAGATAGATGTCACCCATTAGAATGGCTAAATTAAAAACAGTGACAATATCAAGAGTTGGTGAGAAAAGTAGAGCAACTAGAATTCTCATACACTGAGGGTATAAAATGGTACAACAGAAAGAGTTTGACAGTTTTAAAATAAAGTTAAGTCTACACTTACTCTATGACTCATCAGTGTTACTGCTTGGTATTTATTCAAGATTCATGTCAGCGTGTCCATGCAAAGACTTGTATGCAAAGACAAATATTTGTATCAGCTTTATTCAAAATAACTCGAAACTGGAAATAGTCTGAAAGTCCATCTATTGATAAATAAGTAAACTGTATATGGGATGCTGCATGAGCAATAAAAATGAATAAATTACAGATATCTGCATTAACATGGATGGAGTCTAAAAAATTACATTAAGAGAAAAAAGATAGACATAAATGACTATGTACTATATACTTTATATTACTATTACATCAAGGATTGACAAATCAAATCTGTAGTGACGGAAGGTAAATCAGAATTTTTCTGTGACTGAGATGTGGGAGATTTATTAAGATGGAGCCCAAGGGGACACTTGAAGATGATGAAAATATTCTGTATCTTGGTGGTTAAATTGGTATACACATTTGTCAAAAGCCAGTAAAATGTACAATTAAGGTGGTTGCATTTAATTGTATGTAAATTATAAATGATGAAGATGATTTTAAAAGAGACTTAAAATTTTGTCCTCTGAAAGTCATAATATTAAGAATTCCAGGGAGATGGTGGATGCTGTGGTACAATCAGCTTCCCTGAATTAGGAGGAAAATAGCATCAGTTGCCGGAAAAAAACCAATTCAGAACCATGGACAGCACCTCAGGAGTCTATGTTAAATATGCAGGTAAAGCAGTTAGCACAGAGCCTGGCAACAGAGTAAGCCCTCACTAAAAGGCAGCTCAAAAAACCCTTAAGTGAATGCCTACTATATGCCAGGTATCATGTAAGACCCTATTTATATGCATTCACTTTATTCTCACCAGCCACTGTTATTATCCTTACTCTGCAGTAGCGAAATCAAACGTTTTCCTCAGGGCAATTTTTTTTCTTAAAGGAAAACAGAACAATGAAACACACACACACACACACACACACACACACACACACACACACACACACGTTAAACTTCAAAGTGGTGGTCTCAGTCCCTGAAATGGGAAAGGGCATTTTTATGTCTCGTGTGTAATCATGTCCTGCTTCCAGGATGTCTGAAGGCAGAATTTGTCATCAGGCAAGCAGGTGTACCTGCCAGTGTGTGCAGGAACTGCAGGTATATTTCCCCAGGCCTCTGGCAGATTGTTTTTTTACATACGGAATTACTCGTCAGGCAGACTTTTCTCCCCCTTAGTTCTCAGAAGATAGAAACAACAGCGTTACATAACAGGCATCAGCAGTGTTGGTTTTGCAGAGCATCTGACCAAGATTAGAGGGTGAGCAGCAGCAAGGGAGGATGCGCGTGGTGGAAGTGGCGGCTCAGAGGGCCTGAGGGGCTGAGGTTCTGGGCAGGGTGCTGGTGAGAGAATGGCGCGGAGATAAACTCTTCTTGTAGGAGATTGGGCAAAGAATCAAGCTGAGAGCTCAGACCCCAGCTCATTGCCTGCCTGCATCTCCTCCCATCCACACCATTATCCCCATCATGCCATCTCCCATATCTTGCCTGAATTCCAGAAGCAGCCTCCTAACTGCTCCTTTCTTTGCAATCTTTCCCTGTCTTGACCCTAGTTCTTTGTAAACATGCGTATCTGCTTTTTTTCCCCCACTGTGTTCTCTCAAATATGTTAAACATTCCCCCAAACTGAGCTTTCTCATGTAGTAAAGTCCTCCATAAACATCAAATGTCATTCAAAACCTGGGCTCTGACTATGTCACCAGTCCCTTTCTTTGCTCCTGTGCTTCCTCACTCTTCGTCCTAGTGAACTATAGGCAGGGTCCTGAGCGTATCACACGATGCAGTATTTCGCCTTCATGGTTCTCTCTACCTGAATGCCCTTTTCTGCCTCAGCTGTCTCTGTAACTCCCAGATATCCTCCAATCAAGAATGCATGTGTCAGCCTCTCAGAGTCTTCCTCCTCCTTCTAACACCATTATTCTTACAGCTGGATCAGAGACCCCTTCTCTGCGCTCCTACACTATCTGTATTCCAATCCTCTCTTAAAAGTTCCACATGGTAATATGTGCGTGCTAAGTCACTTCAGTCATGTCCGACCCTGTGGACCATAGCCTGCCAGGCTCCTCTATCCATGGGATTCTTCAGGCAAGAATACTGGAGTGGGTTGCCATTTCCTGCTCTAGGGGACATGGTAATATACAGATCTATTTAATCATTTGTAATTTACCTTCCATTCTTCATCCCTGTGCCTTCCTTCCATTTCCTTCAGAGCAACTGAGACATCATATTGTGGCCCATAAGGTCCTGCATGGTGTAGACTGCCCCTACTCTGGCCTCATCTTGTAGACCTCTGATTCTTGTTCAGTCTGTGCCCATTACCCTTGGCTTTTTTTCAGTTCTTCTGATGTGCCCCATACTCCTTCTTGCCACAGGACCTTTGCACATGCTCTTCCATAGAATGTTCTCATCCTTCCCCATAGCTGCCCACCTCATAGTTCATTTCAAGGCATGCTTCGGGATTCAGCTCTGTCTTTTTCTTTTTTTTTTTTCTGGGACACCCTCTCTGAACTCCCATATCACCCTGCATGTTTCTTTAAACATGTGTTCTAACAATGTGACATTATGTATTTGCAGAGGCAATCATCTGTTCATTCTCTCCCTGACTAGACTATAAGCTTCATGGAATCAGAGACCACCTCTCAGGTCTACTTTACCCACCACAGAATTGCTAGTGTCTGGCATAAAGTAGAGAGCCAATAAATATTTATTGAATCGCGCAGTGGCTGTCTCTACTCATTCCCTCATTGAATACTAAACAATTCATAATATTCATCCTAACATTACACATTTCCGTTCACAAATGACATACAATGTCTTCCTTGTTTCTCCTTGAACTTTCCAAGATTGACAGGACAGGATATTACCCCATTTTTCAGGTATTTTAAGACTCAGAGAGGCTAAGTGACTTGCACAAGGTCATAAACTATTCGAGAACTTCTATCTCCAGCTCCTTCCACGCCTCCAGCTCCTGTTCCCATCTGTGGAAAAAGACACGCCTGGCCAATGTGTCAATGCCATGGGGTTGTTTATTTCTATAACTAAGAGGAGATTGTGAGACCAAGAAGGGTGGCCCATTCAGAGCCCTGAGAAAGTGACAGCATAATCCAGGCTTTTATTACATTACCCTTTGGAAGATGAATTGGAGCTGCCAAGCATTTGCCTAAATCAATAAGCAGCATGGTGTTAACTAGTGCAAGGTTAATTTTTCTTCCCCAAATGAGGAGGAGTTGGCATACAGGGAATGCACAAACCCCACACACCTGTTCTTTGGCAATGACCGTAAGAACGAAAGCTCCATAAAAAGGAGAAAGATTGGAAAGAATGTGGGGGTTCTGGAGACACAAAGATGTGGTTTCAGATGCTGGTCCTCATAGTTCCTGGCTGTGTGACCTGGACCTCAGTTTCTTGACCCCCCAAAACGGGGATGAGAAACCATTTCCTCATCATGCCTACTGGATGCTAGTTTGCTTAATTCCTTTTGCTTTTCAGTCTTGTCAGTTCCACCTCCCTAACATTTCCTGAATCGCTCTGCCTCTTGGCACCATCTTGGTCCAAGTCATCTCCCTGCTGGTGGTCTGCCATCACCTCCTACCCGGTTTCCTGATTCTGCTCTGGCTTCCTTTACTGTCCGTTTGCCACACAGCAGTCAGAATTGTCCTTCAAAACCAAATCAGATCATCAAACCACCCGCACACTCCTCACTGTGCTTGCTCTGATCCCTGCCTCTTTTTCTGGCTCATCTATTTTTGCCTTACTACTCAGTTCCAATGACACTGGCCTCCTTTCTATTCCTCAAACACGTGGCTCTTGTAGGGCCTTTGCACTGGTCGTTAACCCTGCTGCCTGCTGTGCTAGTCTCTTTTCATGTTTGCATGACTGTCTTGTTGTCATTCCGATTTCAGCTCAAATGCCATTTCTAAGAATGGTCTCCTTTTCTGAAAAGCTTCCTGCCTTTTAGTCTCTTTCTTTTGCATATCCCCATTTCAGATTTTTTTCATGGGATTTATCACATTCCAAATAATCTCATTCATTTGCATGTTTTCATGTTTATGGCCTGATTTTCTATTAGGATGCAAACTTCAAGAGAGAAGAACCTGGCCTATTTTCCCCCCCTGCTCTATTATCAGTGCCTTATGCTGTGTTTGGTGTATAAAACATCCCAATAGAATTTTTGAATTTAAAATATTGAAGAGCCACCCAGTAAAGAAAAGTTTCTTTTCCTTCTTCCTATCATGCTAAGGGGAGAAAGCGATGGCACCCCACTCCAGTACCCTTGCCTGGAAAATCCCATGGATGGAGGAGATTGGTAGGCTGCAGTCCATGGGGTCGCTAAGAGTCGGACACGACTGAGTGACTTCACTTTCACTTTTCACTTTCATGCATTGGAGAAGGAAATGGCAACCCACTGCAGTGTTCTTCCCTGGAGAATCCCAGGGACGGGGGAGCCTGGTGGGCTGCTGTCTATGGGGTCGCACAGAGTCGGACACGACTGAAGCGCCTTAGCATCATGCTAAGGTATGGGGACTCTTAGATAGATTTTTGGTGCAAGGGAACAATAAACATAGGATTTTTAAAGACTCATAAACAAACATTGTCTTAAGGTACTCTACTGAGCTGTTTTCTTTGGAGCAAGTCTGTTTTCTCTAGAGCAAGACAGACTTTTCTGGCATTTGAAGCAGGGAGCCAGAGTTGGGTCCAGTGATCCCTGACTGCCAGAGACAAGTAGTGGGTTCTCTTGCAAATATAAAGCCCTTCATCCACTCATCTATTCAGCTATCCATCCGTCCATCCACTCACCTATGCATGCATGCATGCATGCATCCATCCAACAAATACTATCTTATTGAGGGCAGATTTTATGCAAGTACTGGGTGAGGTACTTAGAATGTAATTTTGAGCAAACACACATCTTCTTTTCCCAACAATTCACAGTTGGACGTGCTGTTTTGTACTTTATCAGAGCTGTGTAGCTGCTGCCCTACAGGAGCAGTGCAGGGCTCCACAAAGAACTTCCCTTTCCCCACCATTTCCTTCCTGGCCAAATGGAGCCTGCTTATTTGGCCAACCTGTTATCCTGTTGGCCTCTCTCCATCCCCTCTCTCTGATCTCCCTTTGTACCTTGCACTCCAGTTCTTCATCATGGTTGGTACACATATAAGACCCTGGGCTCTTGGCCTATCCTTGGCTTTCTTCTCTGCCATTATCAGACTTTGAAACCTGCTAGGCTCCTCCCTCATCTAAAGTCATGCCTTGTCCTTTCTTTGGCTGTTCTGTTCCCTGCCAGCATCAGGCAGCCCCAGGTATGGCTTCTGTGGTGCATGCTCTACCCTCACAGATTGGGCTTACAAACAAGGGGCTCTATGTGGCTCTGTTCTGATTTACTTTGTGTTTTGAAATCCCAGTGTAGAATTTGTTTTAAGAAAGCCTTGGATCAAGTTTCAAAATCGCAGATCAGATCAGATGAACACAAAACCCAGTTTCTCCTTGTTTTGGCAAAATGTCAACACAGTGCCCAGACTAGCAGTTCTCAAATTTCAGAGTACATGACTCGGGCTAAGGAAGCCTGATAAAATACCAATTGCTGGGCTTCACCTCCACAGACTGCAATTCAGTATGTGTTTGCTGGTACTCAGGAATCTGCAATTTGAACAAACTCTCAGGAATTCTGATGTAGGTCCAGAGGTAATATCAGAAATATTTACATGACATCAGCACTAGCCGATCAACAAGGTATTGGAGCTCTTTCTCAATCGCTCCCCAAATGCCTGGGTTGAGCTTTTGGTTTCTGGATTAGGAGAAGGTCTAGGGGATTTAGAGAGAGGGGTATCTGATAATCAGGTGGGTATTTAGGGTTCAAGGGACAGGGGCTATTACCCACAAGTATGGCAGCTTTGCATGGGGCTTCCCCAATGGCTCCAGTGGCTAAAGAATCTGCCTGCCAACGCAGGAGATTCAGGTACAATCCCTGGATCAGAAAGATCCTCTGGAGGAGGAAATGGCAACTACTCCAGTCTTCTTGCCTGGAGAATCCCATGGACAGAGGAGGCTGAGGGCTACAGTCCAAAGGGTCACAAAGAGTTGGACACCACTGAGCACCCATGCATAGAAGCATTGTGGTTAAAGTTGCCTAATATAAAATATATTATTTTAACCATATTTAACTGTACAGTTCAGTGGTACTAAGCACATTCACATTGTTGTTCAACTCTCACCTTCATCCAGCTCCCGAATTTTTCACCTTCCTAAACTGAAGCTCTGTCCCTACCAAACACTAACTCCCCTTTCTCCCTCTCCACCCTTCCCACTCCAGACCCTGGCAACTACCTGTATACTTATTGACTGTATGAATTTGACTATTCTAGGTACCTCATATAAATGGAATTGAACAGTACTTGTCTGCTCCTAATTTATATTGGAGGAGGCCTTTCCAGGTGGTGCAGTAGTAAAGAATCTACCTGCCAATGCAGGAAACGCAAGAGACAGGGGTTTGATCCCTGGGTCAGGATGATTTCCTGGAGTAGGAAATGGCAACCCGCTCCAGTATCCCTGCCCGGAAAATCTCATGGACGGAGGAGTCTGGCGGGCTACAGTCCGGGGGATTGCAAAGACTGAGTGACTGAGCACACACACAGCATTTATTGGAAGCAGTTCTGTATTTTAATAACTGATGTGACTACCAAGCTTTTCCAAAATATGCTGGTTGTACACTTGTAGAACACAGTTTGAACACGGGCCATAAAGAAATCCCGAAGTCTTGGGCCGGTTCTCACATCCACCTAACCCTGTAACTGTGCTCATAGTGACTAGCACCTGGAAGAGGTTCTAACCTGCTGCTTGGTGAAGTTTTAACACCATGCTTGTGATTGCTTTCTGCTCATTGACAGAATCTGTTCCTTTGGGGGCTGGTATTAGGATTAATGAAATGGCACATTTACTTTGACTGTAATTAGTGGGAAATATAATGACAATTTATAGGACAACATATAGCTGAGCCAAACTCCCCAAGCACCGACAGGCTTTGCAAACATCTGCCCAGCCTCTGTGATGAATGCCTTAGTTGTTCTCATCAAAGTCTTCCCAAGACAGGATCATTTGACTTCCACTGAGGTGAATGCTCAATTTTTTGATGAAGGGATCAAGAGCCACCTGCTTTGGGTAGTTCTCTGGTCCTGTAGTGTCTAGAATGCTTGGGGGTCCTGAAACAGGGTTTTGTTTTCCAAAAAAAAAAAAAAAAAGGCAGAGGGAAATGACTGCCCTGCTTAGAGTAAGTTCCCTGTTTCCCAGTCTAGTTACATCATCTCGTTTTATTTCCTTTATATATATTTTCTCATTTTCTTTCCTTTTTTTTTCTAATTTTATTTTATTTTTAAACTTTTTCTTATCATGGTCTGCTGCTGCTGCTAAGTCACTTCAGTTGTGTCCGACTGTGTGTGACCCCAGAGATGGCAGCCCACCAGGTTCCCCCGTCCCTGGGATTCTCCAGGCAAGAACACTGGAGTGGGTTGCCATTTCCTTCTCCAATGCATGAAAGTGAAAAGTGAAAGTGAAGTCGCTTAGTCGTGCCCGACTCTCAGCGACTCCATGGACTGCAGCCCACCAGGCTCCTCCATCCATGGGATTTTCCAGGCAAGAGTACTGGAGTGGGGTGCCATCGCCTAATGTGATCTTATTTGCTTACTTACTTGCAGTTTGTCTCTTCCCACTAAAGTTGCACGAGAGCCATTCTCCTTGTTTACCACAAATGCCTAGAAGCATACCTGGCCGCATAGTTGATGCTCAAAGAACATTCATGGAATAAACTAACTCAAGGGGTATATTGCTTAAGATGATACTAACTTCCAGAACATACAAACCCCAGGATCTCAGTGGCTTAATGAAACAGAAACTTACTTTGTATTCAAATAAAATTTAACTGTTCCTGGACAGCAGCTCAGGATTGGAGGTTGGATGAGAAGCTCTGCTCCTTGCAGCCACTCGAGAACTCAGGAGGATGGAGAGAGTTTCACCTTCATCATATGGCTTTCAGTGTTGGCCTGGGCATCATTATCTAGACATTAGGGGATCGGGGTGATGTAGGCAGAGGGATGGGAGATGTTTTGGAAGGATTTAATGGGTCTGACCTGGGAGTGACTCCATTAGTTGCCTCCATAGTCTGTTGGTCAGAACTTCAGTCA
Organism: Bos taurus; assembly: GCF_002263795.3. Taxonomy (NCBI): domain Eukaryota; kingdom Metazoa; phylum Chordata; class Mammalia; order Artiodactyla; family Bovidae; genus Bos; species Bos taurus. The sequence goes on from NC_037352.1 coordinate 11,794,519, forward strand.
TATGGGCATAGGCAAGGGATCCTGGGAAATTCTGTCTAGCTGTGCACCCAGGAGGAAACAGAAATGACCTTGGTACTCCCCACTCCTTATCATGGGGACTTTGGTGGTTGCTCTATCACTCCTGTGTTGGACTTTAAGATGTGTCTGTTTTTCTGAGCACCCAAAGTTGACCTCTCCCTTTTTGCAGCAGGAAGTTCAAACTTCTTAGTCTTCCATAGGCTGAACTCACTGTCCCAACAGCCTCACATTCCTCCTTGAATGGATGTTCCAAGGCCCAGAGCCATGCATGTTACACTTTGGGACTTTCTCTCTTCTCTCTGCCCAAAATGCCTTATCAGCTTGTTTTGTTACTTAGTCGCCAAGTTGTGTCTGACTCTTTGCAACTCCTTGGAATGTAGCCCACCAGGCTCCTCTGTCCATGGGATTCTCCAGGCAAGAATACTGGAGTGGGTTGCCATTTCCTTCTCCAGGGGATCCTCCGGACCCCAAAACTGAACCCGGGTCTCCTGCATTGGCAGGTGTATTCATTACCACTGAGCAGTAAATAAACTAGAAAATATTTTATTCTTTTTGTATCATGCTCCAGAAATTAACCTGGCCAAACAAATATGTCTTGCTGGTCCCACGCTAGTGGAAAGGACCCGATTTAAATTTTGCTTGGAAATTGACCCATGGGGATCCTGCAGACTCAAGCTGTGATCTATTTCATGAATCGGAATCTGAAAATCCTGTTGAAGGCAGGGGTCCTAGAGGATGTCTAATTTAATTTCCTGATGTCTGAGGGGCAACAAGTCAAATCCACATGATGCTTGTGGGTATCTGGGTGGCAGGAGGAGCTTGGGTCTAGAAAGACACTGATTGGGATCCCAGCTCTGCTGTTTACTGGCTGTCTGACCTTGGGCACGTTACTCAACCTCTCTGGACTTTTGTTTTCTGATGCAAAAAATGATGACTTTAACACAACATTTGTTTACTGAGTGTCTGTTATGTGCCGGCACTGATGTAGGTGCTGGGTGTATGAGAGTGAATAGAAGGCACGTAGATCTCAGGGACTGGGGTATTAGACCAATGATTTTAAGGTCTCTTTCAGTGCAAAGAGAAGACTTCAGAGGAAGGGATCCCCAGGAAGCTATGGGGCTGAGACTGGAAAGTAAGCAAGATCTGGCAGAGAAAGGGGTTACTGGAAGATTCCAGGCAGAGGCACTGGTATGTGTATATGAAGGTCTGGGGGCGAATGGGGTCCTTGTTAAGTTGTCGAGAGGATTAAATAAACCCTTGCAATCTCCCACCAGGTGATAAATGACCCACTCGTATTTCTTGGGTGGACGCTACGGTAATGGCTTCATGATCACTTCAACCTTTGAAAAATAGCATTCTCTCCATTTTTGGCACGTTTCATTTTTTCCACCACAAAGAGTAAAAAAAAAAAAACTGAAAGTTTACATTGATATTTACAGTCTCTATTTGAAAAGCCTCATGAGTATTCCACCGGGGACACCAGTTGGGAGTTAAGCACATAGATTCTGCCTGTTTGAAAATCTGTGCACTGAGGTTTCTAACGTGTGACCTCATACCAGTTTCTTATGTCTGTTTCCTTTTTTTTTTTTTTTTTTAAATAATTGACTTACTTGGCTGTGTCGGGTCTTAGATGTGGTACGCAGGCTTAGTTGCTCCTTGGCATGTGGGATCTTAGTTCCCTGACCAGGGATCAAGCTCACGTCCCCTGCATTGCAAGGCAGATTCTTAACCACTGGACCACAGGGAAATCTCCTTAGTTTCCTGATCTGTGAGATGGAGGTAATAGTAGTCACTACTTCATAGGATTGTCATAGAGATTCCATATGTTTGTTATTATTAGTGGGAGAAACATAAAGACTTACCAATGTACTTAAGTCGAAATTGTGAGCCAATATGAAAGGAAGTTTAATGGAGAACTTGGATTAGGTATTTACTAGGTGATGTGCTAATGGTCTTACATATGATCTCCCTGAATGCTCACTGTGAAGGTGGGTTATTAACCCATTTTACAGGTGCAGACAGGTAAGTAGTCTGCCCAGGGATGGGGCAAATAGAGCAAGGATTCTATGCATTCTGCTTCCAGATCCTTTACTGCTCACTAGCACACCACACTGCCTCCACTTAAATAATACAGAAGGTCCATGGATATGACATGACTAATGAAAGACTGCTTGCTCACTTATTCACTCGAGAAATATTTATTGAGCTTCTAGTATGTGGTGGGAGAAGGCAATGGCACCCCACTCCAGTACTCTTGCCTGGAAAATCCCGGACGGAGGAGCCTGGTAGGCTGCAGTCCATGGGGTCGCTAAGAGTCGGACACGACTGAGCGACTTCACTTTCCCTTTTCACTTTCATGCATTGGAGAAGGAAATGGCAACCCACTCCAGTGTTCTTGCCTGGAGAATCCCAGGGACGGGGGAGCCTGGTGGACTGCCGTCTATGAGGCCGCACAGAGTCGGACATGACTGAAGCGACTTAGCAGCAGCAACAGCACGTGGTGGGCCCCATTGAGAATAACTGCTGGGGTGACAATGGTTAGCAGTGTATCTCCTGCGGGGCTTCAGTCTCCAGATGACAAATCAGTAAACAAATACATAAACTAGGTAATTTTAGACCCAGATTTTAAGTCCTGTGAAGAAAATAAAACTGGATAATGGGATGGAGAGTGACGGGGAACTTTTGTGTGGCTGCCCCGCTGGGAGAGGGCACGTGGTGCCTGGAAAGGAAGGGTCTGGCCGTTTCCCCAGCTGCGGCTTGTCTTCCCTGATAAGCCAGCCCATGTCACAGTTATGAATTCAATCCAAATTTCAAGACGGTCAGGCCTATTAAGTCAGACCTTCCGACGAGTGTGCAGAGAACAGATTTATTCTCTGTCAATGTTTGTTTAAATTCGTAACTCTCTTGCAGTGGAATTGAGGAGGCAAGCTCCAAATAACCATCAAAACCCATTAATTTTCTCCAAGTGCAATAGCATATTAATCAGACATCAGCAAGAAGCTGTGGTCTGAAGGTGATGCTGCCGTGAGACAGATATCGGCTCCCCTCCCCCCCTTTCCTGGGAAAAGGCGAGTTTTCCTCTGTGGCTGTGTGTTGTACAAAGCCTTGCTGTATACTAGATGAATGAAGAATGGCAGTGTATCTGAGCAAGAAGGGATCTTTTTGAGGGAGGCTGTAGTTCCTGACCCTCAATTCAGATCCTATTGGGCTGACAAAGGATTTAAAAGGTTTTTTGTTTTTTTGTTTTTTTTTTTTAATTGAAATGTAATTGATTTAAATATTGTGTTTCATGTATACCACAAAGTGATTCAGTTATATAGATATATATATATATCTATATGTTTGCATGCGTGCTAGGTCGCTTCAGTCGTATCCGACTCTTTGCAACCCAATGGACTGTAGCCACTAGGCTCCTCTGTCTATGGGATTCTCCAGGCAAGAATACTGGAGTGGAATACCATGCCCTCCTCCAGGGGATCTTCCTGACCCAGGGATCGAACTGGTGTCTCTTATGTCTCCTGCATTGACAGACAGGTTCTTTACTGCTAGGGCCACCTGGGAAGCCACATATATATATATATATATATATGTGCGTGTGTATGTGTGTGTGGTGTGATGTGTGTGTATGTCTGTGTGTGTGTATTCTTTTTTACACTCTTTTCTGTTATAGATTATTAACAAGATTTTGAATATAGTTCCCTGTGCTACACAGTAGATCCTTGTTGGTGTGACAAAGGATTTTTGAACTGCTTTAAGTGTGGGAGGCATTCAGGTTATGAGATCTAGACTCCCAGAGTATAGAGTTTCTGGATGGTTTGGGGGCTGGGTGACACAGAGCATTTCTTGGGCCTGCTCTGGGAAGGGGGAGCCAGGATGGATTTTTGCTATGATGTCATATCATCAATCCACTTTCCTCATCTTCCAGAAAAGTGCTCAGAAAATTTGTGAATAACCCATAACCACACAGCTAGTTATTGAGAGAACCAATATTCCCTACAAAGCAGCCAGGGCATATTTCATAAAAGGGAATTTCACGGGCCTCCTCCTGCCTAAAGTGCTCTGTGGCTCCCCATTGCTCTCACAAGGAAAGTTAAGCTCCTTACTATAGCCAGATGGTTGGATGGCATCATCAACTCAATGGACATGAGTTGGGGCAAGCTCTGGGAGATGGTGAAGGGCAGGGAAGCCTGGAATGCTGCAGTCCATGGGGTTGCAAGGAGTTGGACACACCTGAGCGACTGAACGACGACAGCACTATCATAGCCTACAAAACCCTGTATGATCTAACTCTGGTCTGTTTTTAACTTCTTTTCCCTTTCCTCTTCCCTCACGCCTTTAAATCCAGCCGTCATGAGCTTCTTTCAGTTCCCTAGACATTTCAGTCTTCTACATGTAAGTCTTTGATAGCATCATTTCCTTTGTCTAAAATACACACCTCTGCTTGGCTAATTCCCTCTCCTCCTTCATGCTTCGGTTACAACATCATTTCTCCCTGTTGTGTCCCTGGAACCTCTAGGGTAGATGAGCCTTTCCTGTTCTGGGTTTCCATTATACTCTGTACTCTCTTGTATACTACTGTGTCCACACACACACACAAAACAAAACCCCAGGCAAGCAGTGTGAATGTTGAACATGTTGGCAAGTGGATGAGAAAATGTTCAATACTGTCCATGAGAAAAAAAACTGACCAGCCTTCTTTTTTCTTTCTTGTCCCCTTTGTTTTAAAACTATGTTTTTCTTTTACGTTTTTTTCCTCTTTTTTTAAAATTAATTAATTTATTTTACTTTACAATATTGTATTGGTTTTGCCATACATTGACTTGAATCCGCCATGAGTGTACATGTTTGTTTGTTTGTTTTAAAAAGCAATATGTAAGTCAGCCCTCACTAAAATTCATTTTTGTTTTGATATCATTATATCATAAGCACCAATATGTTATTCTGACAAGTATCACTTCTACAAAATTTGTATGTAGATGTCATGCGTATTATCTTTGCTTCTTGCATTACACTAGTGTCAACTTTAGGGGAAAGTTTCATCATAGTGGACACAAAGTAGAAATGGAACTATGGGATAAATTAGAAGGATCCTTGGAGACTGCCAGGGGAACCTGAAATTTGAAGCTAAATTCTACCATGGTTCTCTGCAGTGGGTCTGGCTGGGTATTTTCTTGAAAGATAAACTAAGGAGGGCTACACATTTAATCCATAAGAATCCCCTCAACTCTCTACTCTTTATTCTTGCCCTGATTGAATGCCTCTGAGACAAGTGTTTCAAAACTTACTCTAGCCATTTCCTCAGAGCCTTCTTCAGTCCTTATCTGCCCCTTCTGTCCATCACAGGAAGAAGGGAGCAAGCTCATTCCCTGCTATGGGCCAGCAAGCTTCCTTCCCTCCATCAATCAGACCATCAGCCCATGGGGAAAGTCAAGAAGACTTCCTGGAGCCTAGGGGACCATATCCAGTCCCAGTTGGTGGCACATGGGCAGTTGTTATTTTCAAGAAGCTTTCTTAGGCAACAGAGAGAAGTTTATGGTCAGTTTCCTTGCCCAGGACATAGGGATTAGCTTTGTGAGTGGCTTTCTGGAGGGTGCGATGTTTATTGCATAATGATTCTGCCCTTTTAGAAAAAGGATAAATGCAGAGGATCCCCAACAGGGCCATCTAAAAAAAGTGACAAGAAATAAACATTAAGTACCTCCTGAGTGCCAGAATCTGTGCTAGATTCTATATCCACTATATTTCACTTGAGGCTCACGCAGCCCTGTGGGTTGATTACTAATAATATTCAATAATAAAATTGCTAAAGTGTACTGAGAAATTGCCATGTCTCAGACCTTATGATGAGTATTTAAAATGCATCACCTCATTGGATCTGGAGAAGGAAATGGCAACCCACTCCAGTATTCTTGCCTGGAAAATTCTATGGACAGGAGAGCCAGGCAAGCTACAGTCCATGTGGTTGCTAAGATTCGGATATGACTGAGCGAGCACACACACCTCATTGGATCATCACTTCCTCCGTGGAAGGTGGAAGTTATTAATGTTCCTTTTTGTAGCGGGACCCTGTAACTCAGAGAAACCGAGAAACCTGCCTGGGCTCACACATTCTGCAAGGGGATTCCAATTTTGCCCAGCAGATGTCAAGATTCATGTTATTTTTTAGTGTCCAGCATTTTTTAGTGGTTAGCTGAACTTATCACTGAACATTGTGATGCTTTCTGAAAGACGTCATCCCAGGCACCATCCCCCACATCAGGAATCCCTTGAGCTGGATTCTGAAGGCTCAGCTTTGAGGTAGCATGTCTCTACCATCTGCATGCAAAATCACTCCTTTTTTATTTGTTTTCTTCACACAGACGCTGTTGTTTTGATAAATGGCATATCTCAAACAAAGTCGGATGATGAAGTAACAAGCAATTTCTTTGATTTTTTTTCACTTTGCATAACTCAAAATCAGATAGGATCATCAGAACTTCTGATCAGAATGATAAGGAGGGCAAACATTTATGTAACCCAAAGCAGATGCAGGCATGTGTAGAGCATGCAATTTCTAATGAGCTTTTTGAGCCATTGAAAGTGACTCATGGACTTAAATGTGTGTGTGTTAGCCCCTCAGTCGTGTCTGAGTTTTTGTGACCCCATGGACTGTAGCCCACCAGGCTCCTCTGTCCATGGAATTCTCCAGGCAAGAACACTTGAGTGAGAGGCCATTCCTTTCTCCAGAGGATCTTCCTGACCCAGGGATCAAACCCAGGTCTCCTGCATTGCAGGCAGATTCTTTACTGTCTGAGCCATCAGGGAAGCCCATGGACTTAAGAGCATCTTTTAAAAAGTGCTTTAGGGTCTAGAAGTCTAGAAAGGAAGCTCTGTTGTAAGATGAGCTTTGGACTTTAAGAGAACTCCACAGTGGACAAGGGTCATGAGACATAATTGGTCTAATATGTGTGGGTTTCATTGAGTAGACAAGTCAGATATGAATTAATTTTTCAATTAAGTACATTCACTCATTCACTCAATATTTTATTTCTCTTATTATCTATTGATTGATTCTGTCACTCAATTCATTAAACCTTTTAGTCATTCAACAAACATTTCTGGTCTATTGTGTGAGGTCCTGGAATTTTCAAAAGGAAAAGAATCCTTCAAAGAAGTCTACTTTTGGTGCTAGGCTTAGTGGGCACTATTCAGGAATTATTGGCAAATCCAAAGCTTTGAGCAGCTATTCTAATTTCTGATTAGGAGTGAGTGTGTGTGTATGTGTGGGTATTGAGTTTGCAGGCTTACTTGGCATTTTGCCAGGTACGAGTCTAAGAGTGATGAAAGCGTTTCATGGCATAGAGGAAGCAAACAACATTGATGAATGGTCCCAGCCTGTTCTGGTTGGAAGTTAGCATCCCTGGGCCCTGGAATGGCCCTGCTCCTTAAAAACTGTGCCATTTCTAGGGAGTTGAAGAACGTTTTTGGTCTTACTTTTCCAAGCTGTAGAATAGGCAGGTTGACCAGATGACGTAAGATTCCTTGTGCAGCAAGCTCACAGGAGGTAATCACTTCCTTTGCGTCTCTTATTCCAGATTTGAAAGGAGGATTCATTGAGAAATGACCCAGTTTGGCTTTGCTCTTTCCTTCCCTGGGGAGGGAAACGTGTCCTCTCTGTTGTTTTCCCCACCGGATTGTGTTGGTAGTGATGAGGGAGCAGGAGACAGTGAAACACGCTGCATGTGTTGTAACTAAAACAAGAACAGCCTCTGACAGCGTGAATTTCTTCTCTATCCAGAGCTTAAATCTTCCCTGTCAAGAGGGGAAAATTAGACAAAAGAAAAATTCTGAAAGGATAATGAGTCCTCTTTTCTTCCTGCTGCTTTCCTCCTGGGGCAGCGCAGACAAAATGTCGTAGCTTCACACCTCCTACCCCCAACTCAGTTTCTGCTGCCAGGTGATTCTCACCTTGAGAAATGCTCAAATAGGAGAGGTGATGGCGTGGGGGTCAGATCTGCCCTCTCTGTGGCTGGGTACAGCATCTGTATCCCCACTGGTGATTTTTTTCTTTGATATTCATTTTCTCATTTGTCCCTACATGTCTCTGCAGAGATAGAGGTTCACATCGTCTTCTCAAAAGGAGAAATAACTTCTAGGAATTGATCCCAAGGAAATCAGCCTTGAGCTGTCAAGCTAAATGTCCAAGAAAGGGGATGCTAGATAAAACAAAATATTAGGATACCGTATCATGATCATGTAGAATAATTGTTGACATGAAAAGGTATCATGATGTAGTGGGAAGTTTTCAAAAAGGATGATTACAAAATTCTATGACTAATATGATCCTACTTGTGAAATGGATAGAAATATGGATATAGATATGTTAATAGATAACGAAATGTTAAATTTAATCTTTGGGTGGAGAAATTATAGATACATTATTTTTTTAAAACAACTTAAAATTTTAATTTTTTTCTAATAATTGAAGATACAGTGGTAAAATGCATATACAGTTCAGTTCAGCTCAGTCGCTCAGTTGCATGGACTGCAGCACACCAGGCCTCCCTGTCCATCACCATCTCCCGGAGTTCACTCAAACTCACGTCCATCAAGTCAGTGATGCCATCCAGCCATCTCATCCTCTGTCGTCCCCTTCTCCTCCTGCCCCCAATCCCTCCCAGCATCAGGGTCTTTTCCAATGAGTCAACTCTTCGCATAAGGTGGCCAAAGTATTGGAGTTTCAGCTTTAGCATCAGTCCTTCCAAAGAACACCCGGGACTGATCTCCTTTAGAATGGACTGGTTGGATCTCCTTGCAGTCCAAGGGACTCTCAAGAGTCTTCTCCAAAACCACAGTTCAAAAGCATCAATTCTTTGGCACTCAGCTTTCTTTATAGTCCAACTCTCACATCCATACATGACTACTGGAAAAACCATAGCTTTAACTAGATGGACCTTTGTTGGCAACGTAATGTCTCTGCTTTTTAATATGCTGTCTAGGTTGGTCATAACTTTTCTTCCAAGGAGCAAGCGTCTTTTAATTTCATGGCTGCAGTCACCATCTTCAGTGATTTTGGAGTCCAAGAAAATAAAGTCTGTCACTGTTTTCATTGTTTCCCTATCTATTTGCCATGGAGTGATGGGACTGGTTGCCATGATCTTAGTGTTTTGAATGTTGAGTTTTCAGCCAGCTTTTTCACTCTCCTCTTTCACTTTCATCAAGAGGCTCTTTAGTTCTTCTTCACTTTCTGCCATAAGGGTGGTGTCATCTGTGTATCTGAGGTTATTCATATTTCTCCCTGCAATCTTGATTCCATGTTGTGCTTCATCCAAGCTGGCATTTCTCATGATGTACTCTGCATATAAGTTAAATAAGCAGGGTGACAATATACAGCCTTGTCATACTCCTTTCCCAATTTGGAACCAGTCTGTCATTCCATGTCCAGTTCTAACTGTTGCTTCCTGACCTGCATACAGATTTTCCAGGAGACAGGTAAGGTGGTCTGGTATTCCCATGTCTTAAAGAATTTTCCAGTTTGTTGTGATCTACACAGTCAAAGGCTTTGGTGTAGTCAATAAAGCAAAAGTAGATGTTTTTCTGGAACTCTCTTGATCCAGATGGATGTTGGCATCTGGAAGTTCACAGTTACACATACTGTTGAAGCCTGACTTGGAGAATTTTGTTTGTTTTTTGTAATTTTTAATTAATTAATTTATTATAATTTAGAGACTAATTACTCTACAATATTGAGGTGGTTTTTAATACATTAACATCAATCAGCCACGGGTGTACATGTTTCCCCCCATCCTGCACTCCCCTCCACTTAACAGTTTATAATTTTCTATAGTAAGTGTCCATTACATTTATAATAAAAATACAGTAAATATTATCATAGATTCTAAATGGAGAAACTAGAGCATGGGGCATCATCAGTCTTTCTTTAGTCCCTTAACAAATTGGTTACTGATTAGAGTTCAGTCTGCTTCCATGCTCAAGTTCTTTTCTTGTGACATTCTTTCTCCTAAAGCTTCATCGAAGATTCACCAGGAAAATCCCAAGTATTTGCCATGTTAGGCTCATAAGTAAACCCCTATGTGTCTATGCAGTATAATTTAGTGTACTCCGAAGTTCTGCTTTGCCACTCCTAGCTGTATAACTTGGGTATCAGTCTTTGCATCTGAAAAATGGGGTTAATAATGACTTCTATCTCAGAAGGTGTTTGTGAGGATTCAATGAGATGATCTTCTAAACAATGATCAGCACAGAATATGGATCGAATACTCTGTGTTAGCTGCTTCTGGACGCCCGACACTCTCCAGCTGTTCTTACTACCTTCCTTATTATCTGCCTGTGGTTTTCTCCTCCCCTCCCCTCTTCCCCTCCCTTGTCCTCCTCCTCTACCTCTCCCTCCCCCTCCCCTTCGCCTCCCCCTTTTCCTTAAGACAACATGGTTTACACAAACAAATGAGCAATAAAAGTGAATCTTTGAAGCTATTCCATATCTCCAGAGGGAGGACCACTTTACAATACAGCCCAGTTTGTCCTCAATCATGGCCTCATAAAGTTTTCATATTTTTAAAGCATTTTTTGACTTTTACTATTTCTCATTGCAAGCCTTAAGTCTTGGAGGAAGGACCAATCAAACCTCAATTACCCACATGCTAGAAACCCTCTGTCATTAAAAATAAGAATAAGAATAAGCCAAGAAAAGGAAAGAAGGAACAAGCAATATTGTAGAAAACTCCAAATTAGAACCCAGTCACCTAAGGGCTTGATGCCTTTGGTGATGATTTAGAGATTTTTCTTCCTTTCTAAGGATACTTCTGGGCTGTGGAAATGAAATCGTTTTTCTGTAATAACTCTTGGTGAATGTGTCACCCCAAATGTTTGGCTCTAAGGATGATTAAAGATTATGTGTGAGGGAGGGAAGAAATAAGGCCAAGGAGACCTTTTGTTGGGCTTTGTCTTCTGAGAGCTCTGCAAACAGTCATTATTAGGAGACATTCCTCCTTTGCTCCATCCTGGTTGTTGAGAAATGAGTCAAACACATCTCTTAAATACCTGAGGCTGCCAATTGCACTGAAATAATCATCTTGCCACACAATCTATGGCAAAAATACAACTGGCTGACAGACACTGTCTACAGACCCTATTCAGATGAGTCCACCCAACCAAGAAATCCATATGGCTCCAAACTGCGGAAGAGTCACTTCTGTTTTCCTGAATTAAGCTAAACCATGCATATTTTTAACCATACATTTTTCTTTCCCAGTGGCAGCCAAACTTCAAACACACTAATGGAAAAATAGATTTTTAAAAAAGATGCCACTTGAGCTGAGCCCTGTGCTAAGAAGTAGGTATTTGGTCTTCTTTGCAACTGTCAGTGGGTGGTGGTATTGTTCAGTCGCTCAGTTGTGTCTGATTCTTTGCGACCCCAATGGACTGCAGCCGCCAGCTTTCCCTGTCATTCAGTATCTCCTGGAGTTTGCTCAAATTCATGTCCATTGAGTCAGTGATACCGCTCAACCATCTCATCCTCCACTGCCCCCTTCTCCTCTTGCCCTCAATCTTGCCCAGTATCAGGGTCTTTTCCAGTGAGTCCGTTCTTTGCATCAGGTGGCCAAAGTGTTGGAGCTTCAGCATCAGTCTTTCCAATGAGTATTCAGGGTTGATTTCCTTTAAGACTGACTGGTTTGATCTCTGTGCTGTCCAAGGGACTCTCAAGAGTCTTCTCCAGCACCACCATTTGAAAGCATCAGTTCTTTAGTGCTCAGCCTTCTTTATGGTCCAACTCTCACATCTGTACTTGACTACTGGAAAAACCATAGCTTTGACTCCATGGACAATGGACTTTGGCGGCAAATGATGTCTCTGCTTTTTAATATGCTGTGTAGGTTTGTCATGGATGGTTATTTCCCCTTAAGATGAGAAGAACTGAGGCTCAGAAGATTTACATGAGTTTCTCAAGTTGATACAGCTGTTAGGAATCAAGAAATCCTTTAAGATTCCCTTCTTCACCTCCTTGCATCCAACCCTTCATCAGTCAAGGGCTCCCATCTCATCTCCACAATAATGTTTCCAGCCAATAACTTCTTCTCATCTTCTCTGTTTCTACCCTGGTCCAAGTCTCCATCACTTGTTGCTTGAGCTACAACTGCAATCTCTCTGCTGCCATTCTTGTCCTGGACAATCCATTCTCAGTATAGTAGCCCAAGTACTCCTTTCAAAAAGGGAAATTGTGCTGTTCACCTGAAACTACCACAATGATGTTAACTGACTACACTGCAATACAAAATAAAAAGTTTAAAGTTTGGAAAAAAGACAAATTAGTTGTTGCTACCATAAAAAAATAAAATAAAAAGGGAAATTGACTATATCACTCCATTATGGCGCCCTCCAGAGGTTTCTCGCCCACCTGAATTGCTCTCTGAACACCCCCTCTCATCTGCCTGAAATGAGGAGATCCTAGTTCGATCCCTGGGTCAGAAAGATCCTCTGGAGTAGGAAATGGCAACCCACTCCAGTGTTCTTGCCTGGAGAACCCCATGGACAGAGGAGTCTGGCAGGCTACAGTCCATGGGGTCACAAAGAATCGGACACAACTTAGCGGCTAAACCACCACCACCACCATCACCACCTCTCTCTGACCTCACCTTGCCATCTGCCTCCCATCTCCCCAAGCTCAGCCTCCCCCATCCTTCCTCACAGATCTTAAACCCACTGAGCTCCTTCTTACCTCAGAGACTGACATTTGCACTGGTTCTCCTTTCTGCCTGAAACGCTCTGCCTGCAGGTGCTGAATATGGTTTCATGGTCCAGGTCTCAAGTCAAATGCCACCACCTCCCCAAGAGACCCTCTGTGATAATCTTAGCCCGAGACATCTGACCTCATCACCCCTAGTCCCTCCTTTCCATATCACCTACTTTATCTTTTTTAAAGCCCCCATCAGTCCCCCCCATCAGACATCATTTTGTTTACATAGAATTTTGCTTAATTTGATGTCTTCCTTACAAGACTGTAACTTTCAAAAGGACAGAAACCATAGCTGTGTGTTCCTTACCCATAACCTGTTCCTTAACCATGCCTGGTACTCAGTTCAACAGACATCTGAAAACTGAATAAATGTTACCATCCCTAGGTTTGGAAAGCATGGTCACCCTATATGCCACCAGCTCTTGAAACCCTGTATTCCTACCTGCTTGTGTGTATTTTAATTTTAAGGGGCTGAGAGGTGTTGGAAGCCTGCCATTAATAAGGTGCCAGCAATATTACTCAGATCAACATTTACTCAACAGCCTGACTTGTGATTGTTTCCCTGTTGCTTTTGGCATGGGAGGTAGAGTGAGCAACCACACAGGTTTGCCTGGGACTATGGGATTTGCTGGGATGTGAGACTCTCAGTGTTAAAACTGGGATGCCTCCATGTGGGCTAACTTGCTTTAGTCATGTCTAACTCTTTGTACTCTTTGCAGCCCTATAGACCATAGCCTGCCAGGCTTTTCTGTCCATGGGATTCTTCAGACAATAATACTGGAGTGGGCTGTTATGCCCTCTTTCGGGAGATCTTCCCAACTCCGGGATCAAACCCGAGTCTCTTATGCTTCCTGCATTGGCAGGTGGGTTCTTTACCACTAGCGCCACCTGGGAAGCCCCAAACTGGGGTAGTCCCAGACAAAACATTAAGGTTGGCTATCCTAAAGAGAGCAGACCAGCTAACCTGGCAACCCAACTTTTTGAAAAACTTATTTCTTTTGTCTCACTGGGTCTTAGTTGCTGCTCACGGGCTTTCTCTAGTTGCAGTGCGTGGACTTCCCATTGAATGGCTTCTACTTGTTGCAGAGCACAGGCTCTAGGCATGCGGGCTCAGTAGTTGTGGCCCCGTGGCATGTGGAGTCTTCCAGGACCGGGAATTAAACCCACGTCCCCTGCGTTGGCAGGTAGATTCTTAACCACTGGACCATCAGGGAAGTCCTACAGCCCAACTTTTAACCATTGCTTTGTCTTTCTGCTTCATCTTAACCACTAATCAAAGATAGTAGAAATACTGTAGATTTAGGTTTAAACAGTGGCCTTTAGGCAAATCATGTTAATCGGTTTTAAGTGGGGAGAGGAATGATCTTTACCTTACAGGGCCAGTGTGAGGACCACCTAAGAAGCACCTGCTTGGAGCCCACTACTGGCTTACCACTTGGTGCGTGTTGGCCCTCAATGAACGTTACTGCTTTGCTCTTGCACCTTCTGTGTAACACTGAAGTTTCCCAAGCAGCAAGTGATGACTGTTCTATTTTAAACTCTCTGATATTTCTGGGAACCAAGGAGTCTTCTAAGTCATTCGACTACACACAAAGCCCTGGAAATTCTTATTGGCGAATCAAGAAGAAGGCCTTTAACTTTCCATCAGAGCCTCCTTTTAAAAATAGCTGACAAATTTGACTTATTTTTCAGGGCAACAGTAGGACTTTTGCGGAGGGGGTTTGTGACTCTTCTAGAGATGATTGTTAAAAAGGCAAATAAGAATTATCTGGTGTGGGAGAGGGTTTAGACTTGCCTCAGGCAGATGCTTCAATGAGAGCAACATCTTCTACGTGGGCTGCCTCTCCCTGGCCTCTGCCTGCACCTCCAGCCCCATCATGACCTATGTTCCCATCACTCTCTGCCTTCTGGGCATGCAGCCCTCCTTTCAGTGCTAGGAAATTTTTGCTGTCCCTGCTGCCACAGGACCTTTGCACATGCTGCTCTCTCTGACTGCTTCACTGTTCTCTCTAGTCTAAAACAAGTTAGCTGCTACCTATTCATCCAAATAGCTCTTCCTTGGGGAAACATTCCCCAATACCTCCAAATCAAATCCTTTTACCCTCTGGTCTTAAAGTGTCCCAGTGATCACAGCTACAAGTTCACATCTGTGTCTCAGTGTTACATTAGTAGCCCTCCCCGCAATTTGGCCATCTTCGTTATCATCATAGCTCACACCTTTAGAATTCCTTTTCTGTGTCCAGCACTGTTCTAAGCATTTGTATTCATATTAGTTTGTGGAATCCACACAATGACCTCATGAGTTTGGTACTATGATTGTACCCATTATACAGATGAGGACACTGAGCCACATTGAAAGTAAGTGATTTCCCTAAGATCATGCTGCCAGTAAATAGAACTCGAATTAGAACTCAGGCACCCATGTTCTAGAATCTGTGCTTGTAACCCTAGTCTGTTCTGTTTTCTTTAGGCAATGGCCATGTTGATTTTTTCTGCTCACTGTCTCTCTAAATCTAGTGCAAGATAAGCTCCACCTAAGTATTTTGGGGATGAATGAATGAATGAGTATTTCTCTAATTCTGTGCCCTGAAGCCTCTCTTTCCTTATTCTCTTTTTTGAAAAGTATTTATTTATCTATTTGGTCGCACCAGGTTTTAGTTGTGACATGTGAGATCTAGTTCCCTGATCAGGAATTGAACCCAGGCCTCCTGCACTGGGAGTGCAGCATCTTAGCCACTGGACCACTAGGTAAATCCCTCATTATTCTTTTTTTAAACTGGAGTATAATTGCTTTACAATGTTGTATTCGTTACTGCTGCACAGCAACATGAATCAGCTCTCAGTTTACTATTTCCTTAACCTTGGTGATGGTCACAGGAAGGTCCCTAGACTCCCAGCTTGAATCCCAGTCACCTGGGAACTGTAATGTGACTTCGTGGGACCCATTGAAGAACGAGGCAGCATCCCACTCTGATTTACAATAGCTGAGCAGATGCTAAATTCACCCTCTATGTCCACCCACCTGCTTCCTTCGCAGAACTCTAGAGGCCAGGCACCAACCCGGAGAAACACTGAGATACATTCTTGTGTAGCAGAGAAGTCTGTGGAATCACCGAGGGTGCAGCAGGGTTGACATTCTGCTATTCATGACTCAACCAAAGCGTTTTTAGAAAAACCTTTCCTTTGGGCTCAACTGAGACTGGCTGAAAAACTACCACATGTCCTTGGTGAGAACCCATGAGCCCTTGGTGGGTGGAGGCCTCGGGGACTGCCATCTAGACCTATGGACTCTGGCGGATGCCATACATAACAAGTGGTTTTCATGATGATTGGGGCCCTGATGTCCTTACTGGATTTCAGGTCTGGCTTCCTCGGTAGACTGTGAATTCTAGGAGAGCATGGACTCCCCAGGACACTGCTCGGGGTCTGACACATAGCAGGAGCCCTGGAAATATCAGCAGAGTGGATGCATGAGCTATAGGGGTCATTTGCTTAAATAGACTGAACCATGGAATGCTTTACCCTGGGGCAGCAGAAGAGGAGGGAAATCCTGCATGCATCACTTAGCACTAAATGGCATCAAGTGTGCTGGGGATGTTCACTGTGTTTGGAGAAGTGTTGGCAGGAGGAGAGAAGTGCATTTTTCCAGGGTGGAGGCAAACCAGACTTCATCTACACGGAAGGGTCCAGTCACTGAATAGGGGGCTGAACAAAAGGAAATAAAAGCCCACTGTCTAAACCCACCTCTCTTGGTAATGGGATCCGCATCGGTCCATCTATGTTGGAGTCACCCTGGACATCAAGGTCAGATATGTAGACCACCGTTAGAGCTGGAGAGGGATTCCTACAATGGGTAAGACTAGGTCACCGTCAGTTATGCGATGGTGAATTTAAGGGGTGACAGCAAGCACGCTCTGCAATCTGATTGCCTGAGTTCAATTCCAGGGTCTCCTCCTTAATGAGCTCTGTGGTCTTAGCTAAGTGTCTGCTCCTTTCCTCTCTGTGAGATGTGCCTCCCACCTCATGGTGTTGTGGCTGAGGACCAAATGAATCAGGCCACATAGAGGGCTCAGAAGATTGCCGAGCACAGCGTGAGTGCTACAGAGGCATTAATTTATTAGGATGGGAAAGGGGTAAGTTTCTTTTTTGGGGCTGGTTAAGCCTCCAGTATTATCAGGAAGAAGTGGCAGAAAGTATTATAGACACAGGAGGTTTGGGGAGACAGAGTCCGGCAGGTTTGTACCTTTGTATGTTTAGGTTGAAGACTGGCTCTGGGACTCATTAGCTGTGAGGCTTGTTGCTGTTCAGTTGCTCAGTCATGTCTGACTCTTTGCAACCCCAAGGACTGCAGCATGCCAGGCTTCTCTGTCCTTCACCGTCTCCCGGAGTTTGCTCAAACTCATATCCATTGAGTCAATGATGCCTTCCAACCGTCTCATCCTCTGTTGTCCCCTTCTCCTCCTGCCTCCAATCTTTCCTGGCATCAAGGTCTTTTCCAATGAGCCAGTTCTTCACATCAAGTTGGCGAAGTATTGGAGCTTCAGCTTTAGCATCAGTCCTTTCAATGAATATTCAGGACTGATTTCCTTTAAGATTGACTGGTTGGATCTCCTTGCAGTCCTAGGGACCCTCAAGAGTCTTATCCAACACCCCAGTTCAAAAGCATCAATTCTTCAGTGTTCAGCTTTCTTTATAGTCCAACTGTCACATCCGTACATGACTACTGGAAAAACCATAGCTTTGACTAGACGGAGTTATCTTGGTAAAGCAGTCTCTGCTTTTTAATATAATGTCCAGGTTGGTCATAGCTTTTCTCTCAAGGATCAATTGTCTTGTAATTTCATGGCTGCAGTCACCATCTGCAGTGATTTTGGAGCTCAAGAAAATAGTCTGTAACTGTTTCTATGGGGCTAGCAAAGGCGAAAATGGCCTTGGTGCAGTGGCCCTGCCAGCAGAGGGCGCAAATGAGTACGCATATATGATGTTATCCTTGCTGGGGCTGGATAACATCAGCCCCAGATGTTACTCAACTGAGGTTCCAGAGTGCCCACCCAGCTGCCCTGGCTTTCTAGGAAGCAAACTGCTAGGCATGGACTCCCACATATGGAAGGTGGC
The DNA here is from genome assembly GCF_002263795.3 of Bos taurus. Lineage (NCBI taxonomy): Eukaryota > Metazoa > Chordata > Mammalia > Artiodactyla > Bovidae > Bos > Bos taurus. The sequence goes on from NC_037352.1 coordinate 11,812,385, forward strand.
TGGCAGGGATCCCCGATTCCCTGTATACTGCTTATTAAAAATTCAGACTATTGGGGCTCATCACAGACCAGAGAATCAGAGTTTGGGGAACAAGGGCCTGGGAATCTTCATTTTGAATCCACTCCCAAGGAAATCTGATGCGTTATACTGTTTGAGAACTTACTCTAGCAGGTCATTCTTAACCAAGAGTGCACCTCAAAATTGCCTCAGGTGTAATCTTAGAGCATTTGACCAAAGTATGTGCGGGCTGTACATTTGTGGACGAACATTTGGGAACGTGTGCCTGTGTGTGCTTTTTGCACTCATCAATGAGACATTCTGATGAGGTCGTGTAATAAGTTGAATTGTGTGTGTGTGTGCATGCGTGCTCTGTCGTGCCCGACTCTTTGCAGCCCCAGGAACTGTAACCTACCAGGTTCCTCAGCCCATGGAATTTTTCAGGCAAGAATACTGAAGTGAGTTGTCATTTCCTCCTCCAGTGGATCTTCCCAGCCCAAGGACTGAACCCGAGTTGAATTGTGTCTCCCCCTAAATGTATTAAGACTTCCCTGGTGGCTCAGACGGTAAAGCGTCTGCCTGCAATACTGGAGACCCAGGTTCGATTCCTGGGTCGGGAAGATCCTCTGGAGAAGGAAATGGCAATCCACTCCAGTACTCTTGCCTGGAAAATCCCATGGACGGAGGAGCCTGATAGGCTACAGTCCATGGGGTCGCAAAGAGTCAGACACAACTGAGCTACTTCACTTCTAAATGTATACGTTGAAGTCCCAGGATCTCAGAACCTGACTTTATTCAAAAATGGGCTCCTGACAGAGGCAGTCAAGTTAAACTGAGGTCGTAGGGGTAGGCCCTACTCCAATATGACTGATGTCCTCATTAAAGGGGACATTTTGACAAAGAGATACACGGGGTCAGGGGGAGAGAGAGGGAGGGAAAGGACGATGTAAAGAGACACAGGCAGAAGACGGCCATCTCTGAGACAAGGAGAGAGACTGGGAGCGCATCCTTCCGTCACGGCCCCAGACGGGACCAGCCCTGCTGACACCTTGGTTTTGTGGGAGAATGAAGCTAAGCCCCCCAGTCTCTGGTACTTGGTTAGCGCAGCCCTAGGAAACCAGTGCAGGAGTGACTGCTATTATTATCCCCATTTTACAGGCGCGTAACTGGAATTCAGAAAGCTCCTTCTCCCCATGAAAACCATCCAGGTTCCTCCCTCCCCTCCTTCTTTGGCCAGGCGCTGTTAGTGAGGCGGGTGATGGTGTGGGCTGTGCTCTCCTGGGGAGCACGTCTACCTTTGGAAAGAACAGACGAGGTTGAAGTCTCCTGTTCGTCATCTGGTTAACTGGAGGCATGAGACTGTTTTTTTTTTTTAAGTTAATTTTTTAAAATTGTTTTTTAATTAAATTTATTTTAATTAGAGGCTAATTACAATATTGTATTGATTTTGCCATACATCAACATAAAAATTGAAGGATAATTGCTTTACAATATTGGTTTCATTTCTGCCATACATCAACGTGATTTAGCCATAGGTGTACATATATCTCCTCCCTCTTGAACCGCCCTCCCACTTCCCACCATTTCTCACCCCTCTAGGTTGTTACAGAGCCCCGGTTTGAGTTCCCTGAGTTGTACAGCAATTTCCTTTCTATGACTGAGCAGTGTTGCACTGTACATGTGTACCACAGCTTCTTTATCCATTCATCTGTCAATGGACATCTAGGTTGCTTCCATGTCCTAGTTAATGCAAATAGTACTGCAAAGAACATTAGGGCACACGTGTCTTTTTAAAGCACAATGTTGTGTTAATTTCTGCTCTACAGCAAAGTGATCCACTTAGGTTGTTCAGTCACTAAATCACGCCGATTCTTCGTGACCCCATGGGCTGCAGCATGCCAGGCTCCTCTGTTCTCTACTGTCTCCTGGAGTTTGCTCAAATTCACTGGCTCAGTGATGCTACAATATCTTATATTTCAGAATTCTTTTCCATTTATCACAGGATATCGAATTCAGTTCCCTGTGTATACAGTACGGCCTTGTTTATCCATTCTATATATAATCATTTGCACCTTCTAATATCAAACTCCCAATCCATCCCTCCCCCGCCTACTTCCGCCTTGGCAACCAGAAGTCTGTTCTCTATATTTGTGAGTCTGTTTCTGTTATGCAGGTAAGTTCATTTGCATCATATAAGTGATGTTGTATGATATTTATCCTTGTCTGATTTACTTCACTTATTATGATAATCTCTAGGTCCGTCCATGTTGCTGCAAATGACTTTGTTTCATTCTTTTTTATGACTGAGTAGTGTTCCATCTTGTATATGTACCACATTTTCTTTAGCCATTCATCACAAGACAGTTTTTTTAACCTCTCTCTGGGCCCCGGTTTTCTTCTCTGAGAAGTGTGGAGGGTGCAGCTGATCATAAAGTGTGTGGTGTGTACGTGTGCTCAGATGCTCAGTCATGTCTGACTCTTTTGCAACCACATGGACTGTAGCCCACCTGGCTCCTCTGTCCATAGGATTCTCCAGGCAAAAATACTGGAGTGAATTGCCATTTCCTCCTCCAGGGGATCTTCCTGATCCAGGGATCAAACCCATGTCTCCTGCACTGGCAGACAGATGCTTTACCACCGCGCCACCTGAGAAGCCCAAAGCTGATCATAGAGGGTGATGGTAAAGACTGGAAGGAATAATGCCTGGAGACAGTCGATAGTAGTGCTGGGCATAACAGCACTCCCAGTCCATGGCACCTGCTGCCACTGTTACTTGAATCAGATGGTGTCCCTTCAAGTCAAGGTGCGTGGGATAGGGGGCAGGAACCTTTGCTTCCCAGCGCTCTCATCTCCATTGAGACCAATGGAACTGGCAGGTAGGAAAAGCAGGGTTTGGTTATTCCCCTGCCACTTGGAAACTTATCTCCTTAAACATAGTAAACAGCAGGGATGCTCTTTCAGGCCGTCCGCACGGGACCTGCTACAGCTACAAGCAAGACGCACTAGAACAGGCTTCCGAAGCCTTTGCATATGCTCTGCGCTCCAGCCAGAGACATAAATACACCTCACACACAGCGTTAAAAGAATCGTTCTGCAGCCTACACAGATGTCAAAATAATAACAGGATGATGCCAGGCAAGGAAATATTTCTGATGACTCTTCCCCCATCTAGAGTTATATAATACATTTTTGGGGGTTGCTATTGTTGTTAAGGGAAGTAACCTGAAGGTTGGTAAGGTTCAAGGTCTAAGACTGTCGGATGCAGGCAAAGCCTTTGATCTGGGCGGATTTATGCACTGCCTGTTTTAAGGGGAGCATGAATGTGCGGTCACTTTGGACGATTCTCTGGGGACAGATGAGATGCTGCTGGACTGGGAGTGCCTAATGGTTTGGTTGTGTTGACTTGGTACATTTGTCGAGCACTTACTATGTGCTGGGCACTGGGCTCAGTGCTGGTGGGAGACTGGAAGGAGCAAGCTGCCCTTTGGAGCTTGCAATCCTTTGGGAAGAGGCAATCTCAAACTAAGTAATAGGCCAAAACATAAACAGTTGCCAGGTGTGATTTCTCCTGTAAAGGAAACAAACAAGAGGCAGAGAAAGTGAGACTGAGGTGATGGGAAGATTTCTGCAAGAATGGAGCATTTAAGCCAAGACTCAAAGGACAGAAAAGATGGAGCCATTGAATAGTGGAAAGTTGAAAGAGTCGCTCAGTCCTGTCTGACTCTTTGCCACCCCATGGACTGTAGCCCTCCAGGCTCCTCTGTCCATAGGATTCTCCAGGCAAGAATACTGGAGTGGGTAGCCATTCCCTTCTGCAGGGCTGATTCCTGACCCAGGGATTGAACCCATGTCTCCTGCATTACAGGTGGATTCTTTACAGTTTGAGCCACCAGGGAAGCCCAAACAGGAGGATCCATGTAAGGTCCTTCAGGATGGAAAGAGCTCCATACAACTGAGGAAGGAAGAGAAGGAAAATGGGGTTAGAGTTCAGGTGGAGAAGGAGTGGGAAAGGATGGCAGCTAAGTGTCCAGTTAAGTGATTATTTTTATTATCTGATGATTCTTGTTGCCCCAAATCTGTTGCAGCTAGGGTTGCTAAATAAAAAACGGTGTGCCCAGATAAAGTCAAATTTCAAATAAGCCACAGACAACTCTTAGTGTAAGTAGGTCCCACATATTGCATGGGATCTATACTAAAATTGATTTATTTTTGTTTACCTGGATTTCAAATTTAACTGGGCATCTTGTCTTTTTGTTTGCTGAATCGGCAGCCCTAATTGGAGTGATCAACTAACTCCATAGCGCAGTGTTGAGAGAAATCTCGTGGGCAAAGATGGTGATTTGTTTTGGCCCTGGAAGTTCTGTGACACAGAGCGAGAACTGTGGCAAGGCTCTGTGACCCAGAGCAAGTTACCTAGCCTCTCTGTGTCCCAGCTGCCACAGCTGAAAAATAAAGATTCCAATTTAGGTCTGAAGCACCTCGAATGGTTTTACTGAGGCTTCATTTGCAGAATGTTTGCTCAAGTGCTGTGAAAAGTACTAGGATTTTTATTATTTGAGGGTATGAGTTATCATACCTGAGCCCCTGACATCAATTGATTGCTTAGGAGTTTCCTGGACAAGATTGAAAAGGGTATTACTGCTTATTTCTTAACCACAGTCTCTAATTTCGCTTGGCACAACACAGTTACCCACTCTGTCTTTATTTTAAATGTTGACACAGTTTTGTCACAGATTTTTTTGAATTAACTTTTAAAATTATTGCATTAAAATATTATTTATCTTGATGACTCAGTTTTTTGGTGCCCACCTCTTATATTTTACATGCAAGGAGAAGGGCTCACTTGCTTTCACCTTAGTCTTGGTTTCTTTTTTCTTTTGGCTGCACCGTGAGGCCTGTGGGGCCTTAGTTCCCCAGCCAGGGATGGAACCTATGCCCCCTGCTTTGGCAGTGTGGAGTCTTAACCACTGGGCCACCAGGGAAGTTCCCTAGTCCTGGCTTCTTCGGGAGAGACTGACAGTTTCACGAGCCAGACACACTTGCTGTGCTTCCAGACCCACGGCTTACTGGCGGAGGGACTCTCAGTGCCTTAGTGTCTCACGGTGCCTTAGTTTCCCTATCTGTAAAATGGGTTTCAGAAAAGCATGTGTCTCAGTGTTGGTTGTAGCCTTAACTGAGGAAAAAAAAAGTTCATGTCAAGTGCTTAGGACAGTACCTGGCATTTACAAAGTGTTCAAAACACCTCACCATTCCTGTTAGAGCCTCCGTTTCCTCATCTGTACAGTGAGGACCACATCAGCTTCTATCTCAGTGATTCCTTATGGTGCATCCATGAGACAATGATGCAGAATGCATGCCAGGATCCTTCAGCATCCTCTCCTGTCTTTACACTGGGAAAGCAGCTTATTTTTATGTATTGGGCATTTTTATTTACTTCTTGCCACTTTCCAGCAGGGATGGGTGGTGGCTTCTCATCAGGGGCACAGAGGTGGTAGAGACTATGACAGAGATGTGGACAGTGGGAGCCTGAAGCCAAGGCCAGTGCAAATGCTCCAACTCAGAGAGCGGGTGTGCTGACCGTGACCCTGAAAAGTCAAGCCCGGAGCGTTCTGGTATCAGGAAAATGCAGGTGTTTCCCCAGCACCACTTTTTGGACAGCCCTCACCCATTTCTGAGCTTGGCTCCGCCTGTGTCTCTGACCCCTCCTGCCCCCCAGCCCTGCCCAGCGCTCTTGAGGCTTCCTGGCTGAGGCAGGCTCTGATTGGCTTTCCTGCACCTCTGTCTGGATCCAAGCCTTCACTGTTGCCCCATTTTCTGTATTTTACCTTTTAACTGTCAATTTCTGCTGCTGAGAGCTGAGACTCAAAGAGGTGTCATGGCAGGTCACTGTCACTCGTGTGTATGTGCTAAGTCACTTCCGTCGTGTCCGACTCTGTGCGGCCCTATGGACTGTATCCCTCCAGGCTCCTCTGTGCATGGGGCTCTTCAGGCAAGAATACTGGAGTGGGTTGCCATGCCCTCCTCCAGGGATCTTCCCAACCCAGGGATTGAACGCGTGTCTCTTACATCTACCTGCCTTGGCAGGCGGGTTCTTTACCACTAGTGCCACCACTCATTTAGTTGACAGGCATTTGTTGAGCACCTACTATGTCCTGGGCACTTCTGCAGATGCTGAAGTTTCAGCAGGAAATGAACAGAGACAGGTCCTTACAGTTAGGAAGCTTACCCTTCTTGTCTTCCCATTGTGATGGCAGGCGAAAAACAAGAGAACGAAGGATTGAGTGAGCTGTGATGGGGTAGAAAGTAACCAGGGCCAAGGGGGAGGGCGATGGGGAGGAGGTACCCAGGAGAGGGGCAGTCTCACCAAGGTGTGATGTTTGAGCTCAGAACTGATGGACCACGTACTCCATCCGCCCTTGACCTCTGCATCTTCATCTGCTTGATGGGGACAAAGCCCGCCTCTCAGGAGGATGGTGAGAAATAGACATCAGGCAAGGCTTAGTCTCCTTGCCTTAATGGGATTAGTCTGGCCTTAGCCTAAGAGATCGCTCCTTTGTCTCCCCTGGGTTTCCTAGGCCGTGGACCTCATTTAACAAGGATGCCAGTCACACCTGTGCCTCGCTTCTTTGTGCGCTTCCTCTGGTCCTCTGCATCCTTGACAATGAGCACACATTATTGGTACTGGTCTTCTCTCCCTCTCTATCCCTTCCTCAGCCTCTCTCTCCCCTCCTCTTCTCTCTTCCCTTTTTTTCTTCCTCTTTCTCTCTCTTCTCTCCATCATGCTGGTTGGACCCCAGTCAGGATACCAGCTCATCCTTAGGGTCAGCTGGATGTACATATAAACAAGAAATTTGGGGAGAGAAGAGGACAGAGTTCAAGGTCAAAACTGCATCCAGGGTTCCAACTGAAACTAACACTGTTCACATGGAAAAGACACGTTTATTCAGGCACCTAATGTAAAAATGGTAACTTCAGGCATCCAAGTGGCCTTTTACTCATTTCTAGCTCTCGGGTGAGATTTTTTTTCTCTTTTTAAATGCTTTTACTGTTCTTTGCCTACTTTGACAATTCTGTTGCTATGGAAGAAGGTTAGAAGGCTTGCCATGTTTTTCCACACCGTGGCTCTTCTGTAGAAAGGAACAGAGAAAGGAAAATAAGTTTCAGAACCAAGGTGTTAAGTCCTTTGAATTCTGCAAGAAAGGCAGAAGCAGTGAGTGTTGTCTGGAGCTCCCAGAATCTCTGCTTGTCAGGATGACTTGGCAAGCCTTTCATTACTCTGAACTAGACCTTGACAATGCCCTGACTGCCACAGCTCAATCTTGTGTACCCGTGGTGCGTGAACGGTCTTTTGTGCCAGGGTCTATTGATAATTCATCCTAGTAGCCTGGCCTCATGAAAAGGTGTGGGCTTGTGAAAGGCCAGGGTTTAAATTCCAGTCCCGCAACCTGCTACCCAAAGGGGCTTCTCTGATCTGTCTACTCAAAGCAGCCCCCTCTATTAGACTCTGTCCCTCACTGAGGAGGGCTGATCACTATCCTGTTTCCCTGTCTCCCAGGGACAAGGTAGGATCACTCCTTTCCTTCTATTTTAATACAAGTTCAGAGTGGCTCTATGACTTGATTTAGCCAATGAAACATGAATAGAAGTGACGGGTGTCACTTCTCGGGTGAGGCTTTAAGGGCCAGTGTGTGATTTTCCATGTCCTTGTCCCCTGTCTGTGGAGATGGAACATGCTGAGAAGAAGCCTCCATCACGGTCCCCAAGAGACGAGAGTAAACATATCCCTCCTCTTGCCTGCATTTCACATGGGGTGTGAATGAGAGCTGGACCAGCCACTGAGACTTAGGGCTTGTTTGTTACTGCAGCATAACTTAATGGATCCTGACATATATAATATCACCTTAAACTGTTCTCTTTTTTTTCCGTATAGCACTTATTAACCACCATCATCATGCTTATTTATGTTTTGCATATTTATTTGTTTTAAGCCTGTTTTGTCTAAGCTATAAGTTCCCTGAGAACCATTTTTTTGTGGTTGTTTATTGGTGTTCAGTGGAGTAACCCTGTTATCCTGAAGTGTGCCTGGTACATGGTAGGCACTCAATTAATGTATGTGTTGAATGGATTGTTTAATAATTGTTTAATAATGGATTGTTTAATAACCAATAATGGATTGGTTAATGTGGTAAGGTCACTTCACTTCCATGAGCCTCACATTCCTTGTCTGTAAAATGGGAATATTAATCATGTCTGCCTCATAAGGACGTGTTGAGAATTAAAAGAATGAAGGTAAAGGACCTTCCACCCTGCCTGGCGCATAGTAAGGGTGCATTAAACACATGCTATTGTTTTTATAATGATTGTCAACCCGGAGAACCCAAAACAGGGCCTCTGTGATAAGTTACATTTAGCAGATATATTTATATTGTTCTCCAGACCTATGGAAGATTCTTTAGCAAAGGGATGCATTGTTATATCTGAATTCAGGGTCTTTATTCATAGAGACTCTCGAAGCCTTGTTCTAAGTGTTTGCTTTCAGATGACAGGCTGGACTTGGAATTTGGAGAAGGTTCCTCTTCTATATTGGACTGAAGCACCTTCAAGGCCCCCTCAAGCTTTACTCGTTTATCTCTTTCATTTTGTTTGTTTGAGCATTTTGTCCCTCTTTGTATCTGTGCCTATGTGTGTGTGCATGCTCACTCTTTTTAGACCCTATGGTGTGTAGCCTGCCAGGCTCTTCTGTCCATGTGATTTCCCAGGCAAGAATACTGGAATAGGTTGCGATTTCCTCCTCCAGGGGATCTTCCTGATCTAAGGATCGAACCCACGTCTCCTGTGTCTCCTGCATTGGTGGGTAGATTCTTTACCATTGAGCCACATCTATGTCTGTAGAGGTATTTTTTTGTTGATGTTGTTTTTCTTCATGTGTATTTCTTTCATTATTTTTTAGTTGCAGTATAATTGCTTTACAATGTTGAGTTAGTTTCTGCTGTACCACAAAGTGAATCAGCAGTATGTATACCTGTATCCCCTCCCTCTGGGACCACCCTCCCCTCTAGGTCATCAAAGAGCACTGAGCTGAGCTCCTTGTGCTATACAGCACCTTCCCACTAGCTATCTGTTTTACACATGGTAGTGTATATATGTTAATGCTACTGTCTCAATTCATCTCCCATCCCTCAAGTTTAATTGCTTTGAGTCTTAGGCTAAATGTTCAAATAGGAAGAAATAGCTAGTATCTATAAGGCCTGGAAGACGATGCTGTGAAAGTGCTGCACTCAATATGCCAGCAAATTTGGAAAACTCAGCAGTGGCCACAGGACTGGAAAAGGTCAGTTTTCATTCCAATCCCAAAGAAAAGCAATGCCAAAGAATGCTCAAACTACCGCACAATTGCACTCATCTCACATGCTAGCAAGTAACGCTCAAAATTCTCCAAGCCAGGCTTCAGCAATACGTGAACCGTGAACTTCCAGATGTTCAAGCTGGTTTTAGAAAAGGCAGAGGAACCAGAGATCAAATTGCCAACATCTGCTGGATCATGGAAAAAGCAAGAGTTCCAGAAAGGCATCTATTTCTGCTTTATTGACTATGCCAAAGCCTTTGACTCTGTGGATCACAATAAACTGTGGAAAATTCTGAAAGAGATGGGAATACCAGACCACCTGACCAGCCTCTTGAGAAACCTATATGCAGGTCAGGAAGCAACAGTTAGAACTGGACATGGAACAACAGACTGGTTCCAAATAGGAAAAATGAGTATGTCAAGGCTGTATATTGTCACCCTGCTTATTTAACTTCTATGCAGAGTACCTCATGAGAAACGCTGGGCTGGAGGAAGCACAAGCTGGAATCAAGATTGCCGGGAGAAATATCAATAACCTCAGATATGCAGATGACACCACCCTTATGGCAGTAAGTGAAGAGGAACTAAAAAGCCTTTTGATGAAAGTGAAAGAGGAGAGTGAAAAAGTTGGCTTAAAGCTCAACATTCAGAAAACTAAGATCATGGCATGTGGTCCCATCACTTCATGGGAAATAGATGGGGAAACAGTGGAAACAGTGTCAGACTTTATTTTTTGGGGCTCCAAAATCACTGCAGATGGTGATTTCAGTCATGAAATTAAAAGACACTTGCTCCTTGGAAGGAAATTTATAACCAACCTAGATAGCATATTCAAAAGCAGAAACATGACTTTGCCAACAAAGGTCCGTCTGGTCAAGGCTATGGTTTTTCCAGTGATCATGTATGGATGTGAGAGTTGGACTGTGAAGAAAGCTGAGCACCAAAGAATTGATGCTTTTGAACTGCAGTGTTGGAGAAGACTCTTGAGAGTCCCTTGGACTGCAAGGAGATCCAACCAGTCCATTCTAAAGGAGATCAGTCCTGGGTGTTCTTTGGAAGGACTGATGCTAAAGCTGAAACTCCAATACTTTGACCACCTCATGCAAAGAGTTGACTAATTGGGAAAGACTCTGATGCTGGGAGGGATTGGAGGCAGGAGGAGAAGGGGACGACAGAGGATGAGATGGCTGGATGGCATCACCGACTCGATGGACATGAGTTTGGGTGAACTCTGGGAGTTGGTGATGGACAGGGAGGCCTGGTGTGCTGTGATTCATGGAGTAGCAAAGAGTCAGACATGGCTGAGCGACTGATCTGATCTGATAAGGCCTTCACAGACAAGGGTAGTGATGCTACATATAAAATTATACTTTTGATGTCAAAACACCCCGAAGAGGTAGGATGGGATGGGAGGTGGGAAGGAGGTTCAAGAGAGAGGGGACATATGTATACTTATGGCTGATTCATGTTGGTATATGGCAGAAACCAACACAATATTGTAAAGCAATTATCCTTCAATTAAAAATAGATAAATTAAAAAAAAAAAACACCCAGAAAGGACAGAGTGGGTGCTTACACTTATTTCCAATTCAGTGATGAGTGTAGAATCTACTCCCAGTGAAGGAGAAGGCCATAGCAGAATCTCTTCCAGCCTCTTGGCTGAGAGTAGAGTGAGCCTGTAAATAACACCCAGGCGGGCAGGGCTTGTGCAGGTCCCGCAGAGCTGGGCTCTGGACATGGCTGAATTCAAGCTGGAATCTGGATTCCACGACTTTCCAGATGTGTGACTCTGGAGCAAATGGCTCCTCCTCTCTGCATTGGTTTCCTCTTCTGCTGCTCTGGGAAGAATCAGATGAGATTCTATGCCTCTCCAGCAGGGCTTACCTCCTTTAGTCTATTGTCTTGGTGGAAACCAGTGTGTTCTATCTAAGAGGCAAATCTGATCACGTGATGCCTCTCCTAAAGAAAAAAGTCTTCAGTGACTTGGCATTGTCTTCCGGGTAGAGTCTGAAGTCTATTCCAGCTGAGGCTCTGCCTTACCTGGGCTTCCTCTGCCTGCCCGTCTCCACCGGCACCTGTGGCCACACCAGCTGCACCCAGGCTTTGTAATAGGGCTTCACGCCCTTCTTACCCACTCACACTCCCGCCTTGCACCCCGCCTTCCTTCCTTTCATTGATTCCTCCTCACCCTTCAGAGCTCACTTTAGATGTTCCTTGTCAAGTGCCCTGGCACCAGCATTAACTAGCTATGCAGTCTCTGTCCATCAGTTCCAGGCTGGGGCCGTTATCCTGAGGGCTGAATAACTGAGTGATTCAGCTCCCAGGCTCTGAGATCCAGCTCCTTGGGCTTGAATCCTGGGTCCCTGACTGACAGGGGTTAGCCCTCGGATGGCGCTCTTCACCTTCCTGTGCCTCAGTGTCTCCATTCATAGTGTGGATGCTTGGACAGCACTCTTCACATCCTTGTGACTCAGTTTTCCTCCTCCATGAATTGGGCTAGCAGCCATCACTGTTGTGGTAATGACACTGATGGCGTAAGTGGTGCCTGGTCCAGAGGAGATGCTGTATACATGGTGGTATTTTTTTCATCACTTTCCTGTTGTTTTGTGGACCTGAAAAGAAAAACATTCTTCAAAGGGGTGTGAATGCATGTGCACACATGCACACACACACACACACACACTCATTCTCCCTCTCTCTGTCACTAAGGGATCTTGCAGATGGTCCCTTCAAAGTGCCAAACGTTGTGTGACAGGTGGAAGTGTGTTTGCGTTTAGCCGGAGAGCAGGAGTGTCTCTTCCCAGGCACCCCTTCCATCCTATCCCAGGAGCTCAGTAAATAAACTGGTTGTGATCCAAGGCTTTGATAAGCTTCGCAAACGCCGACAAATACTGCAGCTGGGCCTTTAGGAAGCCCGACTTTCCCTGCGACTTGTGAATGAGAAAGGGTCCTGGGGGTGTGTGTGTGTATTTTGTACACATGTGTATTTTGATTTTAAGTGTGCAGGTGTGTCTGTGTGTATATACGTGTATAGACATATGAAAACAGCCAAAGAAGAGAGGGAATCCTCTTCCTCCTCCCCTTCCACCCTTCTCCATTTCCTCCCCCTCGGTCCCTGCCTGTGTTGCTTCGTCTCCATGACTGTCCTTGTCCTCTGTCCCCCTCTGTCACTGACCCTCCTGCTGTCAGGCTGCCACCCCCGGGTCTGTCTCTGTGCCCCTCCTTGGCGCCCCCTCGTCCAGCACCCAGTCTCTCTGGGCTGGCACAGGAGTGCTGGTTACCTAGGCAACCACTGCAGGGTGAGCACATGTGATTGGCCGGGCTGGGGCCCGACTCTGGGTTGGTGGGCAGATTTGGGGGGCGAGTCTTGTCCTTGGTCCCTTTTGGGGGAGGGATATTCTCTGGAACATGAAAGGAATCAAAGTGTGCCATGGTGAGCAGGGCTCCCAAGCTGGGGAGGGGATTCTTGTCCTAATGAAGACTCTGAGTCGCAGAATGAGGCCACTTGAACAGATTTACAAAAAGGCACACAAGCAGCTTGGAGGAGCAGGGTGGTCCATATTGGTAATAGTTCTCACCTACTTATCAGCCACTGTTTGGTAAACTCTTAAAAAAAAATTGTTTTTTTTTTATTGGATTACAGTTGCTTTCCATAGTTCTGTTAGTTTCTGCTGTGTAGCGAAGTGAATCAGCCACACATATATCTATATCCTCTCTTTGTTTTTGGATTTCCTTCCCATTTAGGTCACTGCAGAGCACCGAGTAGGGTTCCCTGTGCTGCACAGCAGGTTCTCATTGTTATCTATTTTATACATAGTAGCATGTATATGTCAACCCCAATCTCCATATATATATATATATATATATATATATATATATATATATAAACTCATTAGCGAACCTGTGAAGTAGGTGGTATGTTTCTTCCAGTTCTACGGATTAGGAGAGGGAGAGAGAAGTAACATGGTTAAGACTGTATGGCAGGTATATGCAGAGCTGAGATGTAAACCCAGATGTGTCTTGTCATTAAAAAGTCTGCGTCGCCACCTTCCCTGGGGATTCTAGAGACGGGCTAGAAGGATCTGGGATCTGGGTTCATGGAGGCAGGGGAGTGAGGTGCTTTTCAAGAACCTTCCCGCCCACCCCGCCCCCATCCTTTGGTCTGGTTCCTCTCTCTCTGGAGTAACCAGCCAGCCAGTTTGTGGAGCCCTGTAGGTCTCAGGAACTAGTGTATGTCACTTTGTCATCATTTTTTTTTTTTTAATTTTTGGGGCTGTGCCAGGTCTTAGATGTGGCATTTGGGATCTTCTTTGCTGTGTGTAGGATCTTTAGTTGTGGCAAGCAGGATCTAGTTCCCTGACCAGGGGTCAAACCCTGGCCCCCCGCACTGTGAGCCTGGAGTCTTAAACCAGGGAAATCCTAGCCTTTTTATCTTTTAAGAACAATATGGTATTCTAGAGATGAATGGTGGTGATGGTTGTACAACAGTGTGAAATACTTAATACTACAAAGCTGTACACTTAGAGTTAAATGATATGTTTTATGTGTATTTAAAGAAAAGAGTGACATAGGTCCTAGGTATTACATCCCATTGGGGTCTTGTGAACCTGTGATTCTGGCCTTATGCTTTTCACGCCATATAAGGGAGAGGAATCAGCCATCAGGGTACTTTTGAGTACTTTATCCTGGGTAAGCACCTTGCCAAACACTTAAATGTGGATTATTTCATTGTATCCTCCCAGCACCCTACAAGGCAGTTTCTCCTATTACCTCCACTTTGCAGATGGAATACTCAAGGCTCCAGAGGTGGGGGCATTGCTGGAGTGTGCCCAGCTAGCTAGCCAGGCAGCCCTGGTGGGAACCCAGACCTTTCTGACACCAGCACACCTCCTGAATCCAATCTGCTTCCTCACTGCTTTACCAGTGCAGGGATGCCGATCAGAGAGCCCGACTTCTCTGTAGTCCCAGGAGATTAGATGATACCTCGTCCCTGGTTCCAGCTCAGTTCCTTCTGAAGGCCTGAGTGCCCGTCAGTCTCTTAGCAGGCAGCTGGTTGGCCCAGGCTGTCTCCCCAGTGTCCTCAAAGTGTCAAGGCTGCTTCAGTGGTGTTGCAAAGCGGTGGCTGGAAAGAGACCTGGGACTAAGGCTGGTAAGCCAGCCACATCAAAGCTAACGAGGCTCATCCTTGGAGGTGGGCAACAACCCAGCTGATTACCTGGCCTCATCAATGCTGGTTATGTGGCTTGGTAGTAGCTTGGTGGAAGGGGAGGAACTTGGGCCTCTGTGGGGCTAGGAGAGGAAGTGAGGGCCAAAGACACACTTTGCTCGAGTTATCTTTTCACAGAATTAGACCCGTGGTCCTTCCTGCTACCCTGTGCCCGTCACACATCAGCAGGCAGGCCATTTATCAGGACTGCTGGCTTGCTGACATCTTTAGCTGTAGCAATAGCTACATCTACACATATGGCCCATTCAGCATTTTAAGAACTAGGATTGGACCAGGTAAGAGTCCTTTTTTTTTTTGAGATTTATTTATTTATTTTATATTTTTGATTGCGCTGGGTCTTCACTGCTGCACGCGGGCTTTCTCCAGCTGCAGTGAGTGGGAGCTGCTCTTTGTTGTGGAGCACAGGCTCTAGGCAAATGCATTTCAGTAGTTGTAGTGCTTGGGCTCAGTAGCTGCAGCTTGTGGGCTTAGTTTCTTCACGGGAACGTGGGATGTTCCCGGATCAAGGGCTGAACCCATGTCCCCCGAACTGACAGGCAGATTCTTAACCACTAGATGACCAGGGAAGCCCCTGGGCTGGGCAAGATTCTTATTCCCATTTTAGAGTGGAGACAACTAAGCCTTCGAGAGAGGAAATGGTTCGTCCAGACTCATAGTTTGGCAAGATGCAGAGACAGGTCTGGCTAAGCTCAAAGCTCCTCCCACTCCCACTTTTTTTGTACAGTAGGCCTTGCTGCTTCCTGAAGATTAATTTGGGGTCACTGGGAAAGCAGGACAGGGACTGATGAGGCAGGCAAGGGTGAAAGATGGGGGCAAGAGTCTCTGCCATCTTTATTCTCTCTTTTAAGTGTAGACAACTGACACTTGTTAAATATCAGAACAGCGAGTCACTGGGATGCGGAGTTTTTTCTGAAGGCAATGGTCCTCAATGTGTGTTTCCTGGATCAGAAGCATCAGCATCACCTGGAAACTTGTTAGACATGCAAATTCTGGGGAAGGGGCCCGGCAATCTCTATTGATTGATGCCCCCTCCTGCCCAAAGGTATGTCCAACTGGAACTTGTGAATGTGATCTTATTTGGAAAAAAGTCTTTGTGGATGTCATGAAAGTAGGAATTGTGAGATGAACTCACCCTGAATTAAGGTGAGCTCTAAATCCAGTGACAAGTGTCATTGTAAGAGGAGAAAGGAGGAAACAACACACACAGGTGCATGCATGTGGAGACAGAGGCAGAGATCAGAATAATGCTCATGTGCATCATTTTTAACATTCCTCATATAAGTGATATCATATATTTGTCTTTCTCATACTTCACTCAGAATAATAATCTCTAGTCCATCCATGTTCCTCTAAAGGCACTATTTCATTCTTCTTTATGGCCGAGTAGTATTCCACTGTATATATACCCCACATCCTTATCCAGTCATCTGTGGATAGACATTTGGGTTGTTTCCACATCTTGGCTGTTGTAAACAGAGCTGCTGTGAACATTAGATGGGCTGCCCTGGTGGCTCAGATGGTAGAGAATCTGCCTGCAATGTGGGAGACCTGGGTTTGATCCCTGGGTGGGAAGATCCCCTGGAGGAGGGCGTGGAGAATCCCATGGATTGCTTGGAGAATCCCATGGACAGAGGAGCCTGGCGGGCTATGGTCCATGGGGTCGCAAAGAGTCGGACACAACTGAGTGACTAAGCACATGAACATTCCGTGCATGTATCTTTTCAAATTAGTGTTTCCATCTTTCCCAGATACTATGCCAGAAATGAGATCGCTGGATCATATGGCAAATCTATTTTTGTTTTTTTAAGGAACCTCCAAAAATGGCACCCCACTCCAGTACTCTTGCCTGGAAAACCCCATGGGCCCGGAGCCTGGTAGGCTGCTGTCCACGGCGTCACAAAGAGTCGGACATGACCCAGCGACTTCACTTCACTCACATATAGTTCTCCATAGTGACTGTACCGATTTACATTCCCATCAACGGTGGACAGGGGTTTCCTTTCTCCACACCCTTTCCAGCATTTATTATTTGTAGTTTTTTTTTTTTTTTGGATGATGGCCATTCCGATCGGTATGAAGTGGTATCTCGTTGTAGTTTTGATTGGCATTTCTCTAATAATTAGTGATGTTGAGCATCTTTTCCTGTGCCTGTTGGCCATCTGTATGATTTCTCTGGACACATTTCTGTTTTAAACCACTCAGTTTGTGGTCACTTTTATGGCAGCCACAGGAAACGAACACAAAACCCTCTAGAGGACTCTGGTGCACATTAAAGTTGAAAGCCCCCTGGCTCAGAGCAGTACTTCTCCAAGGGTGTAGGTACAGAGGCCCATCCCTTGTTCGCCCAAACCCAGACCAGACGTTTTTATGTTTTTAAAGCAAGTTTCTATGGTTACTTTTATGCACACTAAAAACTGAGAGTGTTTAGCCTTGAAGAGTGTTACTTTGTGAGTAAAAACCTCTTGTCTCTTCTTCCCTGCCTGGCCATGCCAGTCAAACAAGACACATCCTTCTTTAGCCAGCTTTCTACATTTGCAGGAGAACTTTTTTTTTAACCTTTTATTTTATATTGGAGTATAGCTGATTAACAATGTTGTCATAGTTTCAGGTGGACAGCAAAGGGACTCAGCCATACATATACGTGGATCCATTCTCCCCTGAACTCCCCTCCCATCCTGGCTGCCATGTAACATTGGGCAGAGTTCCCTGGGATATCCAGTGGGACCTTGTTGCTTATCCATTTTAAATATACCAGTGTGCACAAGACACAATGATCGGGTCTCATCACTTCATGACAAACAGATGGGGAAGCAATGGAAACAGTGACAGATTTTATTTTGGGGGGGCTCCAAAATCACTGCAGATGGTGACTGCAGCCATGAAATTAAAAGACACTTGCTCCTTGGAAGAAAAGCTAGGACCAACCTAGACAGCATATTAAAAAGCAGAGACATTATTTTGCCAACACAGGTCTGTCTAGTCAAAGCTGTGGTTTTTCCAGTGGTCATGTATGGATGTGAGAGTCGGACTATAAAGAAAGCTGAACACCGAAGAATTGATGCTTTTGAACTGTGGTGTTGGAGAAGATTCTTAAGAGTCCCTTGGACTACAAGGAGATCCAACCAGTCAATCCTAAAGGAAATCAGTCCTGAATATTCATTGGAAGGACTGATGCTGAAGCTGAAGCCCTGATACTTTGGCCACCTGATGCGAAGAACTGACTCATTTGAAAAGACCCTGATGCTGGGAAAGATTGAAGGAAGGAGAAGAAGGCAGTGACAGAGGATGAGATGGTTGCATGGCATCACCAACTCGATGGACATGAGTTTGAGCAAGCTCTGGGAGTTGGTGATGGACAGGGAAGCGTGGCATGCTGCAGTCCACGGGGTTGCGAAGAGTTGGACACGACTGACATGTCGATCCCAAACTCCCTAGTTATCTCTTCCCCTCATTCTTCCCCCGTGTCAACCAGAAGTTCACTAGTAGAACTTACTTTTATTATTATCATTCTCACTATTGCTTTTATTGCTAGCTTTATTTATGCTTCTCTGTGTTCAGCAGGGGAAGAAAGTGAACCTGGTTAACATTCATCTGGGACCTTATATCTGCCCTATACTGTAAGTGACTCAGGCTCAATGCCTGAAGCATCCGGGCCTGGATGAGAAGATGTCAAAGCCAAGAAGCATGAGGCTCGACTCCCTGGTTCACATCTGGGGGACAGGACCACCAAGGAAGCTGGGTAGGGGGGTGGAAATTTCCTAATCATCTGCTTTAATGGTGTAATGAAGTCAGCATAATTATATACCCAAGAAGTCTCCATTATTCACCATTCTCTGATCTCTAGCATCAGCCCCCTAGGAGACAGAGGGCCTGGCTGGCTAGAGATTCTTGCTTGGTCCTCTAGGTCCTAAAGTGAAGGGATCTGGAGCCCATCCTCATGGTTTGAACACTTAGGAAGATCTTTTGAATCCAAGGTGCTCTGTTGTGTCTGCTGCCTATAAGAGACAGGAAGATGGGGAGACGAGCCAGGCTGGACTGGGAAAACCATCAGCTAAGTCTCTGGGATCCCCAAGGGATTCTTTTGGTTCTGAAAACTCACCCTGGAGATTTCTAGAACAGCTGAGCTCATTCAGTTCATAGTATCTGTTGGTAGCCTTGGTTGTCCTCTTTATGCAGCCTCTTCACGTGTATTATCTTAATTAACCCTCAGAAAATCACCAATCCAGAGCCCATAATGAGCTTATGTGCTCAGTCATGTCCGACTCTTTTCGACCCCATGGACTGTAGCCCGCCAGGCTCCTTTGTCCATGGAATTCTTTTTTTTTTTTTTTTAAATTAAAATCACTTCCACACACTGGAGAAGGAAATGGCAACCCACTCCAGTGTTCCTGCCTGGAGAATCCCAAGGACAGGGAAGCCTGGTGGGCTGCTGTCTATGGGGTCGCACAGAGTCGGACACGACCGAAGCGACCCAGCAGCAGCAGCAGCAGCAGCAACAGGTACCAAAATCCTGTCCATGGAATTCTCCAGGCAAGAATACTGGAGTGGGTTGCCATTTCCTTCTCCAGGGCATCTTTCTGATGGGATCCCAAGGGATTCTTTTGGTTCTGAAAACTCACCCTGGAGATTTCTAGAACAGCTGAGCTCATTCAGTTCATAGTATCTATTGGTAGCCTTGGTTGTCCTCTTTATGCAGCCTCTTCACATGTATTATCTTAATTAACCCTCAGAAAATCACCAATCCAGAGCCCATAGCCCCTAATGAGCTTATGTGCTCAGTCATATCTGACTCTTTGCGACCCCATGGACTGTAGCCTGCCAGGCTCCTTTGTCCATGGAATTCTCCAGGCAAGAATACTGGAGTGGGTTGCCATTTCCTTCTCCAGGGCATCTTTCTGACCCAGGGGTCAAACCCATATCTCCTGTGTCTCCTGCATTGCAGGAGGATTCTTTACCTGCTGAGCCATCGGGGAAGCCTATATGAGAGATATTATAGCTTCCTATTTTGCAAAGGATGAAATAAAACCCAAGGAAAAAGCAGCCTGCCAAAGGTCACACAGCTGGTGAGGCAGAACCGGGATTTATCTAACTCAGCATTTCTTAACCTCAATACGGTTGATATTTGAGGCTGAATAATTTTCTGTTGGGGGGGGGGAGGTTGTCCTGTACAGTGTAGCATATCCTTTCCAGTTACGACAGCCAAGATATCTCCAGATGTTGTCAATCATCCTTGTGGGGACAAAACTATCTCCTGTTGAGAACTAGGGGTCAAACTATGGATCCTGTGTTTTTCCTAAGATGCTGCTCTGCCTCTGCAAACATCCCAAATCTGAGTATCTCTGTATGAGTCATCAGAGTATAAAGTTATATATGATACAACTCATTCACCTCATCACTGCCTAGTCAATTCCTCTTCCAAACACAAACACACACGCCTCTGCTATTTTAGTGGTGTGGATCAACACAGAGGTTTGTCCACTTGGTTTTAAAGTCAAGCAGTAAGTTGAATGCTAAGTCACTTCAGTCATGTCTGACTCTTTGTGACCCTATGGACTGTAGCCCGCCAGGTTCTTCTGTCCATGGGATTTCCCAGGCAAGAATACTGGAGTGGTTTGCCATGCCCTCCTCCAGGGGATCTTCCAGACCTAGGAATCGAACCAGCATCACTTACATCTCCTGCACTGGCAGGTGGCTTCATTCCCACCAGCACCACCTGGGAAGCTCGATCAGTAAGTTACTGGTTGGGCTTCTTGAGGCTTCATTATGCGGCCTTAGCAAGAGCGTCTTGAGAACACTGATTTCCTTATTTCCCCTCCATTCTTTTCCAAGAATCAGCTGGATCGTCATCTCTGTAGATTAATAGTTTTTCTGTAATGTGTTTGGCATTGTATCCCCAGTGCCTGTTATGGTGCCCGGCAGGTAGTAGCCTTTCAGTAAATACCTGTTGAACTCATGAAAAAATCAATTTTAGTGTCCTTTCCATTGCATTCAAATCACAAGAGCCATCTGTGTGTCTTCTTTGGAAAAGACTCTGAAGAAGAATGGATGTATGTATATGTATAGGCTTCCCAGGTAGCCTGAGTAGTAAAGAACCCGCCTACCAATGCAGGAGACGTAAGAGATGCAGGTTCAGTCCCTGGGTCAGGAAGATCCCCTGGAGGATAGCATGGCTACCCACTTCAGTGTTCTTGCCTGGGGAATCCCATGGACAGAGAAGCCTGGGGGGCTACAGTCCATGGGGTCGCAAAGAGCTGGACATGACTGAGTGACATACGTAGCACACACGCACATGTGTATGTATAACTGGATCACTTTGAGGTCCAGCTGAAGCTAACAAAACCTTGTAAATCAACTATACTCCAATATAATATAAAAATTTTAAAATCTCAGGAGCATTCATTAGCTCTTAGTGACAATGACAGTTTACCTTGGTTACCACTGGGTTCTGAAGGAAGCAGCAGAAACCCACTCAAACTACATAAAGCAGAGGAGCTATTTGCTGGAAAGATCCACAGATACTCATAGACTCCGAGGGCAGAAGTCCAGCCTAGCTTCCTGAGCGACCAGGACCAGGAATTGGAAATGCCTCAGGACCAAAGCCATTATTCTTCCTTTCTCTGCAGGAATAGCTCCTGACCTCAGGTTTGCTTAGTGATTACCTTCATCTCCCTCTTTCTGCTTGCCCCTCTCCTTTTTATCCTTTTATTCCTTTTCTCCAGACCAGCTTCCTTTCTCTACATGGCAAAAAAATGGTCTCCTCAAAACTGAAATCTTGATCCCCACATTTACTTGACCTCTTACTTCAAATACAAATCCAGACCAAGCGAACTCTAACCATCAGTTTCAAGTTTTCAGGAAAAAGACTCTGATTGGCTCAACTTGGATCAGATGATCATGTCTGGTCCAATCAGGAGTGTCCAGGAAGTAAGCAGGGTTTGTGTTACATAAAATGACCCCAGAGTCCCCATTTCTATGTGTGAGGAATAGGGGATGGGGAAATAGCCCCAAAGGCTGCTACTGTTCTTTCTCTGCCCAACTGAGAAGTCATAGGTCCTCCTAGGCTGGCCAAAGGCATGTACTCAGTAAGAAACTTTTGAAGGTGGGAGAGCTGGGTGTTGACATACCAGCCTTATTACTTGTAAGGACACACAAGTTATACTACAGTCATAAAAATGCAGCAAAAACAAGTAAAAAGAAGCCAAAGAAGATGAAAAGAAGCCTAAGCAAAAGAAATCTCAGGGGTTCTGCTCTTTTGAATACAACCATAATGATGGTAATGAACACAGAAATGGTTGGAATGAAAACAGGTGCTTGTTTGATTCTCTTAAGTAATGATAATGATAAAAAGAGAAATAGCAAATGTGTATCTAGCATTTACTGGGTGTCAGGCACTGTTCTAAGTGTTCGACAGATTATCCATCAACCCTTTTAATCCTGCAGAAACTTGATGGAGATTCTAAAGGGTGAGAAACCTAGTACTAGACACTGGAGGTTGTGGAGTGGTGATGCTCAAACTCCTCAAAAATAGCTTTGAAACTAATTAGGAGAATAAAGAGGAAGGGCATGTCTGACTTCCTCTGGAGGAAGCAAGAGAGTGGTTAGAGTTAGGTTCTGCAGCAGCCAGACAGCTGTGGTTTGAATCTAGCTGAATCTTGACATTGTGCAAAGTTTCTTAATATCTCTGAACCTCAGCTTCCTCTTCTGTAAAATGGGGATTAAAAAAACCTACCGCGGAAGATTGTGGGGAGGATGAAATGTGACATGCATGTGTGCTAAGTTGCTTTAATCAGTCCAACTCTTTGTGAACCTATGGACTGTAGCCCGCCAGGCTCCTCTGTCCAGGGGATTCTCCAGGGAGTGGGTTGCCTTGCTCTTCTCCAGGGGATCTTCCTGACTCAGGGACCGAACCCACATCTCTTGAGTCTCTTGGCAGGCAGGTTCTTTACTATCAGCACCACCTAGGAAGCCTGTTAAATGTAACACAGGACCTCTGAAATGCCTCCTACAGCCCCTGGCACATAGAAGACCTTAATAAATGCAATGATATGTTAGTTGGGAATACAGAGTGTGGATTCCAGACTGTATACCTTACAACCTTTGCACACTTGGAATTAATTCTCAAAAAACTTTGACTTTCTCATCTAAAAAGCATGTTTGATGATAGATCCTATCTCGTGGGGTCTTATGAGGAAGAATTCAGGTAATTCAAGATAAAGTCCCTAGTGCTATCTATCACATATTGTCAGTTTGTTGTTATTGTTGCCAACATTCTAGGATGAGGAACTAAAGTAACACAGAGAAAAAGGCAGGCAGTTAAAAATGATAGCATAAAGTCCATTCCACTGTACAATTAGTAAATTACACTCAAGTTTTTTTTTTTTTTTTTTGCAAAACTACTTTAACAAGAGGAGGACACTTATGACAGTCACAATGCCCCCCAAACAATTCATTTTTCCAGGAAAATCCATCTTCTTCTGACAATGTTCATTCATTTTGATGGCATCTGCATTCCCCTCGATTTCCCTAATTTTAATAAGGCATTAGGTCAGTGTCACAAAACTAATTTCAGAGTAGTCTGGTTGCTTGACAAAAATTCTGTTGTCATGACATTATTCGGTTGATACAGAGAAACTCTTTTCCATTGACTTCCAGACTCAGACTCTTATGCCAGCACAAGTGTGAAATGGTTGCTTTTAAAAAATATGTAATTAAGGTTTAAAAAATCTGGGAGACACCTTCTTGGAGTGTTAACAGTACACATTAGTATCTGTTGATGCAAGCAATAGAAACCAACCTTGGCTAGTATAAGAGAAGGGAGAACAATAGAACATACAGAATGGATAAGAGTAAGGGAAGGGTAGGGAGCCAGCAACCAGAGGCTCCAGGTATTAAGGAAGCAGGGCAGCAGAACCATCTTCTGTAGACTCCAGCATTTGAGCAGCTCCAATCTTTATCTCCATCTTGTTTTGCTGCGTTTGAGGGCTGAATTCCCAGTTAGAGTCCTGTCAGTCTTGCTTGGCTTGTATATATGCTCCCTGGCTAGGACAAGGTGAGGCACAGTGATTTACAGTTTCATTGAGACCCTAGACACTGAGAGGAGATTTCCTAAAAGAAGGACAGGAACAAGAACATGGTGTATTTGCCTGAATGGGACCTCCTTTTCTTTGGTTGTCATTTACTGGAATTACAATCAATGCTTTGCAGTGGTTGGCTGATGGCCAACTTCAGTCATGGATTGACTCTCACTGGAAACATGAAATAGAGACGCTGTCCAAGAAGGGAGTCACTAGATTCTGGAGGACTAGGATGAGACTACATGATCCTAGTCCCATTTGATTTAATTCAGGGAGCCTTCTCTGTACCCAAGAAAGGATAGAAAATGTGGTCCCCAGAGATGGAGTCTCTTAGCAATCTGGGCTTTGCAATAATTCTTCTGTGCAGAGTACCTCATCTGGATTTAGACCCGAAGCAGTGGGGTGGGGTCACTTACCACAGGGAAGAAGAAGAGATGGGAAAGACAACTTTATAGCACCCTTTATCATGAATGTAACAGGGTCAGATGAGGCTGACAAGCTGGTCCTCACAGCTGCTGTGAAGAAGGAAGGCTGGGCTGAAATTGCAATATGAATTATTTAGGCAGAACATGAGGAAGGGCTTTCTGGCTGCAAGGAAAGGCAGAACATGAGGAAGGGCTGGCTGCAAGGGAAGTCAGACCAGACCTTCAAGGTATGGTTTTGTTCCGAGGTGATCAGTTAGTGTCCCTTCTGCCCCTAATTCTGCGACACCCCCCACCCACCAGGTAACCACAACATTTTGTCTAGGTAGGACTGGGTTTCAGAATATTTCTCAGCCCAGCACTTGAGATGGCCTCCACTGATCAACTGGACTGGGGAATGGGGAAGGGGGATGACCCAATTTATTGCCCCAAATGTAGATTCAAAATTGACATTGTGAATAGAAACAGTTCGCACTCAATATCTCTTCAGTATTTTGCCACACTTGGGAGTCACGGCCGACTCTTTAGGTAATCGCCAAGGCAACAACAATGACAAAAGCAGCAGAAAATCCCAAGGGAGAGAAAAAAGGACAGGGAATTTTGTATGGGTGAATGCTGTGAAGCCGAAGTGCAGTATTAACCGGAAGTGTTTAACTCCCTCGAGAACACACAGAATAGATATGTGTCACTTAAGAGTTTTTGCACTGTATACAGAAAGGAAACACAAGTCACTCTGGCTGAAATGATTTGTGCAACTTATTGACTACAGCAACAGGGAAATCCAGACACTGCTCAATTCGGGTGAGGCTTGATCTAGCAGTGTACAGCCCTCTCCTTTTGTGTCTTCATGGTAATAGCTTCATCCTCAGGCATCTTTTCGTGGGTCATCAGTAGCTCCATGCTCTTTGCTCCTGGTCTAGAAACAGCTGCAGCAGCTGCAGACTTTCCACCATTCAACCCACACCATTCAGAGAAGACAGAACATCTCTTTAAATACCTCTTAGTCGAGTCCTTGGAGTCTCTCTTTCTCATTGGTGGGTTCTTTACCACTAGGGCCATCCGGGAAGCCCACAGTGGTCACATACATGGGTTATTCTGAGGATTTTTCTAGGCATTACATGGGATGATGACAAGCAATAGTGCCTGCATTTGCATCTTAAGTTGGATTCAAATAGGGACTCTTGTGCAAGAGACCTACTGAAGACTGCTTTCCAGAGAAGGGTGGGCTTCCCTGGTGGCTCAGCGGTAGAGAATCCACTGCCAGTGCAAAAGATGCAGGTTCAATCCCTGGGTTGGGAAGATCCCCTGGAGAAGGAAATGGCAACCCACTGCAGTATTCTTGCCTGGAGAATCCCGTGGACGGAGGAGCCTGGCAGACGACAGTCTATGGGATTGCAAAGAGTTAGACACGACTAAATGACTAAACAACAACATTCCAGAGAAGGGTGGCCTCGAGGAAAGCAAATGGTTCAGGGAGAGGAGCTCAGAAGCGTTGGTCTCAGCTGGCCTATGGGCTGATCCCGTGGAGAACACTGGGCCTCCACCGCATCTCAGAGCTGGTCTCACTCTAAGGCAAGGGGTCTGGCTTTCTGTGCTACTGGGCCATTCAGGCTGCTCCAAGGCCCAGGGGATGGAACCTCATTGGTGAGGCAACTTCCATTCAGTGGCAGCCAGTTCTCCAGTGATGAGGGTGGCTGTGAGTCACTAGCAGTCTGTTCACTAGTCAGGGATGTGCCCACCATGGTGAAGGGAATTGATGGCATCGACTCCACCATGCTGGATACAAACTGGCGACTAAGGGGGAGGGAGACTGGGTTTGTGAGTAGCTCCAGCTTATCAACCCAGGAACTGAAGAACAGAGCTGAGGTCCCCAGTGCCAGCAGGTGTTGCAGGAGGATTAGAGATGGAAACTGCTTGCCTCTTACCATGAGCTTATTCCTGCTATCAGTTTTCTCCAAAAAGCCGAACCGTTTTTTTCAAAAAGATGGTCTGGACCAACCCCTTTATTTTAAAAACAAGGGAACCGAGGCCCAGAAAAAAATCAAGTAGCCCAGATTCACACAGAGAGGGGGACAGACCCAAGACTGAACTTGCCCAAGCATCCTTCTTCAAACCCAGCAAGCTCTTTCTGCTGCTTCTCTGAAAACAGGCAGCTAGGGGAGAGGCGGTTGCTTGGTGGAACTATGTCTCCATGAACTCAGTGACCCCCTCCTGCTGCTTAGAAGCAAATTTTGGTCCCGTGGTGAATAAGCCTCCCAGACAATGGTGCCCTTGCTTTGGATGAGGCTCGCGGGAAACACGGTGAGCTCAGGGCCACGATAGGCAGGGTGACAGAGAGCTGGTGCCTGGGCGCTCACATTTATTTAACAAATATTTATTGTGCTGGACAGTGGGGGTTGCGGCCGTGCACCATCCAGTCTTTCTTCTGGAAGCTACAGTCCAGTGGCAAAGACAAAAGTTAAACTACTCTTTGTGTGATAAAAATGACAATTTTGGTAACTGCTCTGAAGATATCTAGGGTACTGTGTGAACCCGTAAGCAAGTGTCCTGACCTGGTTTGGGGTTAGAAAGCTTCTCTCTGTGGGAGTGATCAGAAGGAGATTGAAAGAATGGAGAGAAATTAGGAATTGGGTGGGCGGGGTTTGAGAAAGAGGATGGAAGAACATTCCAGAAAGAAGGAACAGCTTGTGTATGATTTCCAAGGTGGAGTGGTCTGCTTGAGACCCTGTTCATTTGAGGAAGGTGAGGTGGCTGGAGGGTAGGGTGGGAATGGGTGTGTTGAGAGATGAGGGTGGAAATTGACTCTTGAGTCAAGAGGAGGACAGGGCAGAAGGTAAACACAGCAGGTATGAGGGTTGAGGGTGTGTGTCCGTGTGTGTGTGTGTGTGCAGGGTAACAGAATACAATTTGTGTTTTAGAAGTATCGTTCTGGAAGTTATGGCATGAGGGAGTATACTTAACAATATGGCAGACTCAACTGGCATAGCCCTCTCCCTTCTTCACACAAGGTAGAATTATTGGAAAGAGAAACATATATATGTATATATATAATATGAATATATTATTACTATTGTGTGGTTGGATACCATCACTCATGACTCAATGGACATGAGCAAACTCTGGGAGACAGTGAAAGATAGGGAATCCTGGTGTGCTGCCGTACATGGGGTTGCAGAGAGTCGGACAGGGCATAGCAATTGAACAGCAATTATTAATGAATATAATTTATAGTAACTACTGACATCTCTACTTAAGGCTAGAATGCAGCTTCCTTTATTAAAAGGGTGGAGAAATTCTATCCACATGTTCAGGGAGGGTTGTTGTCCACCCAGGGTTGAAGGTTGAGAAAAGGAAATGTTTAGTCGCTACAAAAGTGTCCGACTCTTTTCCATCCCATGGACTATAGCCCACCAGGTTCCTCTGTCCATGGAATTGCCCAGGCAAGAATCCTGGAGTGGGTTGCCATTTCCTTCTCCAGGGGATCTTCCTGAATCAGGGATCAAACCAGCATCTCCTGCACTGGCAGGCGGGTTCTTTATCACTGAGCCATCCGGGAAGCCCTGAGAAAAGAAAATATCCAGTGAAAAAGTGAAAGGTTAGATCTGTGTTATGTATGGGTGTACCCACCTGAAGTAGATTTTTTTTTTTCACTTTTTAGTGGCACTGTGTGGCATGTGGGATCTTAGTTTCCCCGGATCACTAGGGGATCTCTAGGGAGGTTCCTAGAAATTTTAACATGAGAACCTCTAGGGAGGTTCCTAGAAATTTTAACATGAGAAATTAAGGTATAAATTCATCTGGGTCCAAGGAAACACCTGGAGAGTAAGACCCCTTTGTATGGTAACTTCTGCATCCCTTGGCGCACAGAACTTTCACAGAATAAAGAACCTCTGTTGATGAGGAGCTCATCATTAAAAAATTATAAGCCACATCATTAGATAGTTTACATAAAGGAAAGTTAAGAAATAACATCTCAGGAACTTGAGACTGTTGAACCATCTGTTAAGAGATTATAAAATCAGTTTGTTGAAAATGATCAAATAACAGAAGGATGAAAGACAATCATGAAAGCACAGGATATTGTAAAAAAAGAGAGAAAAAAAAATTTTAAGGCCAACTAAAATAAACAGTAATCAAGAATATCCTCACTGAAATGAAATGCTCGTGGATTTCCCTGGCAGTCCAGTGGTTAGGACTCCCCACTTACAGTGCAGGTTTGGCGTGGGTTCAATGCCTGGTCAGGGGACTAAATCCCACATGCCATGCAGTGCAGCCAAAAAAGTTTTTTTTTTTTTTTTTTTAATACTTGATTTCATAAACAATTAGACATAGCTTCAGAGAGAGGAAGAGATTGAAAGAAATTATCCAGAGTGAAAAATTGGTGCTGATGAATCAGAAGGTGTCAAGAGTAGAGTCAAAGGATGCTCGAGTTGTGTTGTCCCAGGCAAACATGGTGCCATTGGAATGAAACTTAGGATACTTTGTGTTTCAGGACTAAGAAAAACAGGCCTGCTAAGGCAGTGACTGGGCTTCCTGTGTAGCTCAGCTGGTAAAGAATCTGCCTGCAATGCAGGGGATCCTGGTTCGATTCCTGGGTTGGGAAGTTCCCCTGAAGAAGGGATAGGCTACCCACTCAAGTATTCTTGGGTTTCCCTGGTGGCTCAGATGGTAAAGAATTCTCCCGCAATGCAGGAGACCTGGGTTTGCTTCCTGGGTTAGGAAGATCCCCTGGAGGAGGGCGTGAAAACCCACTCCAGTATTCTAAACCCACTCCAGTATTCTTGGCTGGAGAATCCCCATGGACAGAGGAGCCTGGCGGGCTACAGTCCGTGGGGTCACAAAGAGTTGGACATGCTGAGCGACTAAGCACAGACACAAGAAAGAGACCAGTGAGCTTATCCTCTGGAGGGAAACCAGTGACTGTGTTGAGTAGAGAGAGGTTGATTTTCAGACATTATAAGGAGGTTTTCATTTTTCTAAGAACCAGGCTTGAAGAGACAATGAATTATTATTGTGAGCACTAGAGGTGGGTATGGGGTTCCCCAGGTGGCGCTAGTGGTAAAGAATCTGCCTGCCAACGCAGAAGATACCAGAGATGTGGGTTTGATGCCTGGGTTGGGAAGATCCCCTGGAGTAGGAAATGGCAACCCGCTCCAGTATTCTTGGCTGGAGAATCCCACGGACAGAGGAGCCTGGCGGGCTACAGTCCACGCAGCTGCAAGGAGCTGGACGTGACTGAGCGACCGAACACACACACACAGGTGGGAATATGAACCTAGCTCTTTTGGACACCAAAGCCCATTTGTGGAAATACTGAAGCTGGGATGGTAAGGGGGTCACCTTGAGATTTTTCTCGGGACATAGAGTCTTGGATCTGCAGCAGAGTTGGAGGGAGAGGAGAAGATGGGGCAGACGGCTTAGGGAGCTGGATCCTTCTTTCTCTGGACTTGGCCTTGGACCTGACTTCAACCTCAGGTAACAAGATGATCAGGAGGAACTTCTACTGAGGATTCTGTCTTTCACTGTAACAAAGGGTTTCAGAAAGCCTGACTCTGCCACTAGCTGTAGGATCTTGGTCCAGTTGCTTTCTGTCTCTGAGCCTCTGTTTGTTCATCTGGAAAGTGGGCATGTTGATAAGGCTCGTCTTACAGGACTTTTGACAAGATTTCCTGAATCATACATAAAATGGCAAGTTGGTAATAAAAGTTACAATATATGCTAGCAGGAAGGCGATCGGTCGTGACTGTTTCTGGATACAATGGAGTAATTGGGACGGGAAGGGTCCACTTAGGAGGGAGTCCATATTAGCTGTCATCAGTTTTTAGGTAAGGATCAAAAAGAGTGAAGAACTATTAAAATCCAAGTTATGAAGTATGCATATGGGGCACAGAGGGAATAGACAGATTATAAATCAGAGAAAGTCAGGCCTCTGGGGAAACCCTGTTCCCCTTTGGGGAGCTGTTGCTCCAATTCAGCCCTGCATTTTTCTTCTGGGTACTCAGGTGGGCTTGGAGAATTTCCTCAGGAGTTGGGTATTTTTCTTCCTTGACCTTCCCTGTCTGCAGCCTTTGTATCTCTTTGCATTTTCACAGTGACAAGCCTCTCTCTATATGCAACATGGTACAATGGGATATATATATATATATATATATATATATACATATATATATATATACATACACATATACAGAGAGAGAGAGAGAGAGACAGAGAGAGAGACAGAGAGAGGGATGGGGGTCTTCCAGGTGGCTCAGCAATTGAGTTCACCTTTAATGTAGGAGCCACAGGAGTTGTGGATTTGACCCCTAGGTTGGAAAGGTCCCCTGGAGGAGGGCATGGCAACCCACTCCAGTATTCTTGCCTGGAGAATCCCATGGACAGAGGAGCCTGGTGGGCCACAGTCCATGGGGTCACAAAGAGTCAGACATGACTGAAGTTACTTAGCACAGCACAGAGAGAGAGAGTTGCCAGGACAAACTAGCTCAGATGAGACTGTCGCTGACTCAGATGCTCACTCCTCTGGCAGAGGAGAGGAGCACCAAGGATTTAAATAGGTGTGGCTCACTTTCCCCCTCTGTCTGCCTCCTCCCTCATCTGCCTTTTCTGCAGCTGGACTCTGCCCAGCTTCAGACCACACCCCATAAAGGAATACCCCATCAGGAGAAGGCCTATTCCTGTGTCTCCCATCTCCCGTTTCAAGGACGCTGCCCAGGTCTCCGCTTCTCAGTACTTTTCCGTTCTCTCTTTGTCCTTTGCCAAAGCGCCAGCAGAAGGGATTCTGGGAAAGAAAAGATTGTCATTGTCACAGGAAAGGAGAAAAGGCAAAATGTGATGAATTCCCCAGATGTGGTCCTCTGATTTGGGAGAAGGATAGAAGATATGATTTTCACCCCCCTCAGAACTGCACGAAGCAGTTGACAAAACATGTAACTGAACTTCACCTCTTTGGAAGATGACTTTAAAATAGGCCATTAGACAAAAGTAAGCGAAGAGCCAATTGAGTGCTAAATATATCTATTCTTATAAAATCTGCTATTTTTGAGTTAAATGTTGCAGAAATTACCAAATTTGCATTTAATTATTTTAATAGATCTTGTTTACAGATGACTAGGCAAAAATGAAAGAAAAAAAAAGTACCCCAAACTAATTCACTTTGACTGCTCGGGTTGTAACTGTGCCTAAAATAGAAAAACATACTCAGAATATTTTCTCAAAGTCATAGGGAAAGCCAACTTTAATTCCATTTGTCTCAGTGTCAACACCACACATGCTGAATTTCCCATTAAATGAGATTTATGCATTTGATATTGGGGACAAAATATACATTCCCTGAAGATGGACTTTTCTGGACCTCTCTCCTAATTGGCTTATAGATCTTGCTTTGGGTGCAATGAAGAGATAGTGCCTTATGTAATTGACAAGATTCTGGTCTCTGTAGTCAAGTACGACTGGGATTGAATTCAAGTTATGCTCTGTACTAGCTGTGTGTCCTTGGGTAAGTCACTTAACTTCTCTGAGTCCTGATCTCTTCTTCTAAAGTAGAGATATTAATTTGACTGTGTAAGAGTGTCAGAAAAGTTAATGATAATCTATGTTGTAAAGTCGGGGCTTCCCAGGAGGTGCTGGTGGTAAAGAACCTGTCTGCTAATGCAGGAGATGTAAGAGCTGTGGATTTGATTCCCAGGTTGAGGAGATCTCCTGGAGGAGGGCATGACAGCCCTCTCCAGTATTCTGGCCTGGAAAATCCCATGGACAGAGGTGCCTGGCGGTCTACAGTCTGTAGGGTCACAAAGAATTGAACACGACTGAAGTGGCTTAGCAAGCACACACATACACAACTAGTGGAGTGCCTGGCACAGAGTGGGTGCTCAGGAAATATGTATTTTGTCCTTCTCCTTGCAGCTTCCTCTTTTTACAGACATCAATTCTTCCCCCTCCTCCTTGAGAGAACAAACTTGCTGGGTTCAATGGTTTCTTAATACCTCCTAGGCCACAGGGATAACCGGGAGAAAGAAGAGGAGAATTAGCTGAGCAAACACTGTTTGTGACTATCCTTGCTGGCACTGTGCGTTTGGAACCTGTTTCTCAGGAGACTGGCAGGCATCTGCCTGAAACATCTTTCATTCCTCCCTCTGCATTGAGGACGATGAGACCCATTAGCCCACAATACACATACGCAGTTTGTCTTTGTGCTTTCAAGCTAAGCTAAGGATGCATGGCCAGCCTTGCTGTCTGGTTTCTGGGTTGGTTGACCACCTCCATTCTGCATGTTTTAATTACCTGGGGAAGGCGCAATGAGTGAATAGGCAAATTATCATTTCCCAAATGTGAATGTGGTGACCTCACTAGGTCAGCGAAGGGACATGAAAACACAAATTGTTGCTTCTGCCATGTATGGAAATAGCAAGAAGACTGCTGGCTTCATCTTTGAACCAAGAGGAATCTCACCAGACACCTACTTTGCTGCTGTTGCCTTGATCTTGGACTGCCCAGTCCTCCAGAAGGGCTGTGACACTGAACTAATGGAAATACACTTTGCTGTCCTTGACATGATATGAACTTTGCCTTTGTATCAAGATTTTATGTCTTTGATACCCAAGGGACCCATGTCCAAACACAATGAATGACTACCAATCAGGAGTCAAATACATTGGAGTTTGAGCTGAAGGCAGTTAATTGTTTGGGAATCTGCAGCTGTCTTCTCTGGGGAGGAAGGTTTTTAAGTGTTGAGAGGCTGCCAACTTCCTCTTCAGGACTGTTCTAGCTTGTGTGGACTTCAAGCACAATATTTGCTATTTGTCAAGGAAGAAGATTGTGGTCCAGGCAGTCCTTATTTTACAGACCCCTAGCCTTGCATCCCCTTTATGGATCACAGCCTTGTCATGGTGAAGGGGTTGCGTAGCTCAATGAAGCATGAGCCATGCCATGCAGGGCCACCAAGATGGATGGGTCATAGTGGAGAGAGTATTAAAAGGCAAAGACAAAGACATCGCTTTGCCTATAAAGGTCTATATCATCAAAGCTATGGTTTATGCAGTAGTCACATAGGGAAGTGAGAGTTGAACCACAAAAAAAGCTGAGTGCCCAAGAATTGACGCTTTAGAACTGTGGTGCTGGAGAAGACTCTTGAGAGTCCCTTGGACTGCAAGGAGCTCAAACCAGTCAATGCTAAAGTAAATCAACCCTGAATATTCATTGGAAGGACTGATGCTGAAGCTCCAATATTTTGGCCACCTGATGCAAAGAGCCCACTCTTTGGAAAAGACCCTGATGCTGGGAAAGATTGAGGGCAGGAGGGGAGAGGGGTGATAGAGGATGAGATGATTGGATGGCATCACCGACTCAATGGACATGGGTTTGAGCAAGCTCTGGGAGATGGTGAAGGACAGGGAAGCCTGGTGTGCTGCAGTCCATGGGTTGCAAAGTGTCGGACATGACTTAACGACTGAACCACAAGAACAGCAACAAGCCTTGTATTGCTAAGTTTGACAGAGTATAACATTCAGTCAACGAACCGTTGACAGTTAGTCTACACAGGCAGAAGCTGGTGATATTGTTTCTCATCTCTGTATCCCTGGCATTGAACCTACTATCTGGCATTTTGTGAATACTCAGTAAATAGTGAGTAGGTTTATTCTGCTTGACAATAAACTCTAGCCAGTGGTTCTCAAACTTGAATGTGCCTCAGAGTCACTTGGAAGGCTTGTGATAACACACGTTGCTGAGCCTATGGCTACAGTTTACCATTTATTAGGTCTGGGGTGGGGCCTGAGAATTGACATTTTGAGAACTACAGCTCAGGTGTCAGTAGTGAAAGCTTTCGAGTCAGACTTGAGTTTGAATTCCTACTTCTGCAGGTGTTAGCTGGGTAATTTTGATGCAGATGAGCGAATCCTGTCTGTGACACTTAGCTGTGTGATCTTAGGCGGGGCTTCCCTAGTGGCTCAGTGGTAAAAAAAAAAAAAAAAAATCTGCCTGCCAGAGCAGGAGACATGAGTTCGATCCATGATCTGGGAGGATCCCCTGTAGAAGGAAATGTCAACTCACTCCAGTATTCTTGCCTGAAAATCTCCAAGGACAGAAGAGTCGGACACAACTTAGCGACTGAACAACAATGATCTCAGGCAAGTGGCAATCTCTTCAAACCTTGGTTTCCTCACTGCCTGTCTTGTAATATTTAGACACAATGTGTATAAGATGCCAAATGAATCCCGGGTGTGTAATTGGCATCCATAAATGCCAGCTCTGATAATTAATGGCCAATATCCTTTTCCTTAACTAATTCAGAATTAGCTGTTCTATGCTGCCATAAACCCACTGGAGCCCCAGCAAACCAAGGAGTCTCTGTTTCTCTTTCACTTGCTGGCCCTGCGTTGTGCTTTCTGAATTTCTTTTTTTTTTTTTTTTTTGAGGGACTATTCTAGACAATGATTTATCTACCAAAGAACTTAAACTTTGAAATATACATTTTTTGGATGTATTAAGCATTTATGACAGGTTTGAAGTGGCCCCCTCCTTTTCTCAAGGAATATAAAATATATAGATAATTGGGCTTGTGTATAAACAAATTGGGGTTTCCCAGGTGGCGCTAGTGGTAAAGAACCCACCTGCCAATGCAGGAGATACAAGAAACGATGGTTCAGTCCCTGGGTTGGGAAGATCCTCTGGAGGAGGGCATTTCAGCCCACTCCAGTATTCTTGCCTGGAGAATCCCATGGACAGAGGAACCTGGTAGGCTGCAGTCTGTGGGGTCACAAAGAGTCGAACATGACTGAGCACAATAGCAACATTAATGTGAAAAGGATTTTAAATCCTAACAGAATTTCATTTGTTCTTTTATTAAATTTTTGCTTTCCTTGATTTACTTGTAAATGCTACATTTTGTATCTCTAATAAATCAGGTCCATTTTTCTTATTCTCATAACTGAAAAATCACCATTCTACCCAATGTTATTGTATTAGTTTGCCAGTGCTGCCATACCAATGTGCCGTGGGCTGGGGACTTTAAACAACAGAAATTAATTTTCTCCCAAGTCTGGAGGCTGGAAGTCCAAGATCAAGGTGAGTGCAGTGTTAGTCTCCTATGAGGCCTTTCTCCTTGGCTTGCAAATAGCCCCCTCTTGCTGTGCCCTCTTGGGGTCTTTTCTCTGTGTGCTGACATCCGTGTGTGTGCGTGTGCATACACGTGTGTTTTAATCACCCAGTCATATCCAACTCTTTGCATCCCCATGGACTGTAGCCCGCCAGGCTCCTCCGTCCATGGGATTCTCCAGGCAAGAATACTGGAGTGGGTTACCATGCCCTCCACTGGGGGCCAACCCATCCCTAGAACTTCCCTGAAGTTCTGAATCCTGTTCTCTGCAAGTGAAAGGGGAGCCTTTTCCCTGTGTAGAGCATGGGAACACTTTTAGGCCACAGTGAGGAAGGAAGGAGGCTCAGAGAATGAGACATCCAGAATTAACCTAAAGGTCTTGACAGCTTTCTGCAGGATGCCCAGGGCAGAATGTCCAGATTCTCTTTGAGGACCACTTCTGGGATCCCAACCACTCTGTGCAGGGGGCAGTTGCTGCCTTAGGAGTGGAGCTCAATGCTGAGCTGGATAACATTCCCAGTGGGGTTCCGGACTCGGTGGCCCAGCTCTGATAGGCCTGGCTCTGCTCCTTGAGGCTCTGTGATGTTGGACAGCTCCCTTCGCCTCTCTGAACTTTGATTTCTTCACCTGCAAAGTGGGGCGGCTATGAAGAGTAAGTGAACATTAGTTAGCTAAAAGGAAATGGCATATATATATGTGTGTGTGTGTTTGTGTGTGTGTGAGGGACTGACATTAAAAGCTGCTGAATTTGTTCAATAAACATTTCTTTTTAAAAAAAAATCTAATTTTATTTATTTCACGGCCCCTGGTCATAGTTGTGGAGTGGGATCTTTGATCATCCTGTGGCATGCAGGTTCTTTTAGTTGTGGCATGAGGGATCTAGTTCTTTGGAATCAAATCCAGGCCCCTTGCACTGGGAGCATGGTCTTTGCGACCCCCTGGACTGCATCATGCCAGGCTTCCCTGTCTTCACTTTACCAGAGTTTGCTCAAATTCATGCCCATTGAGTCGGGGATGCCATCCAACCATCTCATCCTCTGCTGCCCCCTTCTCCTTTTGCCTTCAATCTTTCCCAGCATGGGAAGGATGGAGTCTTAGTCATTTCTTGAGTGTATAAGCCATTGTTCTAAGATTCAGAGTTGGCAAACTGTGGCCTGCAGGCTGAATCCAGCTGCTGCCTATCAAACCGTGATTGGAACACATCTACATCTATTCATTTACGTATTGTCCACGGCTGATTTGATGCTACAACGGCAGAATTGAGAAGTTGTGACAGAGACCATATGGCCTGTAAAGCCTAACATATTTACTATTAGGCCCTTCACAGATAAAGTGTGTCAACCTCTGATCTGGGTAATGACACAGAAAAAATCTCTTGACACACACACACATCACTTCCCTAGTATAGTGGGACACTCCAGAAGAGGGGAGATAGGTAATAAACCTAATACATAGCTAAATTTTGTTATAGGGACTTCCCTGGTGGTGCAGTGGTTAAGAATTTGCTTGCAATGTGTGGGACATGGATCGGATCCCTGGTGGGAGAGCTAAGATTCCACATCCCATGGGGCAACTGAGCCCTCATGCCACAATTATGGAGTCCCTGAGCCACAACTAGAAAAAGCCTGGGTGCTGCAGTGAAGAGCCCACGTGCTGCAATAAAGACTCACACCGCCACAATGAATCAATAGGTAAAATGATCTATTACATTAGGAGGTGGTAAGAGCAATGGAGAAAGATTAAAACAGGGAGGGTGACAGGGCATGCTGGTAGGGAATGTAGTTGTGACTTCAAATTCAGTAGCCAGAGCCAGCAACATTGAGAAGGTGACATTTCAGAAGGAGGTGAGGGAATGAGCAGTGAGGTATCGGGGAGGAGAATGCCCAGGGAGAGGAGGTTACAAGTGCAAAGGCCCTGAGGCAGAAGAGTGCTCAGTGCATCCTGAAAGCAGTGAGGAGTCTGCGTGGCTGGAGCAGAATGTACAGGGAAGAGAAATGGGAAGTCAATCCTAAAGGAAATCAACCCTGAATATTCATTGGAAGGACTGATGCTAAAGTGAAGCTCCAATACTTTGGCCACCTGATGCAAAGAGCTGACCCATTGGAAAAGACCCTGATGCTAGAAAAGATTGAGGGCAGGAGGAGACGGGGACAAAAGAGGATGAGATGGTTGGATGGCATCACCGACTCAATGGACATGAGTCTGATCAGACTCCGGGAGATAGTGAAAGACAGGGAAGCCTGGCGTGCTGCAGTCCATGGGGTTGCAAAGAGTCAGAATGACTGAGCAACTGAACAACAGCACCTCACTGGGGGGCAGGGGACAGTTGTCTCTGACCTTGTGGTTTCTTCAGAGGATTCTGCCTTTTGCCCTGTGTGAGCTGGAACACTGGGTGGTGATGAGCTGAGAAAGGCCATGATCGGACTTGTACTTTATAACTCCCTCCTTGGCTGCAATATTTGAGCAAGGGAAAATTCAAGAGTTTGGAGAGCCTGGGGTCTCCACGTGGACCTCTGAGCCTCCCATCCTGGACCATTTCCCTTGACACCTGCAGGCGGTGATGAGAACCCAGGAGTTGACAGGGGTCAGCCTATGATGCAACAGCAAGCGGGACTGATGTGAAGGAACAGTGGTCTTTAAGGGATGGATGCTAATCCTCGCCAGCAGGTTGTTGGGAATACAGGAAAGGGAGCTCAGTGCGCCAGAGACGATTTCTCAGAACTCAGAAAAGCAGATTTTAATATCAGGGCTTCCAGCTTTTGTAAGTTTGCTAGTAATTCAACTTGTCTTTTTTAAATATCATGCAAAACAAGGAGTATCGGCAGAAAGTTTCCAGCACAAATACAGATGAATGCCCCCTTTTTGCTTCTCATACCTTGCAGGTGGGCTTCCCAGGTGGCACCAGTGGTAAAGAACCCACCGGCCAATGCAGGAAATGTAAGCAACCCAGGTTCAATCCCTGAGTTGGGAAGATCCCTTGGAGAAGGGTGTGGCAGCTCACTCCAGTATTCTTGCCTGGAAAATTCCATGGACAGAGGAGCCTGATGGGCTGTAGTCCATGGGGTTGCAAAGAGTCGGACATGACTGAAATGACTTAGCAGGCATGCAACTTGAAGGTGTAGCTTGAGAGCAATGAGGGGTCTTCACTTGGCTCACTCCTACCCCTGGTCTAACCCTGTCCTCAGGGCTACTCCAGAGACTGAGAGGCTACAAGCTTATGCTTGCCCTCCTGAAGTTTCCACTCTAGGAAAAAGAGTAGCATACAAGTCCTTAAAAACAGAGAAATAACTGCGTTAAGGTTAGGGTTAGGGTTATTATTATAGACTGGAGTCCGGCCAGCAATTGCGTTTTGTTTGAATAACATAACTGCATATAGAATAAAAAATGTCTTAACTGCTGGCTTTTGAAAAGTGAAAGATTTCAGAGTAAATTCCAGATTTGGGCTTCTCATGAAAACATTGGGAAACTCTGGCCACACCAGACCCAAATTCCAGCATGATTAATGGTAATGCTGAGAATGGCTCCCTCTTGCAGGTGGGGTGTGTGCTCCCCGTTCACTCTGGGCCAGGTCTACCTGGCTAATTTATATACCCTGCCTGTTCTCCTCCTTCCTGAAGTTCTGGGTTTGCATCTCTTGAAGTTGAGGCTGCATGTCTGAGTAGCACACCTGAGGCTGAGTCTTGTGTGTATGAAGTCCCATGCTTGGCCCTGGGACTCAGAACCTCATGTCTGCTGTGACCAGTAAATGACCAGTTACGATTCCTCCAGGGGGTTGTTGCATCTCCGTGCACTTGGCTCAATCTCCAGGCCAGACCAGCCTTCAGAGGAAATTAGAATGACTGCTATTTTTGGAGAATTCTGACCTGCCCTCTGTGTCCCAGAGGTATCCTTTCTTTATCTCTTCCAGGTCCCTCTGTTCTCAGGTGGTTCTCAGGGCCAGGAAGTCCATGGTAACCATTATTGCCCCTCTGAAATATTAGGGGCAAGAGAGAGAGAGGAGATTTTCCTTCCATCCCATCTGATGCCCCAGTTCAGCCTTCTTGGTCAAGTTGATCACACCATAAAGTGAGGGTCATGGCTGGGCCTTGGAAGACATTTCATCCATGAGGTCGTAACTGGCTTTCCCCTTTCTGTCCTCTCTCCTGACTTCCCCCTCCCCCAGCCCTTTCTCCATTTCTCTGTCACTGTGATGCTGCACTGATTCCCCTTGACTTTTGGGGGAAAATTCACTCTCCATGACTTGTTTTGTCCCTGCTAATCCCCAATCAATATGGCATCCAATGCAGTTACTGTTCAGGGAAAAATAATTATTATTCTCCCTGGGCCCAAAGTCATCTTAATTTAAAGGATAAATCGTTAAGTCAACTTCCAGTCTTCATTCTTAAGGGACACAGGCCATGAGTTGGCAGATGGAACAGTTTATGATAGTCTATTCATATAGCAATGCCCTTTTAATTTTTTTTAAGTATCCAGAAATTAATTTTTTGCACCACGTGGCATGTGGGATCTTAATCCCCAACCAGGGATTGAACCCGTGCCCTTTGCATTGGAAGCACAGAGTCTTAACCACTGGACTGCCAGGGAAGTCCCTATCTTTTCTTATTTCTACTTTTTTTGAAGGCTTACTATGCGTGAATCTCTGACTGCATTATCTCTAGTTCTTCCAATAGTCTGCAAGGTAGTTTTCTCAGTTACAACATGAAGAAATTGAGGCAAAAAGATGGCACAAGTTACCCAAGGTCATATGACTAGTTGGTGGCAGAACTGGGATTGAAACACAGATGTGTCAGACTTCAAAGCTTATGCCATACATTGAGGAAGACACCCACCAAGACCCCCATCCCCCTGCTTTTCATCCTTAAGCTTCTCTGGGATAGGATGAAATCTCCCTCCTTAAAGATTTCTCCTATGTGAATTTGATGATTTATCTCCTTTGAGCATGACTTATAGAGTTCCTGTGATGTCTAGGGGGACGTGATTATCTTTCTTGGATGACTTATCACACATCTGGGGCCATGGAGTATCTTTAATGTCTCATGAACGTGTGAGTGGGAGAAGCCTTGGCTGATGGAAAGGAAGCTTATTGCTCTCACATCTGCAAAGCAAGAAGTCTCCAGTGGGAATCAGCTCCCCTCTCGTACATCATGTGTGACCCAGTCTTCCCAGGATTCTCAGCCTTGAGGAATGATGGAGTCACAGGGGCAGAGATTGCTCACATTTTCTGACTGGTATCATCATTCACGCACACAGACTTCTGCCCGTGCAAACATTCTCTCTGTCGAGATTTCTCATGGCGGGTTCACCGTGTACTTGCATTTGTCTAGCTGCATTCCTTTCATAGAATCCACCGTGATTTTTTTCTTCTGCTCTGGCCTCATTGTCATTATTTGTGATTTAAGAAGCTCTTGAGGATGCTTCATGGTGCTGGTGCCCTTGAATCACCACCCATTGACTCTGTCCTGATGTTCACAAAGATTCCAACTCTGAACTTTTCAGAGTCGTGAGAAGTAGTCTCTCCCCAATTCTGAGGTAGAATCTACTACCTGAGTTCCAAAGCCATCCTGCTTGGCTTTACACTAAAACATCTCATGAAACCAGACCTTCCGTTTCTCCATTCGTTCCCTCTCTAGAATGCTCCAAGGGTCACACACCTGGTTCTTGCACCATCCCCACATCTGTCTCTCTCTGGTCATCCAAGTCTCTTGCTTTCATCTTTATCCCCAACCAGTGCTCCACTGCAAGGAACTCATGTGAAAGAATTGTCTCATTGTCTCAAGGGGCTTAGCTCACCAGATCTCCACACGCTCAGACATATCTGAAGTTCAGTCAAGGTAGGGCATGATAATAGTGAACAGTATGGTTATGGATGGGGATGTAAAATGGTGCAGTGGCTTTGGAAAATGTCTGACAGTTACTTAAAGTATAAACTTCCCATACAACGTAGCAACTTCATTGCTAGGAATCTACCCAATAGAAATGAAAGCATATGTTTACACAAAGACAAGTCCATGAATATTTATGCAAGCATTATTCATAATAGCTTCAAAGTGGAATCAATCCAAATGTCCGTCAATCAATGGATGGATATACAAGATGTGGTATATCCAAGCAGTGGGATACAATTCAGCAATATAAAGGAATGAAATACTAGACCTGTTATGACATGAGTGATCCTCAGAAACCTTATGCTAAATGGGATAAACCAGATATATAAGCTAGTTGTGGTATGATTCCATTATGAAATATCCAGAGAAGGCAACTCTAAAGAGACAATAAGTAGATCA
The DNA here is from genome assembly GCF_002263795.3 of Bos taurus. Taxonomy (NCBI): domain Eukaryota; kingdom Metazoa; phylum Chordata; class Mammalia; order Artiodactyla; family Bovidae; genus Bos; species Bos taurus. The sequence goes on from NC_037352.1 coordinate 11,853,827, forward strand.
GGTTGCCTTAGGCTAGAAGTGGGAGCAAGAATTAAGAGCAAGTAGGCACGAGGAATCTTCTTGGTGCTGGAAATGTCTAAAGTTAGAGGGTGGTAATGACTGAAATATTATAGATTTACTAAAAGTCCCCCATAGAATTGTATACTTACAATGGCTGGATTTTATGATATGTAAATTATATCTCAGTGAAACTGATTTTTAATATATGGGCTCTAATTCAGACAGACCTTGATTTGAGTTCCTACTGCATTGCTCACTGGTTATGCCATTGCTGAATTTAATTGAGCTTCACTTTCCTTTTCCATAAAATGGGCATAAGCACTACCTCCTTGTGCTTTCGTGAAGATAGATATTGGTTAGAACATGAGAAATGCTTAGCATCAAGAAAATATAGCAACCAAAATTAGAATTTGTAAAAAAAGAACAACTTATATACTGTGCTCAGCAAGTTATTTTTAATTGTTGTCTTTCCTTGATGCTGATGTTTTTAATATTATTAACATTTTAAAAATATACTGTAAGAGACTGTAAGAGTGTACAGCTAGCAGAGTAATTATGTTTCTTTATTGTCAGTGGTTCTTTTTTATATTCCACATTTTAAAATGATGAAGTATATTCATAAAAGTACAAATGCTATGGCCTTGAGTACAAGTATTTAAAAAATTTTTTTATTGGAGTATGGTTGCTGTACAATGTTGTGTTGGTTTCTACTGCACACCAGTGTGAATCAGCTGTGCATATAGGTATGTGTGTGTTCCTGCTTAGTCACGTCCAGCTCTTTGCGACCCCATGGACTGTAGCCCACGAGACTCCTCTGTCCATGAGATTTCATGACGATCATACTGGAGTGGGTTGCCATTTCCTCCTCCAGGGGATCTTCCTGACCCAGGAATTGAACCCGTGTCTCCTGTGTCTCTTGAATTGACAAGTGCATTCTTTACCACTAGAGCCACCTGAGAAGCCCCATATGTATACATATATTCCCTCTTTTTTGAATTTCCTTCCCATTTAGGTCACTACAAAGCATTGAGTAGAGTTTCCTGTGCTATATAGTAGGCTCTCATTAGTAATCTATTTTATACATAGTATCAATAGTGGTGATTAGGTTTCTTTTATCTTGAAAAGTGTTTCTGAACCTTCCATGCATCTGCAGATTGATCTGCAGACCGAAGGTGTCTTAGACTGGAGGAGATGGACTATTATCATTATCCCTTGCTGCATTCAGTCCCAAGTGGGCCCTATCTGAACTGCATTTCAGGCCACCAGCTTCCTTTCTCCTTGCTTACCACAACAGGTCTTCCGGTCTTCCTGGCTCCTGCTTCCTATTTTTGCAAAGCTTCTTGTAAGGAAGCTTAGAGGGAGGATGGGCAGGCTGTCCCCATGGGGCTTCCCGCAGCATCCCAATTAGACTCGTTGTGGGGAGATTCTGGAGGAGGAAGGTCTGGGCTTGTGCCAGCAGAATGGCTGCGAGTCTGGGGAGAGAGAAAATAGAGCACAGAAAGGGGGCTGAACTTTCTAAGCAGTCAGTTTCATTTTGGTCATGGCAAGTGCCTGTGCTGTCAGGAGGAATCAAGCTCAGCTGCTGAAGAGAGCTGCCAGTGGCTGAGAAACCTCATCCTTACAAGTTACCCAGCTCCTCCTGGGTTTACTGAAAACTTGGCACTGCCTGGTGCGGAATACAGAGCTTGGAGGCAGGGAAATGTGGAGCTGAACTTGAGCGCACCATCTTGGATATTGGCATGGAAACTCTTCATCATTTGGCTTCTGGTTGCACACACTTCACTGTTGCATCTCACCAGAGTTTGCTTCCTCTGTATACCCTGTTCTCCCTATTTCCACAGGTACAGCTCTGCCTCTGCTTTTTTGCCTTCATCCCTGCAGCCCTCCCCCCACCCCCCTTCTCTTTTGGCAGATGTGGAAATCGGCGGCAGAGCTGGAATTAGAATCCAGTTTTCAATGACTTAAGAGCCTGATCTCTTGGCTACGAAGTTCTATTACCTCCCAGATTTTGGTGTGAATCATACCACATGTTATCACATCATATCATAATTGTATACTAGTGCGTCTGCTTCTCATGTGCACAGATTGTGTATATTTCATCACTGTATCTTCTGGGCCCAGCCCAGAGCCTGAGGACGGAAGTGAGTTTGGTATGTGTTAAGTTCCTGAGTCGGACCTCACTTCTTCCACCTACTAGCTCTGTGGCTTTGGGTGACTTGTTTAACCTTTCTGCGTCTCACTTTCTTCATTAGAGTATGTGTTACATGTTGTTGTTTAGTCACTAAGTCATGCCTGACTCTTGCAACCCCATGGATTGTAGCCCACCAGGCCCTTCTGTCCATGGGATTTCCCAGGCAGGCATACTAGAGTGGGTAGCCGTTCCCTTCCCAGGGGATCGTCCTGACCCAGGGATTGAACCCACATCTCCTGCATTGGTAGACAGATTCTTTACCGCTGAGCCACCTGGGAAGTCCCTCACTTTCTTTGTGATTTAGTGAGGTGATGCATATATAGTGCCTGATAGGAACTAAGTGCGGTGGGCAGCTTTGTCTTCCTTTGGGCACCCAAACCTTGTTTATCCTCAGTCAGCTCAGTTTTGATGAGATTTACTGTAATCTCCAGCTCCAGGGACAGTGTCATGACTCTGGTCACATGGATTGGTTCACGGGAAGTCATGTGACCTCAATGGACCAATCCATGCCTGCCTTGGGACTTTGGCTAGAAATATCATTAAGAGGCACTTTTCAGCCTTCCAAGTTGATGGGTGCCAAGGGACATTTAAACACTGAGCTGTTGTTGCCACCTGGTGGGAAAGCATTTCCTGAGAATGAGGCCAAACCAGAGGAAACAGAGCCAAGAGAAGGAAGGTCAAAGAGAGAACTTTGGTCATAATGAGTCTCTGGGTCCTGTCATACCTCCACATTTCTAGTTGCATAAACCAAAAAAAAAAAAAAAAAAAATTCTCCCTCTCTTCTTGCTCTGGCTTGAGCTAGCTTAAATATGTTTTGTCACTTGCAAGAGAAATTTGTGCTTCACATAGTAGGCATTTTAAAATGGCCAGTCTTTTTTTTTAATTGAAGTATTGCTGACTTTCAGTACTGTATTAGTCTCAGATATACACCATAGTGATTCAATATTTTATAGATTAGACTACATTTAAAGTTTTTATAAAATATTGACTATATTCCCTGTGCCCTGTAATATGTCCTTGTAGCTTATTTATTTTATACATGGTAGCATGTACCTCTTAGTCCCCATTCTTTTCTTGCCCCTCCTCCCATCCATCTCCCCACTGGTAACTGCTGGTTGTTCTCTGTACCTGTGAGTCTGTTTCTACTTTGTAATATTCATTCATTTGTTTTATGGCAAATCTTGCTTTCATTTAAATGTTCAGTAAGTGATGGAGTGAATAGAAATAATAAATGCTTATAAAATGATCAGAGTTGAACTTCAGATTTAGCAAAGATCAAATAATTAGATGGGAAGCCAAGGTGCAGACAGGTAATAGGGTCCAGAATTCACAAGGTGAAAGATTGTTCAGTTGGATGCAGGTACTGTGGCTGCACTATTTTCTTGTTTGGGAGTCACACTGGGGTCAAGGAATAATTCTGGCAGATGATGCTGACCAGGTAGGTTGGGGCCAGGTCATCAGAACTTTTAATGGCATGACATTGCATTGGAGAATGAATGGTGGCAGGTGAAACCAAAGGCAAATAGATCATTTGGGGACCCTGAGTGGGGATAAGTAAGAACAGTGGCAGTGTTTTGAGGCATCCCACTCCAGTACTCTTGCCTGGAAAATCCCATGGACGGAGGAGCCTGGTGGGCTATAGTCCATGGGGTTGCGAAGAGTCAGACATGACTGAGTGACTTCACTTTCACTTTTCACTGTCATGCATTGGAGAAGGAAATGGCAACCCACTCCAGTGTTCTTGCCTGGAGAATCCCAGGGACGGGGGAGCCTGGTGGGCTGCCGTCTATGGGGTCACACAGAGTCGGACACGACTGATGCGACTTAGCAGCAGCAGCAGCAAATAGTCTTTAATCTTGAGTCATCATAAATCAGCTTGGAAAGTAGGGATATGAATAAGAGTCTAATATGGCATAGCACAAGCCTTACATGTAGTAGGTTCTACAGATATGAGTTGATTTGATTTTTTTCAAGGAATTGAGGTTTTCAGCTATAGTTTGATAGTATCCTAACACTTCACAGACCAGGCATTGTACAAGGTACTTGGATTCAGCTGGTAGAAAAGAGGAGGAGTCCTGGACTTCTCAGAGTGTCGAATGGGACAACAGTCTGTAATACATTAAAGAAGTGAAAGTGTTAATTGCTCAGTGGTGTCCAGCTCTTGGCTATGTCAAGAATTCTCCAGGTAAGAATACTGCCTGGAGTTGTAGCCATTCCCTTCTCCAGGAGATCTTCCTGACCCAGGGCTTGAGCCCACGTCTCCCGCAGTGCAGGCAGATTCTTTACTATTTGAGCCACCAGGGAATGTATCAGGTGGTGATCAAAGCTAAGAAGAAAAGAAATTTGGATGAGCAGATGAGAGTTGGGGGAGGAAGTGCTATTTAAGAAGGTGGGCAAGGAAAGCTGACAAGGAAGTCTACCTTAAGAGCAAGACCCATAGGAAGGTATGCTTACTAATCTCTGGGGAAATATTCATAACGTAACACAAAATGGAGTGAACATCAGCCGAAGGAGCTAGAAAGCTGATGGAGAGAGAGATTGCTTTCTTTTACCACTGGGGAAATCTTGACTCTGTTCCAAACTTTTTTTTTTAAAGCAAGTCACTTATAAACTTTTTTCTTTTTTCATGATTTGAAACAACTCACAGCACAACTGATGATATCACAGGAGACTCTCATGAACCTGGGCTGGAGAATAGATTTCCCAGAAAGAGTCAACTTTTCAATATGCTTTCCAAACCATCATGTAGAGAATGGACTAGGACCTCTCTGGGTGCGCTAAGCAGCAAGTGTTGGGTGACATGGAACAGATGAAGCTGTGATATGTACTCCATGATTCAGGGGGCCATTTTGACCTGGCGCTCCTGATTCCAAAGTCATGTAATATTTATGAGCTTTTCAGGATTCTAAAAATCAAGCCACTGAAAAAACGTACCCAGTGTTTTGGGCATCAGCCCCCCCATATTTCATTTTGAGGCTTCAGGGGTAGCCCCATATTGGCATCATTCCTTTCCCTGTCTCCTGCTTAGGGATGGGGTGAGAGCAGCAAACTCCCAGGGTGTCTCATACACACATCATTAGATTTTGTAAAAAAAAACAAAACAAAACAAAAATACAACTGAATGTTTGGTGACTTAAAAAAAAATCCAAGCTTATGGAGGTTCAATTTACCATAGCATAACATTCACTAATTTTAAATGTACAATTTAGATTTAAAAAAAAATAGCGTTATTTATTTATTTAGGGCTATGCTAAGTCTTTGGAGAAGGCAATGGCACCCCACTCCAGCACTCTTGCCTGGAAAACCCCATGGGTGGAGGAGCCTGGTGGGCCGCAGTTCATGGGGTCACTGAGAGTCAGACAAGACTTAGCGACTTCACTTTCACTTTTCACTTTCATGCATTGGAGAAGGAAATGGCAACCCACTCCAGTGTTCTTGCCTGGAGAATCCCAGGGACGGGGGAGCCTGGTGGGCTGCCGTCTATGGGGTCACACAGAGTCAGACATGACTGAAGTGACTTAGCAGCAGCAGCATGCTGTCTTTGCTGCCTCTCGGGCGTTTTTCTAGTTGTCGTGCATGGGCTTCTCATTGCAGTGACTTCTCTTGTTCCAGAGCATGGGCTCTAGGGTGTGCAAGGGGCCTTAGTAGTTGTGGCACGTGGGCTCAGTAGCTGTGGTTCCTGCGATCTAGAGCACAGGCTCAGTGGTGTGGCGCACAGACTTAGTTGCTCCATGGCACATGGGATATTCCTAGATCAGGGATCGAACTCATGTTCCCTGCATTGGCAGGTGGATTCTTTACCACTGAGCCACTAAGGAAGCCCCTGGGTTTTTTTTTTTTTCCCCCAAGTAAACTTAACAACTATCACCACCATACAGTTTTAGAACATTTTCATTGCCCCAGTAAAATCCTATTCTTGTTCTCATTCCTAGCCCCAGGCAACTAATAATCCATTTTCTGTTTTTATGAATTAGCCTATTCTGGCAAATTTAATATCAAATGGAATCATACATTATGTGGTCTTGTGTATCAGGCTGTTTTTGAGGTTCACACAGGTTATAGCAGGTATTAATACTTCATTTTTTCATTGATGAATAATATTCCGCAAGGTGGTTAGATAGCATCACCAGTTCCATGGACATCAGCTTGGGCAAACTCCAGGAGATGGTGGGGGACAGGGACAGATGGTCTAGATGGCATGCTACAGTCCAAGGGGTCTCAAAGAGTAACACGACCGGGTGACTGAACAACAACAACAGCATATGGAGAGACTGCTCCATTCACCTGTTAGTGGACACCTGAGTGTTTTCCAGTGTGAGAATAGTATCAATAGTGCTACTCTGAATATTTGCATGCAAATCTTTGTGTGGAGATAAGTTTTCATTTGTCTTGGGTAGCTATATAGGAGTGGAATTGGTGGATGCCTATAGTAAGCTTATGGGCTTCCCAAGTGGCACAGTGATAAAGAATCCAGCTGCCAATGCAGGAAACATGAGAGACACAGATTTGCTCCCTGGGTTGAATCAGAGAGTCATGCCCAAGGAGTCAAACATTGATGCATGAAACAGGGCACTCAAAGCTGGTGCACGGGGACGACCCTGAGGGATGGGATGGGGAGGGAGGTGGGAGGGGAGTTCAGGATGGGGGACACATGTTACAACCATGGCTGATTCATGTCAATGTATGGCAAAAACCACCACAATATTGTAAAGTAATTAGCCTCCAATTAAAATAAATAAATTAAAAAACAAAAAACAAAGAGTTGAACATGACTGAGCAACTAAGCACCCAGCACGTAGTAAGATTGTATTTAAGTTTAAGAATCTGCCTTCCAATGCAGGGGATGTGGGTTTGATCCCTGGTCAGGGAACTAAGATCCCACATATTGTACAGCAAGTAAACCATGTGTCACAACCAGAAAGCCCATGAACAGCAACTAGAGAAGTCCATGTGCTGCAGTGAAGACAAGGGCAGCCAAATAAGTAAACAAATAAACGAAATATTGAAAAAAAGAGAAACTGATGGCTTGGTTTTTCCATCATCCAACACCTGCTCAGTCGTGTCTGACTCTTTGAGACCCCAAGGACTGTAGCCCACCAGGTTCCTCTGACCATGGAATTCTCCAGGCAAGAATACTGGAGTGGGTTGCCATTTCCTTCTCCAGGGGATCTTCCTGACCCAGAAATCGAACTTGTACCTTTCAAATCTCCTGCATTGGCAGGTGGACTCTTTACTACTTGAGCCATTGGACAACCCAACTTAGCTTTTAAGCCTTGTTAAAATGTCCTTTCAGCCACATCAAAAGGGTGGTGCCTGAGCCTTCCTTGTGGCCCTGGGTACGTTCTACATGACTGCCGCCCAGCCTGCAGTGGGATTTTCAGGAGCTGCCATGTGCTGGAGCAGTTCCACCCACCAGTCTCTCCTCCAAGCTTCCCCTTCCTGCCCCAGCCCACCCCAAGGAAGAGAAAACACAAAGACAGCTACAGCTGTCTGAACTCGCCTTTTTCTCCAGAGGAGACGGGTGCAGTCCTGTAAAAGCAGCTGCAATGTTTCTCTCCTGAAAAGGGCTTTTCATGAAAGAGACAAAAAAGATGAATGTTGTGCTAAAAGGTGAACCTTGGTAGCGGGTATGAATAGTGTGCGGTGTCTGCTCTTCGTTTCTCCGGGAGGAGACATGGTCCCTTTTCAGTTTCTGCTACTGCTTGGTCTGTTTCAGCATCCAGAAGCACAGAGGGGAGAGACCTGAAACTTTAGTGAGAATCAAAGGTTTCTGGAGACGTGGAGCTAATCTCCTGATGATGTGACAGGTCAATGAGGCTAGTCAGCCAGCCGAGGAGCTGTGATGGAGAGAGAGCTTGTGATCAGAGCCTCCTGGCTCATCCTGTGGGCACCTGAGGAATTCAGTCTCAGCCAGTCCTGAATTGAACCTGTGTCTGTCCAAGGGATGAGAAAGAGAAAGTGTTAGTCACTCAGTTGTGTCCAGCTCTTTGCGACTCTATGGACTGTAGCCTGCCAGGCTCCTCTGTCCATGGGATTCTCCAGGCAAGAATGTGGGGGTGGGTTGTCATTTCACGGCTGATATCCATGGAGGTCCATTTTATCTTGTATTTGCAGATGTAGGAATTAAAGCCCAGAGACATTAGGAAACTTATCTAAAGACTCACAGCTAAGAAACAGAGTTGAGATTCAAGACCAGGTCTCTTTCTAACTTCAGTGCTCTGGTCCTTTACCATCTGTCTTCTAAAAATGACCTAAAAGTCTTGCTACCTTTAGTCCAGGTGCTCACACCATTAAAAAGAAAGGCTTCCAGGGATCAAACCTACATCCCCTGCGTTAGCACCCAGATTCTTTACCTCTGAGCCACCAGGGAAGCCTAACAATGTATATTCAATACCTATTTGCCTAATTGAAGGAAGGAGAGAAGGAAGAAGGAAAGAAGAGGTTTGGATTGTCATTTGCAAGATACGCTTTTATAATATATTAACTTTATGGGACTTTACGAGGGTTATGCCTTAGAATTTCCATAAAAATGTGTTTTTTTAGGACCATACCCACACCTACTGAATTGGAATCCCTGAGGTCAGTTTTGGGCAAATGAAATTTGATTCTAAATTGTACGTCTCATTGAGAATCGTGTTTGTAAGGTTTTTAGTTGTAGTTGTTTTAAGCAAAAGTAGGATTTGTTGCTGGTGGCTCAGGTGGTAAAGAATCTACCTGCAATGCAGGAGACCTGAGTTCAATCCCTAGGTCGGGAAAATCCCCTAGAGAAAGGAATGGGAAACCACTCAGTACTCTTGCCTGGGAAATCCCATGGATAGAGGAGCCTGGCAGACTACAGTGCATGGGATTGCAAAGAGTCGGACATGACCAAAGTGACTTAACACATACACGTGTTTATATAACATGGCTCTCACAGTCTTTTAGGGTTAGGGATAGGGGTTTGGATTAGGTATAGGGTTAGGGATAGGTTAAGGATAGAGAGAGGTGTTCTTCCAGGCAGTATCCATCCTGACCCAGCCTGGAGATTGCCTGGTCTGAACTTCCCACCACCCACAGTGGAGTGTGGTCATCCTTGTTTAGAAAGACATCTCTAAATTAACTGGCTGCCTTCAGGACTTGTGGGTATCACCCACTGACAAGAATAGACATTTAAACCTTGGGGAAATTGTCTTGCTTGAGAAGTTCATTATTGCAGCCAATACAAAGGAATCTGTGCATGGAGGTCAGAGTTAATATGCTTAATATTCAGTTGCTGCAGGGATCCAGCCAAGAAATTGAGGATGTCCTAAAAATTAGTGGCTCATTAGTTTGCATTCTCAGGCTGGGTTGTTGGAACCCAGGGAGGAGGGAGGGCTGAACATATTAGAACCTGAAACAAGGCACAGGCCACTATCTTATGGAGGAAAAGTGTTTGTGGCCATAGTCAAGTGGTCACGTAATCTGATTCCCAGTCAATGCAGACCTCTGCTCTAAACTACCTAGGAAGCATCCCTCCCTTCCTCCTTCTCGTCTTCCTTCCTTCCTCCCTTCCTTTCACAAATATTTGCCTTGTACCTATTGTAAGCCTGAAGTTGTACCAGGAAAATTTTTAGAGATTACCTGTGTTGGTTTAAATAGTCCTAGAAATAAATGACTATTGTTCCCAGAGCACAGAGATTTGACTATTAGCAAAGTCATAATATTGACATCTCCCCCCCAACTCCCAATTCTTTTCTTCTTCATTCTAATTTCTAGTTTGAGGAAAAGGACAAAGAACTAAGTAACAATTACCCAGCTTTCCACCACCCAGAATGAATAATTGTTGACTTTTGGTCATATTTCTTCAGATAGATATATATATTTGGCATCAGAACCAATATGTTACGGGTCATGTTGAAACTAGTCTTTCCTGAATCTCTTTTCTGTACAGCAGAAATTAACACAACATTGTAAATCGATTGTAGTTCAATTTTAAAAAAAGTTAGAAGCGCAAGAAAATAAAGAAAAAGTACCAAAAATCAAAAAAGAGGGAAAAAATATTTCTCTAATGCCATCTCCCAGTATTATATCCCACCCTCTTCCAATCAGGGAGTTAGAGTCATGTGTTTTTTTTTTTTTGCTGCACCATGTGACATGCGGGATCTTAGTTCCCTGACCAGGGATTGAACTGGTGCCACTTGGGCATTGGGACCACTGTCCCACCAGGGATGTCCCTTTATAGTCATGAATTTTGTGTGTTTTCTTTTTATACCTAATTCTAATACCTTTTAACTTTATTTTTTTTAAGTTTATTGTATTGAAGTATAGTTGATTACAATGTATTACCTTTTAACAGTAAATAGTTAAAGTTATTTATTTTTAATTGTAGAATTTACATAACAAGATTTAGCAGTGTGGCATTAATTGCACAATCACCACTGCCATTCATCTCCAGAACTCTTTACATGTAGCAAAACTTAAACTCTGTACCTATTACATTCTAATTCCCCATTCCCTCCCTCTAACCCCTGGCAACCACCATTTTAATTTCTTTTTTTTTAAATATAAATTTTATTTATTTTAATTGGAGGTTAATTACTTTACAATATTGTATTGGTTTTGCCATACATCAACATGAATCTACCACATCTCTATATTCACTACCCTAGGTACCTCATATAAGTGGAAGCATATAGTATTTGTCCTTTGGGACTGACTTATTTCACTTTGTATAATGTCCTCAGGGTTCATTCCGTGCATCAGAATTTCCTTTCAAGGTTGATTATTCCATCATAAATAAATATTGCACTGGTGTTTATCCATCCATCTGTTGATGGACACTTTGTTTCTTCCACCTTTTGGTCCTTGTGAATAATGCATCCAGGAACATGAGTGTGCAAACAACTCTTTTAGTCCTTGTTTTTAGTCTTATGTTTTGTTTTGGCAGGGTGGGAGGGTAGGGGAGGATAGCATATACCCAGAAGTGGAATTGCTGGACCATATGATACTTCTTTGTTGAATTTTTTGAGAAACCATCATAATGTTTTCTATAGTGGCTGCATCACTTTACATTCCCACCAGCCATGCACAAGAGTTCCAATTTCCTTGCCAACACTTGTTATTTTTCTGGGTTTTTTTTCCCCCTATTTTTTTTTTTTTTGGATAGTATCCATCTTCATGGGCATGAGAATGTGGGGTCATTTAAAAAAAAGTTATTTAAAATTTATTTATTTTTGGCTATGCTGGGTCTTCCTTGCTGCCCAGGCTTTTCTCTACTCATTGTGATTGGGGGCTAGCTTTTCTCTAGTCTCTGTGGGTGAGGACTGCTCTTCATTGCAGTCTGTGGGCTTCTCATTGCAGTGGCTTTTCTTAATGAGGAGCATGGGTTCTAGGGTGAGCAGGCTTTGCTGCTGCTGCTAAGTCATGTCAGTTGTGTCTGACTCTGTGTGACCCCATAGACAGCAGCCCACCAGGCTCCTCTGTCCATGGGAGTTTCCAGGCAAGAGTACTGGAGTGGGTCGCCAGTGCCTTCTCCAAGGGTGAGCAGGCTTTAGTAATTGGTAAATTTAGTAAGGGAGTGGGCTCCATTAGTAAAGGAGTGGGCTCAATAGTTGCAACTCCCAGGCTCTAGAGCACAGGTTCAGTAGTTGTGGTACAAGGGCTTCGTTTCACTGCAGCATGTGGAATCTTCCTGGACTAGAGATCGAACCCATGTCTCCTGCCTTGGCAGGCAGATTCTTTACCACTGAGCCACCAGGATGCCCAAAGATGGAGTCTTAATTTGCATTTCGCTGATGACTAGTGATGTTGAACCTCTTTTCATGTGCTTATTAGTAATTTGTATATCTTCTTTGGAGAAATGTGTGTACAAATCCTTTGCCCATTTTTGAATTTTCTTGTTCTTTTTTTTTTTTTTATTTAGTGTTGAGTTTTTCAGAGTCCTTTATAGATTCTGGACATTAACACCTTATCAAATGTATGATCTGCAAATAGTTTCTCCCGTTTCATGGGTTACTTTTTCACTCTGTTGCTTATCTCATTTGATGCACAGGAGTTTTTGATTTTGACATCATCTATTTATGTAGTTTCTTTTGTTGCCTTAGCTTTTGCTGTCATTTCTAGGAGATCATTGTCAAGTCCAGTGCCGTGAAGTTTTTCTCTTATGTTGTTTTCTAAGATTTTCATAGCTTTCTCTTACAAGTAGGTTTACTTTTAACTTTTACATATAGGCCTATGTTTCAGTAAATAATGTATAGTATTTTTATGTTTTTATTTATGTACATTGTCTCATATTTTTCACTTCACTCTGCTCTTACGTTTCCCCTCACTTGACGCTATGCTTTGCAGCTTTCCACATGTTTCTTTGTAACTAGGTATTATGCCTAACTCCATGTATCTACCCATCCATCTAGCTAACTGTTCCTTTCTTTTTTCCTTCCTTCTTTCTTTCTTTCCTTTCTCCCTCTTCCCCTCTCCTTCTTCTTCTCTTTTTCTTTCTTTCTCTTTTTCTCCTCCATCATTATCACCGATATCATTATCATGGTCATTATCATCATCAATGTGTCTGTCTACTTATTCATATTTCTGGCTGCTGTCTTGCTATTTTACACCTGTCCTATTTCACTCACTCATTTTTCTTTCCTAATTCATGTATCAAGGGTGATACTCAATATATTTAACAACCTTCATGCCCCCAGGCACCAAATAATAAAAGCTTGTAATAGCCCAGTGAGGCTAAATTTGACCTTGAATAATTGGTAAATCTATCATACTGGTTCATACCAGCTGTCCAATAACCCTGCCTGTAGGCACTGGGGTTTTCAAGCCATATTCTAGCAAATTCCTTCCAGTGCTGACATTCTTATGAACAGAATCCTCTCATTTTCTTCCTCAAGAATACCCTTCCCTTCTACTACCCAGACACTTCCTTCATCATCTTCGCTTGTAGAAATCTAAGCAGCCTTTCAGGCCAAGTTCAAATTCCACTTCCTGCATGGATACCTCTAGGGTCTCCAAGACAAATTTTTATTTTGACACCACTCTGCTTTGTAATCAGGGTTATGCCTGTAGCATTGTCCATGGCTTGAATGGTCCAGTGGGCTGTAACTTCCTTGAACCTGGGACTGTACCTTACTAATCTATCTGACCTTTTGTATCTGCCTCTCACTTAAACATTGGAAGAACTGAAGCTGAAGCTGAACCTCCAATACTTTGGCCACCTGATGCAAAGAGCCAACTCATTAGAAAAGACCCTGATGCTGGGAAAGATGAGGGCAGGAGGAGAAGAGGGTGACAGAGGATGAGGTGGTTGGATGGCATCACTGACTCAATGGACATGAGTTTGAGTAAACTCTGGGAGATAGTGAAGGACAGGGAAGCCTGGTGTGCTGCAGTCCATGGGGTCACAAAGAGTCGTACATGACTGAGCGACTGAATAGCAACTCACTTAAACATGCATGCCATCTGGTGCCTAGGGGACTCAGCAAATCCTTGTTAGGTGGGCTGGGAGTCAAGCGTGGAGTCAACACAGCCTGAGGTGTAGGTGTGCAGGGGGCAGCATGATAATGTCACATCCCCGTGTTTTCATTCATAGGAACTTATCAAGGTGTCCCTGACTCTAAAGGTCCTCAGCTCTGAGAGAGCTCAGAACAAAGTGGTTTATGGGATGGAAGAATGATGTTGCTGATAATCTCGGGAAGGAGCTGAAGTTTTAGGGGTAAAACGTGCTTTGAGAAGGTGAAACCAAGACACTTTGAGAGCCAGGTGGTGTGGAACAGGGAGAAGAGCTAGACACTAAGTTCTTTGAACCTGTGCTTAAAGTCTAGAAAAGTATGCATCTTGAACCTAGTCACTGCTGGCACGTCGTGGGCATTCAGTAAATATTTGCTGAGTGTGTGAATGGAGCCAGAGAGCCACATGTTCAAATCCTGGCTCTCATGTTTGAATCTACCTCCGAGATTTTGGACCCATTTCTTGGGCTTCTCAGGAGGTGCAGCAGTTAAGAGTCCACCTGCTGAGGAAATGGCAACCCACTCCAGTAGTCTTTCCTAGAAAATTCCATGGACAGAGGAGCCTGGCAGGCTACAGTCCAAAGGATTGCAGAGTTGGACTTGATTGGGCAACTGAGCACACTTATCTGAACCGAAGCTCAGTTTCCCTGTCCGAAAAATGATAACAAAAAGAGTCTACCCTCTGGGGCTGTTGGACAAAGGAATTTCACAGATGGATAAGGCCTAACGCTATGATTGGCAGATGGTGTGTATGCAGTAAACACCTTTCACTTAATATGGGTGGGAGCTCTTGTGTACATTAGGGACAAACATCCAGGAGACAGACAAATGTGTTTGTCCCAGTGCTGGGGAAGGTTTTGCAATTGTTGTTGATTTGTTTTTAAACACTCTTGGCCTCAGTTTCTGCATCTGTAAAATGGGTCTTCATTAACACAGCAGACACTTCTGGGGATACCTACTATGAAATAGTGCAGTAGGCTCCACGGTGGTCTTCAAGAAGACAGAGTCAAGCCCTGATCCCCAAAAGCTGTGAATTTGAACTTATTTGGAAAAAGAGGTTGTAATAAACTTAAGCTTCTTTTTTTTTTAATTTTATTTTATTTTTAAACTTTACATAATTGTATTAGTTTTGCCAAATATCAAACTTAAGCTTCTTGAGATGAGATCATATTGGATTACCTGCCTGAGCCCCAAATCCAGTGGTGTGTCCTTATAAGAGACACACAGAGGATGCAGTGGGACCACAGAGCAGGACCTCCTGGAGCCACCAGAAGCTGGAAGAAGCAAGGAACAGATCCTCCCATACAGCAGCCTTGCCTGGACATTGGTTTCAAATTTCTGGCCTTCAGGACTGTGAGAGAATGAAGTTCTGTTGGTTAAGCCACCAAGTTTGTGATGATTCATTATAGCAACCATAGGAAACTAATACAGGTGGTCTCTGTGCTAAGTTCTGGTTATGCAGAATCTTTTGCACACTCTAGGCATTTCCTGAAATGCCCTTCAAAAGTTAAGAGTAAATGTCATTGAAAAGTCTATAAATAATAAATGATAGAGTGGCCGTGGAGAAAAGGGAACCTTCCTACACTGTTGGTGGGAATGTAAGTTGCGGCAGTCACTATGGGGAACAGTAAGGAGGTTCCTCAAGAAGCTAAAAACAGAATTATCATATGATCCAGCGATCCCACTTCTGGACTTGTATCTGGAAAAGAGGGAAACTCGAATTTGAAAAGATACATGCATCCCAGTGTTCACAGCAGCACTCAGGGAGGCAGCCTAAGTGTCCATCAACAGCTGAATGGACAAAGTAGAAGGGGTATATATACGCGATGGAATAGTACTCAACCATAAAAGAATGAGATGTTGCCATTTGCAGCAACAAGGATGGGCCTAGAGACTGTCATTCTAACTGAAGTCAGTCAGACAGAGAGAGACAAATATCGTATATCACTTATATAGACAGTCTAAAAAATGTACAAATGAACTTATTTACAAAACAGAAATAGACTCACAGACATAGGAAACAAACGAATGGTTACCAAAGTGCAAGGCAGGGAGGGATAAATTGGAAATTTAGGGTCAACAGAAGCATACTAGTATATATAAAGTAGATAAACAATAAGAAACTAGTGTAAAGTACGGGGAACTGTAGCTAATATCTTATATTAACCTATAATGGGAAAATCTGAAAAAGAATATATATATATATATATATAGAGAGAGAGAGAGAGAGAGAGAACTGAATCACTTTGCCATAGAAAACATTGTTTACCAATCATACTTCAATAAAAAGTTGTTTGTTTGAAAAAAAAAAAAAAGCTTATGGGGGATGCCATATAAACCAAAAATTATGCATTATAGCGGGTGAAGATTTTGACAGAGAGAAGCACAGGAAAGGCAGGTAACCCAGCAGGGAGGTATATATGTGGGTGTTTTCCATCTCAAAGATCAAGGAGGGGTTAGCTAGACAAGGGTGGGAGGAGGGCCTTTGAGAGGAGGGAGCCAAGACAGAGACGATGAGATGGCAAGAACAGGCAATAGCTCTTGTCTTTGTAACTCTGGAAAGGTTACAGAGTTAATCATAGTTAACTCAGGGAAGGTCACATAGCCGTCTAGAGCGGTGCTTCTCAAACATTAAGATATACACAGATGGGACTTCCCTGGCATTCTAGTGGTAAAGACTCCATGCTTTCAACGCAGGGGGCGTCCGTTCTATCCCTGGTTGGGGAGCTAAGATCCTACATGACATGTGGCAAAAAAAAAAAAATATGTACACAGATCACTAGGGGGCTCTTGTTACAATATAGATTCTGATTCCTTGAGTCTGGAGTTAGTAGAGAATCTGCATTTCTTACAAGCTCTTCGAAGATGCCAATGTAGCTGGTCTGTGGACCACACTTTGAGATGCAAGGCCCGGGTATTCTGAAGTTTAGACCACTTTTGCTCGTTTCTTAACAGATTGCAGTCTCTTCTGAAGAATGCCACGTCCTCGGTTTGCAGCTGTTCATGTCAATGTATGGCAAAACCAATACAATATTGTAAAGTAATTAGCCTCCAATTAAAATAAATAAATTTATATTAAGAACTAATAAAAGTGTAAAGAAACTGTATAAAAACACAATAAACTTATAACAGCTAAAAAAACAAAAAAAAGAGTGGAAGCTTAAAGAGAGGAGGTACCTTGCATGACATCACATAGCCTCAAGTGAGATCTTCAGTTTTAGATTTCAGATATTCCGACTTTGAATACAGTGCTCTTTTATTTGTTTTTTTAAACTTTTTATTTTGTATTGGAGTATAATTGATTGAGCGACTGATCACACATGCACGCATGCATGCATGGCTGACTAAGTGTTGTGATAGTTTCTGGTGAACAGCAAAGGGACTCAGCCGTACATATATATGTATCCATTCTCCCTCAAACTCCTCTCCCATCCAGGCTGCCACATAACTTTGAGCAGAGTTCCATGTGCTATACAGTAGGTCCTTTTTGGTTACCCATTTTAAATACAGCAGTGTGTACAATACTCTTTTAAATAACTCATTGTGCAACTTACTTGTGACTTGCAAATAAATGCTAGGCTTTGATTTTTCAATTTTGTTTTATATTGGAGAATGTTGTTAGCTGCTCAGTTGTGTCCGACTCTTTGTGACCCTGTGGACTGCAGCACACCAGGCTTCCCATTTCCCAGTTTCCTCAAACTCATGACCACTGAGAGAGCGATGCTATCTAACCATCGAATCCTCTGTTGCCTTGTTCTCCTCTTGCCCTCAATCTTTCCCTGCATCAGGGTCTTTGCAATGAGTTGACTCTTTGCATCAGGTGGCCAAGGTATTGGAGCTTCAGCATCAGTCCTTCCAATGAATATTCAGGGTTGATTTTCTTTAAGACTGACTGGTTTGGTCTCTTTGCTATCCAAGGGACTCGCAAGAGTCTTTTCCAACACCACGGTTCAAAAGCATCCGTTCTTCGACACTCAGCAAATAAAGTCTAGGCTTTGATTTTTCAGTTTTATTTTATATTGGAGTATAGTAGATTTACATTATTGTATTAGTTTCAGGTATACAGCAGAATGATTCAGTTAAATATATACCTATATCTATTCTTTTTCAAATTCTTTTCTCATTTAGTTTATTATAGAATATTGAGTACAGTTCTCCATGCTATCTAGTAGGTCCTTGGGCTTTAATTTTTTTTTTTTTTTGACCCAGCCTGTGAATCTTTTTCTTTTAATATATTATTTGATCATATTTCTACTTAAGATAGAACTTGTTTATGATTAATTCTGTTTTCACTTTTGGGTGATATTCTTCTTCATACCTCCTTGCTGTTTTCTTTCCTTTCCATCTTGTATCTTTTGCTCTAAATTGGTGCTTCCCACTTTAGCCACATGCTGGAATCCCATCCAGAGCTTTAACAAATTCTGATGTCTGGCTCCCATCCAAGAGTTGGATTTATTTGCTCTGGCATGTGGTATAGGCATCAGGGTTTAAAAATCTTCCCCAGGTATTCTAATGAGCAACCAGAATTGAGAATCACTTATCTAGATCTTTTTTTAGTCTCCTTTCCCCCTCCCTTCCTGCTATTTCCATGATTTCTATAGTCATTTTTAAAGTTCTTCTGCTGGTTGCCTTTATGTGCTTAACCTCTGAGCCACCAGGGAAGCCCATATGTGCTTAATGAATACATTTAATTCTTTTTCTTCATTTTTGTTTTTTCTTTTCATCTTCTGGTATTGTTTTGTTTCTTGGCCACACCGTGCGGCTTGTGGGATCTCAGCTCTCCAACCAGAGACTGAACCTTGGCCACTGTTCATTTGTTAACAATAAAATTGGAGCGGAACCTTTTCATTCATTATTGTGAAAAAGTTAGGAAAAAAGTGGATATTGACTCATGCTTTTCCCATCCTCCCTCTTACTTCAGAGAGTGTCTCTTTCAGTTTAATTAGTGAGCTCTAGGTGGTGGGTATATGTCCGGGGTGGGGTGGGGACTGTACATTTCACTTTTGTTCATGTTATTTTGTGTCGTTTGACTTTTCTTTCAACTTGTAAGACTTACGTCCTCTTCCCAAGGTTGTTTAGTTTACTTTCATATTTCAGTAGTTCCCTTTGTTAAAACACTTTGAAGAAGCTGAAATTGCTACAACGATGGAGACAAAATTCAGATGACCATTACATGTACGCTGCTGGCAAGAATCCCTTAGAAGAAATGGAGTAGCCCTCATAGTCAACAAAGAGTCCAAAATGCAGTACTTAGATGCAATCTCAAAAATGACAGAATGATCTCTGTTCGTTTCCAAGGCAAACCATTCAATATCACAGTAATCCAAGTCTATACCCCAATCACTAATGCCAAAGAAGCTGAAATTGAATGGTTCTATGGCAACCCACTCCAGTACTCTTGCCTGGAAAATCCCATGGACGGAGGAGCCTGGTAGGCTGCAGTCCACGGGGTCACGAAGAGTCAGACACGACTGAGCGACTTCACTTTCAATTTTCACTTTCATGCATTGGAGAAGGAATGGCAACTCACTCCAGTGTTCTTACCTGGAGAATCCCAGGGATGGGGGAGCCTGATGGACTGCTGTCTCTGGGGTCGCACAGAGTCGGACATGACTGAAGTGACTTAGCAGCAGCATGACAACCTACAAGACCTTCTAGAACTAACACCAAAAAAAATGATGTCCTTTTCATCATAGGGAACTGGAATGCAAAAGTAAGAAGTCAAGATATACCTGGTGTAACAGGCAAATTTGGCCTTGGAGTACAAAATGAAGCAGGGCAAAGGCTAGAAGTTATGCCAAGAGAACGCACTGGTCATAGCAAACACCCTCTTCCAACAACACAAGAGACGACTCTACACATGGACATCACCAGATGGTCAATACTGAAATCAGATTGATTTTATTCTTTGCAGCCGAAGATGAAGAAGCTCTATATAGTCAGCAAAAACAAGACCAGGAGCTGACTGTGGCTCAGACCATGAACTCCTTATTGCCAAATTCAGACTTAAATTGAAGAAAGTAGGGAAAACCACTAGACCATTCAGGTATGACCTAAATCAAATCCCTTATGATTATACAGTAAAAGTGACAAATGGATTCAAGGGATTAGATCTGATAGACAGTGCATGAAGAATTATGGACAGAGGTTCCTGACATTGTACAGGAAGCAGTTATCAAGACCATCCAAAAGAAAAATAAATGTAAAAAGGCAAAATGGTCCTCTGAGGAGGCCTTACAAATAGCTGAGAAAAGAAGAGAAGCTAAAGGCAAAAGACAAAAGGAAAGATATACCCATCTGAATGCAAGTTCCAAAGAACAGCAAGAAGAGATAAGAAAGGCTCCCTCAGGGATCAATGCAAAGAAATAGAGGAAAACAATAGAATGGGAAAGACTGGAGATCTCTTCAAGAAATTAGTGATACCAAGATGGAGGCCACAATAAAGGACAGAAACAGTATGGACCTAATAGAAGCAGAAGATATTAATAAGAGGTGGCAAGAATACACATAAGAACTATACAAAGAAGATCTTCATGACCCAGATAACACCATGGTGTGATCACTCACCTAGAGCCAGACATCCTGGAATGTGAAGTCAAATGGGCCTTAGGAAACATCACTATGAACAAAGCTAGTGGAGGTGATGGAATTTCAGTTGAGCTATTTCAAATCCTGAAAGATGATGCAGTTAAAGTGCTGCATTCAATATGCCAGCAAATTTGGAAAACTCATCAGTGGCCATGGGACTGGAAAAGGTCAGTTTTCATTCCAACCTCAAAGAAAGGCAATGCCAAAGAAAGTTCAAACTACTACACAATTGCACTCATCTCACACACCAGCAAAGTACTGCTGAAAATTCTCCAAGTGAGGCTTCAACCGTACATGAACTGGGAACTTCCAGATATTCAAGTTGGATTTAGAAAAGTTAGAGGAACCAGAGATCAAATTGCCAATATCTGTTGGATCATAGAAAAAGCAAGAGAGTTCCAGAAAAACATCTATTTCTGCTTTACTGACTATGCCAAAACCTTTGACTGTGTGGATCGCAACAAACTGTGGAAAATTCTGAAAGAGATGGGAATACCAGACCACCTTACCTGCCTCCTGAGAAATCTGCATGCAGGTCAAGAAATAACAGTTAGAACCAGACACAAAACAACAGACTGGTTCCAAATTGGGAAAGGAGTATGTCAAGGCTGTATATTGTCAGTCTGCTTATTTAACTTACATGCAGAGTACACCATGCAAAATTCCATACTGGATGAAGCAAAAGCTGGAATCAAGATTGCTGGGAGAAATATCAATAACCTCAGATATGCAGTTGACACCATCCTTATGGCAACCCACTCCAGTATTCTTGCCTGGAAAATCCCATAGATGGAGGAGCCTGGTAGGCTGCAGTCCATGGGTTCGCTAAGAGTTGGACATGACTGGGCGACTTCACTTTCACTTTTCACTTTCATGCAGTGGAGGAGGAAATGGCAACCCACTCCAGTGTTCTTGCCTGGAGAATCC